>NC_083882.1:62054279-62742613 GCF_032452875.1 Bos javanicus
ATAGACTTGAATTACTGTGATATAATGGTTTGCCTTGGAAACAAAAAGAAATCATTCTGTCATTTTGAGATTACATCCAAGTACTGACTTTTGGACTCTTTTGTTGACCGTGAGGGCTATTCTATTTCTTCTAAGAGATTTTTGTCCACAGTAGTAGATTTAATGGTCATCTGAATTAAATTCTCCCATTCCCGATCATTTTAGTTCACTGATTCCTAAAATGTAGATGTTCACTCTTGCCATATCCTGCTTGACCACATCGAATTTACCTTGATTCATGGACCTAACAATCCAGGTTCCTATGCAATATTGATCTTTATAACATCAGACTCTTTACAACATCAGACTCTACTTTCATCACCAGACACATCCACACCTGAGAATTGTTTCCGCTTTGGTGGAACTTATATTAGATGTTGATAAATCTAATAAATAATCTCTAGAACAACCACTAAAATAATAGTAAAAGAACATATGTTAGTCGCTCAGTCATGTCCAACTCTTTGTGACCCCATGGACTATAGCCCACCAGGTTCCTCTGTCCATGGTATTTTCTAGGCAAGAAGAATACTATAGTGGGTAGTCATTCCTTCTCCAAGAGGTCTTTTCAACCCAGGGATTGAACATAGGTCTCTTGCATTGCAGGCAGATACTTTACCCTCTGAGTCACCAGGGAAGCCCCAAAAGAACATATAACTATCAAGATAATTGAGAGGAAGAAAACAAAATAATATACACAATAAATCCAAGAGAAGGGGAAAAAGAGAATACAGAATATAGGCTAGATGGAACACACTGAAATCAAACAGCAACATGTTAGATTTAAACCCCAAAATATCAATAATTATGTTATAGGTAAGTGGACTAAATACTTCAATTAAAAGACATGACATGAGTTGTCTTTTAATTGTGATAGAAAACATATGCTATAATAAAAAAAAAACTATATGCTTTCAATATAAAAATAAAATGTTTAAAGATAAAAATTATGCAAACAAAAATTTGAGACAAAGTCAAAACAAACTTTAAGTCAAAAAAAAGAGAAATTATTTGGGGTAAAGTGTAACATTCTATAATAATGTAAGGTTTAATTTATCAAAAACATATAACAATTCTAAAATTGTATGCACCTAACTTTTGTTGCTCCTTAGTCGCTCAGCTGTGTCTGACTCTTTCGTAACCCCATGGACTGTAGCCCACCAGGCCCCTCTGTCCGTGGAATTCTCCAGGCAAGAATACGGGAGTAAATTTCCATGCCTTTCTCTGAGGGAGCTTTTATTTATTTCTCTAAAATATCAGTAAGTGTAACCAAGAATTGAAAATTCAATTATCAAACTTGACCTAATAGATAGAACACTGTGCCCCCAAACTGCAGAATACATATTCTTTTCAAATACATATGGATCACTTATAAAAACTTCAAAATTTGCTTTAGTCCATAAAGCAAATCTCAACAAATATTAGAGTTGAAATCATACCAATAATGTTCTTCAACCACAATGAAATTAATATAGCAGTCAAACACACACACGCACCAACCAGAAATATTTCATATATTTAGATATTAAGAAATATAATTCTGAAATTCATGGATCAAAAATTACAACAAAATGGAAACTATAATAGAAATATAACATTAAAATTGGTAGAATGAAGCTAAAGGCATGCTTCAAGGTAAATTTATATCCTTAAAAGTATATATCATAAAAGAAGAAAGGCTGAAAACCATCAGTGAATACAAGCCTTGCAAAGAGTAGGATTTTAGGTAGAAAAATGAAGTAAAGATTTTGGTCAAGAAAACCTGCAGATGCCAAGTCTAGTCACCCTGTACGCATGCGTGCTGTCACTTCGGTCGTGTCCAACTCTGTGAGACCCCATGAACTGTAGCCCACCAGGCTCCTCTGTCCATGGGATTCTCCAGGCAAGAATATTGGGTTGGGTTGCCATGCCTTTCTCCAGAGGGTCTTCCTGATCCATGGTTTGAATCTGGGTATCCTGCACTGCAGGCAGATTCTTTACGGTCTGAGTCACTAGGAAAGCCCAGTGTGAGCCTGGATAAGTACAGGGAGGTTCTGAAACAAGAAAAGAGTGTGGTGGGTCTGCCAGTTGATGCTTCGCAGGGAACCTAACTTAGTTGGAAACTAGTAAACACTGAAGAATTGTCAGTCTGTGAGTGAGATGTTCAGAGTCATATTTCAAAAGCATATCACCAGGGAAGTGTATTCAGGATGAAATACTTTCTCCTAAAGTGAAGGTGAAAGTGTTAGTCACTCACTCGTGCCCAACTCTTTGCGACCCCATGGACTGCAGCCCACCAGGCTCCTCTGTTTTTGAGGGATTTTCCAGGCAAGGACACTGGAGTGGATAGCCATTTCCTACTCTTTCTCCCTATAATATACTTATCATCCTCCTTTTATTGTAGTGATTTGTTTAATATCTCTCTTCTCTGTTAGATTCTGTTAGGGCAGTTCTGTGAGGTGAGAACATGTACCTGTATTTTCAGTATTGTATCCCCAGTGCCTAGGATAGTTCTTGGAATACAGAAAATTCTCAGCAAGTAGCTGTACATTAATAAAGGTTGAAAGAAAAGAGAGAGGCAGAAATCAGTTAGAAAAACCACTGTGATAGTCAGGCACAGTTTTGGGTTGACACATGTGAAGGGTTATAATCATCCAGCAGACAGTGAGGGTCTTGAAATGTATATATGAATGCTCAGACTAGCTCCCTCTCTATTTTCTTATTTCTGTTAATCACAGTCCTTCATTCATGCATTCATTCAGTCATTCATTCAACAACCTTCTGTTGATTGTCTAGACGGTAAAGAATCCGCCTACAATGCAGGAGACCTGGGTTCAATCCCTGGGTTGGGAAGATCCCCTGGAGGAGGGCATGGCAACCCACTCCAGTATTCCTGCCTGGAGAATCCCCATTGACAGAGCAGCCTGGTGGGCAACAGTCCATGGGGTCGCAAAGAGTCGGACACGACCAAGTGACTAAACACAGCACAGCAATGCACTATATACAACACATGTACCAGATATGTTCTGGCCCTGGAGGTATAGATGTGAATTAAAATTTTTTTCCTGCTGAAATGGAGTTCACAGTCTAATGGGACAACTCAGGAAATAAATACACTTGGGACAGGCAGTAATAAACGCCTTGAAGAAAAACAAAGCAGGGAAAGAGAGTGACAGATTATAAGCACACTTGGCAAATGTGAAACAAACCAGACTGGCTAGAACAGGGCAAGGGAGGGGAGAAAGGTGTCAGGGAGATGCCATGGGCCTTGTAAAGTAAGACCTTTTAGCATCTAGTAAAGACTTTGCTCTCACTCTAAAGGAAATAAAAATCCATTGGCATATTTGGAGCTGAGGACGCTGCCCATGATCTGACTTATTAATATGAATGTATCCTGCTGGTCGTTATGTGGAGAATGGATTGTAAGGGGACAGGGGAGAAGGAGACAGACAAGTCAGGAAGATAACCTGTGGCAGTCAACGTAACTGCCTGAATTCTGTTCTCATACAATTCCATATACTATAACCTAATAATACATCTACCATTGGTCTTCTCCCCACATCACCCAATTTTAGAACTTCGTTACCTACTACTTTCACTATGATAATACAAGATAGACATTCTAGTTTGGGGGATACAAGTTTGAAGATTGTAGGTGTAGGATTTCCTACTCATACCTTGAATAGCTTTATAGACAATACTGAATAAAACAGAATGATAAGTAGAACATTTTTAAAAATGTAAATTAAGCAGCATAATCGAAGGTTTGGGTACCTCATTGCAGTAAGTGGAACAAAAATTAATCATAAAATGCTTATTTGAAAGCCTTTATAATTTTTGAATTAATACACATTTATGGATATAAACCTAATCCTTTGGAATGCTTGATTTTGACTTTGTTTCAAAAAAGCAGGTGCAATTAGATTATGTGTTCATTTTATTTCAGTTCACAGAGAACATGTGGGACTTAATTTTTAAATATAACAAAATGTAAACTGGTAATAATATCAGCCAAAATCAGGATATTAACTCTTCTAATTAAAAAAAATTTATAAGCATATCTCTGCATCTCTGGAACACAATAATTTCAGGTTCTTAAATGCATGCTCTCATATAGTATAAAAGAGCTAAAGGTAATGCTTAAAATTGAGCATTTCAACAGTGAGTAACTGTAATATAACCTAAGAGGAGATTTATTTCCTGGGAAGCTTAATTGGATTTACTGAATATCACAGGCAATTACTATGTTTACATTTGCTTTTATTGGGAAGCATTCTAGAGATAAGAATTTGAGTGTAGCAATTTAAACAGCCCCCTTTCCTTAAAAAGACAGAGTTTGCTATTATCAAAACTGATCGGCGCATTCACTGTCTCTACAAAGACTGTGTTGATGTGTGATAAACAAAATAAGAATGTTCTAATCAAATAAGGTGGTTATAGATTACCATCAACTATATGCAAAACTACATAAATGATTTAATAAAGTAATAAATCATATGCTATTGACTACTCAAAATCAATGTCTTTCAATTTTTAATTTTTCTACAAATTATAATTATGGAGACATGATCATTATTTTTTCACTTAAAGAATTTCTCATTACTACTAATTTACCTTTCTCTGAAAAGCAGAAGATTATAATAGTTCTGCCAGCTAGTGCCTCTGTAACCTGTTACCAAGAGAGGAAAATACTTGAATGTGGGAACAAGCATGTCAGTTCTTTCAAGCTTCATTTCTTCTATTCTATTAATATCAAGAGGGAAAAAACCTTACAAAAATTGACCAATGCAGTATAGTTTGGATTTATGTTCTATTGGAAGAGTAAGTATAAAAAACTGAGTACCAAATGCTCAGGGTTTCTTCCATGCCGACTGTAGCCAGACTTAATTACAGTAGGAGTAGGAGGATGGATTTTATAGCAATTGTAAAAATGTAAATAAGAATTTAAAACTGATTCAGGAATTACATCTTATAAATGAAGCTTTGATTTTAATTTAAACAATTCTCATAGGGTATAATACACATTATCAGGATGTTCTGCCTTTGTTATAATTGAAATAGCAGTGATAACTTCAGGAAACCCTGGGACAGAAGCACCTGTTTCTTTTCAAATTACCTCTCCTAATGATTATAATAATTTTATGCACTAGATAAATTTAAAATGTAAATATTACAATATTTTAAAGTTTAAGTTATTAGATTGAAACATCTTTAAAGTAGAAGTGGAATATCTGCACCAAATATAGCATATCCTTACCTATTCTAGTCTAAACGTTCCTACTAATAAAGCATTCACATGAAAATGCTTTTCATAACATATGCTGATTTTTGTCCTTTTGCACATATAATATTCAATCATCAAAATTTTAAAAATAAACAATATACAAAAATTTTAAACTGTTAAATCAATATCAATACTTAACAACTGTTAATGTTTTGATATCTTTCCTTCAGGTCACCTGCCCATCTGGTAGGTTATCTATTTTCTTTAGTTTTTCTATAAAAAACTATAAAAACAATAAATGTATTTTATTACTTGCTTTCTTAGTAGAAGGAAAGCTCATGAGACATTAAAGTAAATTTAAAATTTTTTTTAAAAAGAACTTTTAAATATCTGTTCTCATTGGAAAGAATGAAGTACATGCCAAGTTGAGTCATGAAGAGAAATGTCAGTGTGATCTGCGGCAGCTGCTTGCTTCCCTGGGAAGGCAGGGGCTGTTTAGGAGTACAGTAGCTAGCAAACCCCTCAGCGCTCCACAAAGTCACTAGTGGGAAAAGAACAAAGGCCTTTCCAATGCAACTAACACAGATGTGCCCAAAGGCAAACTGTCAGAAGCAGTTAAGATGACAGCTACTCACAGTTCATTATTTCCTTCTCACAGGTCACTGGGTGACAAGCTGGGTCAGTGTGCTTTGTCGGCTGTCCCAGTCCTTCCCCACCCCCCATTCAATTTAAATAAGGGGACAGGGCTCCATTGGATAAACTAAGGTAAACAACACATTCCACATACTCAAAGATGCCAGAATATGGCATCTATTTTTACTTTGGACTAAACTTAGACTTAAATGTACACACAACTTACTTTACCCAAGTTAAGAAGAGAGCTGCATTGCTGTATCTCACTAATAGAGGAAGCGAAATGTTTTCAAGCAAACAAAAAATATAACCTATTATGTACTAAGAATCTTACATGAAAGGCATAACACAGTAGAAGATTTTCCTTTCTCTTCAATGGAAAAAAGAAATTTTTCACATTAAAAAAAAGATAAAAAATTAGTTGCTTTCTGTAAGTGTTTGAAATGTAAATGAAATGAAATGATTCTGTAGATGACCTGGTTTGTGATGATTGTTGTAGTTTTTTAAGGCTATAATTCAAAATAATATACCAATCAAAATGGAAATAGTTTAATTAAATCTTTTATGATGTAATACACATAAATGTGTATTACACATAAATGACAATGACAATATGGCTACTCATATGATGACGTTCTATTCTGTTATGAAATTAATACAATAAAAGTTACTAGGAATGAGGAATAAAACAGTGGCTAAGAACATTGTCTATAGATCCAAGTGGATATGGATTCAAATCCCATCTCTCCCATTAACTAGCTGTATGACTGGACACATCCTGAAACCTCTCTGAGCCATAGTGGCTACATATTTATGGATAATAATAGTGCCTCCACCATCAGGTTATTATACAATAAGTAGATCAGTCTATCACACTGTTATAAGAATAAATAAGTACTTAGAATAGCAGTTGGCATATGCTAAGTATTCAACAAATGACAGCTCTTACGTGTCACCAAATTTAGTATATACAAAACTGAACCGAACCACCACTCAAGGTGTGAAATCCTTGGTTAATCATGACAAGTTATAGTTATGTTATTAGAAAGAGGATTTTTAAAATCTCAAATCCATTCAAGTTCAAGCCTCTAAATCAGTAAATCTAAGAAATCAGGGGTTTACACTCTCCCTTAATATTTTCTACCTTTTATTTAGTCTTCACTGAAAGCTGCATATATTGATATATCTTTTATCACTGTATTTCTAAACTATTCCACCCTATTTAAAGATTGCTTTCTAAGATATCCAGTCAAAATAATAGGCCCCATTTGAAAGGCTAAAAATGTGGAATAATCATTAAGATGAGAACATGAATGGTCAGGCAGAACAATATAGAGGCTAAGAGGAACACTTAAAGTATGAATAGACCTGCCTTAAATTGCCATTAACAGCTGGAAGCTTCAGCCAAATAACTTGTTCTCTCTATACCTATATTTCCTTATCAGTAAAACAGAGATTAATACCTCTGTTTTACATACTGTAATGGAGCAGGACCCTATGGGATCTTCCTATGATAGACCCTTCCCCTCCATATCCTCTGTTTCAGTTCTCTGAAGTACCTAGATAATAGTATCTGGAACACATTTCCTGACTTGTTTTGTAGATGTTAAACCCCCACCAAATGGAAGATATTAGTTTCCTGATGACCATGAGGAGGTAGTTCCCAGACCTACTGGAGCCAGAGAATTGAAAATATGACACCACCCTGTTACTTCACTATCAACCAAATCAAAGAATTGTGTGCAAACTGATCACATATTTTCAATTCCCCTCCCTCACCTGGCCTTTAACAATGTTTTCCTGAAACCTATCGGAGGGTTTGAGCATTAGCTGCCCTGGACGCCTTGCTTGGCGCCCTGCATTAATGCTGCACTTTGTTTTGCCACAACTTTCCCAATGGCTCAGACGGCAAAGTGTCTGCCTACAATGCGGGAGACCCGGGTTCCATCCCTGGGTTGGGAAGAGCTCCTGGAGAAGGAAATGGCAACCCACTCCAGTATTCTTGCCTGGAAAATCCCATAGATGGAGGAGCCTGGTAGGCTACAGTCCCTAGGGTCACAAAGAGTCGGACACGACTGAGTGACTTCACTTTCTTTCTTTTCTTTCTTTCTTGCTTTGCCACAACCCAGTGACAGCAGGTGGGCTTTACTGCATCTAGGCAAGTGGACCCAAGTTTGGTTTGGTAACAATTCCTCATAGGTTACTGGAAAATATGGCACACAAAGCACTTAAGCAAAGTCAGTATATGTTATTAATTATCAAATGCTATCTTCCCTTTTCATATATTACCTGCTAGTAACTACCTACTTCTGTGTCTTTCCCCAAATTTGGCTACTTCTGATTCTCTCCTTCCTTGGCTACTTCTAAGGAAGTTCACACATTTATATCATTTTATTCTTTTCAATTATATATGCTTCTTTCAGACTATTTTCTAGTTAATGTTTTCCCTAGTATTCTATTTTTTCCCCAATTTCCACAACTTGTATTATGCACATTATTTCTTTATTTTTTGCAGTGATATTATTTCATAAAATCATTAATAAGAGAAAAACAATGTGATGCCTTTTTTAAAGCTGTGATAATATAATGCACTGATTCTCTTATATTTGGAAAATATGCAAACCTAACAAGACAACCTAAGATTCAAAGCAGTCAATAGGTCAAGTTCAATACCATGTTCTAATTTTGCCCAACAACTCCTTCCAAAATGGGAGGAAAGTAATTGCTCTAAGTACTAACTGTTTATTCAAAATAACTTTGTTAAGGAACAGAAAGAGGAGAGAAACAGAAATTACACCTGTTGTGGTAAATTGTGGGGGTGGAGAAAAGAATACACATAAATCCTGTGGCTTAGAAAAAAAAAAAAAAGAAGGCTGGAAAAGTCGCTGTATCCTGAGACACAAACCCTGAGGAACCCTCTCTAAGAAAATGGCCCTAGGAAATTTCTTATTAAATAAAATCCAAAATATATTTACCAGTCAATTTCTATTGACTAAAAAATCACACATCTAAATACAAATTCCATTAAAAATTCTTTTCTACCCTTATTTGTTTTCAGAACATTTTCACAACTCTACCTATTGAGTACTTACTACATTCCTGAAATTTAAAGTCATCTCATTTCATTCTAACAACTCAAACAAGTACTGTGGTAAATTAGCTGTGATTAACAGCTTCATTGTTTATTTGTCTCACATTGCCTAATACAGTACTGTATTCTTTTCTCCTAAGTTTCATAATCAGACTACACTGCTTCAAGGAAGATACAACAGAAAACATTAAAAAAAAAAAAAAAAAAACCTACCCAAAGCCCCAAGCCCTCAAAAAAAAAAAAAAATCCAGGTTGAGGAAGCTATAGGGAAGTAGATGAATTAGCACTTTGGTTCTTGCACAGTGACCCATGAGGGCAGCATGAGACAAACACAAAAACCCCATATAGGTTTTGGAAATCTGAGGGCAGGAGGAAACTGTACCTCCTGGAATAGAACCCAGGATAATGACGAACCCCCAGCACTATCTCAAGAAGAGTAGAGTAAAAATGGCTGCTGAGTGAACCTACAGAGACAGACCGACGACGACCTCATAGAACAGCATTTTAATTCCTCAGCGCTCCGGTGTTTTACATGAAAACTTCAAAGACTGTTCCTAAGGGATTTATGTCCTGGTGACCCAGATAGAAAGTGGCCTAGATGTGTAGCTGAAGCCTTGTGATTGTGTCGGGGAGCATCAGAGAGTTGAGAACCTTATGTTCAAGTGGAAAGCAAACACTGGAGGAGGAGGTCCTGGAACACAGGTTTTCATACAGATTCAGGACACCCCCATACTGTAAAACATTAAGATACTAAGCTTGTTATTTCGTTTGCATACTATCTTACTTGAAACAACAAAATCAAAGGATTTGAGGGATAAATACTTTAGAGAGACAATAAATTGAAGGGGCAATTTTTATCAAGAAAAAAATATTTCCCTCCTATTGAACACTGAGGCAGGAATACATAATTTAAGAATATAAGATAGCTTTTAATTGAAATAAAGTTACATTGCACACTTTAAACTTACACAGTGTTATTAATATGTGCCAACTATGTCTCAATAAAGATGAAAAAACTTTGTAAAAAAGAAAATCTTTTTTCATGCAATTGACATTTCTATATACCATTAGAATATTTAAACTTAGGTATATCTTGAACTTTACTGAGTATAAGAACTATATTACTCCTTTAAGAGTACTTCAATCAATAGTTAATTTCAAACAAGTGTCTATTGAAATTGCAGTTTATAGAGTCATTTTGTGCTTGACAACACCAAGCCCTAGAAAAATAATAATAATAAACCTTAGTTTTCCAGTTAAATGAAGAAGACCAAAGGAATAGTATCCATTTTCCAGTCAAGGATGATTTTCAATCAGTTAGCAAAATAATTGATGTTAGTTTTATTCTAGTGATGGAATTATATCAATTTGTTAAATTATCACTACTTAAGACCATCTGTCATGCACTTAGCCCTAGGTCTAACCCAATATTCTTCTTGTGGAACATAGAAAGGATTGTCTATGAGTGTGCCCTTCTTTAAGACCTTTTGATATTTTCACAACTGGGTATATATGCTCTGCACTGCCTTATACTAATTATGTTATTTCAGAATATTTCCATGAGATCCCAGGACAGTAATCCTTCTAAGTATACTTATATTAATAGACAATATCATACATCAGTCTTCAATGAAATACACATAAATGTCTCCTCTCTTTATCAAATGTGACCCGAAAACAACGTGCTTAAGAGCCAAAGGGCTTTTGAGATATTTCAATAATCTTCAAGAAATCAATCTTACATGAAACTGAAGGAAAACATCGAATGTCATTGAGCAATAAAGCTCCATTCTGTCAGTGCCCTACCTCTGAGCAGAAGCCTTAGGATGTTTCTCTTCCAGTTTCTTCACCAGGGCCACTGTCAGCTGCCCTGTCTCCCCAAGAGAACCTTCTGGCATTAAGTGGGTGTCTGAAGGCTTTGGCAGCTGCTTCAAATCAGGGATACTGGCACTTTTTTGCAGAACCTAATAAAGGAAATATAGGAATTATGTAGCTAATTTTCACTGAGTGGAAATGTCTAAACTATATATGCCAAAAAATTTAACAGTGCACATTTCATGGTTCCTTCAGCCTTCTTCATCCAGCACATAAACCTTTGGTATGTGGTGAGAACAAAAGAAGGCAGTCCTAAGAAAAGCTAGTGTGTCACCATTTATTTAACAAAAAGAATGCTTACATAAATATACACATAGATATTTACATAAATATAAGAATATAAATAGATGTTTATGTATGCATATGATTTTAAATATCAATAACACTAATTTGTGAATTCATTCTTTCCTCTTGAAAACAACCCAAACATTTTTCCTCTTTTCAAAATATCTTTCAGAGATCTAGCTCTGTCTTGCCTCTGGCTCACTACACTGACCTCTTCTGCTAAGCTGCTGCCATGCTCCTGATGATCTGTGGTCCAGGCACCGTGGTGAAGCTGATACTCTGTCTGGGTCACATCTACTTGCACATTTAGCTCCTCTAGGTAGGTCAGAACAAACTGAGGATAAGCCTGTAGGGAATGGAAAAAACAAAACAAAACAGTACTACCAGCCTTGTCAGCAACAGCCAAAAATCTATACAACTGGAATGATGGGAGGATAAATTAGATTAATACGAAAAAAATCTGGCTAATAAGTTTTGTACTTTATTGTCAATTTCAGATCAAAATCAAGACAAATAACTTGCATACGAAGATTTCTAATTTGTTGTTTGATCTGATCAAGTTTGACTGGGTTGCTAAATACTAAAGTCATCCTATATATTGACAATAATGGCTAACATTTATTGAGTTATTTATACATAAAAGGTAAATGTATTATGTACATGTAATCTGCAGTTGCTCTATTTGGGGGGAGTATTCAATTCTGCTCTGGAAGACAACAAAACAAATAGGATGGATGAGCTTCATTAGCCACAGGAAGTATAGATAAGTAAGTTAGTAACCTGAGAAGTGTCAGGCAGAAAGTAATTAGAGCATGTCTATGAACATAGATCGGAGAAGGCAATGGCACCCCACTCCAGTACTCTCGCATGGAAAATTCCATGGACAGAGGAGCCTGGTAGGCTGCAGTCCATGGGGTCGCGAAGAGTCGGACACGACTGAGCAACTTCACTTTCACTTTTCACTTTCATGCATTGGAGAAGGAAGTGGCAACCCACTCCAGTGTTCTTGCCTGGAGAATCCCAGGGACAGGTGAGCCTGGTGGGCTGCCGTCTATGGGGTTGCACAGAGTCGGACACGACTGAATCGACTTAGCAGCAGCAGCAGCAGATGTAAATTAAGCATGAGACACACAATCGTGAGATCTTTAACTGACCACCCATTGCTGACTCTCATTTTGGATCCTCTGCTGGATAAAATCCACAGCTGCCCATAGGCCACCTGGGAAGCACAGCTATTGACCAAGTGTACCTGCCACCAGCTGTCTCCCAGATCAAGTGTGAGTCAGTATCTCACCTACATTTCATCTGTTAGGTGAGATGAGATTACTAAATCCAATTTCAACTCTGGTCCTGGGAACCACATCAATAGCAGAGAAGGGTGATGCCACACTGAGAGAGGATGCATCTATATCAGAGATTCAGGTAATGTGGCCCTTCAACCCACCTGTACTTTATGCATATTAACCTAGCCCATCTCTTTCTCCATACATTGTACTTGGTGTTTTAAATGGATTAAATAAACTGTAATCTGGACATTTTCTGTTCCATGAACTCAAGGATAGCCTATCAAGGCACATACTTGAAGTCTACCAGCACATCAGAGTAATTTCCCTCATAATAACATATTTACATTTTAATCCTTGAAACAACCCTTTGAAAGGTGTGACTGTTGTTCCCGTTATAAAGACAAGGAAGCCAAAATAGGGAGGGTAAAGCAACTCATTCCTCCAGCTTGTTGACTACTTCATAAAGCTTAGATATGCTGCCTAAAGTATTACATAAACTTCTTTTTTAAACTGTGCAACTCAAGTTTTAACAAAAAGTATGAGGAAGCATTCACTGGATAATTAAAGAGTACTAAGGTCCTTATATTATTCTAGAAAAAGCAATATTAAATAACTTTGAACTTTGTTACAAAATCTCTAACTAAATATGAATGCTCTAAATTAGGTTGTGGTAATGAAACCAAAACCCTATGTATATACTGAAAAATACTGAACAGCATACTTCAATTCTGTGGTATGTTAATTATATTTCAATAAAGCTATTTTTAATGTAAGAGATTCAATTAAAAATAGAAATACAGAGTATATCTCAAGAATAAGCAGATAAAAAAAGAGGGAGGTTTTCAGAAAAAGGAAGAAAGGTAAAAACAATATGAATTAAAAATATAGTAAATAGAAATTTTTATTAAATTAAGAAATGACTATCTAAATATGCATTTGAGAGGAAGAGACTGTTTCTCATTAGCATATTTTTTCAAATATTAATTGTTATCATGTGCATTTATGCTTTTATTAAAAAATACATTTTAAAAGGCCCAATTTAAAATAGTGTCTTTGTGGTGTATACTAACAAGATAATCTTGGAAAAAATTTTTGAATCATTGTGCTAAATCATTTCAGTCATGTCCAACTCTTTGCGACCCCATGGACCACAGCCTGCCAAGGCTCCTTTGACCATAGCATTCTCCAGGCAAGAATACTGAAGTGGGTTGCCATGCACTTCTCCAGGGGATCTTCCAGACCCAGGGACTGAAGTGGATTCGCTTAGGTCTCCTGCACGGGCGGGCAGCTTCTTTTGCCACTACTGCCACCTGGAAAGTCCTTTGAATCACTAAGCTAACACAAAATCATTACAAACCCCATTTGTACGGAGTTGCACAAACTCCGTTTGCTGTAAGTGGAATTACTAAATCCAAAGAACATGTATTCTTTTACAGATTTTGATAAATATTGCCAAATAGTTCCTTAGAAATAATGTACTGGCTCCTACATGGCCCCCCTGTTCCCTGCCTCCTAATATTCAGACCCTTGTGTAGTCCCCTTTTTTATCTAAAAAAAAAAAATAGGATTCTCATTTTATCCTGAAGCTGTGTCATATTTATTTCATTGTATTATTTGGTTTTGTTTCAGTTCTTACTCTCTTAGAAATGTCCAAGACAATTCAACTGAAGTAAATATGACAGAAACGGAAATACATTATTTTACATCCGTCCTATAGTAAAGCACCAAAGCCAAAATTCAGCAACAAAGAGCACAATATTATCAATATGAGAGAAACATGAGTAGTGGGACATGATATTACATATGTTTCAACCCTTTGTATCGTGATAGTAGTTGCATGTTTCACATCCTCTAATAGAGGTAAAAACATTTTATGTAAGCTTACTTCTGAGATATATTTCCCTCTTATTGGAAAGAAGATGTATCTGGAACATAGAAAAACTTATATATCCAATGAAGTGGGTAAAGAAAGGCCCAAGAGGTAGAGGCATGATGTGTCTAACTAACACAGAAGTTGTTTGTTGTTGTTCAGTAACTCAGTTTTGTTCAACTCTGCAACTCTGCAGCATGCCAGGCTTCCCTGTCCTTCACCAACTGCTGGAGATTGCTCAGACTCATGTCCATTGAGCTGGTGAAGCCACCCAATCATTTTGTCCTCTGTCATCCCCATCTCCTCCTGATTGATTCCTTGGGTTAAGTAGCTGTAAGTGGAATTACTAAGTCCAAAGAACATGTACTCTTTTACAGATTTTGATAAATACTGCCAAATAGTTCCTTAGAAATAATGTACTGGTCTACTACATGGCCCCCCATGTTCCCTGCCTCCTAATATTCAGACCCTTGTGTAGTCCCCTCCCACATTGTATCAGAATAAGTCTATGTGACCAAAGAAGATGGCAGAAGTGGTGTTAGGTTACGTCTGAGATTAGATTATGACAAACAGCACAGCTTCCATTTTGCTCTCTTCCTCTCTTGGATCACTAGCTAATGCTTGAACAGCACTACAGAGAAGCCCATGTGCCAAGGAACTGAAGCCTCTGGACAAATGTAAGTGTGCTAAGAGACAGATTTTCCAGCCTAGTCAACTCTCAGATGATTGCAACCTCCATTGACACCTTGACTTAAGCTTCATGAGAGAGACTCTGAGTTAGAACTACCCAGTTGAACAATTCCCAGATTACCCCACAGAAACTGGGAGATAATAAATGTTGCTTTAAATTACTATGTTTGGGGGTAATTTGTTACACAGCAATAGATAATACCAATAAAATAAAATTTTAAAAAACCCAAATACAAAAAAAGGAATGCGTATGCTTGTCTTCTCACATCTTTATCAACATTTGCTATTCCTAGTTTTATGTCTCCTCATTAATTAACAGGGAAAAAACACTATTTCATTGCTTACATTTATTTAATTCCTAGTGAAACTGATCTTTATTTGGCTTGACTCTTAATTTTTCTTTTGTCTATACTTCCTTTTCATGTCCTTTGCTTATTTTTCTATTGAAGTACTTACCCTTTCCTATTGTAATATCAACTCATGGCATTAAGAAGTGGAAATAGTGACAGATTTTGTTTTCTTCGGCTCCAAAATCACTGCAGACAGTAACTACCACCATGAGATTAAAAGATTCTCGTTCTTAGAAGGAAAGCTATGACAAAACTAGACATTGTATTAAAAAGCAGAGATATAACTTTGCCTGTAAAGACCCATATAGTGAAAGCTATGGTTTTTCCAGTAGTCATGTACAGATATGAGAGTTGGACCTGAAAGAAGGCTGAGCACCAAAAAATTGATGCTTTCAAATAATGGTGCTAGAGAAGACTCGAGAGTTCCTTGGACTACAAGGAGATCAAACCAATCAGTCCTAAAGGAAATCAACCCTAAATATTCATTGGAAGGACTGATGCTGAAGCTGAAGCTCAGCCACCAGTTTATGAAGAGCCAACTCACGGGAAAAGACTCCAATTCTGGGAAAGACTGAGGGCAACAGAAGGGAGTGACAGAGGATGAGATGTTTAGATGGCATCTCTAATTCAATGGACATGAATTTGGGCAAACTCTTGGACATGGTGAAGGACAGAGAAGCCTGATGTGCTGCAGTCCATGGAGTCACAAAGTGTCAGACATGACTTAGAGACTGAACAGTGCTATATCAAGTTTATTATATATTAAATGTATCATCTCATTCTCTAATATTAATATTGTGAAGATTTTTCCCTATTTGTCATATTTCCCTGTTCACTTTTGCTAATGCATTTTAGACTTAGAAGGTTTTAAATTTTTTATGTACTCAAAGCTATTAGTCTTTTCCTTTATGGATTCTATCCTTTTTTGCATGTACATAAAGATGCCTATTCACCACTACTCTGGGTTAGATGTTTTAATGCATGCTTTCTTCTAAATGTTTTATGGTTCCATGTTTAAGTTGAAATCTTTAATTTAGCTGAAACTGGTGACTTGTATAAAAAAGTAATTTATCTTTTTGCAAATGAATAGAAAGATGGTTAACTTTAAAAATAATGAAAAGAAAAATTATCCAGGTAAGCACAACATAACAAAATGCAATACTGTATTTAAATTTGTTCAGTATTATTATCACTAATAGTTACAAATGTTCATTTAGCCAGAATTGATATGCCAGTATCTATCGATAGGCCAGAACCTATGCCAAATACTCACAATACTAGTATTAATACCTGTATTTTGCAGACAAATACTCTGAAGCTTGGAAAGGTTTAAATGACTCGCCTAAGGCCACACTGCAAACAAGTGCTGGAGCCAAGATTAGTTATTAATATCCTAATGCAGTAATTCTGTCTTAATGAGTGGCAAGAGTTCCATTTATGATCCAGCTGCAGATAATTATCAAATTATCCTCCATTTTAGATTAACTAGATGGATATAGTTTTAGATATGACTAAATTTAGATCTAATAAAAATTTCTAAAACTCTAAAAGAATGAAATGCCTCATTAATAAACAGTTTTGCTCTATGAATCTAGAATAACTATAATTTTTAAAAATAAGCAATTACATTTGTGAATGGCACATTAAAAATTTTAGAATCAAAATTTGCTTTAAAATAATTTAAAATAACACAAAAGTATGCATTATTTGCTAGCTATCAATAGAAGTGTTGTGAAAAGTCAGAAAATTATAAGTTGCAAGAAAAGGAGGGGTAAAAAGGATAGCAGAGTAGAAGTGGATGTTTTCAGTACCTGAAATGTGAGACAGAAAAGCATACATTTAAACCTTGGTCTTACTTTTCCATCTGTTGCCAGGAAAGGCAATACTTATATGAGACAGAACTATGTTCCTAGGCAATAGGAGTCAGCTCTATTCAGATACGCATCAGAACAAAGTCCTCATATGCATGTACAGGCCAAGAAGCTGGAGGGATATTTTGGTAAAGTCTCAAAATTCCACTTTTTTTTTTAAACAAAGACATACAAGCTTTGGTCTTCTGTGACTTCCTTTCTAATAACTTAGAACCTCATTCTGAGTGAGTAATATAATGCAGTCAGAAACAAGATAAGAAGTCAGCTGGGATACATCCGAGAATGAAGTTAAAGGTAGTATTTACTAAAATGCTTTGACATTTGATGACTATGTCAAAATTCCTGCTTAGGAACAAAACTGAAACTCTATAGTCCTGGCTGAATTACAGAATGTGGTTGAAATTTTACCTAGTGTGCCAACAACAAATAAGTAGTCAGGGAAATGTTGTTATGGTAATTTTTCAACTTAAATTCTACAAAACACTTCAAACTGCTAAAGTGATGCAAGTTGCAACAGAATAACAGCTCAATTTCTAAAACACTAGAGAAAGAAAGGTACTGTGTTTATTAGTCAGGGTCCACACAGAGACAGAAAGCACATAGTATTTTTAACAGGAACAGTTAATATAAGCTATTAGTGACAGAGGACTAGAGTGACAGGAAATTTGTTTTGTTGTTCAGTCACTAAGTCCTCTCTGACTCTTTGAGACTCCATGGACTGCAGCATGTCAGGCTCTCCTGTCCTACAGTATCTCCCAGAGTTTGCTCAAATTCATGTCTATTAAGTTGGTGATGCTATCTAAGCATCTCATCCTCTGCATCCCCTTCTCCTCTTGCCATCAGTCTTTCCCAGCATTAAGGCCTTCTCTAACAAGTTAGCTCTTCGCATCAGGTGGCCAAAGTATTGGAGCTTCAGCTTCAACATCACTCCTTTCAATGCATATTCAGGGTTGGTTTCCTTTAGGATTGATTGGTTTGATCTTTTTGCAATCCAAGGGACTCTCAAGAGTCTTCCCCAGCACAATTCAAAGGTATCAATTCTTCGGCACTCAGCCTTTATTGTCAAACTCTCACATTTGTACATGACTACTGGAAAAACCATAGTTTTGACTATATGGACCTTTGTCAGCAAAGTGATGTCTCTGCTTTTTAGTACACTATCTAGGTTTCTCATAGCTTTTCTTCCAAGGTGCAAGTGCTTTTGAATTTCACGGCTGCAGTCACTGTTTGCAGTGATTTTGGAGCCCAAGAAAAGAAAATCTGTCACTGTTCCATTTTTTCCGCTTCTATTTGCCATGAAGTGATGAAAGCTGAGAAGTTCAAGAGAACACTAAAGAATATATGAATAGCAGAGATAGGGAGCCCAGTACTCCTAGGCCTTAGACAGAATGCCCAAGGAAGATACCTGACTCAAGGCTGAGATCCAGACCACATTGAGGGCACAGTTGTAACTCACTAGATGTTGAAGTCATCGCTGAGGCAGTGCACAGCAGGATTCACTGTTAATATGCCTTTGGAGCACATTATAGAGGAAGCCATCTATAGGGAGGTACCTAATTGCTGCGAAGTCACTTCAGTCGTGTCCGACTCTGTGTGACCCCATAGACGGAAGCCCACCAGGCTCCCCCGTCCCTGGGATTCTCCAGGCAAGAATACTGGAGTGGGTTGCCATTTCCTTCTCCAATGCGTGAAAGTGAAAAGTGGAAGGGAAGTTGCTCAGTCGTGCCCGACCTAATTGCTAACACCTCACTAAAAAGCCACTCACAAGGAATATGCTCAAGGAAACCATTCACAAGAAGGTGCCCACTGGTAATACTCTGCTGTGAAGCTGCCTGAGGCAGGTGCCAGGCAATAAATTGTGGATTTGGCACTGTGAGGGAATAAACTGATAACTACCATGCTATGTGTTATAGGTTGAATTATGTCTCTTGCAAAAACTATGAAAGTGTGTTGAAGTCCTAACCCTTGGTACCTGTAGCCGTGACAGATGTAAACAAATTAATATCAGGTCATTGGTATGGGTGCTAATCTAAAATGACTTGTGTCTTTATTAGAAGAGAGAAATTTGAATATAGACACACACAGAATTCAATGCCATGTGAAGACTCAGACATGGAGGGAGATGGCCATGTACAGATGGAGGCAGAGACTGGAGTTAAACTGCCACAAATCAAGAAATGTCTGGAACTACCCAAAGATGGAAGAGACAAGGAAGGATCTTCCCCTAGGGGATTTAGATGGAGCACAAGGTTGCCAAACAGCTTGATTTCAGACTTTTAGCCTCCAGAACTGTGAGAAAAAAAAAATTATGCTATTTTAAGCCACCCAGTTGCTGGTACTTTTTATAGTACTACTGTAAAAATAATATACTATGTATTTTCAGTTTGATTCTTGGCATTTCTGAAATCCTGATGGTGGGTTTCTGAGGCAAACACTAACAGATACCATGTGATTAATTTTGCCTCTCTTAAATCTTGATGATTAACATTCTATTTAGACTTGGAATCACAGAACCAGGAAGGAAATCTTGAGAACTCAAGGCAAATCTCATTTTACTAAAGTAAACTTTTTAAAATTGAAGCATAGTTGACTTACAATATTACATTAACTTCAGGTGTACAGCATTGTACACATACAGAAGAATACAAAGATCGTAAGTGTACATTCAATCCATTTGCACATAGTGAATACCTGTTTAACCAAACAACCAGGTCAAGAAAGGGAACAGCAACACACCTAAGTGCTCACAGCCCCTTTCAGTCCCTAACATTCTTCAGCTATGTCCACTCTCCTGACTTCTAACACAATATTTTGTTTTTCCTGGCATATATATTTATTCACATACATATATATGTATATGTACGCAATGGAATATTACTCAGCCATAAAAAAGAAGGAAATGCTGCCATTTGTGACAACATGGAAGAACCTTGAGGGTATTATGCTAAGTGAAACAATTTAGACAGAGAAAGACAAATATCACATATTTTCACTAATATGTGTTATCTATAAAACAAAACCAGTGAACAAACATGTGTGTGTGTATGTGCTTATTTGTTCAGTCATGTCTAACTCTTCTTGACCCCATGGACTGTAGCCAGCCAGGCTCCTCTGTCCATGGGGATTCTCTAGGCAAGAAGACTGGAATGGGTAGCCATGACCTCCTCCAGGGGATCTTCTCAACCCAGGGATCGAACCCAGGTCTCGCTCATTGCAGGTGGATTCTTTACCATCTGAGCCAGGAAAGCCTGAAGAAGCATAACAAAGCATAAACAGAGTCATAGATACAGAGAGTAAGTGATTGCCAGAGGGGAGGGTTGGGGAGGATGAGTGAAGTAAGTGAGGGAGAGTAAGAGATACAAATTTCCAATTACAAAATAAGTTATGGGAATGAAATGTACAGTGTGAGGAATGCGATCAATAGTAATATTATATCTTTGTATAGTGACAGATGGTTACTAGACTTATTGTGGTGATCATTTTGTAATGTATAGAAATATCAAATCACTATGTCATGCATCTGGAACTAACATACTGTTGTAGTCAATTAAACTTCAAAAACAAACAACTCATAGAATAAAAGATCACACTTGCAGTTACCAGAAGTAAGGAGTGGGGAGAGGTACAAACTTTCAGTTATAAGATAAATACTAGGGATTTAATGCACAAAATAAGGGCTTCCCTGGTAATTCAGCTGGTATAGAATCCACCTGCAATTCAGGAGACCCTGGTTCAATTCCTCGGTCAGGAAGATTCGCTGGAGAAGGAATAGGCTACCCATGCCAGTACTCTTGGGCTTCCCTGGTGGCTCAGCTGATAAAGAATCTGCCTGCAATGAGGGAGACCTGGGTTCAATCCCTGGGTTGGGAAGATCCCCTGGAGAAGGGAATGACTACCCACTTCAGTATTCTGGCCTGGAGAATCCCAAGGACTTTAGTCCATGGGGTCACAAAGAGTCAAATAAGACTGAGCAACTTTCACTTTCACTTCATGATGAATATACTTAATGCTACTGCTTGTTCTATATAAAACTTGCTAACAGTATGGATCCTAAAATTTCTCATCACAAGGAAAAGTTTTTTTTTCTTTTATTTTTTATCTGTATGAGATGATGGATGTTTACTAAACTTATTGCAGTAATCATTTCATGATGTACATAAGTCAAATCAGTATGCTCTATACCTTAAACTTACACAGTGCTGTATGTCTGGAGTTAGCTATGAGGTAATCATATTTCAATATATAATGGAACAAATTAATGCATTGTACACCTTGAACTTACACAATGTTATACATCTATTATAGGTCAATTTTAAAAAGTAATACATGTATTTCAAAAATAGAAGGAAATTGACGCCCCCAAATTCTAGGTTGTAGCACAGCCATGAATTGAAGAAAATTATATTTGGCTTTGGAAAACTTGTTTTAAGTCAAGAAAAACTTCAGAGGAAAGTGTCAAGTCAAACTGAGTTAAATTTTAAATTTCTAGAAACAGAGTGAAATCATTTGTTCAAAAAAAGCATTTCTTGCTCTTAATAACTAACAGTGCATTTTATAAGAATATAAAAAAAAAGAAAAAAATTTTGGAATAAAGCTTTGGTTTATAGTCCTTACCTTAGAATAAATACAACCATCAGTTCCAAACACCCACTTCTGAGAATCATCTCCTTTATGTCTGTAATGAAAATGTAATTTAGAGATTGATGACTTTTCTCCACATTAACACGTTTGTAGGTTTCAAGTAGAAATATCATTTCCACAGTCTGGCAGAAGGACTGGACATTGTAAGGATTTTCCCATGCTACTACCATCACTGCTACCTCCGCAGTTAAGCCTTTCTTAAGACAACTAATTGCTTTAGTACCCAAAGTTCTGTGGGGGTGTGCGAATGAGTGTGTATGTGTGTGTGCACGTGTGTGTATAACCAATGGCAACAGTGATTAAGAGTCTAGAGAATAAATAGAGTCAATAGGAATATTATAGGAATTTCCATCCCCAAAAATGATCCTCTGTGAGACAGAAAGAAGGGGGCTTAATTAAATAAAAGGATTCAGAGGATGAGAAGAAAAAAAAGATACTGTGGAAAATTAGGAACCTCAGGCACCTATTTCTCAAACAATTAGGAAATTTTATTAAGGAACATCAGATTTTCTGAGCTAAGTCTGAGTAAGAAAGAAAAACTAAGATGTGATGAAGCTAATCATGCCTAAATTAACTCATCACATATTCATTAATATTTAGAAACCTTACGGAGATAGGACAAATGAATTAAATTAAGTGTAATGGGATGTTAAACAAGACTTTTCCTACTGCCTCAGAGTTTTGACAGAAGCATCAATGGTTGAGAATAAGAGGTGTCAGGTAATGCTCTGTTCTAAAGCAAGGAACTATATGATCTGGGCAGAGCATGTAAAGGTACGTAATGGTTCAGCGCATGTTAGCCTTTCACCTACACCCACATTATATAAGAAAACGTGAAAAATTTCTGGGCATGTTGGGATGGGTGCTTATTAATAATGTAGGTCTCCAGGCCCCTATCCTCAGAGATTTTGATTCTTAAGGTCTGGACTCCCAGAAATATACATTACTAGGTATCACAAATGATTCCAATCACAAGAATTCTGGGGAATTTGGATGTGTGTGGTTTATGGAGCAGACTTTGGAAAACATTGAATTAGAGTGATGACAGCCAAGGAAAGAAAGGACCACATACTTGAAGTATTATAGATTTGGTGATTAAATAAATGGGGTATGGGTTAGAAAGAGTAGGCAAGGTTAAGCCTTAAATGTCAAATTTAGGTAAAGAAGAATAAGACAGTATTAAAAGAAAATGAAATTAGAATATGAGAGGAAAGCAGAGATGTAAGGAATATGAAGGGTTCTGATAATTAAAGACTGGTAACAGAAATAAATGAAGCTGGCTGGAACTAATGTGAGGGCTGCCACTGGGAACTGTGAAGAACACAGCAAACTGGAGGGTATATGTGCCATCCAGAGGGGGAATAATGGTGTCGTGAGAGGATGAAAGTTCAGTGTTGCCCATTCTGATTTTTTCAATAAATGCCAGTAATTTTTTGCATGAAATCTCCCTATTTCTATAAGCTAATGCTGTTGCTGCTGCTGCTAAGTCGCTTCAGTCGTGTCCAACTCTGTGTGACCCCATAGATGGCAGCCCACCAGGCTCCCCCATCCCTGGGATTCTCCAGGCAAGAACACTGGAGTAGGTTGCCATTTCCTTCTCCAATGCATGAAAATGAAAAGTGAAAGTGAAGTCACTCAGCCATGTCCGACTCTTAGTGACCCCATGGACTGCAGCCCACCAGGCTCCTCCGTCCATGGGGTTTTCTAGGCAAGAGTACTGGAGTGGGGTGCCATTGCCTTCTCCCTATAAGCGAATAACTAATTACAAATACTATAATAATGTCCAAATCAAACAAAATCCATAGGTCCCCAGTTTTTACTGTCCATAATCTAACCTCTGTGTGTAAATGGATGTGTGTATATGTGTCTGTATCTATGTGTGCATATTGCTTTAAGTTTATGAATTTAACAGTACAGGCCAGATCCTATAATCCATGTTCTTTAAAAACTGAAGCAAAATCCACATTAAATGATGGTGTTTTTAAAAAAAAGATCTTTGATTCAATTGGTTTGTCTAATTGATGCCCCAAATATCTTTTAGAAAGAAGCATTTTTTTATTTTTTGGTTTATGATTTTTATGGTTTTGAGATCAATTGATAATGACATTGTTGGTTTGTCTTTCATCCCCTCAAGGTCTCATACACATCACAGACAATTATTAAAAGACAAACAAGTGCAAGCACTTACAATATTGAATAAGAATAAGATGAGTGACGCCAAATGAAACATAACTGAACTAATGAGGCATGATATGTTTATCATATTCTTTGTGAGTTGTCAGGTTGCTATCTTAAGTGCTAGTTCTATTATTTTTAGCATATAAAAGGCAATGTCTTAATTCACAGCTTTGCTAAAATCACATGGTATCAATACTACTTAGGAGAAGAGGAAAAATTTTTACCGCTAATAGTTGCTGCCACATGAGGATATTTATTGTTATATAATGAAATATGGTTGTATTTTTAAAGAAATAAAACACAAGCATTTCAGATACTCTGGAAAAGATAAACTTATCCAGAGGTGAGTGAGTTCTAAAAATCCTGGTCCTTACAAAATATAGCCTGACAATAGATTTTGTTTCTCAAAGGCAAGCTGCATCAATACAAAGGCAAAAATCCTCATCTGTATAGAGGGCCTCCTTTTTCTCCTGCCCATCCTAAACTCCTCCTTCTCTTCCTTGATCTCTTTCCTTCCTTTCTAAATTAAACCAAATCTTTTCTTGTAAATACAGATGTTTCAAGTTAAACTTACAACAGTTATGTTTTGTTTTTAATTATCATCTTTTTCCATTCCCAAGTTCTCTTCTCTATAGGCAATAAGGACATTGAGTTTAAGCTTTAATCCCACCCAATTCCACAATAATCCTGGCCAGAGTAGGAAGTCATCTCAGGGCCCTAAGACCAGAGCAGCACCAGCTTCAGTACGCAGTGAGTCCAGGGAGAGCCCTGGGCATGAAGAGCATGCTCATCAAGCTGCATATAACCTTTCCACAATCTGCCATTTTTACCTTGACCACGGATCACACTGACTGGTCTTCTTTCACCATTTCCTTCTAAAATAACCGCTTAGTCATTCCCTACTCATCATTTTATCTTTTGGGTTTTTCCTTAGGTTTGTTTTTTTTTTCTCTTTTTGTAATTACTAAAAACAACTTTAGTGGGAAATAACTGAAAGTATTATAAAACATTATACAACTGACAGGCACATATTTAAAGCAAAAAATTTGTTAAGTTTTGAAACATGTGTACACATTTTAAAGTATCACAACCATCAAGATAATGAAGATATATCCAGAGCTCTCACCCCCAAAAAACCACCCCCAAAGTTTCTGTGTTCTCTTTTGTAATCATGCCCTCCTGTCCCTTCCTACCTTCCTATCTCCAGGCAAACACTGATCTTCCTAGATTAGTTGTCGTTGTTCAGTAGCTCAATTATGTCTGACTCTGCAACCCCACAGATTGCAGCATGCCAGACTTCCCTGTCCTTCACCAACTCCCGGAGCTTGCTCAAACTCATGTTCATTGAGTCAGTGATGCCATGCAACCATCTCATCATCCATCATCCCCTTCTCCTCCTGCCTTCAATCTTTCCCAGCATCAGGGTCTTTTCTAATGAGTCGGCTCTTCACATCAGGTGGCCAAAGTATTGGAGCTTCAGCTTCAGCATCAGTCCTTTCAATGAATATTCAGGACTGATTTCCTTTAGGATTGACTGGTTTGACCTCTTTGCAGTCCAAGGGACTCCCAGGAGACTTCTCTAACACCACAGTTAAAAAGCATCAATTCTTCAGCCTCAATCTTCTTTATGATCCAACCCTCACATCCATACATGACTACTGGAAAAACCATAGCTTTGACTAGATGGACCTTTGTTGGCAAAGTAATGTCTCTGCTTTTTAATATACTGTCTTCATGGCTACAGTCACCATCTGCATCTAGATTAGTTAGGACTCTCTAAAATTTTATGCAAAGGCAATCAAACAATACATACCCTTAATGGGTTTGTTTCTTCTCCTCAATATAATTGTTTTGAGATTCATTCATATTGTTGTGTGAATCAAGAATTAGTTCCTTGAAGGCAATGGCACCCCACTCCAGTACTCTTGCTTAGAAAATCCTATAGATAGAGGAGCCTGTTAGGCTGCAATCCATGGGGTCGCTAAGAGTCGGACACGACTGAGCGATTTCACATTCACTTTTCACTTTCATGCATTGGAGAAGGAAATGGCAGCCCACTCGTGTTCTTGCCTGGAGAATCCCAGGGATGGGGGAGCCTGGTGAGCTGCCGTCTGTGGGGTAGCACAGAGTCGGACACGACTGAAGTGACTTAGCATAGCATAGCATACACTATAATTTATCGTTCACCTATGGATGGACATTTTGGTTGTTTCAAGTTTTTACTTTTGGCTTTAGAAATAAAGCTGCTATAAACATTTATGTACAAGTCTTCATAAGGACTTTCATATTCCTTGAATAATCGAGGAGAGGCTGGGCAATAAACTACAGGTATGTATATACCTACCTGTATATAAATATAAATACACACACATATGTGTGTGTTTGTGTGTACATATATGTATGTATTTGTTGTTGTTCAGTTGCTAAGTCATGTCTGACTTCTTGTGACCCCCTGGACTGCAGCATACCAGGCCTCCCTGTCCCTCACCACCTCCTGGAGTTTGCCCAAGTTCACGTTCGTTGAATCGGTAATGCCATCCTACCATCTCATCCTCTGCCACCCTCTTCTCCTTTTGCCTTCAATGTTTCCCAGCATCAGGGTCTTTTCCAATGCTCAGCTCAGTACTGGAGCGTCAGCTTTAACATCAGTCCTTTCGGTGAGTATTCAGGGTTGATTTCCTTTAGGATTGATTGGTTTGATCTCCTTGCTGTCCTAGGGACTCACAAGAATTTTCTCTATCACCACAGTTTGAAAGCATCAATTATTTAATGCTTAGCTTTCTTTTTGAGAAGGAAATGGCAACCCACTCCAGTATTCTTGCCTGGAAAATCCCAGGGATGGGGGAGCCTGGTGGGCTGCTGTCTATGGGGTCGCACAGAGTCGGACACGACTGAAGCGACTTAGCAACAGCAGCCTTCTTTATGGTCCAACTCTCACATCCATACATGACTGCTGGAAAGACCATAGCTTTGAATATACAGACCTTGGTCAGCAAAGTGATGTCTCTGCTTTTTAATATGCGGCCTAGGTTTGTCATAGCTTTTCTTCCAAGAAGCAATGTCTTCTAATTTAATGGCTGCCATCACCATCCACAGTGGTTTTGTAAATATACATATATGTGTATATTTTAGGAGAGTATCAATTATTTTCCAAAGTTTTGAAGCATTTATATTTCTACCAACTATGTAGAAACCATGTACCAACTATGAGGGTTCAGTTGTTCCACATTCTCACCAGCATTCAATATGGTCACATTTTAAACACTGGACTCTACTACATATGTGGTGTTACCTAATTTTAGTTGTATTTTATATTCCCCTAATATTTAGCATCAAGGCTGTATATTGTCACCCTGCTTATTTAACTTATATGGAGAGTACATCATGAGGAATGCTGGACTGGATGAAGCACAAACTGGAATCAAGATTGCCAGGAAAAATATCAATAACCTCAGACATGCAGATGACACCACCCTTATGGCAGAAAGTGAATAGGAAATTTTGATGAAAGTGAAAGAGGAGAGTGAAAAAATTGTCTTAAAACTCAACATTCAGAAAACTAAGATCATGGCATCTGGCCCCATCAATTCATGGCAAATAGATGGAGAAACAGTGGAAACAGTGACAGACTTTATTTGGGGGGCTCCAAAATCAATGTAGATGGTGACTGCAGCCATGAAATTAAAAGATGTTTTCTCCTTGGAAGAAAAATTATGACCAACTAAATGGCATATTATAAAGCAGAGACATTACTTTGCCAACAAAGGTCCATCTAGTAAAAGCTATTGTTTTTCCAATGGTCATGTATGGATGTGAGAATTGGACCATAAAGAAAGCTGAGCGCCGAAGGATTGATGCTTTTGGACTGTGGTGTTGGAGGAGACTCTTGAGAGAACCTTGGACTGCAAGGAGGTCCAACCAGTTCATCCTAAAGGAAATCAGCCCTAAATATTCATGGGAAGGACTGATGCTGAAGCTGAAACTCCAATACTTTGGCCACCTGATGAAAAGTACTGACTCATTGGAAAAGACCCTGATGCTGGGAAAGATTGAAGGCAGAAGGAGATGGGGATGACAGAGGATGAGGTTGTTGGATGGCATCACCGACTCAACGGACATGAGTTTGAGTAAACTCTGGGAGTTGGTGATGGACAGGGAGGCCTGGCGTGCTGCAGTCCATGGCATCACAGAGTCAGACATGACTGAGCAACTGAACTGAACTGACTGAATGATTAGCATCTATTCATATGCCAACTGTGTATCTTCCTTGTTACAGTATTTGTCCAAATCATTTACCTGCCCATTTTTTCTTGAGTTGTGTGTATTCTGCAAATATCTATTGTTTGAAGATATTTCTCCCTAAGTGTCACTTGTCTTCTCATTCTCTTAACAATGCCTTTCAAAGAGCAGAAAGTCTTAATTTTAATGAAGTCCAATTTATCGATTTATATTTTTGTGGATCATGTTTTTGACATCATATGTAAGAAAGTTTGGTTAATACAAGATCACAAATATTTTCTCCTTTGCTTTTGTCTGGAATATTCAATTTTATTTTTTACATTTAAGTCTATAATCCATTTTGAGCTAACTACTGTTTATTGTATTACATACGATCAGTTTTTTTTATATATTGATATCCAATTGTTCCATCACCATTAGTCAAAAAAAAAGAAAATCCTTTTTCCACTGAATTTCTCTCGCAATTTTGTCAAAAGTCAATTGGCCGTATATGTGTGGATCTATTTCTGGATCTTCCATCCTGTTCTATTGATCCAATTGTCTACTTTGGTGCCAATAGCATGCCGTTTTTCATTACTGCTATTTAATTTTTTTGTGTTTTTATTTTCATTACTTTTATTTTACAGTAAGTCTTGAGATCAGGTAATTTTGTTCTTTTTCAAGTTGTTTTGCCTATTCTAGATCTTTTGCAATTCTATATGGATTTTAAAATTACCTTGATACCTTTTATAAAGAAACTTTCTGGGATTTCTATTGAGATTGCATTAAATCTATAGGTCAATTTGAAGAGAATGGACATCATAACCATACAGAGTCTTTCAATCCATGGATACAGTATATCCCTGCATCTATTTAGGTCTTCTTTACTCTTACTCAGCAATGTTTTGTAGCTTTCAGTACACAAGTCTTGTATGTATTTTATCTGATTCATATTGAAGCATGTCATAGTTTTGATGTTATTATAATTGGCATTTAAAAATTTTAACTTCTAAAGTTGCTTGTTGTTAGTGTACAGGAATACAAATAACATATATATATATGTATACACATATATATATTGTTTATATATGTATATACATATATATATTGATCTCAAGCCCTCAAACTTGCTAAACTCATTTATTAGTTGTAGACATTGTTTGTAGTTTTCATAGGATTTTCTACATAGATAATTATACCATTTGAAATTAAAGTCAGAAGATATGGGAATACCAGACCACCTGACCTGCCTCTTGAGAAACCTGTATACAGGTCAGGAAGCAACAGTTAGAACTGGACATGGAACATCAGACTGGTTCCAAATAGGAAAAGGAGTACGTCAAGGCTGTATATTGTCACCCTGCTTATTTAACTTATATGCAGAGTACATCATGAGAAACACTGGGCTGGAGGAAGCACAAGCTGGAATCAAGATTGCCAGGAGAAATATCAATAACCTCAGATATGCAGAGGACACCACCCTTATGGCAGAAAGTGAAGAAGAACTGAAGAGCCTCTTGATGAAAGTGAAAGAAGAGAGTGAAAAAATTGGCTTAAAGCTCAACATTCAGAAAACGAAGATCATGGCATCTGGTCCCATCACTTCATGGGAAATAGATGGGGAAACAGTGGAAACAGTGGCTGACTTTATTTTGGAGGGCTCCAAAATCACTGCAGATGGTGATTGCAGCTATGAAATTAAGATACTTGCTCCTTGGAAGAAAAGTTATGACCAACCTAGATAGCATATTGAAAAGCAGAGACATTACTTTGCCAACAAAGATCTGTCTAGTCAAGGCTATGGTTTTTCCAGTGGTCATGTATGGATGTGAGAGTTGAACTATAAAGAAAGCTGAGCGCCGAAGAATTGATGCTTTTCAACTGTGGTGTTGGAAAAATCTCTTGAGAGTCCCTTGGACTGCAAGGAGATCTGACAGTCCATCCTAAGGAGATTAGTCCTGGGTATTCATTGGAGGGACTGATGTTGAAGCTGAAATTCCAATACTTTGGCCACCTGATGCAGAGAGCTGACTCATTTGAAAAGACCCTGATGCTGGGAGGGATTGAGGGCAGGAGGAGAAGGGGACGACAGAAGATGAGGTGGTTGGATGGCATCACCGACACGATAGACATGGGTTTGGGTGGACTCCAGGAGCTGGTGATGGACAGTGAGGCCTGGCACGCTGTGGTTCATGGGGTCACAAAGAGTCGGACACGACTGAGTGACTGAACTGAACTGAACTTACTTCTTCAATTCATATCTAGATGTCTTTTATTTCTTTTCCCTTTCTTATTATACTGGCTATAGTTTTCTATGCATTGCTGAATAGGTGAGAGTAGACAATCTTGCCTTGTTTTGACTTTAGGAGGAAGCACTAGTCTTTCATCATTAAATATGTCAGTTGTATGTTTTTTGTAGATGCCCTATGTCATATTGACAAAGTTCCCTTCTATTCAGTTTTCTGAATAGAAAACTTTCTATTAGGAAGGGATTCTGACCTTTGTTAAAAGCTTTTCCTATATCAATTTGATGTTTGTGATTTTTTTTCCTTTTCAGTCTGCCAATTGAGTGATTTACATTGATTGATTTTCAACTTCATTCTCCTGGGATAAACACTGCTTGGTCATGATATATTGTCTTTTTTATTGTATTCAACTTGTTAAAATGTTAAGAATTTTTTGCATTTATGTTCACAAGGGATATTGGTCTATGATTCTCTTTTCCTATAATGTCTGTCTGATTTCTGCTTTCAGAATAATATTGGCCTCTTAGAATTAGCTAGGAAGTATTCCCTCTTCTATTTTCTATGTAAGGAAATGGAGACTTGACATATTTGAAAGAATTCCCAAGTGAAGCTAGGGAAATCATCTGAATCTGAGGTTCTCTTTGTGGGAAAGTTTTTAACTAAAAATTTAATTTCTTTAAGAGATCCAGGACTATTCAGCTTACTTATTTCTTCTTGAGTAGACACTGGCAATTTGTGCCCTTGAAGAAATTGGTCTTTAATCATCTCAGTTCCCTGGTGGCTTAGAGGGTAAAGTGTCCGCCTGCAATGCGGGAGATCTGGGTTCAATCCCTGAGTTGGGAAGATCCCCTGGAGAAGGAAATGGCAACCCACTCCAGTACTCCTGCCTGGAAAATCCTATGGACGGAGGAGCCTGGGAGGCTAAAGTCCATGGGGTCGCAAAGAGTCAGACACGACTGAGTGACTTCACTTACTTTATTTTTGTTCAAAATATTCCATTATCTCTTTAATAACTGTGATATCACCTCTCTCATTCCTGATATTGGTAATTTGTGTCCTATTCCTTAATTTCCTGAGTAGTCTGGCTAGAGGTTTATTAGTTTCTTTGATCTTTGAAAAAAAAAAAAGAAAACAGCTTTTGATTTTGTTGATTTTTCTCTTTTTTTCCTATTTTCTATTTCATTGATTTCTACTCTAACTTTTATTATTTTCTGTCTTCTGATTACTTTGAGTTCGATTTGCTCTTCTTACTCTAGCTTCTCCAAATGGGAGCTGAGGTCACTGATTTGCTGTCTTTCTTCTTAGCTCAGTTGGTAAAGAATCCGCCTGTAATGCAGAAGACCCTGGTTTGATTCCTGGGTTGGGAAGATCTGCTGGAGAAGGGATAGGCTACACACTCCAGTATTCTTGGGCTTTCCTTGTGGACCAGATGAAAAAGAATCTGCCTGAAATGCAGAAGACCTGGGTTCGATCCCTGGGTTGGGAAGATCCCCTGGAAAAGGGAAATACTACCCACTCCAGTATTCTGGCCTGGAGAATTCCATGGACATTTTAGTCCATGCGTCACAAAGAGTTGGACACAACTGAGCAACTTTCACTTTTACTTCTTTCCTTATATAGGTATTTACAGAAATTTCCATCTAAGAACTTCTTGGGCAGCATCCCACAGTTTTTAATATGTGTATTTTCATTTTCATTCAGTTCAAAAATACTTGCTAATTTCCATTTTGATTTCTTCTTTAGTTCTTGGGTCATTTAGAAATGTGTTACTTATGTCCAGATACTTGGGGGTTTTCCAGAAAGCTTTCTGCTATTTTTTTTTTTAAGTATGGCTGATTTACAGTGTTACGTTAACTTCTGATGTACAGCAAAGTGATTCAGTTATACATACACATATACTTTCTTTTTTATGTTCTTTTCTATTATGGCTTATCACAGGATATTAAATAAATTTCCCTGTGCTATACAGTATGACCTTGTTGTGAAATCTGTCTGATTTCTAGTGTAATTCTATTATGGCCAGAGAATCTTTTTTATAATATTTAAATTCTGTTAAATGTATTGAGATTTGTTTTATAGCTAGAATATACTCCATTTGATTTAATATACTGTTCCTTTAAATGAATATGTCTTTTGCTGTTCTTGGGTATGTTCTATAAATATCAGTTAGGTCAAGTTGATTGACAGTGTTGTTCTAGTCTTTTGTATCCTCACAGTTTCCTCCTCACATGTTCTATCGATATTGAAATAGGATATTGTTTAATTTATAGGACATCCTTAACTTATCCGTCTACTTTCAGTTGATATCATTGTTGTTATTTAGTTGCTAAGTCATATCTGACTCTTTTGTGATCCATGGACTGTAGCCTGCCAGGTTCCTCTGTCCATGGGATTTCTCAGGCAAGAATATTGGAGTGGGTTGCCATTTCTTTTTCCAGAGGATCTTCCTGACCCAGAGATTGAACCTGCATCTCCTGCATTACAGGTGGATTCTTACTGCTGAGCCACTGGATATCATACCACTTGAGAAATACAGTATGAGAATCTTTCTTCCATTTTTCCTATTGGTATTTGTACCATTAACTTCATATATTTTGCATCTACATATTTTTCTCTCCATAATATATTATTTTTTGCTGTAAACAAAAAATTATATTTTAAAGAGACTTAAATAAGAAATGAGATCTTTATATTGTCTGTGTGGTTATTATTCCCAGTGCTCTTCATTTTCATCTGATACCAATATTCTTCTGCTTGAAGGAATTCTTTAAACAATGTTTGTTCTCTAGGTCTGCTGGTGATAAATTCTTTCAGTTTCTGACTAATATCTGAATTTTTATTTTGCCTTAATATTTAAAAAATATTAATAATTTCATTGGGAAATGATTTCTATATTGATAGGTTGGTTGTTTTGTTCTTTAAGCTTTTAAAGATATTCTTCCACTGTCTTCTCACTCTTATTGTTACCAACAAGAAATCTGCTGTCATTCTTATCTTTATTCCTTTTGTACGTAATATGCCTTTTCTGTGTACTCTTAAGATTTTTCCCTTTATCACTAATTTTAAGGAATTTGATTATGATTTTTCTTGGTTCTTTTCTTAGTGTTTCTTATGCTTAAAATCTGTTGAACTTCTTGGATGTGTGGGTTGTAGTTTTCACAAAATTTTGAAATTTTTTGTCCTATATTTTTAGAAGACATCATTTTTTCCAATATTTTTCTGTCCCCTGCTTCTTCCCTTCAGAGACTCTAATTATTCTGAGATTGGGCCATCTGAAGCTTTTCACAACCAACAGTGCTCTGTTCATTTTTCTTCAATCCATATTTTTTCCTCTCTGGTTTTCACTATGAATAGTTTCTTTTGGTATCTAAGTTCACTAAAATTTTCTTCCACAATTTGCAAGAAATTGAGGAATTAGACAAATTCCTAAATTTGTCTAATCTGCTATTAGACAAATTTAGCATATTTTTCAAGTCATACATTGAAGTTTTCATACCTAGAAATTTGATTTGAGTCTTTTCATATGTTCTGTGTCTCTATTAACATGTTCAGTCTTTCCTCTAGCTACCTGAATATATGCAATACAATGATAACAACTGTTTTAATGACCTGTGTATTAATTCTATAATCTGTATCATTTCTAGGTCAGTTACAATTGACTGATTCTTCTCTTTATTATAACCCTGGACTAAGTGAGCTGAAGCATCTCTGGCTCCATGTCCCATGGTTTGCACTTGTTATTATTGCAATTTGATGCTTTGTGAGTTTCCAGTTTACAGCATTGATTCTGCCCCAGAAAACTTGTTAGCTACTCCATGTATAGCACCATATCAACCTGGGACTTGCTTTGGGTTTGTTTGCTTCTCCTTGGGAACTATGTGTTTAGGACTCTACCCACACTGGCCAGTTTGTGTGATAGCAAACTACTGTCCCTCTCTTCCTTCTGCTTGGGTGTTTCAATTACTGTACCCTACTCATTCTCTGAGGTATCTTGGTACAGTGAGTGCCAAGTACCACACTTGGCACTCACTGGCAATTGTATGATTGGATTTTGACCTACAGACTATATAGTTTGTGGCTAAGAGTGAGTTATAGATTATAGTTGGTTGACTTTGCATTCCTTCCCAATCACTTAGATATGACCTTGAGTAAGTGATTAAACTCTGTATTTCAATCTCCCAGCTGTAAGGATAGTAACGCTACCTACCTTATCAAGTGTTGTTAAGTTTAAATGTAAAAATACAGCATAAATGAATTAAAATAGTGTCTGGCTCAGAATTTGTTTTTGCTGTTGTTAGAGTAAGTGTTACAGCTAGGATTTATACCTTGAAATCTGACTCTGTAGATCATGTTTTTTAACCACTGTGTAATATTCTAATACTTGGACAGTATGCTTTGCATGTTAGAGAAAATTCCCCTTCTATATTTGTGGCTGAGCCAAACTTTCTCTGGTGCCTAAATGCCCTAGTTCTGGCTTTAGCCCTAAGCACATCCTAATTGTCTATCCAGCCAGAGTAGTTGGCTAATAGCTTTCTAAGTCTTGCAATACAATAGGACTTGTTTTTATCAACACTAGGTAAAATCAAAAGACAAATGAAATAGAAAACAGATTTAGGAAACAATATTTCCAAGTGGTTGGAGATAAATCACCTTTCTTCCTTACTGCTAATTTTTTCTTCTAAATCTATTTTTAATTTTATCCTCCAAATCAGAAAAAAAACAAACAAAAATGACACTTTTGGAGCCTTACTAGCCAGAATTTTTTTTGTCTCCTTGATTTTTCCTTCATTGTTCAATATTTCATATTCAGAAGATGGACAAAAGATTAGGAATACACATAACACATTAAATTCTTAAATTAATAACCAAAATAGATACAAAGAAATGAGTTCCAATAATTACAGAGTAAAGCAGCAGCTTGTCTACAACAGATATATACTGAAGGCAACTTTTCAGTTCTAAAAAATATCTACGACACACTATCTAATTAAGTGGCATGTGTTTTCAAGCTTATTTTAGAAAAATTAATATTGATATTTTGAACACAAATTTAAAACATAGTGAATATTCCATCTAAGCCAGGAAGCATGATAATTTGACTGCTCAGGAATCTTGAAATTAACATTTCTTGTTTTCAGGTACATAGCTCATAAACATTACCTTTTCTGTAGGACTAATTTGTATCCTTGTAGTGATGTTCCGTCAGTAGCCTTGACTCTGATTGGATGACCAATAGCTAGACAGCTTTGAGTTACTGCTTGGCTCAGGATCATTCCAGTCTTCCAATGAATAGAGAGGGGGGAGAAAGGTCTAAATAAGTTAAAAGAACCAGAAAATTCAACAATGTGTCACAAATAGTGAGGTCATTATGCCTGGATAAACTCGGATATTAACAGTTGCCGAAAGTGAAACACTACCCACAACTTAGCAGTCAGTGAGCCCTGCTCAGAATCAGTGATCTTCTGTTGGACAAGGGTGGCATTTTACAGTTCAGTGCAAAATAAAACAGACCTTGATATCTTCATTTATCCTTTTTTTCTGTGCATATTTCACAGTGTAGTGATTTGGGGTCCATTACGTGTCACTTGTTATAGTTATAACTACAGAGCTTACTAGAAATATGTATGCACAGAAAAAATAAATAAATAAAGGCAGTGAACTGAAAAGACTGAAACAAATCCTTAACCTCTGGTACCAATTTAAAGTTTTATTCTGGCTCTAAGTACCATGGGTTAAACATTTTAAGGTGGTTTATGAACTACTTTCATTTTAAATGTTACGATTCTCTGATAAGGAAGTTGATTGAGAACATTGCTTGAATGAACATTCAACAATTTTCTTACTTAGTAAATCGACACATTTTAAATAAGTGACAGCCATTGAGGAATTTATTTACACATATTGAGGATTTATGGCATAGAAACTTCTCTGTTTTAACAGGTAAACTAATTTATTTTGGGGAAAAAAAAGGATAGAACTTTAAATCTCAGAAGATTTTCAAAATTGTTTTCCTTTTAACATGCAACTTTTATTTCTCATGGTTTTGTTGTGTGAGAAAAAACTACACAATGACTTAGGGAAAAAAAGTATTTTCGTAAATTTTTGTTCTAATTAGCACTGAATGGAATCCTCATTTGACATGTTTGTCTATAGAGAAAGGGAACTCCTTGGGGTCAGGAAAAAGAATCACTTTTAAGCACTTTCTGTATACCAGATAGTATGCTTCAACTTCAAACATATTTTCTCAATCGCCATAGCCACTGTGCTAGACAAATGGGACTAATGTCATTTTATATATAAGAAAACTGTGGGTCAGTGCAACTAAGTAACTTTCCCAAGGTCACAGAAATGATTCTAATTCTGACCTGTCTAACTCCAAAACTCATACTCTTTGCAGCAAGCATTTAAATTCTTTCAGGAAAATTTTTAGATAAGTACAAGATTTTTGATATCATGAAATTCTAGAAACAGATGCCACAGAATCCAACTCGTCCAACTCTGTTACCAGAAGACTAAAGCCCAGATATGGTATGTGACTTACTTGAGGTCACACTGGTATTCAGTGATCGTGCCTAAACTAAACTATTTCCATCCATGCTCAAAAATTGGTCAGATATAGAGAAGTATTTTATATTGAAATGCAGTAAAATGGCATAAGTTTTGAAGATAGACAGACCAAGAATCTTTCCTCTATCACCTACTGGCCTCAGTTTTTCAGCTGTATAATGAAAATTTGCATAATTTTCATGAGATTAAATGAGATAATAAATGTGTATACAATGTTTAACATATTTTAACAAAATGGCAATATTATTTCTAGATCAGAAATAAAATACAACATATTAATAAAAAGGACTAGTAGTTAAGAGAGTCTCCAGGTTGGAAGCAGATTTAAGAAATATATAATCTCATTCTGCCTTTGTCAATGAAGTGGATAATATTTTTTAGTATCTTTGTGTCTCACTTACTCTAATTTTTGGTTTTAGCTCTCTGAAAAGCAAAATTAATAGTTAAGAGTAATTCAAAATTTCATTTGACAAAATAATTTCAATCTCTCCTACCCCCTAAACTAAGTAGCAACATACTTGCCTGAGTGACTCTGCACTCATTGAAAGAGAAGTCGCTCAGTCGTGTCTTACTCTTTGCGACTCCATGGACTGTAGCCCACCAGGCTCCTCAGTCCATGGAATTCTCCAGGCAAGAGTACTGGAGTGGGTTGCCATTTCCTTCTCCATGGAACTGCTAGGAAGAAGCAAAAATAGTCTACAGGGAGGAGACAAAGGGAGGCAGGACAAGGGTAGAAACAAGCTGCATCATCTCTTTCCAGTCATGAATATTTGGTGGCGATCATAAAATGTATTTCAATAGTAAAAGGGAAGGGGAGAGCAATTATATATTCTCAACTTAAATCTGATTCAATAATGTAAAAATAAAGTTTAAAAAAATAATGCCAAGACACAGGTTTTGTGTTAGGCATTGTTCACATTTTATACTCAGCGATTTCTTTTAAAACTAAGAGTTTTAAAATTAAAACTAAAACTAGAGTATGGTCTTACTCTATCACTATATCGTACTGATTGACCAGGCTCTGTGACCCTCAACAATAAAGACTAAGGAGTGGAAGCAAATGATATTCAGACAAATCTCCTGAAAATGGTGAGTCTGTGGACTATAGCAAAGCTCTACGCTAGTTTAAATAACATTCTGGAGTACTAACTACTCAGCCCATCTAAAAGTGAGTTGAACGTTCACATCAGCATCCTCTCCACTAGACAAACAAAGAGGAGATCACAGATTCACAGCAGTCAACAACTGCAGCGCTTTCAGTTGCAAGTTTACATGAGGGAGAGTGTCAGGAAATGGAGCAGCAAAGTGAGCCCATGAGCCCAGGAAGTGACTCAGAGAGAGCAGACATTCGTGGATACCTTTGTGATCAGCCATAGGGTTGATGGCCTTATCTGGCTCCCACTGCTCTCTTTACTGCTTGAGAAACTCCACTTTATGACGGAAACAGAGGCATGAAGTACAATATTGGGGTCCACCTATACCATGAAAAGAAACAGGTTTTTAACTTATAGCTGAAAGTCAAACTTCCTCAGCACAGTTACCCAAAATAGATTAATCTTGAACATGTTCATCATTGAGAAGGTCTCTTTTGAAACAGTACTGCCCAATCCCACTTACTCAATTAAATTAATATTTGTTGAACACCAGCTCTGATACAAAAGGCCGTGGACTGTGTGATATGGAATATTATAAAGTGTTTTCCTGCCCTAAATAAATTTACATACATAGAGACAATAACACACACACGGGCATACATGCACACACATGCACAATTTCATGTTAAGCTCCATTTGGATGATTAAATACTGCTATAGGATGCAACGGAGAAGGCAAGGGCACCCCACTCCAGTACTCTTGCCTGGAAAATCCCACGGATGGAGGAGCCTGGTAGGCTGCAGTCCATGGGGTCGCTAGGAATCAGACACGACTGAGTGACTTCACTTTCACTTTTCATTTTCATGCATTGGAGAAGGAAATGGCAACCCACTCCAGTGTTCTTGCCTTGAGAATCCCAGGGACGGCGGAGCCTGATGGGCTGCCGTCTATGGGGTCGAACAGAATCGGACACGACTGAAGCGACTTAGCAGCAGCATAGGATGCAAAGAACGGTAGCCTCATTTCTACAGGAGCAAGAAAAAGTGAAACATCTTGAAAGAGGTAACATCTGGACCAGGTCTTGAAGGATGGAAGCAGTTTGACAAGAATAATGAAGGAAAAAAAGCATCCCAAGCAAAAGCAATTAGTATAATCAATATCTTAGGATTTAACGGAAGACTCAAAAGTTAAATTTGGCCAAACTTAGAAGGGGTCAAGTGTAATGCTATGGAACTAGCTGTCAGTGGGGTTTTCTAGGAGGAGTGACTATAACAGAAGATTTTACAAAGGTTGATCTGGCAAATGCAAACATAATGGATTGCAATAAGAAGAGATCAAAGGCAAGAGCAGTTGAGAGTTTGTGCAACTTCTTAAGAATTAAGGGATAGGAGCAGCGCTAGTGATAAAGAACCCGCCTGCCAATGCAGGAGACGTAAGAGATGTGGATTAGATTCCTGGCTTGGGAAGATCCCTGCAGAAGGAAATGGCAACCCACTCCAGTATTTTTGCCTAGAGAATCTCATGGACATGGAAGCCTGGTGGGCTGCATAGGGTCGAAAAGAGACAAACACGACGGAAGCGATTAGCATGTTGAGATTTCAGTGATTGTTGCCGGAACGGATGGGAGAGGGTCAACTGGGGAGACACTGCCTCTGTGTCCCATGTGTTTATAAGACGACAAACACCAAAAGTATTGTGCACCTTCTAACATTTCTCACTTAGACTTGATTATCAGTTTAAATGAACAGTCATTCGTGTCATCTGTCACAATTCTACTTCTTCATATTTGTTGCTGCTGTTGTTCAGTCACTCAGTCCTGTTCGTCTCTGTGCGACCCCACAGACTGCAGCACACCAGGTTTTCCTGTCTTTCACCATCTCCCGGAGCTTGCTCAAACTCATGTCCATTGAGTCACTGATGCCATGCAACCATCTCATCCTCTGTTGTCCCCTTCTCCTCCTGCCTTCAATCTTTCCCAGCATCAGGGTCTTTTCCGATGAGTCAGTTCATCGCATCAGGTGGCCAAAGTACTGGAGCTTCAGCTTCAGCATTAGCCCATTCAATGAATATTCAGGACTGATTTTCTTTAGGATTGACTGGTCTGATCTCCTTGCAGTCCAAAAAACTCTCAGGAGTCTTCTCCAACACCACAGTTCAAAAACATCAATTCTTTGGTGCTCAGTCTTCTTCATGGTCCAACTCTCATATCCATATATGACTACTGGAAAAACCATAGCTTTGATTATATGGACCTTTGTCAGCAAAGTAATGTCTCTGCTTTTTTGTTGTTGTTGTTGTTATTTATTTATTTTTTAACTTTACAATATTGTATTGGTTTTGCCATATATCAACATAAATCCGCCACAGGTATACACATGTTCCCCATCCTGAACCCTCCTCCCTCCTTCCTCCCCGTACCATCCCTCTGGGTCGTCCCAGTGCACCAGCCCCAAGCATCCAGTATCATGCATCGAACCTGGACATTGAAAAGAATACATTTGAATCAGTTCTAATGAGGTGGATGAAACTGGAGCCTATTATACAGAGTGAAGTAAGCCAGAAAGAAAAACACCAATACAGTATGTCTCTGCTTTTTAATATGCTGTCTAGGTTAGTCATAGCTTTTCTTCCAAGGAGCAAGCATCTTTTAATTACATGGCTGAGTCACCATCTGCAGTGATTTTGGAGCCCAAGAAAATAAAGTTTGTTTCCCTATCTATTTTCCATGAAGTGATGGGACCAAAGGCCATGATCTTAGTTTTTTGAATGTTGAGTTTTAAATTAGCTTTTTCATTCTCCTCTTTCACTTTTAGTTAGAAGCTCTTTATTTCCACTTTACTTCCTGCCATAAGGGTGGTGTCATCTGCATATCTGAGCTTATTGATGTTTATCCCAGCAATCTTGATTCCAGCTTGTGCTTCATCCAGTCCAGCATTTCACATGACATACTATGCATATAAGTTAGATAAGCAGGGTGACAATATACAGCCTTGACGTACTCTTTTACCAATTTTGAACCAGTCTGTTGTTCCATGTTCCATATCTTGTTCTAACTGTTGCTTCTTGACCTGCATACAGATTTCTCAGGAGGCAGATAAGGTGATCTAGTATTCCCAACTCTAAGAATTTCCCACAGTTTGTTGTGATCCACACAGTCAAATGCTTCAGTGTAGTCAATGAAGCAGAAGTAGATATTTTTCTGGCATCCTCTTACTTTTTCTATGATCCAGTGGATGTCGGCAATTTGATCTCTGGTTCCTCTGCCTTTTCTAAAACCAGCTTGAACATCTGGAAGTTCTTGGTTCACGTACTGTTGAAGCACAGCTAGGAGAATATTTAGCATTACTTTGCTAGCATGTGAGATGAGTGCAATTGTGTGGTAGTTTGAACATTCTTTGGCCTTGCCTTTCTTTGGGATTGGAATGAAAACTGACCTTTTCCAGTCCTGTGGCCACTGCTGAGTTTTCCAAAATTTCTGGCATATTGAATGCAGTACTTTCACAGCATCATCTTTTAGGATCTGAAATAGCTCAACTGGAATCCATCACCTCCACTAGCTTTGTTTGTAGTGATTCCTAAGGCCCACTTGACTTTGGACTCCAGGATGTCTGGCTCTGGGTGAGTGATCACACCATCGTGATTATCTGGGTCATGAAGATCTTTTTTGTATAGTTCTTCTGTGTATTCTTGCCACCTCTTCTTAATATCTTCTGCTTCTGTTAGGTCCATACCATTTCTGTCCTTTTTTGTGCCCATCTTTCCATGAAATGTTCCCTTGGTATCTCTATTTTCTTGAAGAGATCTCTAGTCTTTCCCATTCTATGGTTTTCCTCTATTTCTTTGCATTGTTCACTTAGGAAGGCTTTCTTATCTCTTCTTTCTATTCTTTGGAATTCTGCATTCAGATGCAGATCTTTCCTTTTCTCCTTTGCCTTTTCTCATTCTCCTTCATATTTAATAAACTTTACCTCCTACCTATATAATCACTTTCCCTGAAAAAGCATGCTAACTTTAAGTACTAATATTTATTTGTATGGGATTATGAGAATATATCAACTTATGCTTTAAACTTAGTAAATAATATTGCTTCAGTAACAATTTAAATAATTTTCTAATATTGAAATGTCTAACTCTTTGCTAACACTAGATTTTGAGTAGCAAATGTTTTTTTAAAAAACAAAAGTTAAATGATAATTTAAAAGGTGATGTTTTACAAGTGTGAACAGGCAATAACAAAAGGGTATGACTAATACATTTGATAATTATTCTATGATGGACGAAAATGTCATATGACTCATACACATGAAAATAAAAATTTAAAAATATAGTAACCCCATCACATAAGCAGATTTGACTTAGAGTTCTTTGACGATTTATTCCCCAGTTAGCCAGTAGTGACTGGATTCTAGATGGGAATTTCTCACAGTTTCTGAACATTGATAAACTATGTTCTACTAATCCACTCCCCACAGGACTCAGCATTTAAAGTAGCACGCTTAGTCAACCTCCTAACTCCAAGTTGCCATCACACTCAGAACTCTCCTTTGCAACTGGGAAGAAGATTGTTTTGACTGGAATTAGTCAGACAGAAGAACCGTACTGCCAACTGCTTCTTTGTACAGCACCTGCTGCCAGTGCCTAAATTCTTGTTATCTGCACAACATGGTTTAATCTTTTAACAGTTGGTTTATTGGTGAAGAGCGAAGGGGTCCTTTGTGTCTGTCTTGGGTTGGCACCCAGTATTAACACCATGCTGTTCTCTAAGAGATATTTTGCTGGACAGTTCCCAAGTGATTCTACATAGACCAGACAGAGCCAGGCCCACTAACTCAGCTTCATTTAATGTTATTTAAAAAAAAAAGTCCTGCCAATTCGGGGTTCTAATACACTTAAAATTGACAATGGCCATTAAATTCTCTTCATGATGTCACCTACTTTTTTCTTTTTAATTTAATCTGATAGCTTAGCTTTAGACGAAATGTTTAGGAAGGTGGGGGAGACAGATTTTGAAATTCAGAAAGTGCTCTGACAACCTACAACATAATATGCCATATGTGTCTCTTATGTGTGTGTGTGTGTGAGTGTGTACATGTGCACAAGTGCATGCGTGAGCATGTGTATAATAGCACTGATGCTGACACAGGTCTCCAAATATATACCATAACATGTGTAATTAGAAAACCTTTTAAAGTCTTGTTGAGAATCAAAAAAAAAAAAAGAAAATTTCTTTTATTCTTTTGAATACCTACAAACATAGCTTCCCTTAAGTGACCATTATGATTTTGCTTTTCTGAATAAACTGTGCTGATACAGATGATGCCAGTGATAAAAAATGAGGCATATATGTACTGGGCCAGTTAAAATTTCTTGTTTAATTTTCTTTCCCCAAACTACCAATGAAAGTGGAGTACACTTCAAAATTCCTGTGCAATTTCAAAGTAATAAGGTCTCTTCCTGCAGATCTACTGAGGCACAAGTGTAAGACGATGAAATTTTTTGTGAAAAAGGGAGCTCATAGGCCACAACCTTCATTCTAAAAATATTTTTATTCTAGATAGAATTTTATAAGATTTTTTCCTTTTGATAGTTATTTTAGGACCAAGTTGGGGGCTCAGATGGTAAAGAATCTGCCTGCAATGCAGGAGACCTGGGTTTGATTCCTGGGTTGGGAAGATCCCCTGGAGGAGGAAACAGCAACCCACTCCAGTATTCTTACCAGGACAATCGCATGGACAGAGAATCCTAGCAGGCTACAGTCCAAGGAGTTGCAGAATTGGACATGACTGAGTGACTAACACTTTAACATTAAATAATTTACTATACAAATTAAAATCACACCTACAAAAAATGTTCTAAAATCTCTTTCCTCATCCCCTTGATATTCATACTTATTGTTTTCATTCTCTAAATCTATAAACTGATCAATCCACCTACCTCTAAGACCAAGAACTAGAAAAACTGAAAAGCAGAAATATTAGTGAGCTCATAATTATGCTGTGGTATTGGAGAAGACTCGAGAGTCCCTTAGACTGCAAGGAGATTAAACCAGTCAATCTTAAAGGAAATCAGCGTTGAATATACACTGGAAGGACTGATGCTGAAGCTGAAGCTCCAGTACTTTGGCCACCTGATGTGAAGAGCCAACTCATCTGAAAAGACCCTGTTGCTGGGAAAGATTGAAGGCAGGAGGAGAAGGGGGTGACAGAGGATGAGATGGTTGGATAGCATCATCGACTCAATAAACATGAGTTTGAGCAAACTCCAGGAGATAGTAAAAGACAGGGAAGCCTGGCTTGCTGCAGTCCATGGGGTTGTAAAGAGTTGGACATGACTGAGCAATGGAACAACAACATAATTATGAAACTGAACAACCAAAATATCTAGTATTTAGGTGTGCAGTCCTCAATAGATTCCAGCTATAGGTCTAAAAATAAGGAAGGGATTTGGAATTTCATTAAAAGTCCAGTATCCCATTCTAAGGGCAATAAATTCAAAATTGAGATTAAAAATTGCATTTTCTCCAGTATAAATTATCTGAAAAAATATTATTTATTGATGACTTGCTCTCCAAAGAAATAGGACAGTAAAGAATTGTCTACCTTTTCCTAGACTCTTTTTTGACATATAGAATAATATATTCTTCTGGCATCCATGATTGTTGAATTTACAAGTAAACTTATAATCAACATGCCATAATTCTAAAATCATAACTTGGTGTTTTGCTTACTGTTTCTATACTAGTAATTGTTTCTAATGTTCTGCTGATGTCTGATCATACCAAAAGGCTAGGATCAAAATCAGTTTCCTTGTCTTTTTGACAGAATATGCTGCTGCTGCTAAGTCGTTTCAGTCGTGTCCGACTCTGTGCAACCCCACAGACGGCGGCCCACCAGGCTCCCCCATCCCTGGGATTCTCCAGGCAAGAACACTGGAGTGGGTTGCCATTTCCTTCTCCATTGACAGAATATAAGACCTGCCAAATGCTGGAGTGTATTTTTCTGCTATGTTTTCCCATAAATAAGCTATTCTTCTCAGGAATATTTTTTTTATTAACTACCATGAAGTTTGTATCTCATCCATTTCATGGAAACATATAAGTATATTGCCCTTAAACTAGTGCAATCAAAAAGTGTTGCCAACTTAAGTAACAATAGAACTGCTGAAAGATGTTTTCACCGGAATTCTCCATGTGTAGTAGATTTCAAATCTTTTTTTGAAATGGATAAAAGAGCAACAGGTTGTAATTGTCAGCATTATATCTGCCTTCCACATTACTAATAGGGATTACATGTTCCAAATTTTTCTCTGTAGGAAAGGTTTTACTTGTCAATACGAGATTTAAAAGAACAGTCGGGGTTGGGCACTGATACCTCTATCTCAAGCCAATTTGAAAACGTATGCAGCAAGAGTATCGGCTTTTGCCTCCCTCCTCTCTATCCCTGTTGTAATCCTCTTAGTGTCCTCCTTTACTGTGATGAGCATCAAGATTCTACAATAAAATGCCCTCTAGATACCCATGACCTCTGCCTGAATCTCTCTTAAAAGTGCTCCTTTTCAAGTTATTAAATTGCTATTTCCAATGCACTGATCACCTCTGTATACAACTGGAGACATTTTTCTGAAAGGATTTCAAAGGTTTCACAGCTAAGGGAAACTTTCTTTGAAAGTGTCTCTTTACTATCCAGTTTATCACTATTTTGACTGAGCTGAAATTTTATTCAAAACCAATTTCTTCTTCTAAAAATACAGTAGTGTACAAACTTGCAGGATGAGGTCTTTTCTCACTTTCACTAAATCATTAGAACAAATTAATAGTGATAAAATAACTATTGGTTTTTATTCTCTCATTTTTCAACATTACAAAATATAGTTTTCTTTCAAAGTTCTACTTGGGTTTAAAATCAAAGAGAGAGGCCTTTCTAGTTCTTTTCCTCTGACATTTCCTCTTCACTATCCTTTTTTTCCCCCTCAGGTTTGACCTGGTTTCTATTGAATGAGTTAATTAACTAGAGAAATCAGTTCCACTCAGCTAACTCTGAGCACCTAGATACTACAGCAGAGACAAGAATGATCAGAATGCTCTTTGGTTCTAAAAATTTCTAATCTGCAAGGCAGGGGTAGGAGGATAAGATAAAGATCTCCCAAGATATCTTCCTAACACAGGATCAAATCACATCTGCCTCTGCTTGAATGTTTCCAATGGCTCTGTATTTTCTACAGAACAACATCCATTTGAATGAAGATCCTTTATGATATGATACCAATAATCTCAGTGGAATCTACCATTTTGTTCTACTCTAATGTGAGCTAAAATATGCCCAAACTTGGAACAATGATTGACTTCAAATCATCAAAAAATGTTGCAAGAGGAACAGAACAGAGTCAGTGTCATTATAAAGGGTATAGAATGGATGCAGCAGGGGTATCAAGGTCAGAAACATCATGTCTGGTTTGGGGATGGGGTTGCGGTAAAGAAAGATTTTATGAAGCAGGCACAAATCAGATAAGGCTAGAATGATGGGCAGGATTTCAATAAGCATCAGTTGAATGCCAACTATATGCCAGTACCATGCTAGGATATGGCATAAAGGTGTCAGAGAAGGTGGGGGGTGGTGACAAAGAAAGAAAGGTTGAATTCTAGGCAGAGGGATTCATGTGGGCATAATAACAGAAATCATGGACTCAGAAAACAACAAATGAACAATTTAGCTTGGCTAACACACAAAGAACATATTAGAGAATAGTGAGCCTTAAAAGAGATTATGGCTAAATTTAAAAAATCATTCATGAAAACGTATTGTGTACCTGCTCTATATCCAAGACTTTGTTCCAGCACTCATGAACGCATAGATGAGTAAGACATAAAATCTGTATCCAAAGAATTATCAGTTTAGTGGAAGAGAAAGACACAAAAGCAAGTGCCTTTACCAAAACACAAACTCTAAGAACAATTTTCAAAGTGTGAAAAGGAGTTCTGGGGTCACAAAATATAACTTGAAGTTAAATTTCTCTGGAGGATCTGAGAAGGCTTCATGGATAAAGAAGAAATTGAAGAAAGCCTTAAAAAGTAAATAGTAATGGAGGGATTGTATCCTAGCAAAGAACAACACATGAAATGGCACGAGTAAACCAAAGTGTAAATCATGTAGGGGACTCCGTTTATTAGCTCTGACTGTAGGGTCAGGTACACAAAGATCAAGAAATGGAGAGGATTGAAAAGACAAGTTGAGAGTGGGGGAAGACTGGAGATGAATCATGGAGATCAATGAAGGCCAGATGATGATATGAATAATAGGCAATGGTTAGGCATATAAGTTTTTGAGAATGAAAATAAAGCTACAGCAAAAAAAAAAAAAAAAAAGCTAAAAAAGAATGCCAACAGGATCAGAGAACTATGGCAAATAAACCTTAATGTCACTGAATATAAAATACAAAATGCATTAATTCTTAGGACACCACTCAACTTACATTTATTTTCTAAATTTGCTCAGAAACAGGACTAGAAATAATTGTTTATTTTACTCTAGCTTTACAATTATACAATTTAGCTTCACATATACCTTGAAACAACTAATGTTTTGGTATAAATTTAGACATAAAAGACTGAATGAGCAACATGGAGAAATTGAAAAACAGCAGGTTGGGACAATGTGTCTTTTGCATTATCTCTCACAAAGAAAGGGCCCAAACTAGTTAACAAGAAGCCCTGCTTTCTCTGAGCGTCTGTGTCTCTGTGGGTACTTTTTGGTTTTGATTTCACGAATTCAATGGCAACCCACTCCAGTACTCTTGCCTGGAAAATCCCATGGGCAGAGGAGCCTGGTAGGCTGCAGTCCATGGGGTCGCTAAGAGTTGGACACGACTGAGCAACTTCACTTTCACTTTTCACTTTCATGCATTGGAGAAGGAAATGGCAACCTACTCCAGTGTTCTTGCCTGGAGAATCCCAGGGACGGGGGAGCCTGCTGGGCTGCCGTCTATGGGGTCGCACAGAGTCGGACACGACTGGAGCGACTTAGCAGCAGCAGCAGTATGCAGCTGAAATGAACAACCCTACGTAACTCAACCAACTGAGAAAAAGAAAAGAGTTACTCCTTCTTTAGAGACAGGAGTAATTAATAATAATTAATTACAAATAATTATAAAATGTGTTTCATAGCTCACAGGCAGAAAAAATTCTTTACTGAAAGATAAATTTCTAAAGTAAATTAATGAAGAGACCTTCTGGATTGTGTTATAAGTACAGCTTTCTGAAGAACTTGTGCTACTTAGATACATTGACCCATAGAAAATATAGATCAGATTCTAGAGTATAAAGATATGAGCCATCTTAAAGAATTTCTTAAACAAATGCAACTTATTAATGTAGTTGGTATAAAGAAAATATGCTGAACAATTATACTTAAATGATGTAATACAAGTAGAATATTTCTTAGGTAGAAATGATATATATTGGTACAGTTTTTTTTTTTCTTCCTGTTCTTTTTCAAATTCTTTTCCCATTCAGGTTATTACAGAACATTGAGCAGAGTTCCCTGTACTATACAGTATGTCTTTGTTGGTCACTTATTTTAAATATAGCAGTGTATACATGTCGATGTCAAACTCCCACCTTACCCCTTCCTCTAACCCTTCTCAATATTGGTTCAGTTTCAAAGTGCTTAAGTAACGGGGTGGCACTAGTGGTAAATAAAGAACCTGCCTGCCAATGCAGAAGAACATAAGAGACACAGGTTCAATCCCTGGGTTGGGAAGATCCCCTGGAGGAGGGCATGGCCTCCCATTCCAGTAATCTTGCCTGGAGAATCCCATGGACAGAGGAGCCTGGTGGGCTACAGTCCATGGGGTCTCAAAGATTCAGACAGGACTGAAGCGACTTCACATGCATGCACGCAGAGCATAATACTTGCCCCTAACATTTGTAAAATAATTTACAGTTTTCCAAAATTTCACAAATATCTACCCAGTCACCACGTATTGACTGAGTGTCCAATACATAAAATATTCTTATCAAGAACAACAAATAATTCTGACCTTGTTCTGTAGGAAACTGTTCTCCATGTCCACCTTTTCAAATTGATCAGGTACCTGTTGACTGGTGCCACTGAAGTTAATTGGAAATCCCTCACAAATGTCCCAACTAAGAAAACAAAATATGTAATTGTTCTTATTAGAATAAAATGAGTTTTAGCACTCTTTAATCTATTAGTATGATAATTTATACATCTTACTCTTCTAGTGAGAGAAAAACCAATGTATAGTCTATAATCTTTCTAAACAGTAATTTATAAAGTATCCTGGTAGCTATAATTGGGAAAAGGAAGGCTTTAAATTTTTTCCTTGCTATTATTTATGATATTGGGGGGACCAAATGCCTAGTTAATTATTAACATAACAAAGAAACAAAAAAATTTTAATCTTACAGAATCACTCACAGTGGAGATCATCTTCATTGTTAAAGTTATCGTAAGTATACTGATCTATAATAATAAAGCATGCTTTTATATTTATAATGTTTGTATACAGAATATTAGCTTGGTATTTTTAAGAGAGCCTTTTAAAAGGCAGCACAGTCTAGAGAGTACATAGATGAATCACAAACTAGAGGGGCTGGCTTCATTCTTAACTCAGCCAAATTACTTATTTTAATAGTGAGTCCATTCTTACCCTAAAGAAAGTTGCGGCTCAACACTGCTATGTTAAGATATACCATACAGCATGCTATTCAACAAAAAGCAGTTCTAGAAATAGTGATGGTAGTTTTCTTTCAATAGTCTGAGAAATATAAGTAAGGGCATGATGACTAAGATCTCAAATGATCCATTTCAGAGTATAGAAAGAAAGTTCAAATGGAATCCAAAAATTAAGTAAATTATCTTCAAACTAGTTCATGTTCAATAAAGGCAGTTTCACATTTTTATATTTAGGGAATCAGATTTAATTTAAATCCATTCATTAAGGCAGTATTCATTGCACTTGAAGAAGTAAAATAAAGAAGCAATACATAAATTAAAAATTATACTCATAGCTAAAAACCAAAGGGAAAGGCAAATTTAACAGCTTAGAGAAAGATTATTACACATGAAATAAATCTTCTCATAAATGAAAATGCTTTTAATAAAGAGTGTTGAGTTATTTTCTATCCATAAAGAGAAAGAAAACAAGGCAGAACATTATAATCTTGTCTAGAAACTGCAGGCAGCCACTGGGGGATAGAGAAGATCAAAGAGTCTGTCTTTTTAGACATACTTAGCAATAGGTTGTTGGAGAAGGAAATGGCAACCCACTCCAGTATTCTTGCCTGGAGAATCCCAGGGACAGAGGAGCCCGGTGGGCTGCCGTCTATAGGGTTGCACAGAGTCGGACACAACTGAAGTGACTTAGCAGCAGCAGCAGCAATAGGTTGACATTAGCTCGACTGACTGACCTCATCAGACTGCTTTTGGTTCTCTAGATCTGTCCTCTATTTCAGCTTTTTCACCACTATATTAAAGAAAGTTGTAACTGGTTAAATTACAAAATATCAAAGTTAGATGGGACTTCACAGATAGGTCACCTAATCCAACATAGTGTCAGCATCGTGGTATCCAATATGGTAGCCACAAGCCACATATGCCTACTTAAATTAAAATTGGTTTAATTTAACAAAATTTAAAATTCAGTTTCTCAGTCACACTAGTCATATTTCAAGTGCTCAATGGCCACAAATTCTGATTCCATCATCATAGAAAGTACTACTAGGCAGTGCTAGGTAGTGGTTATCTATCTCAGTTCCTAAGAAAGACAACCTGGGTTAGAATCCTCGCACAAGTCGTGTGGCTAGGAAAATGCCCTTCTGTGCCTCAGTTTCTGCCTCTATAAAAATGGAGTAATAATAGCCTAATAAGCAATGGCACCCCACTCCAGTACTTTTGCCTGGAAAATCCCACGGACGGAGGAGCCTGGTAGGCTGCAGTCCATGGGGTCGCTAGAGTCAGACAAGACTGAGCGACTTCACTTTCACTTTTCACTTTCATGCATTGGAGAAGGAAATGCATGCCTATGGAGTCACACAGAGTCGGATACGACTGAAGCGACTTAGCAGCAGCAGGATTAAAATAATTATTTTGCAGATTAAATATGCTCTCATCCAATTCATTTATTAATAGAACCGTGCCTGGCCTATGGTCAACAATCAGTAGCTGCTGGGTTTTATCATTAACCCATAGGAAATTGATACCTGTCTGCTCATGGACAATCACGAGTAGATACGGGTCCAGTGCCTGGATCTAACTCCCGCTCTTCTGCGCACTATGCCTCTAGGATAGTGCTTTCATCTCTAACTTATCATCATCAAATGAGATGCTTAAATATGAACACTCATGTAAAAGAACTCATTATTTACTATTTTAATAATTCCATTTAAAATTGTTAGTCTAAAAAAATCCCCTGCAAACAGTTTTTACATTTCAAATAAAATCATTAACTTTGCAAAGCAGGAGACTATACTCTGCTCATTATCCCATGTGTTTTCTAAAACTCCAGGGAACTTAACAGCAAGTCTTCAACAGCTCATGATATCATGAAATAAGTCAATAAAATAAATGGTTGTTTATTTAAGATGATTTAAGTAACATCTTTTAGTGTTTAAATCTCTCACTCTGGGAAAACTGAATTAGGCGATTCAGATTGCTTAACCAAGAACTTGTTAATTTACTTGTCACATCCAGGTAGCAGAAGGGCATTAGGGTCCAAGAAGGTTTTATATACAACTGTAATGCCACCCCTGGCGAATGCAGTCACCTGGTCAAAAGTCAAACCCAAAACAGGGTTCAGTGGAGATCTGGAAAATGGAAAAACAAAAATCAAATATATCTGCAAAATTATACAAACTCTAAACTTTGAGTATAAATAGTCAATAAAACGTGCATTCCCATGTCAAATAACATCCAGAAATAAGTGAATTTCCTACTATACAGCCCTATTGTTGGTATTTTATACTGATACCTGACATGCACATTTTAGTTTGATTTATAATATGCCTAGGATAGTTGCAACACATAAATGTTTCAAATGTTGCACATTTAAAAAAATGATTTCAATAATAAAACAAAGCATATAGTTGAGAAAAAGAATCAACTGTCCGCCTTGTAATGTTCATTTTTCATGTATAACTACAATGCAATATACCCATAATAATCTTTGAAGCCTATAATTAAATTAAACTTTCGTATTTGGCTACAAACAGCTATGTTTTGTAAGCTCAGTAAATGCTATGCTGACTTGATTTTTCATATTACATACTATTAGGTATATTACTTTAGGTTAATTTAATTATGTAAAAATTAAAATCATGGGAAAAGATCTTAAGTAAAAAGAATGTCAACTATGTCAATTGTGAGCCATTTTGTTTTTGAAATTAGTGACAAACACTGCTATTTACCTTTAGAATCACAGGGCTCTCTCACCTCACCTGTGTAGTATTTCCAAAAATATTTAAACTGAATATAATCATGAGAAAACACTCAGACAAGTCTAGAATGTGAGGCACTATACAAGAAAAGTGTCTGAACTCTTCAAAAAGAAAACCAATATCATGAAAAATAAAACAAAAGATAGGAGAATATTTTAGATTAAAGAGAACTAAAGAAAATAAATGCAACAGATGACGCTTATCTGGATACTGGATTACAAAAAAGCTCTAAAGCATATTTTGGGTAGTTTGATTACATGTTGGATGATATTATATTATTGTTGACTGTGTTAGATATTATAACAGGGACAGAGAAGAACTTTCTGTTCTTTAGTTATATGACCTATAACATTTAGGAGTAAAACTTTAGTGACTGGAGTTAATCCCAAACTGTTCAAAAGTGAGAGAAAGGAGATATAAAAGAGGCAAAAGAAATGCGGCAAAGTCTTTAATTGATGAACTTAGGTAAAGGATATATATAAATCTTCATTGTATCAAGTGTTCTGTGTACTGGACATTTTTCACAATAAAAACAACTAAAGAGCCTAAAGAGAGAAAACAAGTAAAAACAACTAAAGAGAGAAAACAACTAAAGGACTCAAAAGAGAAGCAGATATTGCCAAAATCTTCTGCAAATGAGTAATCAGACCTTGCATATCAACATGTATTAGACACATTAGAATTACTCCCTGAAAATGAATATCATTTTCTTAGTACATATTGTGCATTTTCTCAATATATTTTAAACTAGATGGAAATAACTTTTCTGATATTAATTTGGAAGTTTCAGTAGTAGCAAAATGCTATAATGGTTCCCTAGTGGTTTACACTGGATTCAGAATCAAATATATATGCATATATATTATGCTATTAAAATAGTAATGATATACAAATTACACATTTATAAATTCTACCAGCTATGACTCTCAGTTGATTTTAGAATATTTCAGATACTTAGCATTTTTTGTTACTCCATAAATATAATCTAGTTAACCAAGAACAAGTGTATGATCATATTAAAATACTGTATAATAGCAAACCTCATTAAAAACATCAAAATTAGTCATTGCTTTCACTTTAATAATGACATTTGAGTAGAAATTATGAGACGTATTTTATTAAAGCTTTTTCTTGTAATTTGAAGAGCTTCCTAAATTATACAAGAATTCTTGCCACTTTAAAATTCATCACTATTCTTATTATTGTAAATATAATTCTCACAATGTAATTATGTTTTGAAATCTGCCTACATAGGAAAAGCGCCATTCCTTACAGGTATTTTTCAGTTTTATAAATTACACAGTATAGATACTATTAAGTATTTTAATTTTATTCCACTGAGACAGATGAAATAGATTTTGCAATATGCTACCTATAACTAATTCTACCAAGGTTTCCCAAAACCCTCATGGATTTCTAAGCAGATCTGACTTTGATTATTAGAATATATAGTAAATCCAATCAGCTCCTAGTTTTCTCTATGCTATTTTATAATTAATATATGCTCAATTACATTCTACAAGCAAAATTATTTCTCTTATTTCTCCTGTTTTGTTTTACAGATAAAGAGCTGAACACAAAACAAAACAAAAAGATTAAAAGTAGACAAAAAAGTGTGTTTAAGTTTCCTGACAAGCAGTTTCAGAGTTCATCTGGATGTGCCCTGTCAAAATATGCATAAATTCCCAAGATATTCCACACAAAAGCTCGGCTCATCAATGCCTGTAGACTGCAGCCTTTTTCTTTTCTCAGAAACGCTGATAATTTTATGCAGGAATTTACCAATCTACAAAAATTTACACAATGCTCAGTAATAACCAGTAATTATTGTGGAATAATGCAAGGCGCTTTTGAGAAATATAACTTTGATAGGATAGGGCTTACAAGCTTTACCAATTTATCTTTAGCTGTCCTGTCATTGGTGCTTAAAAGGTTAAGACTTTATTTGTGAAAACAGAGAGAGATAGTGGGGAATCATGTTGTCTACAGCTTCATAAATCTTGCTTAAGATCCTTTTCAATTACCATCCATTTCTCCTTTAAAAAGGGACAAAAAAATAGAGGAGTGGAAGCAGGTCAGGGCAGTGTGCGACAACGACAGTGTGATGGGCTTGGGCCCCCTGTGGCGTTTCCATCTGCTATCATTAAGGTGACTACTCAGACATGAACAAATCCCACTTGCTGTGCTGACAGGCAGACTTCAAGAACTATGACAAGGCATTAAGACAGAAAGTCAGAGACAGAGAGGGAGAGAGAGAGATGTCATATCCCACAAACAATACTGCCTCATTAAAAAAAAAAGCCCTGGAATTTTATTGGAAATGAAAATAATTTTTTTTCCCCCATAAAAGGTGCTACCTGGCTTCTCAACTCTCCTTTTCCATTAGGTTGCCAAAGAAAAATTGAGGACAGACAGAATAAACACCTTGCTCCTACCTGTATGCTTTACCATAAGAGACCCAAATTTTTTGCTCATTCTTCAGCGAAAGCAGATTCTTAATTTCTTGACCGTGCTCATCAAAAAGCCGGATTGAAGAAAAATTGAGGCCTGGTGGGTGGATGGAAGAACCTTGAAGTCTTTGATGAATCTTGAGAAGTAACTGGTTGGGTCGGGGTGGGTGGGGAGGGATGAAGAAGGAAAAGAAATAAGGTAAAACGTGAACACCTGTAATAAACTGTCTCTCCTCTGTAACAAAGGAAGTCCAAACAAATGGTAATTAAATTCATATAGAATGTTAAAAGAAGTGTGAAATCACAGCGATGTTTAGCTCAGTGTAAAGTAACAAAATGAGCATGGGCTTTTAACCAGCAGGGGGTGCCACAGGCTTGTGATTGAGCTCTGACCCTTTGGCACGGGGACTGAAAGCAGATGTGACAGTCCTACAGAAAGAGCATTTAGCTTCTACACACGGAAACGGTCCTCTCTGATAAGGGTTATGCTTTCCTTGTCCGAGCTGCACACTCTGTTGGGTCCTTCCAGAGGATGTTCAAGTTTTACAGTCAGCAGTCTCCCGTCCCCGGCTAACCTCAAGTAGCCAACGGCGGAACCATCCACCAGTGACAGGACAGCAAAAATAAACACAACTTTTAGCCTATGTTCCTTCATTTGGAAGACCTCATCCTGGATGTATCAATTAAGCGCTCTGCAGAAGCTTGCCAGGGGCTTCAATAATGAGTGCTTTCAGGTTGTAAATATAATGTAATTGAAGTGTGAAATATGAAATGCTATCGTTTAATATTTTAAATAATAGCATTGTCTGTTTGCTTCTGTCTTACATTTGAGATCTCTTGATTATCAAGATATTTCTAACTGAGGGCATATTTCAAATGAAAGTAAATCCAGCTGAACTGTGTTGGGCATGGAATTTTAAAAGATATTTTTCAAAATCACCCGTCACCTTTGTTTGAGTGTTTAGGGCTCTGCTCTCTTCCGTGCTGCGCCCCACACTATCCATCACTCTACTCCCCCCAACCTTCTGTCACAGGCTTCCTTTTTTTCTCTCCCTTGTCAGTTCTTGTGTCTCTCAATTTCTTGTTACTCTATAATCTCGGCAGGGATGCGGATGTAGCTGTAGCCTTTTCTTGCCTGGCTGCTGGTCAGGCTATCTTTTTTGCTCCTTCTATTAATTCCCATTGAACTGAAGGTATATTTGGATGTGCTAAATGCAGAGGCCCAGAGAAAAGGAGAGAAAGTTGAAAGCCTGTCATATATCCCTTCTTTCCTCACCAATTGGTTATAAACTCTTAACCAAATATAAAATATTTTCTTTGACCTGCAACTATATCTATAGAAAGCCTCTAGATTTTGCGTGAATTAGGGATAAATAACCTTATCTCCCCCTGGAGAAGGAAATGGCAACCCACTAGTATTCTTGCCTGGGAAATCCCATGGACAGAGGAGCCTGGTGGGCTGCAGTACATGGGGTCACAAGAGTTGGACATGACTGAGCGACTAAACCACCACCACCACCAGTATCTCTGCTCATTGGAAAATACCCTGTTGCCGGGAGAGACTGAAGGCAAAAGAAGAAGAGGGTCGCAGAGGATGAGATGTTAGACAGTGATGATCACCAACTCAATAGACATGAGTTTGAGCAAGCTCCGGAAGTTGGTGATAGACAGGGAAGCCTGGCATGCTGCAGTCCACAGGGTCACAAAGAATTGGACACAACTGAGCCACTGAACAGAACTGATTCTCTTTATGAGTAGAATAAGTAAAAGCGTTAGAACAATAAAAATCTGTGTTTTGCTTTTTTTTCACTGGAACCACAAACAAGTTTTGGAATCTATGGATTATACTTATAAAGCCCTTACATTTATTTCTGTGTGGTCTCAGCCCTTGAGCTTAATTTTTGTGGCTTTGCTATTATTTCAGAAAACATGTAATGTGGATCATTTTTTAAATCCCAGTGATTCTGCTTTACAGGCATCATCTTTTTTTACAGGGCAAGATATGAAAGATTTAAGGCCTGATCCAGGAGAGAAGTACACATAGAACAGGAGTGTGAAGTGGAGAAGAGATATGAACACCTGACCACTTAACAAATGCACTTTCACAGGAGTTGCATTACAATCTCTATTTTCTCAACTTGGCAACACACTGCATTTTAGGTGTTCAAAGATGAGCATTCGACAGCCTACAGGAGGTAAGGCCTCAATGCCTTTCATCTCAAGGTCACTGGTGAGGGCTGGGCTATAGTGACCAAAAATTGTGATAATCTTCACCCGTTTATCTTTAAAGCTATCATCACCAGGCCTTTATAGGATAAAAATTTGTTCAGGGGCCTGAGAGGAGTGTGAAACATCTTAGGCTAGTGATTGAGGCAAGTTGTCCTTGGGTGTCACAAGGGCTCTCCCACACAGAGAACTTTATTATGCCCCTAGATAAAGGTTTCCCCCCAAGTTATCTTGCATATAGAAGCAAATTACAGATCAATTTCAGTGTGCCATTAGCCAACAAAAGCTATCTACAGAATAATATCTTCCTGTGTAATCTAACATAAATGCCATCTTTAAATTTTTTATACAAATAAAAATGGGAACTATTCTAACGTTGAAAAAGAGGGATTATAAGTACAGAATTCTGGGAAGGCTTTTGTATCATGGTGATTTCTATAGTCAGGGATGTGACGGTTAATAAAAAAAGACAAGACTCTTTATCCTTCTCTCTCTCTAATCAATCAAGGTAGCACTTCCCATCTCTTCTGAGTTCAGCTAATGATCGGATGATTAACTTTTGTGACTAACTATGAAGTGCAGGTAATGGATACCACCAGGGAGAGGTAGGACTGAGAGTGCTGAACTGAAGGGGAGGAAAAGGAGCAAGTTTCTGAGCAAAGGTCAAGCAACGGAGCCCAGAGCGCTGCTGAGCGCTCAGGCGAATAACCCCAATTTGTAAACAACAGGGTATTCAGTGTCCTTTCATGCCAGACAAAGACACAAAGTAAGGACCCTGAGCATGTCGGTTCTGCCTGAGAAACATCCCAATTGTCTGAAAAACAGGCAAAGGTAAGAATGCCTAAGATAAACCATCTGGACTTGCTCAAAATTAGCACAGGTAAAGACCAGGGCAGTGTGTTACCTGCCCAGGGTCTAGGGTTTGGAAATACCCTCCACCCAGAACACACCCTTCACTGGGTATCATGTCACTTCTTTTCAATGCGTGGACAAGAGGGCAATTCCAGAGTCCAGTATAGACAGATTTTCAAATAAAAGCATAATGAAGATTGAGATGCTATTAAGTAAGAGGCCAGGAGTTAATACTATACTAAAGCTGAGAACCTCTGGAATCCACAAGTTAAGTTTGAAATTATGAATCTTTACAAACCAGCAAATCATTGATCTTTTCTAAACAATGGTAAAGATGTAATTGCCTAAATTAACTACAAGTAACTTAGAGGACACTCATAGTCATCAATGGAAAGTCAGTAAACTCACTCTTTCCATCATGCAGCCAGCTTGAGTTGGGCTGTTAGGCTCCAGATCTTTTTTACTGATACAAACAGAGATCTCTCCTGTATCTTTACCATTTTCAAATATCTGAAACATAAGCACATTCAGAATCAAAAAGAAATATATGCACACATAAACATACATATGAATACATATATAAACACAAGCAGTCCTGACTTTGCACAGTACATTGTTGACTGAAAGTCATGCATATGGGAACTGTGTAAAGCAAGGACGGCCTGTATGACCACATGCAAGTAACTGGCAATGAAAATCAACAAGACTAGAACAGTATAAAGGAAGCCCCTTGTTTCTCCTTCTGGTTTCAGTGTCCTTAACCTGACTGGCATTCCCCACAATCTTAAAATAGAAGAAAACACTGACATTAATGGAGGAATCACTGACTACACTGAATACTTCCATGGGGCAAGCGTCAGGGAAAGGTCAGCTGGCAACCAGTTAACTAGCTCATTTTATTCTTTTGAAAAAACATAAAGCCACAAATTGCATGGGGAATGCTTAATTTATATTTAAAATATATCAGTGTTCAGCTCATCTTTTGACTCACTGAAAGGAAATCCAACCTGACAAATTTATTGCATAAAGGTACAGTGAAAGCCATCCATTTTAAGTGCATATATGCAGCAAGTTGCTGAGAACGGAGATAAAATTCAGAACATTGCATTATGCAACACTCAGCTGGAAAAAGAAAATGCTAGCTAACATTTTGGTCAAAAGTATCCAAATAAACCAGTCCCAAAGGAAGGCCCCTCTAGAGTGAACACCATCCTCTGACCACTCTGAGGACCCATGTGGGGTGTGCGATTCACCAAGAAAGAAAGGAAGCAGGCCGGGAGAGACTTGATGAATAATTTAAATCCTTGCTTTTTACTGTATTTTTTCCTGAGAAGTTCTTTTATTCTCTTTCTGATAGATTTATCACATCAGAGTAGCCATTTTGTTCATTTCTAGGGCTATCTCCAGAGAAGATAATTTGGGAGAGTATCTTATTTAAAAATAAAGAAAAACCATCTGTTTCACTTTTGAGACAATTTCAGAGTTAATTACTCCTAACCTGATCTAGCAACAGTTAGAACTGGACATGGAACAACAGACTGGTTCCAAATGGGAAAAGGAGTACGTCAAGGCTGTATATTGTCACCCTGCTTATTTAACTTCTATGCAGAGTACATCATGAGAAACGCTGGACTGGAAGAAGCACAAGCTGGAATCAAGATTGCCAGGAGAAATATCAATAACCTCAGATATGCAGATGACACCACCCATATGGCAGAAAGTGAAGAGGAACTAAAAAGCCTCTTGATAAAAGTGAAAGAGGAGAATGAAAAAGTTGGCTTAAAGCTCAACATTCAGAAAATGAAGATCATGGCATCCGGTCCCATCACTTCATGGGAAATAGATGGGGAAACAGTGGAAACAGTGTCAGACTTCATTTTTGGGGGCTCCAAAATCACTGCAGATGGTGACTGCAGCCATGAAATTCAAAGATGCTTACTCCTTGGAAGGAAAGTTATGACCAACCTAGATAGCATATTGAAAGGCAGAGACATTACTTTGCCAACAAAGGTCCATCTAGTCAAGGCTATGGTTTTTCCAGTGGTCATGTATGGATGTGAGAGTTGGACTGTGAAGAAAGCTGAGCACCAAAGAATTGATGCTTTTGAACTGTGGTGTTGGAGAAGACTCTTGAGAGTCCCTTGAACTGCAAGGAGATCCAACCAGTCCATCCTAAAGGAGATCAGTCCTGGGTGTTCATTGGAAGGACTGATGCTGAAGCTGAAACTCCAATACTTTGGCCACCTCATGTGAAGAGTTGACTCATTGGAAAAGACTCTGATGCTGGGAGGGATTGGGGGCAGGAGGAGAAGGGGACAACAGAGGATGAGATTGTTGGATGGCATCACCGACTCAATGGACATGAGTTTGAGTGAACTCCAGGAGTTGGTGATGGACAGGAAGGCCTGGCGTGCTGTGATTCATGGGGTCGCAAAGAGTCAGACACGACTGAGCAACTAAACTGAACTGAACCTGATCTAGGAAATAATGTGCTTCAATAACACTTCCTCAGGCTCTAGGCAAAAAAAAAAATAAAATTTTATATAGAAAAAGAGAAATAATGTTCAAGAATGGAGGGGTTTTCTCCACTCCATGCCTTTCTTTGTGCTGATGGTCTACTGGAGATGGTGCAGCTGTCAGCCTCGGCACACTGTCAGCCTCGGCACACTGATAATCCACACTCTACAGTAGCTTTTGCTAAAGGGGATTTTTTTTAAACCTCTTTTCTGAGAAAAGATACAGTTCTGAGCAAGAAATCTCTCTACTTTAGCCAGGAACTATGTAAAACCCAACTATTGCCTTCAAACCTATGGGAAATAATGTGGGAGGAGAATCTTACTGTCCCAACAATTTCTTCAGGGTCCTAATCGAACAAAACTCTTAAAACAACAGAGCCATTTAGCAGTGATGCTCACAATTCTAGGTGGCACGCATTCTGCAAGGTCAGTGTTGACAAAAGCTCAGTTTGGACAATTTATTGACGTTTCTTTGTTAAGACTTGCCCCACGTGGTCTCAGAGTGCAGCAAAGTATATTCTAGAAAATAGCTGTATGAGGGCTAACCATCAAACTGAGAAAGCAAATAGGACCTGGATGACACCTAAGACCTTCATTAGCTTATTGCGTCCTTCACCAATGCTAATAAGCCTTTTCTTCTACATCCAGAAAAAGAAGTGTTCTCAAATAAAAAAGCTCTGGCCTCTAAAATTCCTATGATAGCATAAAGAAAAAAGAGGTGCTTTAGTGCTGAAGCAAAAGTTTAGTCGCTTAAGTGAAAGAAATCTGTCCTCCACTAGTCATTCGTATACTGTGTTTGTTTGTTTGTTTCTGAATTTCTATAAAAGTAAAAATTCCCCAAGCTGAAATTTACTTCTAGGCCCTTAGTTGCACAGAGTTTCAAGGAGGAGTGTTCCATGAATGACTTTCTTTCATGTCAGCATGAACTTTTCTTCAGCAGAATTAAATTAGGTTAATGTTAATGTCTCACTGTAATGTTGTTAATTCATTCATTCAAAAAGTATTTATTGAGTGACTACTATGTGCCAATCACTGCTCAGGTGCTGAAGAAACACCAGGAAACTAAGATTCTTGACAGAACAAGTTAGTAAATCATTCAGCACGGTCAGGAAACATCAGGTCTTGTGAGGCCTGAAGTTTATACATCTTGGTGGACCTTCTTTAACAAAATGAATGTAAAATTACAAATGCAAATCTAGATATAAAATATTCATTTCAAATGAGAAATCACAATTTACACATATTAAAAAGCTCATGCATAGCAAAAAAAAAAAAAAGGACAAAATCCAGAAAAAGTTACTAAGTATTTTCATTAATTTATTATCCAATGCATGTTTTTTGGCTGAATTGTCTTCTATCACCTCTTCATATGATAATCTTCTAACATTCTCTGTAAGGAGACTAGGAAGATAATTCCACCTTCGCTCTTACATGGTTAATCAAAAAAATCATTATTGATTAGAAAAATGTCTATAGATGTCACAGCTTGGTTGACCATTTCATAAAAACTTTTAGGATTGATGTCAAATTGGGAAAAACTTGATTAGCTTGCTTTACAATACGAGTTGTAAAATGAGGAAGGCTTTTCTACAAATTTCTTGGCTTTGTTAATTTCACACCATGTTTTTCCTCCACCACCCATATACTCTGGTGACAGGCACTCTAGTTTACAGTCAAAAAGCAGGACACTCTATGGCCAGCAGGCAGTAGCCATCTTCCTAGAAGCTCTTCTCTACCAGGGTGGCTTAGCACTACCTGAACAGTACGGGGAGTGACTGCAAACCATTAATTACATCTCACTATGCCCTGGTGGCTCAGATGGTAAAGAATCTGCCTGCAGTGCGGAAGACCTGGGTTTGATCCCTGGGTTGGGAAGATCTCCTGGAAGAGGGCATGGCAACCCACTCCAGTATTCTTTCCTGGAGAATCCCCATGGACAGAGGAGCCTGGCAGGCTACAGTCTGTGAGGTCGCAAAAAGTGGGACACAACTGAGTGGCTAAGCACAGCACATGCTCAAACTAAATGTTTCCTCAATTCAGTTTCCCCTTAGCCAGACCTCAAAAATGCCTGCAGCCACTTCAGCTCCACCTGGTACAAGGGAAAATGTGACAGAGACGAAGTCAGGGTGGAAACAGACAATAGTCTCAGTCAGTTGTAGTTAACATATATTTGCAAATTGTAGAGAAACATGTGTCCATTGCTAGGGCTTCTCCCAGGGTTTTGGAAGGGGCCTAGGAAAGGGGCCTTGAAGCTAAGGTTTCATTGGCATCATGGTAAATGTATCTCAGGAGGGGTTTAGAAGGTGGTAGTGAAAAGAGAAAGTGCTAGTCACTCAGTCATGTCCAACTCTCTGAGACCGCATGGACTGTAGCCCTCCAGGTCCCTCTGTCCATAAGGTTCTCTAGGCAAGAATACTGGAATGGGTGGCCATTCCCTTCTCTACCAGGTCTTTCCAACCCAGGCATCGAACCTGGGTCTCCTGCATTGCAGGCAGATTCTTTATCATCTGAGCCACCAGGGAAGCCCAGAAAGTGATAAGTGCCATGCAAAGAAGAAAAAAATCCCCAGGGAAGGGATATAATGCCCAGGGTCAAAGAAAAGGTATGGTCGCCATAAGAAGCAGGCAATCAGAACTAGCCTTCAAGATAGGAAATATCTGAGTACAGACTTGGAGGTGAGGCAGTTGTCCAAGCAGACAGCTGGTAGAAGAGCACGGAGGCAGAAGGAGAGGCTAGAGCAAAGAAACTAAGGCAGGAACCTGCCCAGTGTTCCAGAAACCACAAGAAGATGTGTGTGTTGGAAGCAGAGTGAGAGAGAGAGAGTAAGTAACATGAAATTAGAGGGTTAAGGGTGGGCAGCAAAACAGGGGATCTTTGGAGGGATTGGAACAGAGTGGTAATAGGATCTGACTTAAAAGGAGCATTGTGGCTGCTGGGTGGAGAGTAGAAAGTAGGGAGTAAAGATAATCCGAAGGGTGAATGATGGCAGCTCAAACCAGAGTGTTAATAATGGACGTGGCTATAAATGGTCTGTTTCTGTTGTTCATTCCAGAGTAATTTGTTTATTAGTGGGGTTGGGAAATAAAATTTGTAGCTAGGCTAATATTTCTAAAGTACGATGTCTATATTTATGGGTGTACATAAATCAACTTAAGTATAACTTTATATGCAATATTTGTGAAGGCACAAAACAAACTATCAGAAGAACAATATTTATTGTGAAGATTTTATAGAGGCATGACCAAACCATAAACTATATGGAGGGAAGATAACTTGAACAGGAAGGTTAAGCTGATGTGGTTCTTTGACTTTACCTGGAATCATTTATGACATCTATTTAAAGACTTGTATAAGGCCTATTTCGGTGCCTTTATTGACCTTTAGCGCTATACGTCTGGTTAAGAGTTAGCTGTGGAGGGAACAGAAGGTGCCCAAACTCCATAACTGCTGGGCAGACCACCTAGGAAGCTCTTCTGGGCTTGAGTGGAAGGCCAAACACCTAAGCTTTAAATTGCCTCAGGATGCAATGCTGTCAAGAGGCGATCATAGGAAAATGTCACCTCTGTGTACTGCCTAAAGTTCAGAGGCTGTGCAGTAACATGATCTACTACTAGAGGTCTGGTGAAAAGCAAGGGAATGTAAAATAGCCCCATAACACTATTTGGCATATTTCAGGTGAAATAATTAAACAGATGGGAAAAATATTAATTTACATGTTGACTTGGGTTGGGGTCCCCTGGAAACAGACTCTGAGACCAAGTTTTACCTGCATGAAGTTTCCTGCAGAGCTTCCTCAGGTGCAACAGGGAACAGGAGTAGGTAGATGTGTCAGTCGCTCAGTCGTGTCCATCTCTGCAACCCCATGGACTGTAGCCCACCAGGCTCCTCTGTCCATGGGATTCTCCAGGCAAGAGTACTGGAGTGGGTTGCCATTTCCTTCTCCGGAGTAGGTAGGGGGAGAAGGCAAACTGTGATGCAGTTTCAACAGAGGCCTCTGGTGGGAGCTCTAGAGCTAGGATGGCCCTTCGGAGTTATTCAGCATTGAGGCCAGGGAGTAAGGCTTTGCACAGCCCATCAATCAAATATTGGATGCAGACTGCCCTCAGGGGATTAGATTAGGATGCCTAATCTTCAGAGAAACAGCAACCTTACAGGGAGGGCAACTGTCCAAGAAGAATGTAGGTGTGGCAATTGGAGGTGAAGGATGTGTATCTTAGATGTGAAGAGGGAAACCAGGTAGCCTGGCATGACATCCACTACACACAAACACAAAAATCCAGAGTGTGGAGTACACACACTTTTAAATAGCTCAATACTGAAAGCAACCAGATTTTACTGGTGAGTCTCAGAGACCTTAAGTGACATGCCTTGGGCAAATCTACTCACAAGGGGCAAGGAGATCTTTAGATCTCTCTCTAGTTGATTTCTTCCCAGCTTTACTGAGAGATAATTATCATATAACATGTTTAAGTTTGTGCGTAACATGTTGATTTGATATGCTTCAGTTCAGTTCAATTCAGTCGCTCAGTTGTGTCCAACTCTTTGCGACCCCATGAATCTCAGCACGCCAGGCCTCTCTGTCCATCACCAACTCCCGGAGTTTACCCAAACTCATGTCCGTCAAGTCAGTGATGTCATCCAGCCATCTCATCCTCTGTTATCCCCTTCTTCTCCTGCGCCCAGTCTCTCCCAGCATCAGGGTCTTTTCCAACGAGTCAACTCTTTGCATGAGGTGGCCAAAGTATTGGAGTTTCAGCATCAGTCCTTCCAATGAACACCCAGGACTGATCTCCTTTAGGATGGACTGGTTGGATCTCCTTGCAGTCCAAGGGATTCTCAAGAGTCTTCTCCAACACCACAGTTCAAAATGATTACAAGGGTAAGTTAATACCTCCAGCACATCACATAGTTACCATTGTGTGTGTGTGTGTGTGTGTGTGTGTGGTGAGAACATTTAAGATCTACTCACTTTAAAACTCTCAGGTAAATAACACAGAGTGCGCTTCCCATGGCTCAGAGGGTAAAGAATCTGCCTGCAATGCAGGAGACCAGGGTTCGATCCCTGGGTCGGGAAGATCCCCTGGAGAAGGGAATGACAACCCACTCTACCGTGCTTGCCTGGAGAACTCCATGGACAAAGGATCCTGGCAGGCTACAGTCCATGGAGTTGCAGACTCGGACTGAGTGACTAACACACACACACACAAATAATACATATTAGTAACTAAATCACAAGGCTCAACATTAGATCCCCAGAATTTATTCATCCTCTGACTGAAAGTTCATACCCTTTGATCAGTATCTCCTCACCCTCCACCCCCTACTTCAGCCCCTAGTATCCACCATTCTAGTCCCTGCTCCTACAAGTTTGACTTTCTTACACTCCACATATAAGTGATACACAGTGTTTATCCTTCTCTGTCTGACGTATTTCACATAGAATAATGCCCTATGTTGTTTTAAATTACAAACATCAACATTTGCCATTATATCTAAGATTAGATATCTAATAATATGAAACTTAATATTAAAAAATTTAAAGCTATTTTAAAATAAGCATCACTAACTCAATCATCATGAATCTGAGGAAACACCAGGAGTTAGTGGAGGACAGAGGAGCCTGGCAGGCTATAGCCCATGGGATTACAAAGTTGCAGACACAACTGATTTATCAGCTAAAAAATCACAACAACATTTTATAGTACAAGTTTTTAACCTAAATCAAAGAACATGAAAATTAAAATGAAATATTTTTCTTATGTGAGAAGCTAATTATCCATGAAAAAAATCTTTATCCAATCAGAAATCAAAGTCATCTTTAGATATAGGAAATTAACTCTAAGTGAATTAACATTATATGTACATTAAATCAAATAAATGTGCTGTTACCTTTTTTATTTTTATATATTTGTATAATAGTTTTTAGAATATCCACATTTTCTCAAATGCATGTTATCAATCAACTGTTCAGTTCAGTGCAGTTCAGTCGCTCAGTCGTGTCTGACTCTTTGCAACCCCATGAATCGCAGCACACCAGGCCTCCCTGTCCATCACCAACTCCTGGAGTTCACTCAAACTCACGTCCATCAAGTTGGTGATGCCATCCAGCCATCTCATCCTCTGTCATCCCCTTCTCCTCTTGCCCCCAATCCCTCCCAGCAGCAGAGTCTTTTCCAATGAGTCAACTCTTCACATGAGGTGGCCAAAGTACTGGAGTTTCAGCTTTAGCATCATTCCTTCCAAAGAAATCCCAGGGCTGTTCTCTTTCAGAATGGACTGGTTGGATCCCCTTGCAGTCCAAGGGACTCTCAAGAGTCTTCTCCAACACCACAGTTCAAAAGCATCAATTCTTCAGCACTCAGCTTTTTTCACAGTCCAACTCTCACATCCATACATGACCACTGGAAAAACATAGCCTTGACTAGATGGACCTTTGTTGGCAAAGTAACGTCTCTGCTTTTGAATATGCTATCTAGGTTGGTCATAACTTTTCTTCCAAGGAGTAAGCGTCTTTTAATTTCATGGCTGCAGTCACCATCTGCAGTGATTTTGGAGCCCCCCAAAATAAAGTCTGACACTGTTTCCATTGTTTCCCCATCTATTTCCCATGAAGTGATGGGACCAGATGCCATGATCTTCGTTTTCTGAATGTTGAGTTTTAAGCCAACTTTTTCACTCTCCTCTTTCACTTTCATCAAAAGGCTTTTGAGTTCCTCTTCACTTTCTGCCGTAAAGGTGGTGTCATCTGCATATCTGAGGTTATTGATATTTCGCCCAGCAATCTTGATTCCAGCTTGTGCTTCTTCCAGTCCAGCGTTTCTCATGATGTACTCTGCATAGAAGTTAAATAAACAGGGTGACAATATACAGCCTTGACGTACTCCTTTTCCATTTGGAACCAGTCTGTTGTTTCAGGTCCAGTTCTAACTGTTGCTTCCTGACCTGCATACAGGTTTCTCAAGAGGCAGGTCAGGTGGTCTGGTATTCCCATCTCTTTCAGAATTTTCCACAGTTTATTGTGATCCACACAGTCAAAGGCTTTGGCATAGTCAATAAAACAGAAATAGATGTTTTTCTGGAACTCTCTCACTTTTTCCATGATCCAGCGGATGTTGGCAATTTGATCTCTGGTTCCTCTGCCTTTTCTAAAACCAGCTTGAACATCTGGAAGTTCACGGTTCACATATTGCTGAAGCCTGGCTTGGAGAATTTTGAGCATTACTTTACTAGCGTGTGAGATGAGTACAATTGTGCAGTAGTTTGAGCATTCTTTGGCATTGCCTTTCTTTGGGATTGGAATGAAAACTGACCTTTTCCAGTCCTGTGGCCACTGCTGTAAACATGTCTAATTTTAATATTTAGATAAGGAGATGGTCACAAAACAAAGATTGAAATTATGAGATTCAGGCAATGAAAAATTAATAATGAATTAGCATGTTTATACTGCATATAGGAAAATGTGTTTTAATACCTAACAGAGATATCATTAAGTAGTATTTAATAGATAAGGAGCCAGTACATTTGTCCTAGGAAATGAAAATGCACTTATGTGAAAATAACTTTATATAATTGTTAACCTTCCTCAGTCTAAATGGTACCTGGTTCAAAAATCAAACATTTTTTTATGCTCAGAAAATATATACTTTAAAATATAACTTATTTTAATATATTTATACTTTACAAATAACTTATTTTAGATTTCCTTTGTCAGTTACAGTACAGCCCACCATTGAGAAGATAAAAAGTGGGTGACTACCTACGGTGTAGGGCTTTGGGGGTGGGCCGAAAGACTCTGACCCCAAAATACCACTTGTTTCAACTTGCCATTACTACCTGAAATTCCAGTTAGAGGGTTGCTCTTTGTCACAATTAAAATACCACAGCTCTATAAGAGAAAATAATATTCAGCCTTATTGGTTATTGACTTTTGAGGCTATGATTTTCAGCCTTGGCTTTCTGGAATTCCTCAGAGTGCTTGGGGTAGGGCTGGTGGAAAGGGGAGTGAGTGTGGGGAGTTGTGGTCCCAAGTGGGAGATCAAACCTGATGAGTGGTTCTGTGGGGGCTTTGGGAGCCACCATCCTGGCTTCCAAAGGAGATCCTACTTTTATCTGCTTTACATAGCACATTCCAAGAAAGAACTTTGATTTAAGATGGGGGGCTGGGGGGAAGGTTTGAAAACTATCTTAGCTTGGAAGAAAGTGTGGTATGCCTTTTTCCTGAAGAAAGAGTAGTACCTGATAGCCTGAATTGGGGGTTGGGAGTAGGTATGGAAAGGGACCAAGGATGAGGAGGCAGGCAGGATGGCCATCATCAGCTTCACAGTGGGTCTGTGGTCTTTTCCTTTAGCCATTTAAAGTCACATTTCACTGTTTTGTAATAATTTGTTTTTAAAGGGCTTTCCCCCAACCCCATTTTTGACAAGGTAAAATTTCTAAAACAAGTTGCAAAATATTGTCTCTCTGTATCCATTACAATTCTCACTAAATTCTATATAGATAAATGTTCAAAATTATTTAAAACAAGGTAAAAGTGTTTGTCTGTCATGTTTTAGGCCAAGTAATTTCAATAATACCTTTATAAATAAGAGTATTTCACAGTGAAATGGAACAAAGATTTCACTTTGTTTAAATTTATTTAGTGCCTAAAATTATATTTAATTTGGATTAAAATATCAGGTTGTGGGTTCTGTCAGTAACTGAGTATAATACGACATATTCCAAACTTTGGAAAGTAAAGATTGTTTAAAAGTTCCTGGGCTCAATATATTTCTTCTCAAGGAAAATAGGGGCTTTTTTGATGAGAAAAGCATAGTCACATCCCCCCAAATTCTATTCTATTAAGATAATGAATATTATACAATTAAATATGAGCCACATCATCAGACTTCTAAAATTCTCAGCCTCAGACATCATATTCTCATCTTTTAGTTGAGTATATGTTTTTTAATGCTATATGGTTTCTTTTTTATATATCAAAAATATGCCTGTAAAGCTAATTTTCCACCTAATGGGAATAGATACTCTGAGTAACTAAAACCTATGCAGAAGTCATTTGTCTAGAGAAATCCATTTTTATTTTTTTTAATTCATTTTTATCATAAAACTATCAAAACTGTAGGTAAAATCTTAAGTAGGAAGAGATGCATCATTTCATTTGCACCTATTAGAAAAGCTGCATTCATTTCTACCTTCTGATGATGCTTGATAATATTCATGGTGAGTTGGGCTAACATAGATGTCAGTGGGTAATCTAGGGGACGGGAGCATATGTAGGAAGTGAATCTCAGTGACTTGAGCATCTCAAACACTGTGAAAAAGCTAATTGAGAGGTAAAAACAAATTAACTGCTATGGTGAAGGACAATCTCCCTGAGAGAGAGAGTGCGCCTGCAGCAGTAAGGTTCAGCGGTTGCATTTAGTCTGTGTAACTGCTGGGACAGTAATCCAGCTCTGGCCTGTGGACTTTCCCTGCTGACTGCCCACCTGGCAATTCTCTGGGCACCTTCAAGGCTGTCAAGGACTGCACAGGGAAAGCCTGTCTTATTACAACAGCTCTGCATGTGAGCTTAGGTACCGCCCAACCAATTGCTCTTCCCAGATTTTGATACAGATGCAGTTTTTCAGTTTTTCTCTTCATTGGGTCTAGGAAGGGCAGATTGGATCTTCCTGCACAGAGAGATTTAACCTGGCTGTAGATGCCCGTCAGGAAATAGGCTAGGGTGAATATAGTAGTATCACCCCTCCTGCAATAGGCCACACAAAAAAAAAAAAAGAAAGAAAAAGAATAAGGCAAGAAGGAAAACAGCAGTGGAAAGAAAAGAAGGTGAGATATTTCAATGCCTACTGTAAATGGCTATTCATGAGATGTTGGTAGGTATTCATGAGTCTCAAGTTTATTTGCCTTCAAAATGGGTAGTCCAATATTTGCCTTCTTGGTGAAATCAACATATGAAAACTGATTATCTCCATCACATCTTGTCCAACATTTTATAAACGTTCTTGAAGTCACAACAATAACATTGAATATTCCAGTTATACTACTCTAGACACAATTCCTTTGAAAATGAAGTTTTTAAGTTGGTATGTTTTACTACTTAGAGCATATCCTAAATTTGTTGTCCCCCTGTTTACTCAAATAATGTAGGTGAAATAACAGAGCAGCTCAGAAATTCAAAAACATATATTGGATAAGTGGTTTAACAGAAACACAAGGTTCAAGGAATAAGGACATAATATGGATACAGAACAGTGATGACACCATACCAAAAAAAACCCTGCTCACTTGACTTCAGTTATCTCCTTTTACTCATTTAATTGTTCCACAGATTCTTAAATATTTAAATAAATTTTCTACTAAGCTTTATATATGATTATATATGGATATATACAGTGAGAAAACTTTCCGTTTTTTAAATGATCACAAAACAGAGTGTGCTGTGTGTGCTAAGTCACTTCAGTCATGTTTGACTCTTTGTGACCCTATGGACTGTAGGCTCGTCTGTCCATGGGATTCTCCAGGCAAGAGTATTGAAATTGGTTGCCATTTCCTCCTCCATCTTCCCCACCCAGGGATTGAACTGCATCTCTTTTGTCTCCTGCATTGGCAGGCAGGTTCTTTACTGTGAGTACCACCTGGGAAGCCCACAAAACAGAGTACAAATCTCAAACGTTTCCGGGTGCCATTGTGCCTTTGATAGAGCAAAATCAAGTCTCCAAAATATAAGAAAGGCCTGGAAGGTATTAAGGATCAAAATTAGCATCTTTTTTGTTACTGGTTAAAGTAACCCACTTTCTAAATATAAACTAACCTGTAAGTTAAAATGAAACTGGAGTAAAAAACTGAGCAGACCTACACATTAATTTTATCATCTTTGTCAAAGATGATAAAAGGTGTCATATTGTTCCAATTAAATAATCATAGACTTGAGCTCAGAAGGTGTTCCAGGTCTCTCTGCCTCTTCCCACTGTACCTAGCACAATGCCTTGTAGACATATGTATTTAATAATGTATGGATTTACAGGACGATTCATTTAAAATTTTCTCATATCTGTAATTGGAAGAATAAAAATTGTTATATACATACTACCTAGAGGAGGCTTCTGTGGTGGCTCAGACAATAAAGAATCTACCTGCAATGCAGGAGACCTGAGTTTGATCCCTGGGTTGGGAAGATCTCCTGGAGAAGGAAATGGCAACCCACTCCAGTATTCTTGCCTTGGAATCCCATGGACAGAGAAGACTGGTGGGCTACAGTCCATGAGGTCACAAAGAATAGGACACAACTGAGCTACTAATACTTTCACTTTCACCTAGAAGATGAACAAGGTGCTGGACAAAGTCATTTTTTAAAAGTAAATATCTGAATTATCTCTTTTTAAAAACCTAAATTTTTATGCTAGGGAATATGATAACCAAGCAATATAAAAATATAAATGCTAAAAAAAAAACCCTCCAAATCACAGACCTCTGATTCTTGTTCTTATCCAGGTTACTAAATTCCACCATATTTCGCTTGCTCATAGCTAGAGTGGATTCATGTGAAGTTAGTGAAGATTAAGCTTCAGGACCCGTATCTTGCTCCAGCTCTGAGTGCTGGGAGCTACAGAGCATCAATATATGGGGTGGAGAAGCCAGAGAGTAATCAGGGAATATTTCTATGTAAGAATGTCTGATAAGCTGCCTTAAAACATCTCAGAAAAAAGGATCTGAATCTCCAAGTCTCTATCAACCTGTTGTGATTTATTTTCTCAACCTAAATAAATACCCACTTTCAGGCCTAATTTTAAAGAAGCTCCTCTTCCCCAAATTTTATAGAAACTGGATCTACCTCTACTGGCAGTAAATGGAACACTAACCACAGATCATCATTGACCAGCTGTGTGTGAAAAGCACTAATTTCAGTGAAAGGACTTCCCTGTACCCATCTTTCGCTGAATCCCTGTGTTTTCTCCCACCTACTCACACATCCCACACTCGACTCATCAATTCCCAGTCAGATCATCCACTTTTCTACTAGCTTTTCCACCCACCATCCCCTACAGATTTGCTAATACCCTTTCCTATCAATTCTTTCTTTCCTGCTCTCCCAGGGAAATGCTAACATTTCTGACAGCATCTCCATGGGGATGAAGAGGAGGAGGAGTTGCAGTGAAAGAACAGAACTGGAAAGGCAGAAGTCACTGAGCCATGGCTGTAGCAGATGTTCTTATAGGGCCTGAAGGTGATGGCAGTGACAGGGGATATGGGGTAAAGAAGGTTTGGAATAGTAAGCAATTGCTCCAAAAGCTTGTTACCTGAAGGGCTTCATAAATTATGCCACATACTGAGTGTGGCCACTTAAGGTAAAGACAATAAGAAATCTCATCACCCTAAAAGGTGTTAAGATGTGATGGAAAGAAAAAGTACCAGAATACAAAAAAAGTACACACTGTGGTGCTGACTACATATGAGTGCGTATGGAAAAGATATGCATGGGTCACATAAGGAATAATGTGAATACAGGTGATATGACTTTTTTCTAAAATTCTTCTAATGTTGTGTTTTCAATTTTTTTTTTTAAACAAGGAACTTTCCCATGGCAGGGGTGGACTTCGAAACCTAGACTGTTTTCAGTCTTCTGTCTTATACATCTCTTTGAACTTGGTACTGTATTATGCAAAGATGGAACTGAGGCAATGTGGAACGTTGAGTGTGTCCTTTTAAAAAATGATCGTCTAATATTAAGACGTAACCAAAAGCTGCTGCTTTTAAATTATCAGTGAGAGATATGAGGAGGAGGAGAAGCTCAGTGAAGAAGTGAAGGCAACCACACACAGTAAGAAAAAATGCACCAGAGGATTTATGAATCATTCCCTGTCTACAGCTCCTAGTTGAACACCTAGAAGCTCTAGAAGATGATGATGACTCCAATATATTATGTGTGGTTCTTGAATTTGAGCCCTGGGCTCATATCTGCATTCAACAGTAATGCAAATCATCAAACAGAGAAAAGTAGAAAGATATTCATTCCGGTCCCATCACTTCATGGGAAACAGATGGGGATACAATGGAAACAGTGTCAGACTTTACTTTTCTGGGCTCCAAAATCACTGCAGATGGTGACTGCAGCCATGAAATTAAAAGACACTTACTCCTTGGAAGGAAAGTTATGACCAACCTAGATAGCATATTGAAAACCAAAGACATTACTTTGTCAACAAAGGTCCGTCTAGTCAAAGCTATGGTTTTTCCAGTGGTCACGTATGGATGTGACAGTTGGACTATAAAGAAAGCTGAGCGCCAAAGAATTGATGCTTTTGAACTGTGGTGTTGGAGAATACTCTTGAGAGTCCTTTGGACTGCAAGGAGATCCAATCAGTCCATTCTGAAGGAGATCAGTCCTGGGTGTTCATTGGTAGGACTGATGTTGAAGTTGAAACTCCAATACTTTGGCCACCTGATGCAAAGAGCTGACTCATTTGAAAAGTCCCTGATGCTGGGAAAGATTGAGGGCACGTAGAGAAGGGGACAACAGAGGATGAGATGGTTGGATAGTATCACTGACTCAATGGACATGGGTTTGGGTGGACTCCGGGAGTTGGTGATGGACAGGGAGGCCTGGTGTGCGTTCATGGGGTCACAAAGAGTTGGACACAACTGAGCGACTGAACTGAACTGAACTGATTCATTCCAATTCACTGTTTTATCAAGATGAAGAGAAAAGGGGGGAAATAAGTTTTACTAGAGCCATGGCTTACAGTCATAAATGGAAAATGCACTGATTGATTGATTGATATATCATCTAACAGTCTGCAAAGCTCATGCTATAGATGGGATAAAGTTGTTCATAACCACAAAAGTCCTGGCCTTTGCACAAAGTGACTCAGAGGTAACTGGGCTAGAGACAGTGCTCCAAAAAAGGGCAGCTCATTCACACTACATAGAAACAGTTTGGCCAGGCTACTGATATGAACTGATTCTGGAATTAACAGAGGACAGTATGCTGCTAAGACCTGTGCTCAATATCTCTCCAACTGGAAACAGCAAATTCTCTTCACCTAGAGGTCTTCCCTTGTGGCTCGGATGGTAAAGAATCCGCCTGTGGAGGCGGTCCTAAGATGGTGGAGGAATAGGACGGGGAGACCACTTTCTCCCCCACAAATTCATCAAAAGAACATTTAAATGCTGAGTAAATTCCACAAAACAAGTTCTGAATGCCCGCAGAGGACATCAGGCACCCAGAAAAGCAGCCCATTGTCTTCAAAAGGAGGTAGGAAAAAATATAAAAGACAAAAAAAGAGACAAAAGAGGTAGGGACGGAGCTCTGTCCCAGGAAGGGAGTTTTTTAAAAAGAGAGAAGTTTCCAAACACCAGGAAACACTCTCACTGACGGCTGAGCGAACTCAGTGCGCAAAGCCCTGCAACCACAAAGGACTGAACAGAACTAGCCCGCTGCAGACCATCCCCCTCTGGTGACAGGCAGCCAGAGCCGGAAGGAGGCAAACGCAGCCCCAGAGAGACATTATCTACCAAACTGCAAGCAGGCTTCTTTGCTAACTAAGACTTGGGGTTCTGGACATCTGCCTGTGAAGGTGCGCCGGTTGTACAGCCAGAAAACCAAGTGGCAGGGATGGGGGAGGCAATAAGTCACAGCGACCACGCTTGCCAAACACCTCATCACCTGAGCTGCTCAGACCTGGGAAGGGCACAAAACGCAGGCCGAACCGAGTCTGCGCCTCTGAGGACTACTCGAGTGCCTGAACCTGAATGCCTTAGACCTGGGAGGTGCATGCAGCCCAGGGCTGGCCTTGGACGGTTCCCGGCAGAGCAACCTAGAGCCTGAGCAGTTGTGGACAGCGAGGGCAAATGCGCCGTGAGTGGGGGCAGGCCCAGTGTGGCTGAGCCACTGTGAGCACACGCCAGTGTTATTTGTTTGCAGTGTCCCTCCCTCCCCACAGCGTGACTGAACAAGTGAGCCTAAAAAAAGTGTCCACCACTGTCCCCCTTGTGTCAGGGCGGAAATCAGACACTGAAGAGACCAGCAAACAGAAGAAGCTAAAACAGAGGGAACTGCCTTGGAAGTGACAGATGCAATAGATTAAAACCCTGTAGTTAGTACCAACTACATAGGAAGGGGCCCATAGATCTTGAGAAATATAAGCTGGACCAAGGAACTATCCAAAAATGAACTGACCACACACTGCCCACAACACCAGAGAAAGTCCTAGATATATTTTTACTATTTTTACAATCATTCTTTTTTTTTTAAGTCCTCTATTACTCCTTTAATTTTCATTTTTATAACCTAATATATCATATATATATATTTATATATTTTATAATTTTTGTGACTTTGTTTTTTTTTCTTCTTTTCTTTAATATTGTTATTTTTGAAAATCCAACCTCTACTCTAGATTTTTAATCTTTGCTTTTTGGTATTTGTTATCAATTTTGTACCTTTAAGAACCCAATCTTCAGTACCCATTTTTACTTGGGAGTGAGATCACTGGCTTGACTGCTCTCTCCCTCTTTGGACTCTCCTTTTTCTCCACCAGGTAACCTCTGTCTCCTCCCTCCCCTTTCTCTTCTCTACCCAACTCTGTGAATCTCTGTGTGTTCCAGATGGTAGAGAACACTTAGGGAACTGATTACTGGCTGGATCTGTCTCTCTCCTTTTGATTTTATCCTCCTGACCACCTCTGTCTCCTTCCTCCTTCTTCTCTTCTCTGTATAACTCTGTGAACATCTCTGAGCGGCCCAGACTGTGGAGTGCACATAAGGTAGTGATTACTGGCTAGCTTGCTCTCTCCTCTTTTGATTCCACCTCATCTCATTCAGGTCACCTCTAACTCCCTCCTCCCTCTTCTCTTTTCCATGTAACTCTGTGAACTTCTCTGGGTGTCCCTCACTGTGGAAAAACTTTTCATCTTTAACCTAGGTGTTTTATCAACAGTGCTGTATAGAAAGAGAAGTCTTGAGACTACTGTAAAAATAAGACTGAAAACCAGAAGCAGGAGGCTTAAGTCCAAATCCTGAGAACACCAGAGAACTGACTCCAGGGAACATTAATCGACAGGAGCTCATCAAATGCCTCCATACCTACACTGAAAGCACCACCACCCAAGCACCACCCAAGGGCCAACAAGTTCCAGAGCAAGACATACCATGCAAATTCTCCAGCAACACAGGAACACAGCCCTGAGCTTCAATATACAGGCTGCCCAAAGTTACTCCAAACCCATTGACATCTCATAACACATTACTGGACACTTCATTGCACTCCAGAGAGAAGAAATCCAGCTCCACCCACCAGAACACCGACACAAGCTTCCCTAAACAAGAAACCTTGACAAGCTGCCCGTACAACCCCACCCACAGTGAGGAAACTCCACAATAAAGAGAACTCCACAAACTGCCAGAATACAGAAAGGACACCCCAAACTCAGCAATTTAAACAAGATGAAGAGACAGAGGAATACCCAGCAGGTAAAGGAACAGGATAAATGCCCACCAAACCAAACCAAAGAGGAAGAGATAGGGAATCAACCTGATAAAGAATTCTGAATAATGATAGTGAAAATGATCCAAAACCTTGAAATCAAAATGGAATCACAGATAAATAGCCTGGAGATAAGGATTGGGAAGATGCAAGAAAGGTTTCACAAGGACCTAGAAGAAATAAAAAAAAGTCAATATATAATGAATAATGCAATAAATGAGATAAAAAACACTCTGGAGGCAACAAATAGTAGAATAACAGAGGCAGAAGATAGGATTAGTGAAGTAGAGGATAGAATGGTAGAAATAAATGACTCAGAGAGGAAAAAAGAAAAACGAATTAAAAGAAATGAGGACAATCTCAGAGACCTCCAGGACAGTGTTTAATGCCCCAACACTCGAATCATAGGGATCCCAGAAGAAGAAGACAAAAAGAAAGACCATGAGAAAATACTTGAGGAGATATTAGTTGAAAACTTCCTAAAATGGGGAAGGAAATAATCACCCAAGTCCAAGAAACCCAGAGACTCCCAAACAGGGATAAACCCAAGGCGAAACACCCCAAGACACATATTAATAAAATTAACAAAGATCAAACACAAAGAACAAATATTAAAAGCAGCAAGTGAAAAACAACAAATAACACACAAGGGGATTCCCATAAGGATAACAGCTGATCTTTCAGTAGAAACTCTTCAGGCCAGGAGGGAATGGCAAGACATACTTAAAGTGATGAAAGAAAATAACCTACAACCCAGATTACTGTACCCAGCAAGGATCTCATTCAAATATGAAGGAGAAATCAAAAGCTTTACAGACATACAAAAGCTGAGAGAATTCAGCACCACCAAACCAGCTCTCCAACAAATGCTAAAGGATATTCTCTAGACAGGAAACACAAGAAGGGTGTATAAACTCAAACCCAAAACAATAAAGTAAATGGCAACGGGACCATACTTATCAATAATTACCTTAAACATAAATGGGTTGAATGCCCCAACCAAAAGACAAAGACTGGCTGAATGGATACAAAAACAAGACCCCTACATATGTTGTCTACAAGAGACCCACCTCAAAACAGGGGACACATACGGACTTAAAGTGAAGGGCTGGAAAAAGATATTCCACTCAAATAGAGATCAAAAGAAAGCAGGAGTAGCAATACTCATATCAGATAAAATAGACTTTAAAACAAAGGCTGTGAAAAGAGACAAAGAAGGACACTACATAATGATCAAAGGATCAATCCAAGAAGAAGATATAACAATTATAAATATATATGCACCCAACATAGGAGCACCGCAATATGTAAGACAAATGCTAACAGGTATGAAAGGGGAAATTAACAATAACACAGTAATAGTGGGAGACTTTAATACCCCACTCACACCTATGGATAGATCAACTAAACAGAAAATTAACAAGGAAACACAAACTTTAAATGATACAATAGACCAGTTAGACCTAATTGATATCTATAGGACATTTCACCCCAAAACAATTAATTTCACCTTTTTCTCAAGTACACACGGAACCTTCTCCAGGATAGATCACATCCTGGGCCATAAATCTAGCCTTGGTAAATTCAAAAAAAATGAAATCATTCCAAGCATCTTTTCTGACCACAATGCAGTAAGATCAGATCTCAATTACAGGAGAAAAACTATTAAATATTCCAACATATGGAGGCTGACCAACATGCTGCTGAATAACCAACAAATCACAGAAGAAATCAAAAAAGAAATGAAAATATGCATAGAAATGAATGAAAATGAAAATACAACAACCCAAAACCTGTGGGACACTGTAAAAGCAGTGCTAAGGGGAAAGTTCATAGCAATACAGGCATACCTCAAGAAACAAGAAAAAAGTCAAATAAATAATCTAACTGTACACCTAAAGCAACTAGAAAAGGAAGAAATGAAGAACCCCAGGGTTAGTAGAAGGAAAGAAATCGTAAAAATCAGGGCAGAAATAAATGCAAAAGAAACAAAAGAGACCATAGCAAAAATCAACAAAGCCAAAAGCTGGTTCTTTGAAAAGATAAATAAAATTGACAAACCATTAGCCAGACTCATCAAGAAACAAAGGGAGAAAAATCAAATCAATAAAATTAGAAATGAAAATGGAGAGATCACAACAGACAACACAGAAATACAAAGGATCATAAAAGACTACTATCAGCAATTATATGCCAATAAAATGGACAACATGGAAGAAATGGACAAATTCTTAGAAAAGTACAACTTTCCAAAACTGAACCAGGAAGAAATAGAAAATCTTAACAGACCCATCACAAGCACGGAAATTGAAACTGTAATCAGAAATCTTCCAGCAAACAAAAGCCCAGGTCCAGACGGCTTCACAGCTGAATTCTACCAAAAATTTAGAGAAGAGCTAACACCTATCCTACTCAAACTCTTCCAGAAAATTGCAGAGGAAGGTAAACTTCCAAATTCATTCTATGAGGCCACCATCACCCTAATACCAAAACCTGACAAAGATGCCACAAAAAAAGAAAATTACAGGCCAATATCACTGATGAACATAGATGCAAAAATTCTTAACAAAATTCTAGCAATCAGAATCCAACAACACATTAAAAAGATCATACACCATGACCAAGTGGGCTTTATCCCAGGGATGCAAGGATTCTTCAATATCTGCTAATCAATCAATGTAATATATCACATTAACAAATTGAAAAATAAAAGCCATATGATTATCTCAATAGATGCAGAGAAAGCCTTTGACAAAATTCAATATCCATTTATGATAAAAAACTCTCTAGAAAGCAGGAATAGAAGGAACATACCTCAACATAATAAAAGCTATATATGACAAACCCACAGCAAACATTATCCTCAATGGTGAAAAATTGAAAGCATTTCCCCTAAAGTCAGGAACAAGACAAGGGTGCCCACTTTTACCACTACTATTCAACATAGTTTTGGAAGTTTTGGCCACAGCAATCAGAGCAGAAAAAGAAATAAAAGGAATCCAAAATGGAAAAGAAGAAGTAAAACCCTCACTGTTTGCAGATGACATGATCCTCTACATAGAAAACCCTAAAGACTCCACCAGAAAATTACTAGAGCTAATCAATGAATATAGTAAAGTTGCAGGATATAAAATCAACACACAGAAATCCTTGCATTCCTATACACTAATAATGAGAAAACAGAAAGAGAAATTAAGGAAACAATTCCATTCACCATTGCAACAAAAAGAATAAAATGCTTAGGAATATATCTACCTAAAGAAACTAAAGACCTGTATATAGAAAACTATAAAACACTGGTGAAAGAAATCAAAGAGGACACTAATAGATGGAGAAATATACCATGTTCATGGATCGGAAGAATCAATATAGTGAAAATGAGTATACTACCCAAAGCAATCTATAGATTCAATGCAATCCCTATCAAGCTACCAATGGTATTCTTCACAGAGCTAGAACAAATAATTTCACAATTTGTATGGAAATACAGAAAACCACGAATAGCCAAAGCAGTCTTGAGAAAGAAGAATGGAACTGGAGGAATCCACCTGCCTGACTTTAGGCTCTACTACAAAGCCACAGTCATCAAGACAGTATGGTACTGGCACAAAGACAGAAATATAGATCAATGGAACAAAATAGAAAGCCAAGAGATAAACCCGTGCACCTATGGACACCTTATCTTTGACAAAGGAGGCAAGAATATACAATGGAAAAAAGACAATCTCTTTAACAAGTGGTGCTGGGAATACTGGTCAACCACTTGTAAAAGAATGAAACTAGAACACTTTATAACACCATACACAAAAATAAACTCAAAATGCATTAAAGATCTAAATGTAAGACCAGAAACTATAAAACTCTTAGAGGAGAACATAGGCAAAACACTCTCCAACATACATCACAGCAGGGTCCTCTATGACCCACCTCCAAGAATATTGGAAATAAAAGCAAAAATAAACAAATTGGACCTAATTAAAATTAAAAGCTTCTGCACAACAAAAGAGACTATAAGCAAGGTGAAAAGACAGCCTTCAGAATGGGAGAAAATAATAGCAAATGAAGCAACTGACAAACAACTAATCTCAAAAATATACAAGCAACTCCTGTAGCTCAATACCAGAAAAATAAATAACCCAATCAAAAAAATGGGCCAAAAACTAAATAGACATTTCTCCAAAGAAGACATACAGAGGGCTAACAAACACATGAAAAGATGCTCAACATCACTCATTATCAGAGAAATGCAAATCAAAACCACAATGAGGTACCATTTCACACCAGTCAGAATGGCTGTGATCCAAAAGTCTATAAGCAATAAATGCTGGAGAGGGTGTGGAGAAAAGGGAACCCTCTTACACTGTTGGTGGGAATGCAAACTAGTACAGCCACTATGGAGAACAGTGTGGAGATTCCTTAAAAAGCTAGAAACAGAACTGCCTTATGACCCAGCAATCCCACTGCTGGGCATACATACTGAGGAAACCAGAATTGAAAGACACACGTGTACCCCAGTGTTCATCGCAGCACTGTTTATAATAGCCAGGACATGGAAGCAACCTAAATGTCCATCAGCAGATGAATGGATAAGAAAGCTGTGGTACATATACACAATGGAGTATTACTCAGCCATTAAAAAGAATACATTTGAATCAGTTCTAATGAGGTGGATGAAACTGGAGCCTATTATACAGAGTGAAGTAAGCCAGAAAGAAAAACACCAATACAGTATACTAACGCATATATACGGAATTTAGAAAGATGTTAACGATAGGCCTATATGCGAGACAGCAAAAGACACAGATGTATAGAACAGTCTTTTGGACTCTGTGGGAGAGGGAGAGGGTGGGATGATTTGGGAGAACGACATTGAAACATGCAGAATACCATATAAGAAATGAATCGCAAGTCCAGGTTCGATTCAGGATACAGGATGCTTGGGGCTGGTGCACTGGGATGACCTAGAGGGATGGTATGGGGAGGGAAGTGGAAGGGGGGTTCAGGATGGGGAACATGTGTACACCCATGGCAGATTCATGTTGATGTATGGCAAAACAAACACAATAGTGTTAAGTAATTACCTCCAATTAAAATAAATAAATTTAAATTAAAAAAAAAGAAAGAATCTGCCTGCAATGAGGGAGACCTGGGTCCGATCCCTGGGTTGGGAAGATACCCTGGAGAAGAGAAAGGCTATCTACTCCAGTATTCTGGCCTGGAGAATTCCAAGGACTGTATAGGACATGGGATCACAAAGAGTTAGACACAACTGAGTGACTTTCACTTCACCTGGAGAGTATGAAAAAACTCCTCAATTCTAAGAGATTTGCAATTCTGAATACTTAGGGTATACTTTGCTAATCCAGCTTTGTCTCTACTACCTGGCTATTTCAGATGTAAGAATTAGCTTAGAAAACTACAGATCTCAATGTCTTTTCCTGCAGTCCAAACATCTACTCCCAAAAATATGGGGGCTAGAGGGAAAAGAGAGAATACATTACCACAAAAAATACACAATAATTTATTTATAAGTTCCATTTAATTATATATGAGAAACATGTCAATCACTTAGGCCATCCATGACCAACTTCCCTTTCTAAACTAATTACTGGAAACTCCTCTATGCCCTGTACTGCACACAACCCTCAGTGGTTACAGGTGGTTGAGTTGACATCAGGGACCTAGATAAGGCTGGACTGATGCAAACAGATTCTCTCTATACATGATTTAAACTAGGAGACACAAAGACTCTATTCAAATGATGATGACCATTTAAACTAAAAAGTTAGGGCCAGAAAAACAACAAGGGGCCACAATTTTCCTCATATACAAACAAAGGAGTAAAAAGAGAAAGCCAGCTTGGAGACAGAAAAGAGAAATTTCAAAGCTCAGAAAGATGAGGAGAGAGAAGATCATAGGGCTTCAGGAAAAGGAGGTATGGAAAAGAAGTGACTTGTGAGAATCAGCTGTATTTCCTGGTTTTCATTTTCTGTGAGATATCTTTACATGTTTTCAACAAACCCTCCTTTTATTTGAAATGGTTTGAGAGGGTCTGTGTTGCAGGTAATTGTTTTCCTGTAAACACAGGATTGCTATCATAGAGCTGATGGGAAAAGACGAAGCTCAAAAAAAGGGGAGAAATAAAATGAAAGTTCCCTGTACCTGTCCTGGCACAGCTCTGTTAGGGAAAGGCAAATGTTGAGCTCTGAAACGAAGAAGTATTGTTTGCAGGAATCTTTGGTTTTGTGTTGTTTCATTTTGTTTTTTCGTTATTTTTTTTCCCTTTTTTAATTGAAGTATGGTAAAGAATCCACCAGCAATGCAGGAGACCAGGTTCAATCCCTGGGTCGGCAAGACCCCCAGGAGCAGGGAATGGTTGCTGAGTGCTCAGTCAGTCAGTCATTCTCTGGGCAAGAATCCTGGAGTGTGTTGCCATTTCCTTCTCTAGTACCCACTCCAGTATTCTTGTCTGGAGAAACCCTTGGACAGAGGAGCCTGGCCAGCTATAGTCCATGGGTCCCAAAGAGTTGGACACAACTGATTAAACACACACAGTTGACATACAACTTTAGTTTCAGGTGTACAACATGGTGATCTGATACATACACATTATGAATTGATCACCATGATTAAGTCTAGTACCCATAAATCATCATATAAAAAAGGTATTCCAATACTATTGACTATGGACTTCCCTAGTGGCTTGGACAATAAAGAATCTACCTGCAATGCAGGAGACCCACGTTTTATCTCTGGGTTGGGAAGGTCCCCTGGAGAAGGGAGTGGCAAACCATTCCAGTATTCTTGTTTGCAGAATTCCATGGACAGAGCAACTCGGCAGGCTACAGTCCACAGGGTTGGAAAGAGGACACGACTGAGCGACTAACACACATACACATTGATTATAGTCCCTGTGCTATACATTACCTCCCTGTGGTGTATTTATTTAATAACTGGAAGTTTGTACTTAATGCCCTTCCTCTAATCTGCCCAATCCCCCACAACCCCCACCCTCTGGTAACCACGTTTGTTCTCTATATCTAAGTCTGTTTTTGTTTTGTTTTTATAGATTCCACATATCAGTTCAGCTCAGTTCAGTCACTCAGTCATGTATGACTCTTTGCAACCCAATGGACTGTAGCCCTCCAGGTTTCCCTGTCCATCACCAACTCCCAGAGCTTTCTCAAACTCATGTCCATCGAGTCAGTGATGCCATCCAACTATCTCATTCTCTGTTGTCCTCTTCTCCTCCTGCCTTCAATCTTTTCCAACATCAGGGTCTTTTCCAGTCAGTCAGTTCTTCACATCAGGGGGCCATGAAACTATGAGCCATGCCGTGCAGGGCCACCCAAGACGGATGGGTCATGATGGAGAGTTCTGACAAAAAATGTGGCCCACTGGAGAAGGGAATGGCAAACCACTTCAGTATTCTTGCCTTGAGAACCCCATGAACAGTATGAAAAGATTCCACATATAAGTGAAATCATATAGTATTTGTCTACATGTCATTTTATTTAGCAGAATGCCCTGTGGGTCTATCCATATTGCTGCAAATGACAAGATTTCATTCTTTTTATGGTTGAGCAACATTCCATTGTGTGTGTGTGTGTGTCTGTGTGTGTGTGTATGTACATATAATATACATAAAACATCCTTATCCAGTCGTCTATCAATATATACTTAGGTTGCTTCCATTTCTTGGCTATTGTAAATAATGCTGCAATGAACATAGCAGTGCCTATATCTTTTCAAATAAGTGTTGTGTTTTTTTTTTTTTTTTTTTGTTCCTTCAGATAAATGCCCAGAAGTGGAAGTGTGAATTGTATGGCAGTTCTATTTTTAACTTTTTGAGGAACTTCCATACTGTTTTCCATAGCAGCTGCACCAATTTACAATTCCACCAACAATGTTCGAGGATTTCTTTTCTCCATCATCCTCACTGACACTTGTTTTTCTGTTATCTTCTTGATAACAGCAATTTATGACAGGTATGAGGTGATATCTCATTGTTTTTTGCATGTCATTTTGATTTGCAGGTCCCTGATGATTAGTGATGCTGAGCATCCTTTCATGTGTCTATTAGTCATCTGTATGTCTTCCTTGGAAAAATAACTATTCAGGTTCTTTGCCTATTTTTTAATTGAATTTCTTGTGTTTCTTGACACTGTGTGAGTTCTTTATATAGTTTGGATATTAATCCCTTCTTGGATACGTCCTTTGCAAACATCTTCTCCCATTCAGTATTTTTTTTTTCATTTTGTTGATGGTTTCCTTTGATGTGCAAAAGCTCTTTTGTTTGGTGTAGTCCCATTTGTTTATTTTTGCTTTTGGTACCCCTGCCTGAAGATCTCCAAAAATATATACTGCTAAGACTAAGGCAGCACGCAGGAAGCATAGTTTTTCTAGGAGTTTTATGGCTTCAGACCTTACAGTTAGGTGCAAAATGGAAGCCTGGATCTGTAACCAAGTCAGCAATCAGCAAAAGAACTACTGGACTACTTGACCTTGATGTCTTGAACATCATTTCCTAAACCTTTAGCTGACTAGCACAGACTATAAGAGATAAATGATCATTTGTTTATCTTGGAATTACACTTCCCCAAAGGTCAATTTTTACATGGTAATATTCTCATTCAAAATGCAAACAAGGAATTCTGTTAAAGAAATAAGTTATAGACAGAAAATGTAATGTTTACCATGTTACTTGCAGAATAAGACTGAATATTAAGGGGAACTGTAGATATAAAGGCTGATCAAAATACAATTACTTTGAATATTAATAACATTCAAATATAAACATAATCAAAAGGAAATGAAGAGTTGTAGTAATGGTTCTTTAGAGGGAAAAGTGCCATGCTCAGATTAATTTAATTTTACTAATTATAGTCTTTCAAAATATGAGATATGAGATTATAGAACAATCTTAACTTGATATATTTAATATGGATACACTATTATGATAAAAGTATTTACCTAAACTTCCAGTACATAAACCACTTTAGCCGAATATGAATTCTTTTTTTCTTTTCCAAAGATGCAATAGCAAAGAGTAGTCTAGGACATTTAGCCATCTTGTCCTGACAGATAACCAATTCACCTTTTTTCCCAGTATATTCTGAAGTATTGATTTTACCAAGTGAACTCAGACATGTGTCACACTTATCCAATACAGATCTTTTTCCCTGGAAATGTAGTTTGAACATGAATCAGTCACCTGGCCCTTCACCTTTAATTCCTATTGCCACTGTCTGTTAATTATTAAAGCTTGTCCATTTCTCCAAATAAGTTATTTTTTAAAATGGAAATACACAGTGACTCCTGTGAAAAATATATGTTTCTTGGAGAAGCACATAAATGTTCAGTGATTAAATTTCTTCATTAAAATTGCTTCTCTGTGTTGAAAACTAAAGTTGATAAATCCATATTTCAAAGACCTCTAGATATTTTCTTTTAAAACATAGTTCCTTGATGGTAATATTAGCACTTGTAATTCAAACTCCAGTTTGAGGAAGACAACAGAAAAAGAAATTCAAGCTGAGTGGCATTGTTACAAGGGTCTCCAAATGGAGCAGAGTGTTTTGTCTCTGGCTGAACCCATTGATAGTCACAGAATGACACCCACCTTGAGCTGCAGGCCTCCTGGGATAAGAGTGTTTGCTGGAAGGCTTTTAATGTGTTGGTAGACATAAGAGGAGAATTGCTCCTGCTCAGCCTGTAATTGGGGGCCAAGTTTAGAGAGATGACCTCTGTTGCTTTTGATAGCTGTCTGCAATTCATCAATCAGCCTGTTCACCTGAAGGGGTTAAATTACAAGCGTTGTTAGCAAGTAGTAATTGTTGATGTCACACCTATTAGATTTTTGAGTGCCTAGTTTGATGTGAGGGAAATGACTTCAATGTAAGAATCTGAGCACAGATCTATGTTCAAGTAAAGTGAACAGATGATATATACATTCCTTCATTAACAAATTTTACTTATGGGAAGATTTCTAATTTTGAATTTTAATAATATGGAACAGCTACCTATTTATAATTGCTTTCTAGATACAGAAAGAAACATATACATCTTACAAGTTTGCCAAGGACTTTTAAGCTGCTTAACAGAATAAGACCTCTCTAAGACTTTAAATAATCAAATATATGTATCAATGACAATATTTAATTCTATTTTATATACCTTAGTTTCTAGAATATTTTATTTTGCCATCTGTAAGTTACCTTTAAATTTTTAATACATATGTTAACTTTATTAACATTGTGTGGGCCTTTCAAATGAAACAATTTATTTTCTTCCTTCCAAATGCTTCAAAATATAATTTTCCAAATTTCATAAATATAATTTTTCAAAATATCCATACTTCAAAGACAATATTCTGAATATTCTAGACAATATTTTGAATATATATACATTTCAGAATGATGCATAGAATTTTTCAGAAACAGCAAAGGTTTAGAGACATTTACCCTTTGTATTTAAATTTCTGGATTTCTAATCAACATATTTAAGAGTCAAGAACTTGACTTATGGATTACTATCAAAAATAGTAAGTTAATATTTTAATCCATATAGTTAGCAAATTAAAATCATTACAATTCTTTGACTTTTCATTATGCTATACAACCTTATATTCTAATAGATTGGATTCTTACATAAACATTGATCGATATAGGGTAGTGACCAAAAGAGATGAAAAGCAGAAGTTCAGTTTATCCACGACTCTTTAAAGTGATCAAATTGGACCCATCTAGAGTTATGAATGACTCTGAACAAGGCATGGACTTTTTGAAATCTTGAGTTAAAATCCTGGCTGACTGAGAGATTTTGAACAGGTAATAAGACCCTCATCCACAAGTGAGGACTAATATTGCCCTTACCATACTAAGAGTTAGATGAGACTAAAGAACGGACAACACAACGGGTAACCTATAAAGTCTCACGTACATGTTATATTATTACATTTTTACATTATTACATGTTTACATTACATTATTACATGTTTACATTACATTATTACATGTTTACATTTTTAAATAGAGTAATTTTCTGCATATTAATTTTTAACTGTCTTTCTTGGTCTTGAAAGTATCACATAGATTCTCAACCTTACTTCAGTGTCCACAGGTAAAATAAGAAATCATTCTTCAAGAGTCTCTCATGTTCTGACAGTTCATTCTCTTTCTGTCTCAGCTAAAAATATGGCATTTGTCCCAACCAACTCTAATGTTAAGTCAATGATTTCTATCCCTCCCACAAGAATTTCAGGAAAGTAAATGAAAGCAAGTTTGTACTGTTATCCATAGTATTTGAATATTTACTTTTCTATTTTGCCTAGTTAATTTGAAACCTATACATATGATAATGATATTATGTATATATACATATATAATACTCAATTATATTTTACTTTTCCCAAGAATGATGTTAAAGTGCTGGACTCAATATGCCAGCAAATTTGGAAAATTCAGCAGTGGCCACAGGACTGGAAAAGGTCAGTTTTCATTCCAATCCCAAAGACAGCCAATGCCAAAGAATGTTCAAACTAGTGCACTACTGCACTCATCTCATACACTAGCAAAGCAATGCTCAAAATTCTCCAAGCTAGGCTTCAATAGCATGTGAACTGAGAACTTCCAGATGTTCAAACTGGATTTAGAAAAGGCAGGGGAACCAGAGATCAAATTGCCAACATCCATTGGATCATAGACAAAGTAAGAGAATGCCAGAAAAACATCTATCTACTTCTGCTTCATTGATTACAGTAAAGCCTTTGACTGTGTGGATCACAACAAACTGGAAAATTCTTAGAGGTGGGAATACCAGACCGCCTTATCTGCTACTGAAAAATCTGTGCTAGTCAAGAAGCAACAGTTAGAACCGGACATGGAACAACAGACTGGTTCCAAATTAGGAAAGGAGTACGTCAAGGCTACATATTGTCAATCTGCTTATTTAACTTATATGCAGAGTACATCATGAGAAATGCCAGCCTGGATGAAGCAAGAGCTGGAATCAAGATTTCCAGGAGAAATGTCAATAACCTCAGATATGCAGATGACACCACCCTTATGGCAGAAAGTGAAGAGGAACTAAACAGCTTCTTGATGAAAGTGAAAGAGGAGAGTGAAAAAGCTGGCTTAAAACTCAACATTCAAAAAATGAAGATCATGTCATCCGGCCCCATCACTTCCTGGCAGATAGCTGGGGATCAATGGAAACAGTGACCGACTTTATTTTCTTGGGCTCCCAAATCACTGCAGATGGTGACTGCTTACTCCTTGGAAGAAAAGCTGTGACAAACCTCAGCAGCATATTCAAAAGCAGAGACATTACCTTGCCAACAAAGGTCTAGTCAAAGCTACAGTTTTTCCAGTAGTCATGTATGGATGTGACAGTTGGGCCATAAAAAAAACTGAGCACGAAGAATTGATTCTTTTGAACTGTGGTGTTGGAGAAGACTTTTGAGAGCCCCTTGGACTGCAAGGAGATCAAACCAGTCAATTCTAAAGGAAATAAACCCTGAATATTCATTGGAAGGACTGATGCTGAAGCTGAAACTCCAATACTTTGGCTACCTGATGAGAAGAGCCAACTCACTGGAAAAGACCCTGATATTGGGAAAGATTGAAGGCAGGAGGAGAAGGGGATGACAGAGGATAAGATGGTTGGATGGCTTCACCAACTAGATGGACATGAGTTTGAGCAAGCTACGGGAGCTGGTGATGGACAGGGAAGCCTGGTGGGCTAAAATCCATGGTGTTACAAACAGTTGGACATGACTGAGCGGCTGAACTGAACAGACTGAAGAACTTTAGAAACATTATATTCATGTAAGAAAACTAAATTATTCCTTTGAGGGGGGGGGGGGGGCGGTTTCTTATTTGTCCCTATGTGACCAACCACTTGCTTCCTTTAAGCAATGCTTTCTCCTAAATAAAGTGTTGGCAAACTTCTTTGTAAGAGCCAGATAATAAATATTTTCAGTTTTGTGTTAAAATGTCTCCATCAAAACTACTCAACCCTGGGGACTTCCCTGGTGGTCCCTGGTGGTCCATTGGCAAAGACTCTGTACTCCAAATGCAGGGGCCCCAGGTTCAATTCCTAATCAGGTGAATATTTCACATGTTGCAACAAAGATAGAAAACCCCTTGTGCCACAGCTAAGACCCAAAGCACTGAATGAATAAATAAATATTAAACAAACAAACAAATAACCATTTGACCCTGCAGCTATACTTTGAGAGCAGCCACGGACAATATGTAAACAAATTGACAAGGCTATGTTCCAATAAAACTTTATTTAGAAAAACAAGTAATGGGCTGGATTTGGCCCCTGGGCTGTAGTTTATCAACCCTTCTTATAAACACATATTTCCTCTCTTTCCTTGCTTTTCTTATAAGTAATACTCTGGCCCAATTCTTCGTCTCCTCATCCCCTCCCATTACTGGCATTTCAAAATAAATACTGAGTGGTCCCTGTCCTAACCTCTCCCTCTCTAAGCCATCCTGCCATCTCCACCTAATTAATCTACCTCCAATTGTATAATGAACCTTCCAAGTAGCTCCTTCCTCCCCTCCTACACTTCACCAACCCTACTGCCTTCTTCATCTTGCTCTTCAAGATTCAAGACTTTTTCTTACTTTCTGGAACCAAGTTCTATGCTTCCCAAATACAGTTAACTCTATAAGAAAATTGCAAAACTTAAGATATGGCAGTGATAACTGATTCAATTTTAGTCAATGTTTTCATCTTTATCTTTACAATACTACCTTCTAGCAGTATTATCCTCAAAGATGATGGATAACAGTATCTATATACCAAAGCTAGAGACCAAAGCAGACCAGGTGACTTGCTCTTACAGTTATCTGACAAAATTAAATCTAATATTCAAATGCCTTAAATAGATTCTACTTGGGCTTCCCAGTAGAGTAAAGGCAGTGGTAAAGAATCTGCCTGCCAATACAGGAGACACAGGAGTTGCAGGTTTGATCCTTGGGTCAAGAAGATCCCTTGGAGAAGGAAATGGCAACCCACTCCAGTATTCTTGCCTGGAAAATTCCATGGACAGAGGAGCCTGAGGGGCTATATAGTCCATGGGGTCACAAAGAGTGGACATGACTGAGCATGCACACACGCTACTTCTGGAAAGCACCCTCTTTGAACCTATACCCGGTACCATATAATTCAAAAAGAAATAATTTTATGTAGTCTTAAAAATATACTAAGGAACATGCAATATATTTTGCTAGTCAATAATACTTTTCTCTTTAATTTTATATACTGTACCTAATGCTATAGCACGCCACCAAAAGAAAAAAAAAGGAGGAATTTCAGGCTTTGATTTGAGAGCATTTTTATACATGACTGGCTTTACTGTCACAATTCATAGCCTTTCACTGATAGGGGATTTCATGTGACATCAGAAATCAACCAACCATACAATTGATGATGTCATTTGCATTCTAAAGGGCTATTGGTTAGAGCCTTAAAGTTTCATTTCCTATAAATTCTTGTTGCTTCAAAACATTTCTCTACCATTTTTGCTATTTTCCTTGGCTGTATGATTATCTGTTAATGTATGTGAAGCATAATTATACTAATTATGACCTTTTTTTAATAACTTAAAATTATCAAATAAGATGCCATAGCAAAGATTAACTTACATCTTAAACATAGGAGAACATATATCAAGAATTCTGCCACTGATGTTTTGATGAAGTTTCCATCCAATTTTATTCAAACTTTGTTACTTTACATATTCATAAGGCCTTTTATTCTGAAAGTGCTACATTTTTTCTCAGTTATTATGATAACATGTGTTACCCTTAAAGATAACACTATGCATGAAATAATTCATATACCAAAATTGGGTAGGTAAAACAATATTTCTAAATCATTTTACATGACACGATTTTTTTTTCAAATCACAGATGTTGCTAAAAGGGGGAATATGTTTAAAATTCTTCATCATGAATCTTTTTTTCGTGCAAATCCCTTTTTTTTCTCCCTCTCTACAAAGGCTATGTGAATGGGGGTAAAAAAAAAGACAAAACTTGACCTTTTGTGATCCCAGCATTAATGGGTCTGTTCATAATTCAATCTATGTGTGTGTGGGAGCATCCATGTGGAAACATAGAGGCCTGAGAGACATAAAGCCTTTCCCTTTAAACATTATCTGACCCTATCAGTCCCATTCACAAAAGAAGGCTTACGTATGCATATGTTGAAAAAAATGCACCATCTCATTGTGCAGTAGAAAGCCTACACATTCTACTCTTCATTCTCTGTGGAAATGCAGCACGGAAGTGACACTTGTACAGAATTTGGGAGAGTGACAAAAGAGCAGAAGGTAGCAAAAAAAAAAAACCAAACAGTATTCTGATGAGGAAACAAACTAAACTTCTGAAAGAATGCAAATGCACACCTGTCAATAAACATACACGTAGGGCAGTTTGGTTGTGTTTCTGTGATATGTTCATGCAACTCTTGAATTTAATTAAAGTCTCAAGATGATTTAGAGTGAGTACAAAATATTAATTGATGTATAATCATTCTTAAAAGTATACCTATGAAAGGTGTACATTCTAAACCATACATTGTGAATACTGCATTTTAACTATTATGAATGACTCTTTGAGGAGCTCCTGGCTTTTGAGTGAGGAAAGTTCCTCACTCCTCACTCTTTGCGTGAGCATCTAGCTTCTCACTAGATGTTGAGTTTAGCTGTTGGTCTGAATGCTGTGTGGCTTTGAGTCCATATATGTCAGTGAGGAGACTCCAGAGCACTTTGTACCAAACTGTCACTTGGAATCAGCACAAAAGGGCAGCAGCCTCCATGCTAGGAAACACCATCTGGGCATACAACATATGGGATGGTCCCAAAGGCAGGTCAGTGCTTAAACTTAAGACCAAGACACTTTCTAATTTACAGCATAATTTAAAAAAAAAACAAACAGAAGGGGAACTGGGAGATAAAAATAGGTGTTTTAAACTCCCTAAAATCTCTTATTTGTTTCAGGTACAGAGTACAGTGTTTTTTTAGGCTGAGAAGTGAATGTAACCAGACTTGATGAACAAAGACTAGAAAAGACATGGAAACCTCTGAGCAAAATTAAGTATCTCTTAATCTTAAAGTTAAGGATGAGCTACAGTGTAACTACCAGGAAAACTGAAGTGTGTACCATCTCTTATTCCAATCACTGTCACTACTCTCAACTTGTTAATGGGAAATTATTTTGGAAGGAGTTCTATCTTGTTTCCAACCAGAGGTCATTTATGCACTGCCTTAGGCCTATTTAAGAGTCCAACATTCCCATCAACTCATGGGGAAAGGGGTGACTGAAAATAAAGACATTTAAAAATATTTTTGTAACTTACTTAGCAAGAAGGCTATGATGAAGGCAATAAGGATGATATCAACTATAACTTTTGAGGAAGCAACAAGAATGCGTGTCACAAGCCTCTAACTACAGGACCATAACTGACCCAGGGTCCAAGCTATTATGCTTTTACATCCATCACCAGGTAGGCACCAGTGGCCAAAGACACTAAAACAAGTCCAATCCAGGGAGTCACAACACTCCTCTGATGGACAACCTTGACTCAAGCATGTGTCACCAGCTTCGCCACATGCTCCTCAGCTTGCACAACAGACTTCCACCCAGTCTTCCCTTCCTCTCTCCTTCACTCTACTTGAAGCCTGCATTTCAGTCTGACAGGTCTCCCAGTATTACTTAGAGCTCTCCCTAGTATGGATTTTAATAGAAGAAATGCCTGTGAGAGCATTGTTGTTGTTCAGTCACTAAGTTGTGTCAGACTCTTTGTGACCCCATGAACTGCAGCATGCCAGGCTTCCCTGTCCTTCACTATCTCCCAGAGTTTGCTCAAACTCATGTCCATTGAGTCAGTGATGCTACCCAACCATCCCCTATCACCCCCTTCTCCTTCTGCCCTCAATTAAAACCCATACACATTTTAAGTTCATCTTGGTGTCAACTTTTCAGAGAATCTGGAATGACACACTTTTAAACTGACAATAAAAAATTACATTCGGATATCCAGCACATCATTTCTAAAAGGCTTGCTCTACCTCAAAGTAGTCTTATGATACATATATTATTATTATTCACAGTTTTCATGTGGAAAAATTACATAAAATAAATTAAGATTTTAAGATGAAACTACAGGTAGAAGAAATCTAAATTCAGATTTTATGATGTTTACTTTAGGTTTTGAAATACATCTGCTGCTGCTGCTGCTAAGTCGCATCAGTCGTGTCCGACTCTGTGCGACCCCAGAGACGGCAGCCCACCAGGCTCCCCCGTCCCTGGGATTCTCCAGGCAAGAACACTGGAGTGGGTTGCCATTTCCTTCTCCAATGCACGAAAGTGAAAAGTGAAAGTGAAGTCGCTCAGTCGTGTCCGACTCTTAGCAACCCCATGGACTGCAGCCCACCAGGCTCCTCCATCCATGGGAACTTCCAGGCAAGAGTACTGGAGTGGGGTGCCATTGCCTTTTTGTAAAATTTTTAAACTGTGGGCAAAAAGAAATGTTGAAACAATCTCCTCATCCCCCACATTTTTTCTTTTCTCTTTACCATCATGATTTAACATCTCTGTATATGAATTAGGACAAAACTTGATGTCACTGACTTACACATCAAAATATAATCACCGTCAAATTAATGACATAGAAAGTATTCTCATAGTGTATGGAATGTATTTAGAGATTATTACACACACACACACACACACACACACACACACACGTTTGATTTTTGAAGCAAACAAAAGGCATTTGGAGCCATAACTGATTAGGCAAATATGTGACTAAATAAGTCCTTTTGAAGGAGGAATAGTGATGGATATAAATACCGAATAAACATTAAGCTGATAATAAAGAAGGAATGTCAAATAAGCATTAATAATGTTGAATTTTACAGAAAAAATAATTTTTATTTCCAGCTTTGCTAACAAGGTGGCATTAAAGATTATATTTTTAGCATAATGATCATTTTCTTGCACCACGTCGTCTTCAGTTCCATTGAAATTGTAGTTTTACATAAAATATCAAAGAGCAGAACAACTATAATATTTAAAATGTAAAAAATATTTAATCTGTTCATTCTTTTAGATTGTTTTCTATTTATTCTCCAATATCTTGTTACTACAGATATAATTTTAATTATGCTAATTCAACTAGAGATTTTTTATTTCCATTTCCTAAAGTTGACCATATCAACATATATGATAGATTCATTTTAAATTTACTGTGAAAATTTAATAAAACTCTTCTTCTGTGATAAAAATCACACAGAGAACAATATCTCTTTAATTTATAACTAACAACCTAGTTTTTAACTTGTTAAATTAAGTGTAATCACTTCTAATATTAAGTGAAATGAATCAGAACTATAACTTAAATCTATAAAATTGTTTTTGTTTTTTGAAATATTTTATACTGAGATTTCCAATCAGTGTTTACAATATAATATTTAATACTGTACATATATAAGTCTCAAATATTAATATAGTCTCTAACTTAAAAAGTTGAATTCACTCAGGAAAATTTGATGCGTTACACCTGTTCATCTATTGTAAAATACACAGCTAGAAAAGGAAACACAATTACAGTGATAAGAAAATATTAAAACCCCAAAGCTTGGATAGATTTCTTTGCCAAAATGTCAAAAGAAAATTACATGAAAGTTTAATTTTTAAATATTCATGCTCTCTTTATTCTTTAAGTTGCTTATAGATTTTATTTACTGACAGTAGTACATGGAAATTAGCAAATTCATGATCTTTCCTCACAAAGATTAAATGCTTTTGCATTCCAGGAAACTACATGAAAATCATTTTCCCCTTTTGTCTAACACCAATTTTGTATTATTATTTCATTTATGGAATATGCTGTCAACTTCACAGCATGAGCTTTGGAGAGAAGAAGCCCTGCTTTAATAGTTCTTCATTACAATATTGCCTACAGAATCTTATGATTAGCTCACTTAGCCTTAACATTTATAAACTACAGTTTTTTTGAGATAAAAGATAACATTGCTAACATTCTTCAAATACAGAAAGATAACTCTATTCCTAGAAAGTCAGAAAATAAAAATAAGATTTTATTATTTATTTGAAGTTCAATAAAATTGTAATATTTTTCCTATGTTAGCACATTCTGTAATTCCCAGATTCTGGTTGCATGTAATAATTTCCTAATTTAGGAAATTTATGAGAAAACATTTATAAGTAGTATAAGAAAATTATAATATGATTAATTCCTTCAAGAACATCATTATTTTTCACGGTGCCTATATCAATAAAATAATTTCCAGTTTTGACCAGTTTTTTTCATTGTTATTATCAGATGACTATAGTTGGTTCACTACCAAACCCAAGTAAAATTTGTCTTAATTTTACAATTAGTACTTATTGCAGTTTTATGGTACAGTTTAAAAATTAAGTTCCTTACTTCTGCTTGCGCCTGACGGTGTTCTTTCACTGTCATTGAAAGAATGACTTTTTCAGTAACTTTCCCTTTCTGTTCATTCACAGCCAGTTTCAACTAGGAAAAAAAAAAGCAAATGACATGAAAAGTGGCATATATTGACAACTAATAGCAATATTTATTCAAACAACTAATTTAGCATTATCATGGAAGCTGATTTCAAATTAATTTGGCTTATACGTATGTGAAAATTAATTCGACTTAGATTAAATAAGTCAAAATGTTTTTATATTTAAAACATTTAGCACTGAATTTTGCACTTCCACTTTTATTGTTTTTAAGCTCACTAAAATATAATTTGGGAGAAGGTTCCAAATAGCAAATATTTGACACTGGTGAATACTTTTTAAAAGCATTTTTCAGAATTAACATAGCAACATTTTTAAAAATTAGGCTGATATTTCCTGTAAAGTGTTTCATTGCCAGGAGGGAATAAATTGGTTGCTGTTATGTCAGGATAAGAATTCAAGGATATAAACCAAAAACAAATGCCAATTCACTCTAGAACAGTTCAGAATGATTTACAGTATTTAACCACAAAGAGTATGCGGTATCTTAAAATACCTAATAGTTATTTCCAACCTGCTCCATGAACAAAGCCAGATAAAGATTTTCTACAGTATTGCTATAGACTTCTGTTACAAAAAAGTGAATGTGACTCATTCTTTATAAACAATCCCCATCAAAACAAAATGCTATTTCCAAAAAAAAAAGGAAAAAGCTAAACTCATACAATAATATTCACTCAACAGACTGGTAATGACAGGAAGAAAGAAAGCAACAGCCTAATACAGAAACTTCTAAACTGAAATATTTAACAGTTCTTAAGTAACAGACATGCCATAGACTATCTTCTTACTGAATATTAAGAATGAATTAATGATCATGCTTTTTGTTTTGTTTTGTTAATGGTGCTGTTGTTTTAAATAGGCTTTCTCAATAATAAGCCTAGCAAATCATGTTTGAGTTAACAGGAATCTTAAATCTTAAACCCTGCCTGAAGACCCACTCCTCTATTTGGGATAAAATGGGGGCAGGGGTCAATGCTATAAGAATAGTATCAAATCTGTAAACTTTTCTTCCACTGATATGTGACACAGCTCAGTATATCAGAGATTCTGTTTTGGTAGAAGGGAAAAACCTAAGGAATCCTTAGGTGATCCTGAGGATCACCCTAGATAAGGAGTTGACAAACATTTCCATAAGAAATATTTAGGTTCCGGGGACAGGGACACACACAAGTCTCTTTTGCAGTTACTCAACTCTACCCATGTAGCACAAAATGAGTGAGTGAGTGAAAGTTGCTCAGTCATGCTGACTCTTCGTGACCCCATGAACTGTAGCCCACCAGGCTCCTCTGTCCATGGAATTCTTCAGGCAAGAATACTGTAGTGGGTTGCCATTTCCTTCTCCAGGGGATCTTCCCAACCCAGGGATCAAATTTGGGTCTCTCACATTGCTGCTGCTGCTGCTGCTGCTAAGTCTCTTCAGTCATGTCCGACTCTGTGCGACCCCATAGACAGCAGCCCATTAGGCTCCCCCATCCCTGGGATTCTCCAGGCAAGAACACTGGAGTGGGTTGCCATTTCCTTCTCCAATGCATGAAAGTAAAAACTGAAAGTGAAGTCGCTCAGTCGTGTCCGACTCTTAGCGACCCCATGGACTGCAGCCTACCAGGTTCCTCCATCCGTGGATTTTCCAGGCAAGAGTACTGGAGCGGGGTGCCATTGCCTTCTCCGTCTGACATTGCAGGCAGATTATTTACTGTCTGAGCACCAGGGAATGTAGCATGAAATATATAATAAATAAGTAAATGAGTGTGGCTATGTCCCAATAAAACTTAAAAAAACAAACAAGTGACAGACTGAATTTGGACAGCAGGAAATGTTTGCCATTCCCTTTCCTAGACTGAGAACCACTGAAAACAAGTTTAAAAAAAAAATCATGTGATATTCATGATAACTACAGTTATGATACAACACGGTATATTTGAAAGTTAGTTGACAGTAGGTCCTAAGAGTTCACAAGGTAAAAAATGTTAAACTATATGAAACGATGGATGTTTAAACTTACTGTGGTAATCATTTCAGAATGAATGAAGTTCAAGTCATCATGCTATTCACTGTAAACTTACACAGGGGCTATATGTTAATTATATCTCAATAAAAATGGGAAAATACCATCATGTGAGACTGTTCTTAGAATCAGTCTCCCAAAGGAATATATATTCTCCTGTACTAAAGTAATACAGAAAATGTAATATTATAAAAAGTCAAATATCAAACTCAACTTTCACATATGGAAGCCTATGTGTAAACTGTCACCAAGATCATCTTTTAAGAAATTAATTTCCAAATGTAAAAACATCAGAACAAATCTTTTTTGAAGGGAAGCAAAACAAAACAAAAACAGAGGTAGGGAACTCCTTGGTGTCACAGCAGTAAGTCCAATTCTAACGAGGGCTCCTAGGGCTGTGACGTTTAGAGCTGTTTTCAAGTAACTCTTTAAAAAGTAGGAATTCTTTACCTCTAAAACTACTACAGTTGGAAAAAATCACCTCATTCTTGCATTCAATTTATAGCACTATCCTAATCTACATAAGCTGAGGGGAAAATGTTATTAATGTTACTGAAAAGCATCACAAGCATAGTACCAAACAGAGAACCCAGTACGACAGTGAGAAATAAACTGTCAACAAAATACAAGGATACATACAGGGGGTTTTTCTGAAAAGAGACCAGACATTCTAAAAGAGATATATCTTAATATAATCATCTAGAGAAAATTACTGAAAGTAAGAAGTCAAATTAAGAGAATGTATTTTCTAACAGCATCTCTTCCTCAAATTCCAGACACAATAACAATAGTAAGATTCTTCTGTCACTTCGGAGGAGGACGTTCCGTTTCTTCATTAAGACAAAACTAGATGCTTTGCTGTTCTTATCTAAGTTACATGAAATAATTTTCTGTCAATGGACTTTAAATTTCTGAGGCTAATTTTCACATATAAAGAGATAGAAACTTCAACTTAAAAATAAAAAACAAATGGGAAATGGGAAGGATGAACCTTAAGGGCATTACCTTAAGTCAAATAAGTCAGATGGAGAAAGATAAATAGCAAATGAATGATCTCATTTACATATGGAATCTTAAAAAAAAAAGCTCATAGATAACAGAGAACATTGATGGTTGCCAGAGGTGGGAAGGGGGTTGAAGGATGGGCAAAACGGATGAAGGAAGTCAAAAGGTACAAACTTTGAGTTATAAAATAAGTCATGAGGATGTAATATACAGCACAGGGACTATAATTAATAACAGCATATTACATATGAAAGTTGCTAAGAGAATAGATCTCAAAAGTTCTCATCACAGGAAAAAAAATCTGTAACTATGAGTAAGGTTAACTGTGAGGAAGGTTAACGACTTTGTGGCGATCACTTTTCAATATCTCTCTCAATTATAAAAAAAAGGAAAGATGGCTCCAATTTGTATAAAACTATGAAAAGTCAAATCTCTACCAAACAGAGGAGTGGAAAATTAAGTCACCATTGTCTAACTATATCATGGTCTTTTTTTAAAGTGAGAAAATATCTACAAATATTTGGTATACACATCAACATTTAACAAGTTAAATATGAAGGTTTAATTCACCATTTTCCTCAGAGTTTGCCACTAAGATTTTAAAAGAGTGTAAGTAACAAATACTGGCTTTCCAAAACTAGGTTAAAGTGGGCTCATTCAATATTAATGGTAACCAGAAAAGAACAGCCAAGGGACTAGTCAAAGATAGTAGCAGATATGGAAGAAACAAAGAACATGATGGCTCTGTCAAAGAGAAGTGAAAAAAATGATTCAAGACAATGATCTGGTTAGAGAAACAAGATTAAAAAGGAGGAAGTTCCCCTCAAACCATGTCTATGAATTAAGAAAAGAAATCCAAAAATACACCTGAAACAACAGATCCCAATGAAGTGATTTCTAGTGGTGGTTACCTTTTAAGCTATGTTTTATATAAAACTATTAATGCTAGGGCTCCCCTGGTAGCTCAGTTGGTAAAGAATCCACCTGCAATGCAGGAGACCTGGGTTCAATCCTTGGATTGGGAAGATTTCCTGGAGAAGGGAAAGGCTACCCACTCCAGTATTCTGGCCTAGAGAATTCCATGGACTATATTAATGCCAAGGTAGCAGATATTCTACTTTCTCTAAAGCCTTAAAAGCTCATAGATGAGTAATGAATAGTTTTATAGAAAACATATGGCACATTGTGACCATCATAGAAAGTACTCTTAATTTTGAGGAATTCTTCAAACATGTGCTGTCTCAGAAAAGCTCTGCTATGGACATCCTAGAAAGGAAAACCGGCTCAAGACCTTCTGCTGGAGAAATACAGATAGAACAGCAGCTATCTCATTATATATATATCATTAACATTATATGGCTACTCTTTTCTATTTTCTTTTTTTGCTGTGGATAACTTTACTGTAAACCATGTGCTATTTTCTTTTAACTTCCCCAACCCAGGTGGCTCAGTAGTAAAGAATCTGTCTGCCAATGCAGGAAATGCAAAAGACCTGGGTTTCATCCCTGAGTCCAGAAGATCTCCTGGAGGAGGAAATGGCAACCCACTCCAGTATTCTTTTCTGGAAAACTCCATGGCCAGAGGAGCCTGAGGGCTACAATCCTTGGGTCACATGACTCAGCACACATACAGAAGCAAAATATTTTAAAGTGTATTTATGAAAATATAAGACTGTGTAAAAATTTAACATGATAGATACAATAAAATCTATTTTATAGGAAAAAATTACTCTAAAGTAAACTCCATAGTCCGAGTATTAATGTCTTTATAAATGGTACGGTAATCAAACAACCTGGTACGTTCTATGTAATTCATATTGACATTCCACATAGGTGTTAGCCAAAGAGAGAAGAGCCTATTTATCCAGCCAACCTATCAGTGCTTGGACTGTAGTTCTGATGCAGTTTTCACTATTTCACTATTTCTCCAGAAGAACAGCTTACAATTTTAATGTGAAGCATGTGATATATGTTGAGTACAACGCTCTTAATAAAACAACATAACCCAAGAAGAAAACCAAATCTAAAAAAATCTATTTTTGACCAGTAAATACTGATATATTAATAAATTATTTGATCCATATTTTACATGCAGATCAATAGGCAATACAGTTTAGCATAAAAAACAGGACAATCAGCCTTCATATATATTGACAAGTTTTCCAATGGTCTGTTAATATACAAAAGACTGGGACAAATTACTTATTTATATATACAAAACATGGTTATAAAGACCAGCTGCAGGTATTTTTTTGGAAAGTGCATTTTAATAAGGTCCTATTCAGTTAGGGAACAAATGGGGAAGAAGTAGTTTGCACTACAGAGTTTAGCGCGAGAGCTTTCTCTTTTTCTAACCACAAAATCAATCATTTGTCCAGACTGTGGGAGTCAGAGTTAGTTACTGAAAAGAGCTCCGTATATAAACAAGTCAATAACTCATTGTGTGTTATTGTTGAGCTGAAGAAGTCGGCTTTCAAAAAGCTGCCCCTGCTTCTCTCAGAATGAATGTCACTGTATTCAGAGACTGGGAGAGAGTCCTTTGTTTCCAGCCATTGCTGGCTGCCATTTATGTATGGGAACAGAAGGTGGCTGCTAGGAGGGTGGGGGAAGCCACTATTTGGTATCATGTATGTCCAGGAAAAACTCTGAATTCTGTCAACCTAAATAATTTGTATCTAGAAATGCATTAATGTAATTGATAAAGAGTGGCCACACACAAAAAAATTGGTAAAGTTATTGAACGATAATGAGCCTGAATCATTTTAAATTGGACCAGGCTGCTATTTTTGGTTCACTACATGCCAACAAAGATGAAACCAAAGTATAAGCAATGGTTTGAAAAGTTCAGATGTACAAAATGAAATTGGTAAACAAGTCAATATGTCAAATAAATGCTATCTGTTCCTGCCATAAATATGAAAGGTAATTCATGGAACACTCATGGGGGTCTTTAAGTTTCTGTGTTAATTTCTTTAAGAAATGATTCTATGTGCTTAACACTTATAATGTTAGAGAAATCTGAATTATTTTTGACTTAAAATGAATTTAAATATCCTTTAGAGTTGAAGTAAATCTAAAAATTCATAAGATATAAATATTATACTATTTATTTCATCTTAATGTTTATTAAAAATCTGTTTATTCAAAATCAAGCTAGGGACTGTGAAGAAGCACCAGAACCAGGATTGAAGACTTATAATTAGGCCAGGCAAATGAAAAATACACCTGGTCTATTTAATAAATGATCCTTATGGTGGGGCAAGGAGGGGTAGTCTCTGAAATCTTTAAACAAAAGCTTAGCTCTTAATTAAATAAAGTTGGAGTTGTAGGCAAGGAGATAGTTGGAACCTAGAACTGAATCCAGTTGATTCCAAATCACTTCACCAATTTGGAAAATCACAACATTAAATCATATGACATACTCTCACACGCTGTACTAGACATTTATCTAGGTACAAATAAGCAAAGTGTAACATGGTTGAGATAAAACATAGAAAGTGAGAAACAGTATACAATGGAAGGTACAAACAATAAATCTATAAATATAAAAGACAAAAATATTATTGGAGGATGGAGTGGTTGGAGAAAACAGAAAGCCACAAATGATGGGTAGTGTCTAACTAGGTAAAGAAGTGATAATATAGGGCAGTATTATTAATTCATATTAATTAATTACTAACTAGTAATTAATTACATGACAAAATTTGTTCTAAATATGATTACTGATTGGTTTGACATGACTTTGGAAGGGGGAAGAGAGAAGGCTGAGCCTTAAAAGCATAAGCGGAGAGACAGGGCAGAGCTGATCCAAGTGAGCTGGACTTGGCAGTGGTCTGACTGGAAGGAATGACAACAGGGACTAGATGGTTAGTGCTGCTGCTGCTGCTGCTGCTGCTAAGTTGCTTCAGTCATGTCCGACTCTGTGTGACCCCATAGACGGCAGCCCACCAGGCTCCCCTGTCCCTGGGATTCTCTAGGCAAGAATACTAGAGAGGGTTGCCATTTCCTTCTCCAATGCGTCAAAGTGAAAAGTCAAAGTGAAGTCACTCAGTCGTGTCTGACTCTTATCGACCCCATGGACTGCAGCCTACTGGGCTCCTCCGTCCATGGGATTTTCCAGGCAAGAGTACTGGAGTGGGGTGCCATTGCCTTCTCCAATGGTTAGTGCAACCCATACCTAATATATTTCTGAATTTAACTATAAAGTAGGTGCTGGTCCTATAGTGAGGGCATAATTAAGGACTTAGTGCTTAGCTTTGCCTTGGTTCAGCCCCATCCTCACAAGCTATATACTTATATATATACTTAGTTCCAGTCTTAAGAGATTCCCTTAAAGTCCTGACCTAGCTCCCACTTCTAACCCAGTTATCCCACTTAAATCCCTTCTACAAAAAAAATTTGAAAGTGCCACTTTTAGACTTGGGGAAGAGTAGCACTTCTAATTCAAAACTGGCTGTGAATTCTTGCTCTGCCATATATTATTAGTTCTGAGACATTTGACAATCAAGATGGTTTATACAGTCCAGGCCTTCCAAAGCCAGGGATTCCTCTCCCATCCTTGCCAATTCTTTGAGGAAAAAAAAAAAAGCTACCTTTACCAGAGTCTGCAGCTTCTTGAAGTCAGTTTAAAAGATAATTTATGAAATAAATTTTCATAATATTTAAAAACCAGCAAATACTTTACAACTATTTTAAAACAGAAATATTTTTTAAATATTTATAGTTTGTCTAAAGGGATATAAAAGAGAAGTCTCTGTGCTTACCTTAAATATATTTAACGCTTAATTAAAGAAACAAACCTCTTTAAAAATCTCCTTCCTTCCCTGTCTTTTTTTTTTTTAAGTAATCATAAAACAATTTTAGCTCTTCCACATTCTGTGGGGAAAGTGATGCTGAGTTAGTGCTGACTTAGTAGCCAGATTATAAACTTTCTGCTAGACATTCTGTCACAATTTGGAAAGCCTAATTAGGAAACCCAGGAACTGAACCGGGGTCTCCCTTCTTTGCAGGCAGATTCTTTACCAACTGAGCTATCACAGAAGCCCTTAGGAAAGCCACTTGCCTAAATTCAACTCAGCTTGCCCTCTCAGACTGATTCTCCATTTTTTCCACTATTCTGTGCAGTTTTGGAGGGACTGTGCTACTTTGGCCAAGGGGTAGACCCCTTGACCAATCATACTCTCTCTTCAGAGATACAGAGTCATGAGGGAAATCACACAGAGATGTAAACAGCTGGAGAGAATCTGTCCCATTAATAGCACGTTCAAGAGTTTGTTCCTTAAATCCAGATGTCTGGAGTTGTTTCAGTTCTTTCTACAGCCCCTTTCGTCGGTCCTTCCTTGAATCCCACTTGCTACCACCTGTCACCCCATTAAATTCTTCCTTTGCCTAGTTAGCCTAAGCCAGACCCCACTGACTATAACCAATAAACTCTAACAGATATGTCATATATATCCTCACAATAAACGCCCCATTACTTTAGACCAGCTGAATGAGTCTCTATCCCTAGTAACTAAAATTATCTCACTCCAAAGTCTTCATAATCTGTCCTTCAGGTATTATAATGGGTAATGTAACTAGAGTAATGGTTTAAAAAATATCCTTTTCATTTTGGCCTTCCCAAGAACTTGACTGCCCAAACTATTCCAGGCATCCCTAGGATTTGTCACATAACATTGCTTTTGTCATGTACAACAGAAATGTGCAACAAAGCAATACTCTTGCATACAAGCCTTAAAAAAAAAAAAAAAAAGACTGTCGCCTTGAAAGATGAGCCTCTCAAGAAAACTCTTTACCCTCCACCCCCAAATTAACCATATAAACAGCTAAATTTAGATGACTCAACCTATAAATTCTCTCTTGTAGATTACGAGTAATGACTAACTGTTATTAAGCCTTTGCTGGAATCAGAAATAAGATATAATGTAAGAACAAAATAGAAGCCTACTTCCTTCTGTCCTAGAGGAAAAACTGGAAGACGTCTCAGAGAGAGAAGCAGAAAAGTAGCCAGAAGGATTAGGTCCTAAGTTCTCCTTTTTTAGGGTGTGGCTTGGGTTTAGCTTTCTGGAACCACCTTTGGTTTCTGTGTCCTGTGACGTGGAAGCGGCTCAGTGAAGTCCGCCACAGGCTATCGGCGTGGTGAGGAGAGTGGCTGTAGTGAGAGCGGCCCCACAAACCACTCGAGCCAGGGCCAGATCGGTGTCTCAGGGGGCCATCTCTAATATCATAGGAAGTCAGGTTTAGATTGTATCAGCCAGGAAGCACCACCAGAGAAAGTGCCCAAGTCAAGAGAAGAGACTAAGTTCACACACTGAAGGCAGAAGAGCAACCAGGTGGACAAGGGACAAGACCATGGCAGGCAGCTGCCGTGCTAACCAGTGACTTCAATGGGCCAGCATGAGGCCAGGGGCCCCTTCTCCCAGTGCCTCAGGATATGAAAGCCACAGCTCTTCTTCCATATACTACCTAAAGGAAACCAAGAGAACACAGGAGAGTCTATTTGACAGAAATAATGATCTAAAATAACTATTTAAATGATCTGCTCAGACTTTGAACAGAACTGGACAGTTATTTTTCCCCCAGATTCGGTGGGCAAGAGCTCAGGAAGAAAGTGATACGTGTCAGAAAATACCTCAGTCATTCAGTTATTTTGCACACAAAGCGTGTACACACGTGTAAGAGAGTCAGTCTATCGACTGAGCTAAGGAACAGAGTTCAGCTGAGAAACATGTGGCAGGCTGCTTAATTAGACCAGCCCTGCGTCGTTTTCCACACTAGAATGCTTTTCGGTTTTTACATGAAATAATGAGCCACATTTTCTCTCATCCACTAAAGTAGCTATCTGAATCAGAGAACTCCTTGAGAACCATAGTTAGGATTCTGGGGCTCAAACAGGGTAAGAGAGGTGGGCCTCTATCAGTATGAAAGAGCATCTGAACATGGGTTAGGCTGGGCATGATATGCCTTGTTGTTGCTCAGTTGCTAAGTCATATCTGACTCTTTGAGCCTCTATGTACTGCAGCCTGCCAGGCTTCTGTGTTCTCCACTATCTCCCCAAGTTTGCTCAAGTTCATGCCCACTGAGTCAGTGATGCTGTCTAACCATCTCGTCTTCAGCCATATCATCCTCTGTGATATGCCTTACATGTGCAATAAGCCTATTTTCAATCATTACTTCCCACAGTGATGAGGGAAATGTCCCCATTAATCCTTGTTCACCCAGCTTTGGTTCAATCGCATTTGTGAAGCTCACTCTGGCTTTGTCCTCATCTCATACGCATGTATGAGCCAAAATACACTGCCATGTCCTAAAGACAGTGCCACCTCCTCTCTCCCTCCTTTCATTCTTCTGTCTAATATATTTACTGAACGGCAGCGCTACTATAAACAATGCTGTACTGGTTCCAGTAATACAAACATCAATTCGATGCCTCTGTACCCTCAGAGGGCTAACAGTCCATTGAGAATTGCAGCTCCACAGTCAGCACTTCCCTGGTTGTTTTCATTGCGTTTGTTCCTGAGGTAAGGTACCATGTCTTACAATTCTTTTATATCCTCCAGTGAACAAAACCATAACAGCAAGATAGCAGACATTCAGTAAACACCTGTGACGGATTAGTGATGAATGAAAATCCTCAAATTCTAAGTACTTTTACTTTTCATCAGACAACTCATTTCCTAAACTATGTGCTGGATATTGTGATATACGGATTTTGTAGTCAAATGATTTTCTTTAACACTAGGTTAAATCACAATTAATGGGTTTCTTTGTAGCATGGCTGCTGGGAGGCTCTAAGATGCTAATACTGTAGACAGTATTAATAACCATGAGAGCACCTCAGGGGTCCAGCCAGATATACTTTCAGAAATGTGTCGAGACCAGCAATTTTCAAGTTGGTCTTGAAAGTTGAAGATGGACCACTAAACATTTATTCAAGAGTGAATACAAAAGTGACTCAGTACCCCGACACAGGAAGCACAGCCCTGTCCACAGTCAACACAGCTCAACCCTGTCTGCTATGCTTCCGCCAAGTTAATCTGTAACTCTCCATGTAATTTGTCTTACTGAGGAAAAAATTCTATAATATACCTAAAACATATGACCAAGAAATTTTGGGGTTAAAAGGAAGACAGTAAAACTAATATTAAAACAAAAATCACTAAAGCAGTATATCACATTGTGAAGCAAAGACAGATAATGGAACTAATTATCAGGCTAAAATAGACACAACTTACATACTTAAGGCTTTATTACATGCTAAATATGATACAAGTTTAATGTGTCTTAGGCACAATTCCGAATTTATGAAAATTGAATGTTGTTTTAGAACTTATCAGGCAACAAAACCTAGTAAGTACTAATTTATAGACTTTACTTATATCACTTAGTGTGACTGTTTCACTGTGAAAATACTGAAGTACTTTATTACAGGGAACTGTTTCAGATTGTGCTACAGTTGTTATATGATATATGGTCTATGTACTACATTACTTTTCTAAAATCCAAAACATAACAAATTCTGAAATACATCTCTCCCAGAGTTTGCCCAAACTCATGTCCCTTAAGTCAGTGATGCTATCTAACCATCTCATCCTCTGCTGCTCCCTTCTCCTTTTGAAGAACACTTTCAGTTCAGTTCAGTCGCTCAGTCGTGTCGGACTCTTTGCGACCCCATGAATTGCAGCATGCTAGGCCTCCCTGTCCATCACCAACTCCCAGAGTTCACCCAAACTCATGTCCATTGAGTCGGTGATGCCATCCAGCCATCTCATCCTCTGTTGTCCCCTTCTCCTCCTGCCCACAATCCCTCCCAGGATCAGGGTCTTTTCCAATGAGTCAACTCTTCGCATGAGGTGGCCAAAGTATTGGAGTTTCAGCTTCAGCATCATTCCTTCCAAAGAAATCCCAGGACTGATCTCCTTTAGAATGGACTGGTTGGATCTCCTTGCAGTCCAAGGGACTCTCAAGAGTCTTCTCAATACCACAGTTCAAAAGCATCAATTCTTCAGCACTCAGCTTTCTTCACAGTCCAACTCTCACATCCATACATGATCATTGGAAAAACCATAGCCTTGACTAGACGGACCTTTGTTGGCAAAGTCATATCTCTGCTTTTCAATATGCAATCTAGGTTGTTCATAACTTTTCTTCCAAGGAGTAAGCGTCTTTGAATTTCACGGCTGCAATCACCATCTGCAGCCCAAAAAAATAAAGTCTGCCACTGTTTCCGTTGTTTCCCCATCTATTTCCCACAAAGTGATGGGACGACACATCATGATCTTAGTTTTCTGAATGTCGAGCTTTAAGCCAACTTTTTCACTCTCCTCTTTCAGTTTCATCAAGAGGCTTTTTAGTTCCTCTTCACTTTCTGCCTTAAGGGTGGTGTCATCTGCATATCTAAGGTTATTGATATTTCTTCCTGCAATCTTGATTCCAGCTTGTGAGGAAAGTAGGGAAAACCACTAGACCATTCAGGTATGACCTAAATCAAATTCCTTATGATTATATAGTGGAAGTGAGAAATAGATTTAAGGGACTAGATCTGATAGAGTCCCTGATGAACATTGTACAGGAGACAGGAATCAAGACCATCCCCATGGAAAAGAAATGCCAAAAAAAAAAAAACAAAACACTTTAGGTAGACTAAAAAAATTAATTACAAAAAAAATAAACACCAAAGAAAATAAGAGCAAAAGAAACAAATACACAGTTCATAAAAGAAATACAAGGGCCAAATAAAACAAGCACAAAAATTAAATATTACTATTAATAAAATAATTCAAACTAAAATAATGAGATGATGTGTTTAACTTACTGACTGACGAGTCAAAAAAATTTTTCTACTGATAAGGATTAGTGAATTCAAGGAACAATGAATACAGGGAAACTGGTGCTTTCAAGTATTATCAATGAAAGCATAAATGTTATAGCTTACTAGAGGAGAATTTAGCAATGTATATCAAATCTTTAAATTGTACACAACTTTTTATCTAAACATTCCACTTCAAGGAATTTTTCAATAAAAAATAATCATGAATATGCACCAGAAAATTGACTAAAATCATGGCAAAACATTGCTTTGCAATAGTAAAAATACTGCACACATAAATGTTCAAAATTAAGAATATTAGTAAAATAAAGCTTTTGACTAGAATATCATCATCCATTTAAAATAATGTTATGGAATACTGAATAACAGGAAATGTTAACAACATAGTAACTGAAAAAATGTGGTCTCAAAAAGTAAACAAGATTTTAAATATGTATCAGCATATGAGAAATATATGCAGTAAAATGTTGAGAATAGCTACTCAAAAGGTGAGACTGTGGGTGCTGTAGCTCTTTTTTTTATTTACATCACCTTATATCTACAAACTAAATTTTCTGAAATATTAATACATAAGGATGATAAATCTTATAATTAAAAAACAGGTTGTTTTAAATACTGCTTTATTTTCCTGTTACTACCAATATGTATGAGTTACTACTAATTTTTAAAATCTGTCCTCTGTTCACATTTGTCCCAACATAATTATCTTTTCCCTCATTTTATTTCAATCTTGACAAGATAAAATATAATTCAGAAGCAAGAAATTTACAAGAGACAAAAGAGATAAAATACTACTTACACCTTTGTTTTCAAATTACCAATTGCCTGCTAAAACTTTTTTGAGAGGCTGGGTAGTGTTAATTAATGCAGGGCAATGGAAGGTTTATGAATTCCTATTTAGTAACTGCATTAAACTACATTTACTGCTTCTTAAAAGTGAACTGAGATGAGAGCAAAGACTGGGTAGAGATATGGGTGGGATTCTCATTGTCTACTCTGTCATTCTGGGCACTGGGGATGCACTGTGGCATTTAATCCTCAAAAGAGCTTTATGAAGTCCTGTAATTTTTGCTTAAAGAGATAAAGTAACTTGCTTATAACACAAAGTAAAAAAAAAAATTAAAGAACTGAGATTCAAATCCAGGCATGTCTGACTCTGCCGTCCATGGATTTTAATTACATCTTGGATACATCAGAAGATATGATTTTAAAATGGAAGAAACAGCTAGATAGTAACAGACAGATGGGCAAATTTTTCTTCAAACTAGAGCATTTAATTATGAAAGCTCAGAGTTAAAAATCAGAATTCTATTTATATAAATTGACATTAGATGACATTAATAAGAAAATAAATTACATTTGGAAACCTCAGGAGACTTTTATTTCAGGTATGTACAAAAAAACTAAATTAAGATTCACTGACTAATAGCAGCTATCATCAAACATATTAAAGTAACTTGTGTATAATTCCTTATCTAACATTCCCTTCATCTCTAGGATTATCAAAATTAACACTCAATGTTACTTTTCATTCTGAAAATTTCTATTAATGCATTCTAATACATTGATTAGTGCGACTAAAGAGTACTCAGAGGTACTGTTAACCGTCTGTATTTAATAGTTTGGATCTTTTCCTATGCACATATATAGAAATATAAGTATATGTAAAATATATGGATTTTATGTTTACAGAAATGGTATTACCTCCATATTATCTGGCAACTTGCTTTTCATTGCATGGCGGTGCCATCAAATGTCCATTATAAAACATCTTAAGCAGATCTATCACTACCTAGTACTTACAGGTATTAAAAATTTTTTTGTAAATTAATTTAATTGGAGGCTAATTACTTTAAAATATTGTAGTGGTTTTTGCCATACATTGACATAAATAAGGCATGGGTATACATGTCTCCCCCATCCCAAACCCCCCTCCCACACCCTTCCCCATCCCATCCCTCAGGGTCATCCCAGTGCACCGGCCCTGAGCACCCTGTCGCATGCATTGAACCTGGACTGGCAATCTATTTCACATATGGTTAATACACATGTTTCAATGCTATTCTCTCAAATCATCCCACCCTCACCTTCTCCCACAGAGTCCAAAAGTCTGTTCTCTACGTTTGTGTCTCTTTTAAAATTTCATCCTTATTCAAAATTTCAGTGTCACACATGATTTCAAGCTCTCCTTTATCACAGTGCAAATCAGTTTTGTGACATGAGAAGTTTGTGATAGGGAAAGCAGCACATTAACTTTTAATTTTCATTCTTCTTCAGTTCTTCTGCTGCTGGGAACACATCACTTTTGTTCCCATTCCACTGAAGAGAACTTAGTCACAGGGCCACCTCCAACAGCAAGTCAGGCTGGGAGATAGTGCCACCAAGTTTCAGAAAGAGAGGATGATTTTGCTGGAAGCAAGAAGTCTCCACTACACTGCTGTTCTATATGGTGTGACCATGTAATTTACTGTTCAAACCAGGACATGCTTGAGGATAAAGTAATTAGTCTGAGATAACAAGTGAACTCGTACCATTTGGGGAATTCTCTTCTCTGCTTAATACAGTCTTCTCTAACCTTTCTTCGGGTGGCTTTTCCTGAGGCAATCTGTCATTCCCTTTGTGTTGCCAGAGCAGTCTGTTCATAACTCTAGCACACCAACTCATACATTTGTATGATTAGCTATTTACTAACTTTCCACTCTGGGCTTCCCAGGTGGAGCAGTGGTAAAGAATCCGCTTGTCAATGCAAGAGATGCAGGAGATGTGGGTTCAATCACTGGGTCAGGAAGATCCCCTGAAGGAGGAAGGGCAACCCACTCCAGTATTCCTGCCCAGAAAATTCCGTGGACAGAGGAGCCTGGCAGGTTATAGTCCATGGGGTCGCAAAGAGTTGGACACAACTGAGCACAGGACGCAAGAAAGATACAAGGATAAAAACAGATGGCCTTAACTCTAGTTTGTACCTCCACTACCTTCCTTACAGACACACACATGCACACACTCACACACTCTGACTCTATTCTGGTTTAACTCCATCAGGAAGACTGCCCTGATTGGTTCTCAGTCCTGGGCATGGAGCCCATCTTTGATGCTGTACAGTAAATGTGCAGGGTGCTCTTACAGCATACATGCAGTGAATTGGTGTCTCTTGCACACTGTTCTCTTCCACCAGACTCTGCTGCTGCTGCTGCTGCTAAGTCACTTCAGTCATGTCCGACTCTGTGCGACCCCAGAGACGGCAGCCCACCAGGCTTCCCTGTCCCTGGGATTCTCCAGGCAAGAACACTGGAGTGGGTTGCCATTTCCTTCTCCAATGCGTGAAAGTGAAGTCACTCAGTCATGTCCAACTCTTAGTAACCTCATGGACTGCAGCCCACCAGGCTCCTCCATTCATGGGATTTTCCAGGCAAGAGTACTGGAGTGGGGTGCCATTGCCACCAGACTCTGAGCTCCTCTAAAACAGACTCTGACTGTATATTCAACTCTATTTCTTTAGTGCCTGGCACATAGTAGATACTTGACAAATACTGGTTAAACTGAACAGAGTTGAAGACCTGGGAATGGAATACATAGAATTCTCAAATGAAATTCCAGAAATCCCTAAAGCTTGGTAAGAAGGATAATGACTCCATCTTGTGGATCTGATCAACCAAATCTGGCCTTTTAAAATTATGTATTGGGTGACCTTCATTTCAAGGTTAGGTAAGGTTGTAACAGGAAACCCTGAGGCTGCCTTTGATTATCAGCTCTGTCATCTCTAGAGCCTTAGCGTCCATTCCTGTTAGAAAAGCCTAACATGAATCCTACTGTAGGCTTTTTCTTCCCAGCTGTTAAGCCTTGTATTTGAAGGGATGGGAGTCACAACTGCCAGTTGTCATTCTGACAAGAAATATTTTGGCACACAGACATTCATTGTATAAATTTGTAACTAGTGTGTGCTGAAGAATTGATGCTTTTGAACTGTGGTGTTTGAGGAGACTCTTGAGAGTCTCTTGGACTGCAAGGAGATCCAACCAGTCCATCCTAAAGGAAATCAATCCTGAATATTCATTGGAAGGACTGATGCTGAAGCTGAAACTCCAATACTTTGGCCACCTGATGTGAAGAACTGACTCATTGAAAAAGACCCATATGCTGGGAAAGATTGAAGTGGGAGGATGAGATGGTTGGATGGCATCACTGACTCAATGGACATGAGTTTGAGTAAACTCCAGGAGTTGGCGATGGACAGGGAGGCCTGGCATGCTGCGGTCCATGGGGTCACAAAGAGTCGGACACGACTGAGCGACTGAACTGAACCGAGTGTATAAACTCAGGACATTACAAAATTTAGTTTCAGTTTTCAGAACTTGATTTGGATTCTAAGTTTTTACTGTCCTTTACTTCAAATCCTGTTCATTAAAAAAATAAAGTTGACTTTTGTTGCCAAGAGTGGTTTGTATTTGGGTGTTGCAATTTGCTTAAAGTGGATTTCCTTCTGTTCTCCAAAATTTTTGATCTCTCAATTTTATCTAGTACATAGATACTTTGGTTATTTTATGTTCAGTATTCCGATTTACCATCATCATCCACAATTAGAGAAAAGAGAATTTGTTGAGGCCTTACTGTGTGCCAGACATTGTGTTTAGTGTTTTACCTATATTTCTTTAAGAAAGATGAATGAGAAAATACAAGTCTGCAGAAGGGATGAATAAAGTATAGATATATTTAAACTGTAAGTGCTAAAACATGACCCAAATTTCTAGACACAAACTGAAATCTCTGTGGAAAAAACAAATCTCCCTCTGAATTCTTCTAGTTTGTGTGTGTGTGTGTGTCATTTGTACAGTATTTTGCATCAACATCACTCAAAGAAATTTATTCGATACTCATTTTGTGTTAGTACTATAAAATAGTGGTTAACAGGACACTTTCCTTCTAGATATTAAATTCTTAGATGGCAGACAGATGTGGGACAAACAGCAGTAAATATGATAAGCATTAAAAAAAAAAGGCAGGATTTCTGGGGAGAACTAACCTAAGCTCGAGGCTAGAGCAAGAAATGCCTCTCTGAACTAGAAATGATCTGAGCTAAAGATTAAAAAAAAAAAAAGGCAGGATTTCTGGGGAGAACTAACCTAAGCTCGAGGCTAGAGCAAGAAATGCCTCTCTGAACTAGAAATGATCTGAGCTAAAGATGGGCAAGAAGGCACCAAGTCAGGTATGACAAGGAAGAGCATTCTAGGCAGAGGAAGTGCTAGAGTTACCTAGCCCACAAAACATCTTGTACAGTATCTTACCTATATTCACAGAATCTTATTAATTATGAAATAATTCAGAAAGGAATCATTATTGCCATTTTACAGGTAAGAAAACAAAGACTCAGAGATTAGATCAATGAATAGGATTGGAAGCCTTGCCTATCACAATCCAAAGTATTTCCACTATCTTTAACTTCCTCAGAAAGCTGCCTGCATCAGCTTCCTATTGGACCAACAGTTAGTAAACTTTTTCTGTGAAAAGAGAGATAGTAAATATTTTAGGCTTTGCACACAAAGAAGGAACATTAAGGATAAAATATAGGAACTTGAATAACAAGAGAAAAAACAATTTTCATAAGCTTTTGATGAAATTCAAAATACAATAATAATGATAAGAATAACTGAGTATAGTGTTTTGAACTACTGGTCGACTAATGAGAAAAATTAAATTCTTTTGAGAGGAACAATATTTCAATTAATTGAGGTTTAAAACTAAATGTTCCCTATAATAAAAAAAAATGTAAATAATCAGCTGTGAAAATCATTCTTAACATGTGGATCATACCAAAACAGGCAACTAGTCAGATTTGGCTCATGGGCTATTGCTTAGCAACCCCTGTACTAGGACATGACCAACAAGAGTAGTACTATTTAACAGAAATCTAATGTGAGACACATATGCAATCTTAAATTGTCTAGTAGCCATATTTTTTAAAAGGTAAAAAGAACAGGTTAAACTTATTTTACTAATTTATTGAACCAAAATATTACCATTTAAACATATAATCAATACAAAAATTATTAATGAAATATTTTGCCCTCTTATTTCATGCCAACTATTTGAAATCCAGTGTGATTTTCATACAAACAGCATGTCTCAATTTGGACTAGTCATGTGTTAAATACAGCACAGCTCCAGAGAACAGGTCTGTTGGGGGCTAGAAAAGTAAAAACAAGAAAATCAGATCATATAGAATTTATGTTCAACTGAAGAGTATGAATTCTGTCTGAAGGTAGCAACTGCCAGTCAGCCCCACAAAATGTTGTCATGTGGAAAAGGGGTTTAGGATATTGTCAGATGTTCCAGATTTTCTGAGAAAACAAAATCTAATTTTACATTAAAATGTAACAATCTCCTGATTTCCAGACATCTGAAACTATTTATTTTTTTAAATTCATACATACTGTGCAGGTCAAACAACTCAAACCTGCATACTAAATCTGGCCATGACTATCTCTATATCTGGGCTTCCCAGGTGGCACCAGCAGTGAAGAACCTGCCTGCCAATGCAGGAGATGCAGCTTCCAACTACGGGTTGGGAAGATAACCCTGGAAGAGGGCATGGACACTCACTCCAGTATTCTTGCTTGGAGAGTCCCATGGACAGAGAAGCTTGGCAGACTACAGGCCATAGGATCACAAAGAGTCAATTGAAGGGACTTAGCACACACGCATCTCCACATTTATGTCCTCTATCCATGTCTGTCTTTTCAGTATCTAAGGTATACTACTCATATGTGCTCAGTAAATTATAGGACCTTCAAGTTAAGGCAATAAATATCTGCCAGCAAAATACTTTTTAGTATGTCAAAAGGATGATAATAAGAACAATTATGGAAGCAATCATATCCACATTTTAAATCACCTTATAAAAGTAAGTTTACCTACTGGGAGTAGTCAATGGTGTTTTAAATAATAAAATTCTTCAATTAAAAGTATCCATAACCACAATAGCCAAAAGGTGAAGCAACCTAAATGTGCATTGACAGAAGAATCAATAAACAAAAGGTGGGATTACAGGTTGTAGAATATCACTCAGCCATAAAGGAGGGAAATCTGATACATATTTTGATATGGAGAAACCTTGAAAACACTTTGCCAAGTGAAATAAGCCAAGCGTGTGTGCGTGTGTGCTAAGTCGCTTTAGTTGTGTCTAACTATTTGAGACCCATGTGCTGTAGCTCACCAGGCTCCTCTGTCCATAGGATTCTCCAGGCAAGGATACTAGAGTGGATTGCCATGCCCTCTTCCAAGTGATCTTCCCAACCCAGGGATTGAACTCATGTCTCCTGCATGTCAGGCAGATTCTTTACCCACTGAGCAACCTGGGAAGCCCCCAAGCCATGCACAGAAGGCCAAAATTGAACAATGTCTTTTTGTTCGAATTGTGGTAAAACTCCTTTGGATGCTTAAAAGAGCTGGTAAGTTTGATTGATAATGAGCACTCTGTTTATATGCAAATAAGCCCTTCACATAAGTATCTGAGAATGCTTCAAAACTGTTGCTTTTCTGAGTATTACATGTAGTCCCTCCTAATGTTATTCTCATAATTATTGGGGATTTGTACAAATAACAATAATCCTTCCCTACCTTGAGGACTGTTAAGAAAATCAAATGAGATAACTTTAATCCAGAAAAATCACATCATAAACTACAAAGCACCATAGAAATATTTTTTATTATCAAATAGTTAATGAAGCAAAGGTCAAATTTTACCCTGATTACATCAGTATCGCATATTCTGAAGTCAAGTCTGAATTAGTAATATACCAAAATGGCTTGCTCTCCTCCAGCCAGACTTACAGGCAAAATAGTCTCCATTTCCTCTAATTCAGGTAGGGACAAAAAAACTACACTGGTATCCAATCTGGGATCTTCAAGTACAATTTCACAGGGCAAATGCTTCCCAAAACTATTTGGATACCTCCTCTGTGATCCAGCTAGATTTGCATTTATAGAGAATTCAGAGCAGGATGCTCCTAGCTCAATACTTCGAACATCTAGTATCAAAGAACTCTCATCTCCATTTTCCAATGCACCGTCTGTGTCTGGAATTCATTTCTGTGGCAGGTCATAGAGTCAAACACTATGATTGAGAAAGGAACTGTTATTCACAATGCAGGCAGTAAGTGTGAGCCCAGATTGCAAGGGCAATCAAATCTCATGCTTCAACAAAGAAAATGATCATTTGCAAGGTCAGAAAGGAATTTCCTCTTCTCCTTTAATAGGAAATACCAGGCAAATTGACGATGAATTGTGGGGGTGGGGGGAGGGGAAATTTATCTTGGTTCTAAAATACAAAGTATTCATGATGCTCCTTTTACCAAAAAGATCAATAGATTAGCCATGTAGGTGGCATGATCTTCTCTGAAAGGTCTGTATCCCATGTATGTGTCTCCTATCATTCAATGCAATATACGTGCCTGGTAATAACCTCAAAACAATTCTTGAGTTGATGGTCATAATAATGGAATTTGATCTCCATTAATTCATTAATTTCTGATGACCTTAATGCAGCAACACTTCAGCAATTCATTTTACTGTCACTTTAGTTTCCTTAAAATTTGCAGTTTTCATAACATAAAAAACTTATTAATCAATGATTATCAGCACTTTAACCAGTATGTAAGATTCACTTTCAATATGCTGAATATAAGTAAATACGTTTGTTTCATGAATAAAGTTCCTTAGACTAATCATATATTTTTAAATATATATCCTTTAATATCTTTTTGGTTATGCTGAAAAATCTAATCAATATACATTATTAATGTTTATCATTTATACTTTTTAATGCTTGTTTTTACTATACTATTACATATAAGACTGAGAATTCATACCTCAGAGCTTCCCAAGTTATGCTACTAATTGGTTTGTGACAATCAATAACCTTTTATCTTAGCATATAGAAATTTCATACTATGTAACTGGGATATGCTTTGTCCATTGGCACTGTCCCACAGTTCTGTGGGGGATTACAGGTGTGCTTATAATAACGTGAATTATAATTGAAAATTTTACCTCTTTGCCTTAAAAAGCTACCAGTTTTTAAAAGATCACCCTTGATTTTCTAGAGGGTTGCTGCTGTTGCTACTGCAGTTGATCTTGAACCTGAGTTCCAAAGTCCCCAGGAGAGCAATGTTCAAGAAGATGTTAGTACCTGATTCTACCAGCAGGTACTACTTGAATATCCAGGGTTACTCATATCCCAGAATGACAAAAGAATGGTTTAAGGAAGGGCATTTGTTGAAAGGTAACAAATAATGCTGTGAAACATTTTTCAAAAATTCTTTATTACAGAATCCAGCATTGTTTAGAAGAATGCCAGTCCTGGATCTACTTCCTTACACCCCTGAATGAACAAAGGATCCACAAGGATAAAATCTCCATTTATTTCCAGCACTGACTGTGTGTTTATTTCTGTAAAAGTTTGATTATGAGTAAACAGCACAGCCTCCATCCAATCCTTACTGTTTCTAGGAATTCGTTATGCTTGTACGCAGTTTAGAAATAATGGAATTTTATTAAAATTCATTAAAGCATTTCAGGAATTAAAAAAAAAAAAAAAGCTTTCCCTCTTTCTTAGCTATTAGCTGCCTTTTTTTTTTCCGCCATACTCAGCCTGACCCAGCCTGTGAAGCTGGAAGTTGGCAGCTGTGATTGCAGTACAGATTTCACACAGTGTAATTACTGCAGTGACACCAGCACTGAGAGGTACAAAGGAAAAGAAGAGGCCCTACAGGTTATTAGCACTAAACACTGGGAGAAATCAAACGGGGAGTCAATGCGTAATTTCGAGGCCTATCAAGCCTCATCAGGAACAGCAGGGAGGAAAGTGCTTCACTTCATCATCTCACTCTCTGACTTTTGTTGAAAATTACAGTAATTAAAAAAGAGCTAAGTACTTCTCAGGCAAGGGGTCTTTTCTTTACCCATCACCTTTTAGTTGGCTGCTGATTCCGTGTGACCTTTTCCTTGGCTCTGTCTATCGCAGTCAACACGGATCTTTGTTGAATGGCTCTCTGAAACCTAATTACTATCTGCTGGGTGATGCGGTATTGATCAGAAAAGGTGGCACAGCAAAATAAGAGTACCAACACTGTGGCCCCGGCAATCGAAAAGTAATTCCAGCCCCACAGAAACGGCCCTTCCATCCCACTTATTAGGAGCAGCTGTGATGTTGCCCAATCGATACACCACACTGGATTGCTTCTTTGACTAAAAAGCCGTCTTTTTTTTTTTTTTTTAAGTCAGGTACAATCAGCGGCCTCTGACTTCAAAGGACTTTGCCCTAATGCACTGTGTGAGTGAACAAATTCTATGTTGGCAAACATCTTTAGTACCAGGAGTGGTGGTGGTGCTTTTTTAATTTAGTACATTTGTTTAGCATCATAATGGTGTATCAATGTGGCTGATCCATCCAGTAAAGCATCAACTCTGACTTTTAACAAAAGAGGCCATGAAATATTATACCCTATCAGAAAGAAAATGCTCAGATACATTGGGAAGCATAAACTAATCTAAATGGGATGGTTTAGTACTAAAAACTTCATCATATTTTAACAACAAAGAAATGAACAAAAATGAACAAAAAAATGAAGTTTTCTAAAATGCAAGAGTAATTAACCTTGTGTTTAAGTACATAAAACAAGTGAAAGCTGAGTTTGGATTAATTGATTTTTAATAAGTAGAGAAACTGAGTAGTGTTATGGGGGAGAATATTTTTTAATCACTTTGTTATTTCAAGGAAAGGAAAACAAATGCATTCTATTTGCATTAAATGAAAGATAAACGTTCAAATTTCTTTAAATTCCAGCATTTACAATTTGGTATTTTGGTAATTATATCTAAGTTGTGATAAAGTTGATTAAGTTGTGAATAAGTTGTGAATTGTTTGAAGTTTGAGTAACCCTTATACAGAATTTTGCAACTGGGGATACCTAATTAATCATACAAAACTGCTGTCATAAATAGTCTAAGAAGAACTCAGTTTCTGTTTTCTGACATCTCTAGCTTGAACAAGCAACATAAGATGGGAAGAGATTTCACCTACAATTATTTTATTTGTTACTAAAAATTGCATCATACTTCCAATCTCTCATATATTTGAATAATATGATTCAAATATATCATGTTTATTTAAAATATCTTGTCAGCTAAATCATCACTATCTGCGTGAAAGTCATACCATTGATGTGGCCTATCATTTGAGTATAAGAGATTATTTAAAGATAATAACAGGAACTTGATAAATCAAAAGCATCAATGAATTACTCAAGAATTTTGCCTATAACTATTATTGCAATTTTCTTTCCAAGAATATAATTCCACAAAATAACTGCTGCATAACTCTAAGACCAAAATTACAATTATGAAAAGTGAAAGTGAAACTCTTAGTCACCCAGTCCTATCTGACTCTTTGCCATGCCGTGGACTGTAGCCTCTGTCCATGGAATTCTCCAGGCAAGAAAAATGGAGTGGGTTGCCATTCCCTTTTCCAGGGGATCTTCCCAAACCAGGGATTGAACCCATGTCTCCCACACTGCAAGCAGATTCTTTACCATCTGAGCCATCAATTACAAGTATACTCCCTACTTTATTAGAGACGTGGGTTTCATCCATCTATACATGTTTAATGGCTTCCCAGATGGCTCAAGTGGTAAAGAATCTCCCTGCAATGCAGGAGACACAGGAAATGCAGGTTTGATCCCTGGGTCAGGAAGATCCCCTGGAGAAGAAAATAGTGAACCACTCCAGTATGCCTGGAAAATCCCATGGACAGAGAAGCCTAGTGGGTTACAGTCCATAGGGTCACAAAGAGTTGGACATGACTAAGCACGCATACATGTACATGTTTAAAGGCAATCATAAAAATTAGCACAGTTGTGAAATCTGAGCTAGTGAAAATTCCAGCTATACCTTTTACTTTCCAAATAAATTCTACATCATCCCCTTTGACTTTTTTTTTTTCAGTTGTTCCATGTGGCATGTGATCTTAGTTCCCAGACTAGGGATCGAACCTGTGCCCCCTGCATTTGGGATACAGAGCCTTAACCACTGGACTGCCAGGGAAGTCCCATAAATGTGTTTTAAATATTAAAGGGCTATTTTAACCCAGTTTTGCTTCCATCTATGAATAAAGTAAAATAACACAGTGAGATCACTCTGGTTATGTGGGAATGGAATGGTTGGCCAAAGTAACTGAGGAAGAAAAACCTTCTAAGGAAAGGTAAATAGTTTGTCATTAAATCCTGTAAATATGATAGTTATGTGAGGTTTACCCCAAATTTAGAACATACATAATGCTCAAATCCTGGGAATGTTTACTATTAGAGGTAGAAATAATTTTTGTTGTTTAGCCACTGAATCATATCTGCCTCTTTTGTGATCCCGTGGACTATATAGCCTGCCAGGCTCCTCTGTCCATCTTCCCTGGGATTTCCTAGGCAAAAATACTGGTGTCGGTTGCCATTTCCTTCTCCAAGAAATAATTTTGCATCCTATTAAAAGTTTCAGAGATTACTAATATAAATTATGATTAATTCAAGTCTTGTGGTCAGGCAGCATACACCCACATATGTGTTATCCTGTGATGGAGGAATATTTTTATTATGGTTTTTATCTTTTACTATTTTAAATAAAATTTTTTACTTCAGAACAAAATAGAGTTTTACAGAAATCATGTAGTTGATTCACTTCATTGTATAACAGAGACTAACACAACACTGTAGAGCAATTATACTCCAATAAAGAAAAAAAACAAACATAGAGAGTTCCCCTGTATACTACTACTCAATTTCCTCTACTATCAATATTACATTACATCTTACATTAGTATGGTACCTTTGTCACAAGTAACAAACCAACATTGATACAATATTTTTAACTAAGTCCATACTTGATTCAGATTTCCTTAGATTTCACCTAATGTTCTTTTTCTGTTTTAAGATCCCATCCAGGATACCACATTGCATTTAGTCGTCATGTCTCCTTAGGACTCCTCTTGGTTGTGACAGTTTTTCAGGCTTTTTTGTTCGTTATTGATGATTTGAAAGTCTTGGGATTACTGGTCAGGTATTTTAAAGAATGTTCCTCAACTGCAATTTATCTGATATGTGTTCTTATGATTAGATTGTGGAATTCCACAGAGGTAAAGTGCTGTTTTCATCACATCACATCAAAGGTGCATATTATCAACATGGCTTATCACTACTGTGTCAACTTTATGACCTGGCTGAGGGAGTGTTTATCAGGTTTTCCTACTGTAAAGTTGCGAGAGCTGGACCATAAAGAAGGAAGAACGACAAAGAATTGATGCCTTTGAACTGTGGTGCTGAAGAAGACTCCTGAAAGTCCCTTGGACAGCAACGAGATCAAACCAGTTAATCTTAAGGGAAATCAACCCTGAATACTTCGTTGGAAGGACTGATGCTGAAGCTGAAGCACCAGTATTTTGGTCATCTGATACAAACAGCCAACTCATTGGAAAAGTCCCTGCTTCTGGGAAAGATTGAGGGCAGGAGACCAAAGAGTCAGAGGATGAGATGGCTAAATAGCATCACTGATACAATGCACATGAGCTTGGGCAAACTTCGAGAGATGGTGACAGACAGGGAGGCCTGGCATGCTGTAGTCCATGGGTTGCAAAGAGTTCAACATGACTGAGCAACTGAACAACTGTAAAGTTACTCTTTTGTTTCCCTTTCATAAAGTAATCTTTGAAAGAAAGCCACTATCACAGATCACGCTTAAGCAGTGGAGAGTTACGCTCCACCTTCTTGACCATACAGTGCCTATATCGATTATTTAGGATTTTTTGGCAGAATCTGTTGATTCTCCCTTATTTATTTGTTTGTTTTCATATTGTCATCAGCAAAGCCCAAGAAAATTCCCAGGAAATAAGAATAGAATCTGGATAATAAACTCGAACCCTCTTGTTTCCTCTTTTCTCTGTGTCTGTGCTAGTTTCACTGCTGATAAGGTGCCCCACGCAGAGACCTTGAACCTGGTCCTTCAGACCAGAATTTCTAGTGCAGAAGTGCCACACATGGCCGCGGGATGCATGTGGAGTCTGCACTGTGATCGGAGATTGAGCAGCACAGCTGCACCAGCCCTGAGAGAACGCCACCTTCTCCCAGGCTCTGAGGGAAATAGAGCCCCACCCCACAGCCCGTTGGGGAGAGCATTCTAGAACACAAACATGTACCTTTTCAACCTTTGATCAAAGAACAAAACTTTCATTGACTTTTCAATTGAACTCATTCACTGGCTCCGATGACACTGGGCAGGAGAACCCTAGCTGGGGTCCTACTCAAAATGGTAGGTGACAACATCATTATAGACGTACGGATATTTATTTTACACATTGGGTTACAGCTTTGACTATTGGGAGCTCTTCTGGTTGGTTTCTATGTCTCTTTGACACACTCCCACTGTTGTATGTCTTTTGAGCAGTTTTTTCTTTTAAGCACTATAAGATGCTCCAGGAAATTCATGTATGTCCTGCCTCAGTCCTAGAATCTAACAGTTCTCCTAGAATCCTTTGTTTCTTTTATTGAAGAACAAAATTAGAAACCAAAATCTGGACACTAGGAGTATTATTCCTTTTAGGCAGTTTCAGCCGACTGACCAAGCTATATATACATATATTTATAAATATTTCTATATGTAACCATCTGTATCTATATTAGAGTTCTAAACATGAGTTCACACTAATGTCTCCAACTCTGATCCACCAACACATGGATGATTCCAGCCTTCTTCCCTTGCTTGTTTGTAACCTCCCATTTCATAGTTAAAAAAAAAAAATCCTGCCTGCCTCAGTCTGTCATGTATTTATTTGATTCCAATATACACATACAATGTTTCCAGAATTATAATCCCAGATATCTGTGAAAAACAACTTTATCAATAGAATATGTGCTTATGGCCAATTCCTTTTGGATTTAACTTTATCGACTTTACTCTTCCAGTTACTTAGATCAGTATCTTTTCTTCCCATCCCTTCCAGTGAAGATTGTTTCATACATTTGTAAAGTAGGTGATTCTTTTGTCACAGTCTGTATTACATCCTAGAATCCCCCAATGTTCTAATTTACATTACATTTTTCTGTAAAGTTCTATGGGTTCTGCTATAAAAGTCCATAGATACAAATTAAATATAAAATTTAGCATCCAATTCATTTTTGTACTTCATTTCACAGCATTTAAATTAGTCCAGTTCACACATAAAATAGTTGCAAACGGTAATAATTTTAAATACCTTTGCTTGAAATTTCAGACCATTCTTCAACAAAACAAACTCAGAAAGTTGAAAGAGAATAAAAGACAAAAATGTTTCAAAGTTATATCGCTAACAACATGGAACAACTGCTTGACTTTCTAATCACAAATAATAAAGTTGGGGGATAAGTTAATACATATTAAAGTTAGGTAAAAACATCACCAAGAACTTACAAAAAGCAATGACACTGAACTCATGTCCTGATAGCTACACACAGTAGCTACAGTATAAATACCAAATTAACTCTAGTAAACTGGGAAATGAATAGGTTAGATTTAGGAACTGCATTCACTGCTGCTATAATCATACTATACAGTTAGATTGTTTGTTTTATAGGATTTTACCATGATGTGATATGGCACTGAATAAGTGAATTTTGCCCCATCACAAGCATATTTATTTTGTAAATTCAGCCGAATCTTCCTTGGCATTGAACTCAGCAGGGTACAAGGATACTACAAAATAAAGCTTGCTATATAGTTTTTTGCATGTAGAGCCTAAATTATTGTAAAGGTCATTCTAGTGCTATTAATCGATGGCATATTTAAAAGAAATTCAAACCTGTGCACACACGTGCATGTGTGCTAAGTCACTTGAGTCGTGTCCACCTCTTTGTGACCCTATGGACAGTAGCCTGCCAGGCTCCTCTGTCCATGCGATTCTCCAGGCAAGAACACTGGAGTGTGCTGGTGTCCTCCTCCAGGGGATCTTCAGAATCCAGAGGTTGAACCTGCATCTCCTGCATTGGCAGATGCATTCCTTACCACTAGTGCCACCTGGAAAGCTCCATCCATGCACATGGTACATATTAATATTAAAACAAGGGGCTAATTCCCTTAATACACACAGTTTCTACAAACCAACAAGAAAAATACTAAAAATGAATGAGTAAAGGATGTGAAGAAAAAAATTTAAGAAATGAAAATGTTCAATGGCTTTTAAACATACAAAAATATTTAACATAATTTATAAGAAGAGAAAGGCAAAATAGAGCTCAATGAGATTGTTTACCTATTAGACTGACAAAAATTAAAAACAATAGTGCATAGGGGCAGGGGAGCCTGGTGGGCTTCTGTTTATGGGGTCGCACAGAGTCGGACACGACTGAAGCGACTTAGCAGCAGCAGCAGCAGACACTCTCCTGTACTACTGTCTTGGAAGGCACTTTGATAATATCTATAATGATTTGATTTTTTTAGTTAACAATTCTACTAACAATACTACCTATACATACTCATCAGTTCAGTTCAGTCGCTCAGTCGAGTCCGACTCTGCAACCCCATGAATTGCAGCACGTCAGGCCTCCCTGTCCATCACCAACTCCCGGAGTTCACCCAAAATCATGTGCATCGAGTTGGTGATGACATCCATTCATCTCATCCTCTGTTGCCCCCTTCTCCTCCTGCCCCCAATCCCTCCCAGCATCAGAGTCTTTTCCAATGAGTCAACTCTTTGCATGAGGTGGCCAAAGTATTGGAGTTTCAGCCTCAGCATCAGTCCTTCCAATGAACACCCAGGACTGGTCTCCTTTAGGATGGACTGGTTGAATCTCCTTGCAGTCCAAGGGACTCTCAAGAGTCTTCTCCAACAACACAGTTCAAAAACATCAATTCTTCTGCACTCAGCTTTCTTTATAGTCCAACTCTCACATCCATACATGACTACTGGAAAAACCAAAGTCTTGACCAGACAGACCTTTGTTGGCAAAGTAATATCTCTGCTTTTTAATATGCTGTCTAGGTTGGTCATAACTTTCCTTCCAAGGAGTAAGTGTCTTTTAATTTCATAGCTGCAATAACCATCTACAGTAATTTTGGAGCCCAAAAAAATAAAGTCTGACACTGTTTCCACTGTTTCCCCATCTATTTCCCATGAAGTGATGGGACCGGATGCCACTCATACACAGCCGCAAAAAGTGTACACAGGAATAGTCACTGCAGCATTGTTTATAATAACCAAAGATTGAATAAAAACCCAATGTTTATCAATAGGGGGCTGGCTAGATAAATTATGATAAATCCATAAACTATAAATCAGATATACAAGGCACAAATGCTCTTCAAAATACACTGTTTACAGAAAATAAGGTAGCATACAGTGTAAATAAATAGGCTGGAATTAGTGGAGAAAGAAAAGGAAAAGAAGGAGAAGAAGAAAGAGGAGGAAGAGAAGAGAGGTGATACATACTTACAAGCTTGTTCATGAACAGAATATTTCTGGAAGAATACCCAGGGGGACTAATGTTGCTTCTAGGGGTTGGGGAAAGGCAGAGTTCTTTTACTTAGTACACTCTTTTGTATTCTTCCAAGAATTTTGAGTAGCTTTTGTTCTGGACTATCTTTTCAAGAAAGTCTGAATAGTGAACAGCTTGAAAGACAGGAGTAGCATCATCCTCTGGAGAACAGATTCGTTTCCTGAACAGAATCATAGAGAAAATAGCTCCTTCTCTCTCTAGCGCAAAGACTGGGCAGGTTTGCTAGTTATCTTCTTATACAACTAGAGGTTTCCAACTTTGGGGTTCCTTAACTGTGATACGAACTTACTGCTGGGACATTATCCACCTGGGCCACTCTGCGTTGCCCCCATCAGACCTGAGGGTAATGGGGAGCCAAGGTGAACGTGAAGTTCATGACTCTTGCTGAGCTGTGAGTAACAAAGTCCACTGTCTGTAATCCAAGAGTCTCGAGTGTTCTGCACATCATGAAGTTGTGGTGGTCTTGCTTGCAAATAGGGTAGAAACCTCAGACCTTTCAGTTCTTGACAAACTTCACTGTGACTCTTCACAAGTCCTTTCATAATTTTCTGGCTTTTAAAATGTTTCTAGACTTTGATTTTTTATTATTGCTCAAGGTCCACTGAGTTGGGATACTTCATTAAAAGACCAGAAAGATAACTTAAGATTATATTTTAAATATCTTGTTGGGTCTTTGAAACTGTATTATTAATAAAAACAGATTAAATAAAAAGTGAGCCTATTGTGTTTGTAGATTAAATACTTCATACAACTGCTTTGTTTCAAAATTTAAGGCCCATATACACAAAAATGAATATAAGATTGATATAAAATAAGGAAAAGTTTAAAAGGAAGAGTATAAGAAATAAGTAAAATGACTTTTTTACTTTCCCCTGTATCATTGTCACACCTTCAGTTAACTAAATATGTGTGCTATTGTTTGCCTCACATCTCCCCTGCAAGACTCTAAGCTCCATGAGAATAGGAATTGTGTTTGTCTTGTTTACTGTGAAAGATACTTGCCACACAGCAGATGCTAATACATGTTTTTTTTTTCTCCAAATAAAGAGAAAGAGGGGGAGCACAAAATTATGGTTAGCCTATATGCCTCTCTCACTAACAGAGAACTTGAGCAATGTGCCTGGTTAAAACAGTGTATTTCCCAGCCTCCTTTGGAAACAAGAGTGGCCAACGAGATATAAATGCAAATACTGGGATTTCCAAGAAAACTCTTTATGCTCTACCACACTTTCCCCTTCTTGGTCCTTGGAATATACATGATGACTAGAGTCCCAGTAGTCCTTGGACGTTGAGAGGAAAGCCAAAGAATGTCAGAGACTTCAGCTTTGATATCCTTGAGCTCCTGAACTAACGTCAGCAACTGTCTTCCTCCAGAATTCTCATCTAAAGATTTAAGCCACAGTTAAGTAGGTTGTCTCTGATATTGCAGTCAGATCTAATACTAATTATTACAGTCCATGAAACACATGTCATGAATTTCTATAAATGGAACTATTATGCAACTATGTTTCCCTCCATTAGTGGTGAGAAAGTGGTTGGAGAAGGAGCCATAAATTTGAAGTATTGAAATTGTTGAAGTATAAACTTAAGAAAAGTCATTGGATATCCAAGAAAACATAACAGAAAGTAATTCTTAACCATAAGTCAATATGAGATTTTAAAAACTATAAAAAAAATCATTGGTCTTAAAATGTTGATTTGTTCAAAGTTAGTTTTTCAGTAAATATTTTCACACCCCAAACATCACCCTTAAAATGTTTAATAAGGCAAACTTTTGTCAGCTTTTTGCCATTTTATTTCTTGGACTCTTTTCTTCATCTTTTAGATTTTACCAGTCACTAAGCCTTTGTGAAAATTCTCAGATTACAACTTTCTATTTCCAGAAAAAACACCCTAGGCTAGGCTTCAATCTTCTAATCCATAATTACTATAATTGCTTTCCAAATGGTCTTTTCCAACTCCCCATCTCATCTATCTATCTCATCTAATCTCATCTCAAATCCTTTCATTTCATTATGCTATTTTCTGCATACAGAACACTGACCATAGACTCTAAACCACACTCATTTTACTCTTATACATCTTAGCTCTCCACTAAGTGGTGACATCATGGGAAGATACTATGTCTATACTTTTGCATTGTTCTCAATCCTGTCTTCATAGTAGAACCATCTGGAGAGCTTTTGAAAAATTACTGACTCCCCAGGCCAACCCCTAAAGATTCCAATTCAATTCATCTGAGTTAGGCTCAGGCACTCACATCTTTTAAAATCCCCACCCACAAGCACTAATTAATGCTGGAGACAAAATGGTGAACAAGCAGACGGAACAAATCTCATACTCTGCGCACTTCATGGCTTCATTCAAACAGTGCCCTGACTAGCGGATTAAGAGATACAAATGATCACATATTAAATAAATACACTACATGGACATAGTATACAGGACAGAAAATATAGTCAATGTTTTATCAGAACTTTAAATGGAGTACAAGTTAAAAAATTTTGAATCAATACGTCATTTACCTGAAACTAATATCATAAACCAACTATAAGTCAATTTTTTAAAAATGCCCTGGGTATGTGTGCACTCATACACACACCTACCTACAGGCACAGGTACATACAACCTCCCTCAGACATAACTTACCCGTCCTTTGAAATCAAGTCCCACTTCCTTTGTGAATCATTCTTTGATGACATCTTCAACACCAACCTCCCTTTCCTAACTCCATTTGATGTGCCCACCCACCCCCAACCTCTTGAGGCAACTTGGGTTGTTATTTTTTCTGTATCACACAATTATCACCTCACTATATGCTGTCAAGCTGCTCATCTGTAAAACAAGCACAGTGGCCTCGTTGACCTTAAAAGTCTCTCTCTTTGACTCTAACAGCCTATGAATTTATGATATGTCTGTACTGCCCAATTTAGCACTCATTACATATGATGTTTTCCACTAATTATTTGATATCTATATATCTGCTATTGCCAACTAAAAGTGTAGATCCTTTAAAGGAACATGGTTTTATAGCTCTGTGACATTTCCCTACCCTCAGCACAATGCTAGATGCTTAAATGTGCCTTGACCAATATGTAAAACCAGACTGGACATAGTATGAAAAACAGAGATTAGTGAAGGGAAATCCTTTGAGGAAGACGTTTTATAAACTAGATGGGCTCTGGAGAAAGACTGGCTGGGTTACTCATCTAGCTCCTATGCTCACCAGCTATGTAGTAATATCACTCAAGGGAGTTACTTAACACCCGAGTCCTCAGTTTTCTCATTTATGAGAAAGAATTTAATAATAGTAACTACGCATAAGATCCCCTGGAGGAGGGCATGGAAACGCACTCCAGTATTCTTGCCTGGAGAATCCTATGGACAGAGAAGCTTGGCAGGATACAGGGTCACAAAGAGTCAGACATGACTGAAGTACTTAGCATGCACACCTACTCATAAGGTTGGTGTAAGGATGAAACGAGAAAACACACACAGATATGTAAACATAGTAGCTAGCATATATTAAGCATTTGATAAATGTTAATTATCCAATCATTATCAAAAATGCAAGGCAAGGAAAAAACTAAGATTGAGGATTAAAAGAATAAAATGAGCATTTGATGACTGTGGGGAGACTGGGGATGTAGATTGAGACAAAGTTAATAAGTAAAATAATAGAAAGTGGCAGCTGAAATAAAATTAAGCACCTACTCAGAGCAAGGCCCTTACCTCAGACTCTGTGGCCCATACGGAAGAAAGAGAATCAGGCCCGAGAATGACTCAATGTTCTCTCCGTCCCAGTTTCCCTCTTTGTCATTACCCACACAGAAAAGCGCAGCTGAGTTATTAATTCATTCAACAAGTATTTATTATTACTTGCATGATCCAGTACTAGGTGTAAAATTATAAAAAATGAGTTTGTGGTATAGTTAGGGAGATAACTTCCCTCGTGGCTCAGATGGTAAAGCGTCTGTCTACAGTGCAGGAGACCCGGGTTCGATCCCTGGGTTGGGAAGATCCCCTGGAGAAGGAAATGGCAATCCACTCCAGTACTATTGCCTGGAAAATCCCATGGACAGAGGTAGGCTACAGTCCATGGGGTCGCAAAGAGTCGGACACTTTCACTTAGGGAGATAAAGCATGCAATAAATGAAGCAGAAAACACAAAGCAGAAAGTTGCACCTGACATAACAGATACATACATAAATCATTACAGAAGTTTATAGGAGAAAGAAATAAGGGAGGACTTTAGAGAAGGGGTTTCAACCAAACTGTGCCTTGGAGAAACAAAAATTTGAGTTAAGGAGCATTTTTACTTCCCTGAGCAGAAGTAGAGGGAGCTAAGGCCCAAAGAAGGAACATATCACGCTGATGCTGAACACTCGGGTGGGGTAGCAGTGTGAGTAGGGGTGGGGGAAGGAAGTAGGGAATAATAGTCAAAGATATCGTTGCTTTCAGACAGAGTTAGGACATCTGGACCTTCTGTTTTCCATCCCTTTTGGCAAAATCTATATCTTCTTTTTAGAAAAATTATATTTCTCGAATAAAACATCTTAAATCCTATCCACTTGGAGGTAAGAACAAATCTACCTATTTGCACATGTATATTTCATATCCTAGGGACTTCCCTGGTGGCTCAGATGGTAAAGTGTCTGCCTGCAATGCGGGAGACTTGGGTTCGATCCCTGGGTCAGGAAGATCCCCTGGAGAAGGAAATGGCAACCCACTCTGGTACTCTTGCCTGGAAAGTTCCATGGGCAGAGGGGCCTTGTAGGCTACAGTCCATGGGGTCGCAAAGAGCTGGACACGACTGAGTGACTTCACTCAATCATTTCATATCCTATAATCTCATATCTCATCTAGCCACCTTCACAACAGAACAGCACCACATTCCCTAAAGGATAATGCACTTCAGGGCCAACAATTTCTGTTACCTACCTCCTACTTATTCTTTGTTTGGGCACAAGAGCCTCTCTACTTGGATTTAGATAAGACTAGGTGGGAAAATCAGCATCCTGATATGATGATTCTACACCTAAATCTTTACAGGTTCTGACCCATAACAAAAGACCACTGAGTCATCACTGGAATAGGAGAAGGGAAGCATTTTATTTAAAGGTCTATATAATAAACATTTTCAGTTTTGCTAGTTGTACAGCTTCTGTTGCAACTACTCAGTTCTGGTGTCGTAGCACAAAAGCAGCCATAGACAACACATGAACAAACAGACAAGTCTAAGTTTCTATAAAACTTTATTTCCAAGAACAGATTGCAGGCCAGATTTGACCCATGGGCTACAGTTCACTAATCCTTGATTTATAACACCTAATATTTATCTCTCTCAACCTACATGTCCATCACAGGTTGACTGGATATATTATACCTCTATATTTCAGGACCAAAAATGATGGAGCAGCCACAATAGTCACAAGGGCAGAAGATAAGAAAATTATCAAGGGTCTTGAATAAGGAAATCAAATATTGCTTCTTAGAAGTGACACACATTATTTCCATTTACAACTTACTGGCCATAACTAGTCATCTTGGTCATCCAATCACTTGGGAATTTCTAGTGTAATCAGTATGATCTACGGAAGATAGAGCTTGTACTATTGGGCAAGGAGTATTAGTGACTACCAAAATCTAGACTAAATCAGATTGTTTTAGGAAAGTTTTCTTTCATTCAAACAAGTTTAATGTGTATAGCACTGACAAATTGTAGCCCATCAAGATAAGCTTATAGACATTTTGAATGATCTTATAATCATTCTAGATAGATATAGTTGAAAGACTCATGCTCTTACAAAAGATTTATTCTTCTGTGAGAAATTCATTTGGCATATTTCACTTTATATAATACACTAAGAAAGAATAATTGATAAAAGAGAAAACAAGCAATTGAATGAAAAATCTGATGGTCAGACTGACAGATTTCCATCATATAAAAGGTGCAAAATGGATTAGACATGCATATATAATTATAGATCTTATTATTCTTCTTAATAATAATTTTTTAAATTATATATTTGCCCTATCAACTAAACTTCAGATCCAAGATGATACCTTCTAATATCTATCAACCAGGTTTTTTCCTAATATCTTTTGACAGAAATAATTATCAGCTTCAGTCTAAGAATTCTAAGATTATTTTAATTATAGGAATAGACAGTAGGAGTTATATTCTGATTTTTGAAAGAACTAGGGCCATTTCCTGGAAATGCCATTTATTGTTAAATTAATGAGATTAAGTTGAAAATAAGATTTTTCTATCTATATTTTTGCCTACTTACTGACATCAACATAAAGAAGTCCATAAACTAGTATTTATAAAAAAGGACTTCCCATTTGACATACTAATAACAAGTGATAAAATTCCCCTTCAAAATGATGCACCTATAAACAGAATCATAGAAGACACCCTGAGAATTAATCAATCGAATTTTCTACATCACTCAGTTCTCAAAGGAAAAAACAAGTGACCATGAAAATTTTATACTAGTGCCTGAAAGATATATGCTAATTTACTTTCAAAATCACACTGATATTATAACATAATTTTAAATTTGGAAAAATCTCTTGTTTTTACAAAATAACTAAAGAAGGTAAATACCTTTTCTTAAGGGAAATATGAAGACAATAAAGTGAGAAAGAACTTGGAGTGAACCCAATAATTAACTTTGTGTATGACATTATATCACCTGATGCTAATTCACACAGATAATTAGACATATTTATACTGCATTTGATAAAATAAGAATTTCAAATTTTAAGACAAGTATATAAAAAATCAAAGCTGATTATTCATTGTAATGCAACACTCAAAAAGGAATTCAAATTCTCTCTTATTTTTGTTAACACCCTCCATTTTGTTGAATTTATTCTCTCTCAGGATTGTATAAATCAGAGGGTTCATGATCTGACTTCAGGTACTGTTTCAATTGGCAGACAGTAGGCCATTAAGGATGGAGAAGGCAATGGCAACCCACTCCAATATTCTTGCCTGGAGAATCCCAGGGACAGAGGAGCCTAGTGGGCTGCTGTTGCCCTCTAAGGGGTCGCACAGAGTTGGACACACTGAAGCTACATAGCAGCAGCAGCAGGCCATTAAGGAAGATGTACAGAAAATAAAAATTTGGCTTACTGGCAAACAGGCTTGACTAGCTAACTTGACTAGCTAACTTCTCAACTACTCCACCTATCCAAAATATGAAATTACTATAATCCATTCTACAAGGTTTTCCCATACTTCTACACACACACACACACAAATACACTTTTTAGATAGCTAAAGGTGGCAGCCAAAAAAAGCAAATTTGACCAGACTTTCATTAAGTTAGGAAGTGCATATTCTTCAAAGAAACCAATCTCCTTAATATGCTGCCTGTATAAATATGCTTTGAAATGGTATTACATGACCTTAATTTGAATGCCATTTTATTCCTAATTTCACAGATGTTATTTTTTAATAGTTCTGGGATATTTTTTATTCTTGAAAATGTGTTTTGCTGTGCCATGTCAGTTTAGAAAGCTCTGAAACACCAGCAGCATATAGCCATAAAGGTCATGAGCTCCCTGTGAAATAGCATTTTAAAACACAAGGAATTAAAAAACTTCTACAACTGGAAAAACTCACAAGAATTTCTTGCCCATTGGTGTTTGCCAAAACATTACTTGGAGAGGAAAATAGTGGGGAAAAAGTTTGAAGGTAGCTATCTGATGGTTAAAGCTATCAAAATTTAAGTTTTGCTAAAGATCCAAAGAATAGCAAGAAGAAATAAGAAAACCTTCCTCAGCGATCAATGCAAAGAAATAGAGGAAGACAACAGAATGGGAAAGACTAGAGATCTCTTCAAGAAAATTCGAGATACCAAGGGAACATTTCATGCAAAGATGGGCTCGATAAAGGATGGAAATGGTATGGACCTAACAGAAGCAAAAGATATTAAGAAGAGGTGGCAAGAATACACAGAAGAACTGAACAAAAAAAGATCTACATGACCAAGATAATCACAATGCTGTGATCACTCATCTAGAGCCAGACATCCTGGAATGTGAAGTCAAGTGGGCCTTAGAAAGCATCACTACGAACAAAGCTAGTGGAGGTGATGGAATTCCAGTGGAGCTATTTCAAATCCTGAGAGATAATGCTGTGAAAGTGCTGCACTCAATATGCCAGCACATTTGGAAAACTCAGGAGTGGCCACAGGACTGGAGAAGGTCAGTTTTCATTCCAATCCCAAAGAAAGGCAATGCCAAAGAATGCTCAAACTACTGCACAATTGCACTCATCTCACATACAAGTAAAGTAATGTTCAAAATTCTCCAAGCCAGGCTTCAGCAGTACGTGAACCGTGAACTTCCTGATGTTCAAGCTGGTTTTAGAAAAGGCAGAGGAACCAGAGATCAAATTGCCAACATCCACTGGATCATGGAAAAAGCAAGAGTGTTCCAGAAAAACATCTACTTCTGCTTTATTGACTATGCCAAAGCCTTTGACTGTGTGGATCACAATAAACTGGAAAGTTCTGAAAGTGATGGGAGTACCAGACCACCTGACCTGCCTCTTGATAAATCTGTATGCAGGTCAGGAAGCAACAGTTAGAACTGGACATGGAACAACAGACTGGTTCTAAATAGGAAAAGGAGTACATCAAGGCTGTATATTGTCACCCTGCTTATTTAACTTATATGCAGAGTACATCATGAGAAATGCTGGGCTGGAAGAAGCACAAGCTGGAATCAAGATTGCTGGGAGAAATATCAATAACCTCAGATATGCAGATGGCACCACCCTTATGGCAGAAAGTGAAGAGGAATTCAAAAGCCTCTTGATGAAAGTGAAAGTGGAGAGTGAAAAAGTTGGCTTAAAGCTCAACATTCAGAAAATGAAGATCATGGCATCTGGTCCCATCACTTCATGGGAAATAGATGGGGAAACAATGGAAACAGTGTCAGACTTTATTTTTTGGGGCTCCAAAATCACTGCAGATGGTGACGGCAGCCATGAAATTAAAAGACGCTTACTCCTTGGAAGGAAAGTTACGACCAACCTAGATAGAATATTGAAAAGCAGAGACATTACTTTGCCAACAAAGGTTCGTCTAGTCAAGGCTATGGTTTTTCCTGTGGTCATGTATGGCTGTGAGAGTTGGACTGTGAAGAAGGCTGAGTGCCGAAGAATTGATGCTTTTGAACTGTGGTGTTGGAGAATGACTCTTGAGAGTCCCTTGGACTGCAGGGAGATCCAACCAGTCCATTCTGAAAGAGATCAGCCCTGGGATTTCTTTGGAGGGAATGATGCTAAAGCTGAAACTCCAGTACTTTGGCCACCTCATGTGAAGAGTTGACTCATTGGAAAAGACTCTGCTGCTGGGAGGGATTGGAGGCAGGAGGAGAAGGGGACGACAGAGGATGAGATGGCTGGATGGCATCACTGACTCGATGGACGTGAGTCTGGGTGAACTCCGGGAGTTGGTGATGGACAGGGAGGCCTGGTGTGCTGCAATTCATGGGGTCGCAAAGAGTCGGACACGACTGAGCAACTGAACTGAACTGAACTGGTAGCTATTTTTAGTTATTAAATGTGATGAAGAAATTGTACTTCGATTTGTGTTTTGTGGCTAAAGAAACTACGCCATTTTATCAAGACAGGGAGACCACCACAATAGATTCTGTCTTTGAGGTTATAACCGAATCCATTCATTTTCTTAAATGTAATATTGTTGGTTATCAACGAGATGCAGGCACTAATATAGGTGCTGGGAATACAGTGAACTCTGCAGTGAACATTTTTTCTTTATTTTTCTTCTTTTTAAAAATTATACAGCATCCAATCTCCTTTTTAATTTAGCTGTAATTTAGTGGGTATTTCCCACTGAATCTAGTATTGGTGGGAGTAGTGCTCTGTCTCCCCCCTTGGAAGCCAAGAGGAATGTTCCTTCCTGGGAGCACAGGGTACAGAGACATGAGTGAGATTCAGCTCCTCCAGTGATGTTTCCTAGACTTTCCATTTAGAACAAGTGACCCAGAGACAAAAAAAAAAAAAGAAAAAAGTTATAAGCCTCTTTTGCCCTCTTGGTTTCTTCCCATTTTCCAAGCAGCTTCCTCCATCTTCTGTTGATTATCATTCCAATACTTTTGTTTTGTTTAAGGTAACTAGTTGGACTTTTTATATTATAATCAAGAAGCCTGATTAATACAGTCTCTATCAAATAAACAATAGTGTTGAGCTAGTACTTGGTGGTGAATGATGCAGAACATTTTTTTTAAAAATGGGGATATCTCCCCACTGATTCTCATCACCACCAAATACTAGCTTCTAAAACTGCTCAGAAATCTCAAAGAAGGTTTTAGATTCATTGTCAAGGCAGTCAATTGTGTGGAAAATAAAATAACAACATGTCAAAACCTGATTATCTGCTAGTGTTAAGACTTGGGTGCCAATCACAAGTTATGTTCCACACCAACTCTGTTGGTTGCCAGAGGGAAAAAAGGTCGGCGAGATTTAAGAGCCAAAGACTAGAACTGGCACACAGAAGATCAGCTGATTCAAAAATGGATTACCGTAGAGGAACTTGAGATGTTGAATAGGTAATCTGAGGTTGTTAATACCCCAAACCCGAAGCTTTAAGGAACAAGAATTAACTCATTTCAATAATTACATTAAAAAAAACTTTAAGCCAAGGACATCCCTGATGGTCCAGTGGTTAAGAATCCACCTTTCAACGCAGGGGATGCTGGTTCCATCCCTGGTCAAGGAACTAAGATCCATGTACTGAATCTGGCATTGCCAAACTAAGGGATTTGCCAGGTAGTTAGCAGTGTTAGCAGAGACTGGAGATGGCAAGGAAGCAGCAGATTAATTATTCAGCCTTACTTCCACCCTTCTATATGCTGTTCTGAAAGGCAGAAATTTCATGCAACCTTTCTAGAAACATTCTGCAAAACAAGAATCCAACTATATTTGTTGCAAATCTGTGGCCTGTTTGGTAATGCATCCCCCACCCCCTTGGTGAAGGTAGCACGTACTTTACCCCATGAGTCAGCTAGGAATGTCATTCAGAGTTACCACTCCCTGACAACCTGTGTCGTGGTGCTATTGTCATGCAAGTTGATTAACATATTATAATCGAATCTTTGAAGCAACCAGAAACACTAGCTACATTATTTCTACTTATAGATAGGAAACTGAGGCTCAGAGAAGATAAATAACCTCTTCAACATTACATTAAATGGCAGAGCAAGGATTTGAACCCAGATGCGACACTGAAGATCTCTGCTTTCTCCCATGTTACATATTTCCAGTGTGAGATCTTATCTACAGATCAGTAACTCTAGAATTCTCATTTATTTTACAGCAGGAAATACTGGTAACTACATTATAACTTATATGTTCTCTTCATGGAGAAAGAAGTTTGATTTCATTAAGTAAATGGGTCTGTGGGAATTTCTAGGAAGAAAAGAGATTTTGGAGACCTTTACTTCACAAGGGAATGACAGTTAACAGTTATACAGGCACCAAACAAAAGTGTAATTTTGTACCATTCTTATCTGTCAGATTTGCACCATCACTCAATGTTTCAAGCACAGACTATAATCAGGAACAAAATATTGAATGTGTTCCATCCATAAAAGTTGATAGCAAAAGCAAAGTGGTAGAAATAATTATCCAAGATCATGGAGTCAGACACCACTGAGTGACTACGCACATACTTCCACAAAGAATGTATGGAAATATCTATTTTACTCACACTCTCACCAACTCTGTGTGTGTGTGTGTGTGCGTGCTCAGTTGTGCCTAATTCTTTACAACCCCATGGACTGTAGCCTGCCAGGCACCTCTGTCCATGGAGTTTTCCAAGCAAGAATACTGGAGTGGTTTGCCATTTCCTACTCTACTCACCAACTCTCAGATCAGATCAGTTGCTCAGTCGTGTCTGACTCTTTGCGACCCCATGTGAACAAACTTTCTAATTGTTATTATATTATTAAGTAAAAGCTTATGTTTTGATTTTAATTTTTAAAATTATCTCTAAGTTCAAGAAACATTACTCAATATTTTCAGAGCCACTTGTGTTTCCTTTTTCTATAAGTTTACTATTTACACCCTTGATCAATATTTTGACTGCCCACCTATTTTTTATTGACTTGAAAGAGTTCTGTATATTCAGAAATTCGGCCTTTGTGTGTGTGTTGCAAATTTTTTCTTCTAGTCTATCACTTATCTTTCATTTTTTTCCTATTTTAATGACAAATTTTACTACATTTTTTACTTTTAGTCACAGCAGATATCAAGGAAGAGGAAATAGAGTTCTAGGAGCCATGGACAGTGCCAAAAATATGGAAACAGGGGTATGGAAGAGGAGTGTGAAACCTGGAAGAGAACTGACTGATGGTGGCACGAGATCAAGATCAATAGGCAGACATTTCTGGTGTTGATCATTCTTCCCCCATAGTGAGCATGGGTAGGAGGTGAAAAGAGAAAACTCAAAAGGAGGTTGCAAAAACAAAGAAGGTCATGAGAGTGCTGTCTGTGGAGAGTTAGGTTTTAACTGAAGCAAAGAGGTCAAGGGATGAAGGATGGAGAGGGAAGTTTTTCCCCAGGCCAGTAGGTCTTCTAAAGGGTCTTAAGGATTCACCATATTCATTCTCATGGGTGTCCTTTTGCTTGACTAGACATTTTCCTTCATCTAACAATGCCCTTTTCACGTAATTCTACCTGTCCAACACATACTACTCTAAAGAAGCACATATTATAAATTAGTAGGGGCCATATTTTAAACTTCATTGTACCTCCTGGTATGCCCAGCACATGGTAGTTCCTCTATAAGTAGGCAGGCTTACCTACATAGGTAAATGGTACAATCTGATCACACAAAGCAGAAACCAGGGACCCACACTCTTCTTTTCCTTGTTCACAAAGTCCCACCAACTCTAACTCACTAAAAACTTTCAAATCCTTCCTTGTCTCTTAATCATCACTCTTACTATCCTAATTCAGCCCATCAGTTCTCACATTGATTACTGGAATAACTTTTTGACTCTTCTTTCTGCTTTCAAAATTAGCCCAGTCTCATTTATCCCTTCCCAAATTGACCTTTTTTTCCCCCAAAAAAAAATCTATTCTAATCCTTTCACTTCCTAACTAAACCCTTCATGAGAAAACTCCTTAGTATGACACACAAGTACCTAATGGTTCAGTGTCTGCTTGACTTTCCACTTGTGTGTCCCACCCACCATCTTTCTCCACTGAACTATGTTCCATCTATATCAACTATATATCCCACTATATCGATGGTCCATTCTGAAGGAGATCAGCCCTGGGATTTCTTTGGAAAGAATGATGCTAAAGCTAAAACTCCAGTACTCTGGCCACCTCATGCGAAGAGTTGACTCACTAGAAAAGACTGATGCTGGGAGGGATTGGGGGCAGGAGGAAAAGGGGACGACAGAGAATGAGAAGGCTGGATGGCATTACCGACTCAATAATGTGTTTGAGTGAACTCCGGGAGTTGGCAATGGACAGGGAGGTATGCTGGTATGCTGCGATTCATGGGGTCGCAAAGAGTTGAACACGACTGAGCAACTGAACTGAACTGAATTGATATCAATTATGTACTTAGAGTTCCCCACATGCTCCATTGCTCCACTAGGCTACTGTTCCTTGGCATAAGCCATCCTCTGGCAGGAATTTCCTCTCATCTTTCCTAAGTCCTAATAATGTTTCACAATTCAGTTTAAACTGAATTGTTCAGCTTAAACAAATCATATCTGCTAGTAAGCCTTCCGTAATATGTGCATACACACACATTCACACATACATGGAAAATGTGTTACTCCCTACTTTGTACTACCATAGCACCTTGCTCAGATCTATATTATAACAACTGTTACATTATATTGAATGTATTTATTTATAGGGCTGTCTCCAGCTACACTATAAGCATCTCAGGCCAAGGTTTGAAATTCCATTTTTGTATATTACTTAACACTATAAATACCTGTACATTCAGGTATCAGTAACACTATAAATACCTGTACATTCAGGTATCAATAAATGTTTATTGAAAGAACAAAGGCATGAATATTCATTAACTGATGGATCCTCTCACCTTTCTACCACTTTTCTACTACACGGAAGTAGAATTGTGAAAGTGAACTACTCCTGCTATGTGCCAGTTTATTAGGTTCCTCAGCCAGTTACAGAAATGAGAGAAAGAATACAAAGGAGAAGCAATCCCGTTTGCAACAAAACTCAGTTGTATTCCAGCACATTCATTTACACCCCAGTAAGCAGCTCAAACTAGACAATAAAATGCTATATCTGACCTTTCAAGAGTAGTTTTAAAGCCCTGCCAGAGATTCAGAAGTGTTCGTGGGGAAGTTATGATGACTGGAAAACATGAACAATAGAAAATTATTTTGAGTATTCCCTAGACAAGGTCAAGGGGCGTGAAATTTTCTAGTTGCTTGATACACATCAGAGGCTTGAGCTCCATAGAGAAAAATCCAAGTATTAAACAAGATGATGGAATGCTCCATTTAAGTGTTTAGGTCACAAGTAAGTGGTGCAACATGACTCTGTATGTTTTGAAAATGATGCTTATAAATGCTATTCAAATTTGAGGTTGTAAGACCAGAATGATAGGATTTCTAGGCCTCTGATCAGTAAAAATTGACTATAAGCCCTTGAAGGTGAGGTCTTGTCTGTTTGTCACTGAATATCCTTCTAGACATAAGAAGAGAAGTAAAATATGAAGGTTAATAGGAATTTAGAAAATTAGCTCATTATTTGTTTTATATCTTATCTAAAATGGCAGTAGATTTTTGTGCACTAAATCTTTCTAATATGCTTTTTTAACATAGATCTTTTTAACATTCCTGTCCAACACACCTAAATTACAAAAATAATTATATGTGGTTATTAATACATAATGACAGAAATACTACAAAGATGAGTGAAATTGAAACGCTGCCCTTGAGAATAATTCTAAGCACCAAGCTTATTAGAATCTAAGGCCCCACAGTGACTATAGGGGATTCAGCCCCACACTGCTGAATTCTGACAAATCAGTGAGGCAAGTTTTTGGCTGAAAAAAAGCTCAGCTCATCCTACTCAGCCTCATTACTTATAGATGTGAAAAACAGTCTGGAAGCAAAGAGACACGCCCAGGTTCAAAGAGTGCCCAGTGGCAGATACCAGTCTTCTAATTCTCTGGTCAGATGCCAGGAAGGAAAACCCACATTGCTGTTTTCTGTCAATTTCCAAACTTCTTCAAAGCCTTTTGAAAAATATCTGACAGTGTATAGCGTGGGTGCGTGCTCAGTTCATGTCCAACTCTCTGTGACCCCATAGACTGTAACCCACCAGGCTCTTCTTTCAGTGGAATTTTCCAGGTGAGAATACTGGAGTGGGTTGCCATTTCCTTCTTCAGGGGATCTTCTGGACCCAGGGATCAAATCTGCTTCACCTGTGTCTCCTGAACTGACAGGCAGATTCTTTACCACTGTACTACCTGGAAAGCCCAAAGAGCCATAAAGCTTCATTGATTGAGATTCACTAAAGACAAAATAGTGTACAAAAATATTCCTGTTAAATGTAACACTTTTTTGATGATGTAACTCCAGCACCTTAAATAGTCCCTGGCACATAGTAAGCACTGGATAAATATTTGTTAAAGGACATTAATACCAAAAACCAACAATAAAGTAAAACCTGACTCATTTTAAAAGACCCTGATGCTGGGAAAGATTGAAGGCCAGAGGAGAAGGGGACGATAGAGGATGAGATGGTTGGATGGCATCGCTGACTCAATGGACATGGATTTGGGTGGATTTCAGGAGTTGGTGATGGACAGGGAGGCGTGGCGTGCTGCAGTTCATGGGGTTCCAAAGAATCGGACACGACTGAGTGACTGAACTGAACTGAAGAAACTAGAGCACATGAATGTGGAGCTATTAACAATGACCAGAAAACCACAATGAGATGCCACCACACACTCAACAAGATAGATAAAATTAAAGAAACTGATGATACCAAGTGTTGGTGAAGATTAAGGGTGACTGAAGCCCCTGTGTTGTACATTGCTGGTAGGAGTATGAATTAGTTCAACAACTTTAGAAAATACTCTGGGATAGAGTATGCATATGTTTAGCTTTAATAGATATCAACAAAGTATTTTCTTTTTTTTTTTAACCTCTTAATGCATTTATTTTTCACTTTTTTTTGACATTAAGTTTCCCTCTCAACGAAAAAGTATTGGTTGTTCCATCCCCTCCCTCATCCCCACCGGCCAGATAAGTCCCTGCTGCAAGGGCACTTGTTGCCCCTGAAATCTGCAAATAAATATCGAAAGAAATGGCATCAAGTGTTCATGTTGAGCGATGGCACGAAGTGGGCCCCAGAAACCTGTCAGGCAGAGTATTACTGCAGCCTTTAGGTGTTGTGGAGAATGTGGGGGCTTGTTGCTGTGGTCACTTGTCCCTGGGCACAGGGACCGCGCCCCACCTGGCAGTGGGCTAAGCGGAGGCCACCTACAACTTGTCCAGGAAGTTGTCCAGGGCTGGGATGCCTTCCTTCAGGCCTTTGCGCTTGCATGTCTCCGCCACCACCTGACTGGGGCGGCTGGTGACAAGGTATTTTCTAAAGTTGTTGAACTAATTCATACTCCTACCAGCAATGTACAGCATAGGGGTTTCAGTCATCCAACCTAGATAGCATATTGAAAAGAGGAGAAATTACTTTGACAACAAAGGTCTGTCTAGTCAAGGCTATGGTTTTTCCAGTGGTCATGTATGGATGTGAGAGTTGGAATGTGAAGAAAGCTGAGCGCCAAAGAATTGATGCTTTTGAACTGTGGTATTGGAGAAGGCTCTTGAGAGTCCCTTGGACTGCAAGGAGATCCAACCAGTCCATTCTAAAGAAGATCAGCCCTGGGATTTCTTTGGAAGGAATGATGCTAAAGCTGAAACTCCAGTACTTTGGCCACCTCATGCGAAGAGCTGACTCATTGGAAAAGACTCTGCTGCTGGGAGGGATTGGGGGCAGGAGGAAAAGGGGACGACAGAGGATGAGATGGCTGGATGGCATCACTGACTCAGTGGACGTGAGCCTGAGTGAACTCCGGGAGTTGGTGATGGACAGGGAGGCCTGGCGTGCTGCGATTCATGGGGTCGCAAAGAGTCAGACACGACTGAGCGACTGAACTGAACCAAACTGATACACACACACACACACACACACACACACACACACAAGAGAAATGAGTAAATATATCCACCAAAAGACATATACAAGGACACATAATAGATGCTACACAGCAATGTAAAAGAATAAATTAAGACACTGAACAACATGGATGAAAGTCACAGATATCATGTTACACAAAAGAAGCCAGGTAATTCATACAAGCTCCATTTAAATGAAGTTCAAGAACCGGAACAACTAATCTACAGTAATAAAAATTTGAATAGTGATTACCTATTTGTTGTTGTTCAGTCGCTCAGTCATGTCTGACTCTATATAACCCCGTGGACTGCCACTCCTTTATCCTCCACTATCTCCTGGAGTTTGCTCAAACTCATGTTTATTGAGTCATGGATGCCATCCAATCATCTCCTACATCACCCTCTTCTCCTCCTGCCTTCAATGTTTCACAGCATCAGGGTCTTTTCCAGTGTGTTGGCTCTTAGCAGCAGGTAGCCAAAGTATTGGAACTTCAGCCTCAGCATCAGTCCTTCCAATGAATATTCAGAGTGGATTTACTTTAGGATTGACTGATCTGATCTCCCTGATGTCCAAGGGACTCTCAAGGGTCTTCTCCAGCACCAAAATTCAAAAACATCAGTTTTCAGCACTCAACCTTCTTAAGGGTCCAACTCTTATATCCGTACATGACGACTGGAAAAACTATAGCTTTGACTATATGGACCTTTGTTAGCAAAGTGATATCTCTGCTTTTTAATACACTGTCTAGGTTTGTCATTGCTTTTCTTCCAAGGAGTAAGCGTCTTTTAAGCATCTTTCATGGCAGCAGTCATCACCTGCAGTGATTTTGAAGCCCAAGAAAATAAAATCTGCCACTGTTTCCACTTTTTCTCCATCTATTTGCCATAAAGTGAAGGTATCAGTTGCCATGATCTTAGTTTTCTGAAGGTTGAGTTTTAAGCCAGCTTTTTCACTCTCCTCTTTCACCCTCGCCAAGAAGTTCTTTAGTTACTCTTCACTTACTGCCATTAGAATAGTATCATCTGCATATCTGAGGTTGTTGATATTTCTCCCAGTATTCTTGATTCCAGCTTGTAATTCATCCAGCCCAGCATTTTGCATGATGTACTCTGCATATAAGTTAAATAAGCAGGGTGACAATATACAGCCTTGATATACTCCTTTCCCAATTTTTAACCAGTCCATTGTTCCATATCCAGTTCTGTTACTTCTTGACCTGCAAACAGGTTTCTCAGGAGGTAGGTAAGATGGTCTGGTATTTCCATCTCCTTAAGAATTTTCCAGTTTGTTGTCATCCACAGTCAAAGGCTTTAGCATAGTCAATGAAGCAGAAGTAGATGTTTTTCTGGAATTCCCTTGTTTTTTCTATGATCCAACAGATGTTGGCAATTTGATCTCTTGTTCCTCTGTCTTTTCTAATCCAGCCTGTACCTCTGGACATTCTCTTTTCAGGTACTTTGAAGCCAAGCGTGAAGGATTTTGAGCATTACCTTGCCAGCATGTGAACTGAGTGCAATTACACAGTTATTTCAACAGTCTTTGGCATTGCCTTTCTTTTGGACTGGAATGAAAATTGACCTTTTCCAGTCCTGTAGCCATTGCTGAGTTTTCCAAATTTGCTGGCATATTGAGGGCAGCACTTTAACAGCATCAAATCTTTTAGGATTTGAAATAGCTCAGCTGGAATTCTATCACCTCCACTAGCTTTGTTCAAAGTAATGCTTCCTAAGGCCCACTTGACTTTGCACTCCAGTATGTCTGGGTCTGGGTGAGTGACCACACACCACTGTGGTTATCTTAGGGGACTACTAATGAGAGAATGCAGGAAGAAACATTCTGGGCTGTTAGAAATGTACTGTGTCTTAGTTTGCATGGTGGTTACAGTGATTAATTACATCTTTCAAATTTCATAAAGCTATATGCCCTTTACTGTATACAGGTTATATTCAGTTTTTAGAAGGAAATAAATAATTAAAATGTAAATGGAAAAAATGTAAATTAAATACATAATGTTATGTAATAAATGAAGATTCTCCCCAAAACATGTATTTCCTCATTGCAATGATATAATAGCATATTTTTGAGCATTTATATTAGATCATAATTTGACTTTTTGTCAAATTTTGTAGTAAGTTGAATGTTAATTGATTATATTCCTTTTTTTTTTTTTCTTGTATAGTTGCAAAAGCTTCTGAAGTCAGACTCCCTGGCATAGTCCTAACTCACACAAATCATTCATAAATCTCATTGTCCAAAAATTGGGCTTTTTGAGTCAATAGCTGCAATGGACTGAAACACATTAAGTCTATTTAGATAAGTGTAGTTATAATGATTAAAAAAAAAGAACTTAATTGGTCATCTTTAGAAGATGATAGAAAATTAAATCACTGAAAATTGCTAAATAAGAAAAAAAATTGAGAATTTATCTTCTCTCACCACTGAGTAACCAGACAATTGAGGAGCAAAAGTGTCTCTATGTGGATTCATACTAATTACTAACAAATAAATTATTATATCCATTTTGCAAAATCTAATGATTTAATGGATGTGGGCATTAGACATCAATAGTTGCTAATATTACAAAAAGAGAAACAACCAGATATATGTGCCTCCTCATGAAGAAACACACCACCACCCATAATTCTACCCAAAAATTAGAATCTGATTTTTATAAAGCCTCTAGATCTATAATCAATTCACAGGAAATACAGAGAACAAACAGGCTGAACTACACCTTGAAAATGTAAGTAGCAAAAACTAGACTGTAGAAAACTCCACAAGTCAAATGAACTAAGTTGTTCAATACATAAACTGAAAGGAGGAAAAATGGAAGGGAGAAGGAAGAACTTTCAGATCTATAAATCTTAAAGACAATGAAATTTTTACTAAAGCAAAAGCATTATTCATTAAGTTATTCATTAAACGCACACTTGTCCAGTTCCTGCCACATGTTAGAGCTGGATCATTAGTAGTCCCCTAAGGTAACCACTGTTGTGACTTTTATCATGTGGATTAGTTTTGCCCCTTCTTGAACTTCATACAGTATATACTCTTTGGTGCCTGGCTTCTTTTCTGCAGCATAATATCTGTGAGGTTCACCCATGTTGTTGAGTATGATGTTTCACAGTTGGGGTGATAAAGGCAAACGATGCTTTTGTCCTGATCTTTCAACAATTAATGCAGCTGTGCTACATCAATCTGTATTTATTCATATGTTGTGATATATATGTTCTCATATCAGTTTGTGGTTTATTCCTCTAATTGGATTCTAAGCCTTTCCAGGGCACAGACTCTGATTTTCTATTTTTCAAAATTTTCCTGTGAATCATCTTTGTGCAGGGTTCACAGAGAGCAAGTGCCCAGTAAACAGATTAACGAAGTGACAGACTCATTCCCCTTGGAACAATAACAGATGGCACACAGGCCACCAAGTAGAGGTCCCATTGCTCTCTAATGGCTTAAACTCCTGCAGAGAGAGCCGTCACACCAGACACTGAGAACCATTCACTAGCCCTTTGGGGGGAAACAAGCAGAAGAATACTTCACTCTACTGACTGTGCTGACTCAACAGAAAGAATTATTTGCATCTGATATGAAAAGCCAACTCATTGGAAAAGACCTTGACACTGGGAAAGATTGAGGGAAAAAGGAGAAGGGGGTGACAGAAGATGACTGGGTGAATGGCATCATCGACTCAATGGACATGAGTTGGAGCAAACTCCAGGACATACTGAAGGACAGGGAAGCCTGGCATGCTGCAGTACACAGGTTCACAAAGAGTCAGACACAACTGAGGAACTGAACAACAACAGGGTTTTGTCGATCAAAACTTTTTCTCTAAACTGATGGTTCCAGGAGAAACAAAAAATATTTTGAGAAAACCTTCATGACGATTCTTAATAGTATACATGTAGCAAGAAAATGACTGCCACCAGTAGAAGTGAACTGTATAGAAGTTCAGACCTAGGTCTCTGGGACCAGCTCTTGATCATGATATTAATGGAAAAACCTAAAAGATCTACCCTCTATAGAATCAATGCAAAGAGAAGGAAAAGAAATACATTGCTTATACTAAGCTCTAGCATCACTGCCGCTATTTAGCTACAAAAAGCCTTCAAAAGCTAAAGTTCTATTATATTAAGGTTGGTTGCTTTGTTTTTTTTTTTTTTCAGGATATCACAAGCCTGATTTTGATTTAGTCTTGACAAGATTGTCTCTTGCTGTGCCTTATGGGTACACTGGAAATATACTTATAATTGATAGGGGAATCATTCACTCCACATTTATCCATAAGTTCTCTACCAGCATTTTTGATGATATCAACTTAATCAATATAAATTTATTTAAATAATTATTATGAGTAATTTTTTCTGATTATGTGGTCATTTTAAAAATTTAGAAAAAATGAAACAGTATAAGAAAAATTTTTAAGTTACCTATCATAACATCTATTTCTGCTTTATTGACTATGCCAAAGCCTTTGACTGTGTGGATCACAATAAACTGTGGAAAATTCTGAAAGAAATGGGGAATACCAGACCACTTGGCCTGCCTCTTGAGAAACTTATATGCAGGTCAGGAAGCAACAGTTAGAACTGGACATGGAACAACAGACTTGTTCCAAATAGGAAAAGGAGGACGTCAAGGCTGTATATTGTCACCCTGCTTATTTAACTTATATGCAGAGTACATCATGAGAAATGCTGGGCTGGAAGAAGCACAAGCTGGAATCAAGATTGCTGGGCGAAATATCAATAACCTCAGATATGCAGATGACACCACCCTTCTGGCAGAAAGTGAAGAGGAACTCAAAAACCTCTTGATGAAAGTGAAAGAGGAGAGTGAAATAGTTGGCTTAAAGCTCAACATTCAGAAAATGAAGATCATGGCATCCGGTCCCATCACTTGATGGGAAATAGATGGGGAAACAGTGGAAACAGTGTCAGACTTTATTTTGGGGGGCTCCAAAATCACTGCAGATGGTGACTGCAGCCACGAAATTAAAAGACGCTTACTCCTTGGAAGGAAAGTTATGACCAACCTAGATAGCATATTCAAAAGCAGAGACATTATTTTGCCAACAAAGGTCCACCTAGTCAAGGCTATGGTTTTTCCTGTGGTCATGTATGGATGTGAGAGTTGGACTGTGAAGAAGGCTGAGTGCTGAAGAATTGATGCTTTTGAACTGTGGTGTTGGAGAAGACTTGAGAGTCCCTTGGACTGCAAGGAGATCCAACCAGTCCATTCTGAAGGAGATCAACCCTGGGATTTCTTTGGAAGGAATGATGCTAAAGCTGAAACTTCAGTTTTTGGCCACCTCATGCGAAGAGTTGACTCATTGGAAAAGACTCTGATGCTGGGAGGGATTGGAGGCAGGAGGAGAAGGGGACGACAGAGGATGAGATGGCTGGATGACATCACTTACTCGATGGACGTGAGTCTGAGTGAACTCCGGGAGTTGGTGATGGACAGGGAGGCCTGGTGTGCTGTGATTCATGGGGTCGCAAAGAGTAGGACACGACTGAGCAACTGAACTGAACTGACATATATTTTATTTAGATAATGTTATAGAATAATAAAAAAGTGAATTAAAAAAATGGCCTTTTTTGAATGCTATTGAGAAAATATCAGCAGGTCATATCAAAATATAATGCCATCATTTTATGGGGGACTCATGGAAGTAGTAGTATATGAGAGACTCAGAGACACAATAAAGTGACCACCACTCTCACCACTGCTTGAGATTCCTGCCCTTTTCAATGCTTTTGGCCTCCTGTCTAGTCTCCTGTATTTTTGTTGTTGTTGTTGTTGTTTTAGGTTGCACTGTGTGGTTTGTGGAAAATTAGTTTCCTAACCAGGGATTGAACCCTCACCCCTTGCAGTGGAAAGGCAGAGTCTTAACCATTGAACCATCAAGGAAGTCTGTCTCCTCTAGTTCATATTCTTTCCCATGGCTTTTGGCTTGTTTTTACAGCTATCACTAACCACTTAGAGTAGCCCTTTTTCTACCAATAGTGAACTGATCAATCCTATCACAACAGAAGTAATTTTGGCCTGAGTTTTCTCAGCTGTTTTCACTAATTTTCACACTTCAAAGAACCATTCCTGATTACCAGAAATGCTGATTTACAGTTCCTGATGTTTGAGGTTGTCCCAAAAGCTGACCTCCGAATAAATAAATAGTTGTTACATATTTTTCACAAAAGAGATGACTGCAAAAATAAAAGCAACTTATTACTGGAAATGATAAGTGAATCAAGTTAGTTTATTGACAATATGTAGTAAAGACAACTGGTTGATTGATTTTTTTTTTATTCAAAGAATATTACTTTGGTTTAATGAAACCCAAGCAAACTATAATGGCTGATTTCAAAGGAATTCTTTAACTAAAACCTCAAAATCTAATTTTAATTAGTTTTTCCTTCATCAATGATTCACATTTATTGAGCATCCACTGGAGCAATCTGAGACTAGACCACAAAAGCTCTCACTCTCTGAGATATTATAAAATAGCTGGAAAAGCCTCCTGGGTACTAATGATCACAAACATCCATAAAGCAAGTCACTTTGTATTACATGTACTCAGAGAAGATGAAAATTTGTCTCTAAACTAAGCTGGATCCTAGTTAATTTAAGTGTATCAATAATTCACCATTTAAGGAAATTTGCAGAGGACCAACAAAACTTAAGAATCCTGGCCAAAAGTAATCAGACCAAAAACTCATGGAATTTTCCATCAAACTTGGAAGAGGACTTGTCTTGCAGCATGCCTGGAACTTAGAAATATAAGGCAGGGCAACGAGACTGTCACATGACAGATACTAATTGTTCCGATTAAAGTCTAACAAGCTTGCTTCCCTGCTGCTCTTAGAATGTCTCTGACTTTTGATCCTGACATCTGTGTCTTACAAGAATTTCACTCTGCTCTGACATTCTTTCTGATGTTGATCCAGGAATTAATGGATTGTGAAAAAGCTGGCAGGATATCATTTAAAAAATAGAATTCCTAGTATACAAGTGATGAAAAGGTATCAGAATTCACATATTCTCTGCCTGATACCAACCCAATTCTCAGGTTTGGGTGTTTGTGGGTTTTAAGGCTAGTTCAAAACAGGACTAAAATTAAATTTAGCTTAAAGTTACAATAAATAGTTATTTCAATGTTCTTCCATCACACAGGATGAATACATGTTTTTGCAAAATATTAAAACAAATTTCATATGAGATAATTTGCTCCAAATAACTACTGTTAACATATACAGTCAATCACCTTTTATAAAAGGAATCTGGTATCTTTATATGATGAAAAGTTTTGCTGAAAAAATCTGAGATTTTTAAAAAATGACCCAAAATGACCTGTGACTACTGATGCCATCTAATAATTTATAATATGTTTAGAAACACAGGACCCTAGAAACTATTGATCAGAAGAAAAACTTTAATTAAGGAAAGTATCTATAATTTTTAAATGTAAAAAAAATGTAAATTAAAATTATCTAAAGATATGTTTTAAATTAAGGAATTCTCTTCAGGTTTGAAATTTTACACATCAGAAGATACTGCCTCGCATTTCATGGTGCTGGATAATTACTAGATGCCAGTGGATAACTTAAACATAGCTTAGAGTCATTGACATTAATGTGTGACAAGCATTACAGAACATATTTAGTAATTTTAAATGAAAAAGTAAAAGGATTTTTGAAAAAAATCAGGGAGAAGTACCATAGTGGCAACAATATAATTTTTTGAGTAAAGAAGAAATTCTCCTTTATATCATAGTGATCAGGAATTCAACAAGTTAAGAAGGAACACAAGTCAATTTAATTGTTTGAGCTATAATTAATGTAAAAATTAATAAGGTTAGTTGTTTTATTCATCTATTCAAGCACATATCTAATTTTCACATTAAAAAGATCATCATTGTTTTTAAAAGTCATGAATCTCCAATCACTTTGTTTAGATAGGTTGCTTTAGTAATTTTCATACCTCATCTGTTACTTCAAGAAATAAGGTGACAAATTCATTACAATAAATAAAAATGACAGCAAGCTATAATTGGCTGCTAATAGCCAGTTTATTTTGGTTGGTTTCTGTTATTATCTTACAATGATATTTAATTATTTAAAATGTTGCATACTACTTTGTAAGACATAAGCTCCCAAGCAGTCTAGAAATTATAGGCTCACCATCAAATTGAGCATTATTTGCTCTTAAGAAAAAGACATTTTGGTCCCCAAATCAAGTTCCCTATTACAGGACTTCCCACATTTCACAAAATCATATGATTGATTATCTGTCAACCCCATTATACTGTAGGCTACTTGAGGGCAAGGACCAGGTCTATCATCTTTCTAAATCCCTTGTCTTAAAGGGTATTTAGTAAATGCCCAATGAATAAATGAATGAATGTGACTCCTCCTAGTTTATTTTTATTTCAATGGTTTCTTTGACTCAAATACTTCTTGAATAAGATACATATACAAAATACATAATACTATACTGAATATTATTAAATTAAAATTCATATGCTATTAAACTAAATAATACATTAATATTATTAGCAAATATGCATCAGCTATACACTTTTCTATATGATCATTTTATAAAAGTCAAATTCTATCATGTTAACCACCCATCTATAACTTGAATATTTTAAAAGAGTAATGGGTATGTAAAGAGATATCAAGCTTAGAAAATGTGATATTCACATTAGCAAGAAAGTGTCACAATACCCATAATTACCACTTGGACCCTGAGTAGTTTCTTAAAGTCTCTTGATATGCATCACTTTTTAGCACCTGTCTTGCCTACTACCCTTTTTACTAGCTATCTTGCCTAAAGTAATCACTCATTAAGTTAAAAAAATATATTAAGATGTGGTGCCCAAACTAAGAATCAAGACAGGAGAAAGGGGAGGAGAAAAAATAATGAAATTCAAGATGAAGCATTGAATCAGAAAGGGTTGGACCACATTAAAAATACAAGGCTGTGAAATTTGCAAAAGTAAGACAAGGGTTTAAAAGTATGATATATGACAGGTGGGGTACAAATAAGACATTTGGGAGGAAAGAAATGAGAACGAAGAGAACAAATTGGACAAGCCATTCATTTTAAAAATCCTTAAAAGACTGTAGCTCACCATCATCAGACAGGATGTGTCAGAGCTAGTCATCTTTTTGTTTATGCCTCTCGGGGCTTTTTTTTTTTTTTTCCTTTTTGTGTGCCTTATAAGTATTAAATGGTATTTGACTTTAAATGAATAAATCATTTTTAGATTGCTAATTTGCTTCAGCTTGATATGTGTGTGCATGCTTGATATAAATGAGGAAATACAGTGACTGTGAATTGTCAATCTTCTTGCACAGTGCATCACAGTGTTCAAAAGTTTTTTTGAACCACAAGCCATAAAAAATACAAGCCCCTCAGGACTATGCACCCAGGTACCCAGTCCACAAATCTCCACTTTGGTCACAGGTCTGGTTTGGTGGCTACTCTGATTCTCTTACACTGGCCAGTCTCCTTTAACTTTTCTTAAAAGACTGAACTTCAAAGTTATGCAATTTTATCCAAGCTACTCACACCAAAACAACTTTGCACTGCTTAAAATGTATAACAATACAGATAAAATTTTAATAATAAGAAGAAAATTCAAACAAGACAGCCTGACTCAAAACCAAAATAAACAACTTCAGAGAGATAATAAAAGAATAAAGCTCTTGGCCTACTCATCCTAGAGAGTGGAAATATATAGAGGCTGTTGAGAATCTGGCTCCTGAGAGATAATGAGGATAAAAATGGTCCACATAGTCAGGGGTTCAGTAAGAGCATTTCCCTAGAAAAGAGGCTGAGAAAAAAAAAAAAAAAAAACAGCAGCTAACCCACTGCTTGGATAAATGTATAGAAAGACAATGAAATGGGTAGAAGGTGGTAGAAGGAAAAACACGTGGTTGTGTTGGTAGAAATTCCAACATGCATTAAAACACTGAGTTCTAGACTCCCTGCAAGGCCAGGGAGGCAATCATAAAACTGCTTGGTAGTGGAAGGTGAGCACAGAGGAAAAAAGAGAAGAAAAGCCCCTAAACTTCTGCTTCAAATGAGCCTGCAAGTCAAAATGTAAACACAGATGAAAAAATAAAATGCCAAGAAAGAGAAACAAGATTTTTCCAACACTGAAACATGAATTTAGTCTAGATGAAAGAAGCATTCCAGGATGCTGCAAGAGTTAGAGGAAGGAATAACTTATAAAGAATAAAAATATAAAAAAGGCAAAAATGAAACTAGAAAAAATGGATACTAAGAAGAATCAATGCAAATAGTGGAAAATTAAAAAATACAGTGCATCAAGAGAATGAAAAGACAAGCCTAGGAGGAAATATTTGCAAAGACATATATAATAAAGGACTGTTTTCCAAAACAACCAAAAATTCTTAAAACTCAATAAAAAGAACATCAGCAATAAGAAAAATATTTAATTATGATACTAACAACCTGATTTAAAAAGGGGCTAAAGACCTTAAACATTTTGTCAAATAAATACAGACAGCAAATAAGCATTTGAAAAGATACTCATTATACATCATGAGGAAAACACAAATTAAAATGCAATACCAACACATACCTATTAGAAAAACCAAAAAAAAAAAAAAAAGAAAAACCAAAACCCAGAATACTGAGAACACCAAATGTTGGTGAGGATATGGAGTAATAGGAACTCTCATTTGTGACTGCTGGGAATGCAAAATGGTGTACCCACCATGGAAGACAGTTTGATGGTTTCTTACAAACTGAACACATTCTTACCATATGATCAGGTAATTGCATTCCTTGGTATTTACCCAAAGGAGTTGACAATTTCTGTACAGACAAAAATTTACACATAGATGTATATAGCAGAGGTCCTTCATTTTTCTTACATTTTAGGAAGTTCTCAGTCATTTTTTTCAAATACTAGGATTAAATTCTCCCCCCAGAACAATCAATGAATTTAGTTCAGTTACAATCAAAGTTCCAAAAAAGGCTTTCAGGGAATTCCACAAGCTAATTTGTACAAGAGAAAATGGTCACAAATAAGAAGAGCCTCCTTCCTCATTTGCACAATGGAGATAATAAGAGAACCCTGTACATCAGATTGTTGTAAAGTGAGGCAACATATGTAAAGTTCTTAGCTCTGGGGTTAGCACATAATAAGCAGCATAAAGTATTTATCACTACTGAAACTAAATACCATAAAGATGTCAATTCTAATTATAAAATATACAAAGTATAAAACAAAACTAAGTAAGGAAAGGGTTAGTCACTCAGTCGTGCCCAACTCTACAATCCCCTGGACTGTAGCCCTCCAGGCTCCTCTGTCCATGGGATTTTCCAGGCAATACTGGAGTGGGTTGCCATTCCCTTCTCCAGGGGATCTTCCTGTCCCAGGGCTCGAATCCCAGTCTCTTGCACTGCCAGTGGATTCTTTACCACCTGAGCCACCAGTGAAGCCTTTATAAAACAAAGCTAAGCAGAAGTTTATGCACATGGCACTGCTTTGATAAATTCTTTCTTCCTACAGCTGGAAATTGGGCCACAACACATATTGATTGAGCTATAGTATTTCTAGCTAACCAACCTACTTGCATCTGTGCTCACAAACTCTATCCTTTTCCTGACTACGTTGGATGAACTCTCCACTTACAGTCCTCAACCACTCCAGGATCTCAGATGCTTCAAGCCTCAGGTTGAGGAAGGCTTTTGACTCAGTCTTACAATCAAAATGGGCCGCAAATTAAACCTTTTTCCTTACTTTCAAATAAAGATATACATACAAAAGTATAGTGACACAATCAACCAAAGAAGACAGCTGTTATAAAACTTTTGTCCCAGACCAAGCTACCTATACAGAAATGTACCACTCTTTCTTACCTCAGGGCCCTTGCATAAATGAACCCCTCTTTCCTACTTTAGGGCCTTGGCAACTGCAGTTGTTAAGAGTGGTACACTTCTGGGACAGAAGTAAGGACATCATGGCTTGAGTGTGATGATTGAGGAGGAGATCATGGAGAGTTCTGTGGAGCGTGGTATGGAGTTTGTATCTTACTCTTCGAAGATTATTAGAGAATTTTAAGCATGGATATGAAAGACAGTGCTGATTCCCATGTGGAGGAGGGACTATATAACAGAATAAAAGTAAAGGCAGAGAAACTGCTTAAGAAGCTGATAAAGTATCCAGGAAATTGTTGATTTGCATGACTCCTTCTCAGCATTTAAAGGTTACTGAAATATTTTCTTCAGCAATTGAATTATCAACAAAAATCAACCCCCTAGACCACCAGTCTCTGAAACAATACTCTACTGAATGTCTTTGACAGCATTTAACAGTACCTGGAATTATCTTGTTTATTCATTTGCTTATGTTTTATTTTCTGCTTTCCTCTTCTTCAAGTTCTTTAAGGCAGGTACTCAGTTTTTTGTATCTCTAAACTCCATATTTCCTAGAGTTCTTGGCAGATCATAGGCACACAAATAAATATATATCATTGAATATTAAATTTAAATTGTTAGGGGAACACGATGTTCAGTGGTTATTAGGAAATTCAGAACTGGTATGTAAACAAGTTGTAAGTGTAGAAATATAAAATTTACAGTCCCCAGAACAGAAGTCAGAGCAGACAACATTGTTTTCTCTAAGGAAACATACTTGGGGTAGAGAGTGAGGCAGAGATTTTTAACAAGGAGAACACAGGTGAAAGTCTAAAAGAAGTAAAACTAGAAGAGTTCACAAAAGCCAGGAAGCAGATGGCTTGTCAAAGTAATTAAAAAGTGGCAAATATTACAGAGAGGTTAAGGCCAGTGATTTTAATAGCTAAGGGGCATTATTATCCTTTTCAATATTTTTTAAATAACTGCATTAAAAAGATTAAAGAATAAAATTAAATGAAGTCTGAAGTCCCAGAATGCCGGAGTCCAACTCTAGCAACCAGGGATTCAACCTGAAGAGGTGAACGGTGTCGGCGAACGAGACAGTCTCTCAGTTTTCTATGGACTGCCTGTTTATTTCAAGTATAAGATTCTCTTTTATACTTTTACAAAAACATTGGGCTAGAGGTTTGACATTTTCAGATCCCCCTCTCCCAGATTTATTATCTCCATAAATCATTGTTGCTCTTCAAACAGAGTTCCTGCTTCAGTGATTCTCTGGGAATCAGCTTTATCATCTATTATCTACCTCCTCTAATGTGTCCTATAGTTAACTTGTGATTACATTGTAACACATGCCAAATTCCTCAGTTTACTAAGATCAGATCAGATCAGTCGCTCAGTCGTGTCCGACTCTTTGCAACCCCATGAATCACAGCACGCCAGGCCTCCCTGTCCATCACCAACTCCTGGAGTTCACTCAGACTCAAGTCCATCAAGTCAGTGATGCCATCCAGCCATCTCATCCTCTGTTGTCCCCTTCTCCTCTTGCCCCCAATCCTTCCCAGCAGCAGAGTCTTTTCCAATGAGTCAACTCTTCTCATGAGGTGGCCAAAGTACTGGAGTTTCAGCTTTAGCATCATTTCTTCCAAAGAAATCCCAGGGCTGATCTCCTTCAGAATGGACTGGTTGGATCTCCTTTAAGTCCAAAGGACCCTCAAGAGTCTCCTCCAACATCACAGTTCAAAAGCATCAATTCTTCAGCACTCAGCCTTCTTCACAGTCCAACTCTCACAGCCATACATGACCACTGGAAAAACCATAGCCTTGACTAGACGGACCTTTGTTGGCAAAGTAATGTCTCTGCTTTTGAATATGCTATCTAGGTTGGTCATAACTTTCCTTCCAAGGAGTAAGCGTCTTTTAATTTCATGGCTGCAGTCACCATCTGCAGTGATTTTGGAGCCCAGAAAAATAAAGTCTGACACTGTTTCCACTGTTTCCCCATCTATTTCCCATGAAGTGATGGGACCAGATGCCATGATCTTTGTTTTCTGAATGTTGAGCTTTAAGCCAACTTTTTCACTCTCCTCTTTCACCTTCATCAAGAGGCTTTTGAGTTCCTCTTCACTTTCTGCCATAAGGGTGGTGTCATCTGCATATCTGAGGTTATTGATATTTCTCCTGGCAATCTTGATTCCAGCTTGTGTTTCTTCCAGTCCAGCATTTCTCATGATGTACTCTGCATATAAGTTAAATAAACAGGGTGACAATATACAGCCTTGATGTCCTCCTTTTCCTATTTGGAACCAGTCTGTTGTTCCATGTCCAGTTCTAACTGTTGCTTCCTGACCTGTATACAAATTTCTCAAGAGGCAGATCAGGTGGTCTGGTATTCCCATTTCTTTCAGAATTTCCCACAGTTTATTGTGATCCACACAGTCAAAGGCTTTGGCATAGTCAATAAAGCAGAAATAGATGTTTTTCTGGAACTTTCTTGCTTTTTCCATGATCCAGCGGATGTTGGCAATTTGATCTCTGGTGACTCTTGAGAGTCCCTTGGACTGCAAGGAGATCCAACCAGTCCATTCTGAAGGAGATCAGCCCTGGGATTTCTTTGGAAGGAATGATGCTAAAGCTGAAACTCCAGTACTTTGGCCACCTTATGCAAAGAGTTGACTCATTGGAAAAGACTCTGCTGCTGGGAGGGATTGGGGGCAGGAGGAGAAGGGCACGACAGAGGATGAGATGGCTGGATGGCATCACTGACTCGATGGACATGAGTCTGAGTGAACTCCGGGAGTTGGTGATGGACAGGGAGGCCTGGCGTGTTGCGATTCATGGGGTCGCGAAGAGTCAGACACGACTGAGCGATTGAACTGAACTGAAGCCCTAAATTCAGTAAACTTCTTTGCCATAAACATTCTCCTCACAAATAGGCTTCAGATAGAAATCCCTCTCATGGCCTCAAGCTACGGCCTATGTGCTCATCCTGGAACACTCTTTTGTAAAAGTCCTTGAACAAATGTCAGTGATTAACTTTATGAATTATTTTCTGAGCACAGCTACAGGCTTTGTGCCTTCTCATGCTCCTCTCAAGAACAATAAGCACCTTAATATTCCTTTTCAGTCAACTCAGCCAAGGAGAGGAAAAGACAAGTCAGAATTACAAGGCCTAACTCCTTCATCCTGGGGCCGTGCCTGCGGAATTAGGACAGGGGTCTGGGGCTGTGCCTCCATTTTGTCTGTAATGCCTAACGCAGCTCCTGACATCAGAATATCTACAACATATGGTTGACATATCTCAGAGGAACAGCTAAAGCATTGTAGATTTCAGTCAGGGCTGATGGAGACAAGAGTCTGTACAGACTGTTTGTGGCAAAAGTTAGTTGAGAGGATAACAATGATTCGATGGTGAGAAAATTAAGGCAGAGAATTCTCCTTCCATGTTCTCAGCAAATTCTCCTTCTGTGTTCTTAGCAATAGAGAGGAGTCTTTATGGTCCAACTCTTATGTCCATACATGACTACTGGAAAAACCACAGCTTTGACTAGATGGACCTTTGTTGGTAAAGTGATGTCTCTGCTTTTTAATACACTGTCTAGGTTTGTCTTAGCTTTCCTTACAAGGAGAAAGTTGCTTTTAATTTCATGGCTGCAGTTAATGTCCGCAGTGATTTTGGAGCCCAAGAAATAAAATCTGTCACAGCTTCCATTTTTTCCCCTTCTATTTGCCATAAAGTGATGGAACCGGATACCATCATCTTTGTTTTTTTTTAATTCCTCTAGAATCTGCTGCTCTGACCTAGCCAGGCAAGTTGCATAAATTCTCAGGAAGCCCATTTTTTGAGACTTAATTTGGTTGGTCCATGAACTACTTCAGAACAATAAGTTTTAAATTTTAAACTTCAGACAAGGTAATTGTTCCCATCTATATATGATCATCCTCCATGACTCAAGAAGCATATTCAAGACTCCATCTTTATCAAATGAACTGAGCTCGGGGGTCAGAGCTGGACTGCCCTCATATGCTCAAGCTTTCATTTTTCACAGGACACTGTTCAAACTATCCTAACAGTAAAAACCTGCCTATGATTACCATGATGAAGAACATATGGCTAGACAAGGATTTATTCATTCTACTTATTTAAGACCATCTATATGAACAGAAACAAATATTTATATACAGCCAATTGTATCCCAGGTAGTGTTAGTGGTGAAGACCCTGCCTGCCAACGCAAGGGATATAAGAGACACAGGTTCGATTCCTGAGTTGGGAAGATCCCCTGGAGGAGGAAATGGCAACCCACTCCAGAATCCCATGGACAGAAAAGCCTGGCAGGCCACAGGCCATGGGACCTGCCTTAGCACACACACAATTGTATCCCCCAAGTTATTCCCTATGATCCACATTGGCTACTACCTGAACTGAATTTTAATTACTTTCCCTATCTCCCCATCCCAACTCCACTGTTTTAAGTTGTGAGGCTATGGGATTTGAGAGTTAATTTCAATGTGAGATGAATTAAACATGTTTCCTAGATTTAGATTAGATGAGTTAATTACTATGGCATGGCTAGGTACTTTGTTCTTTAATCAGAAAAAAATAGAATAATCATGTTCAATATTTTGAAGGCCTTCTACATACAAGGTATCAATGATGCAGTTTTCCTTTTTGTAATTTCTGCTACAGGAAGTCATAATGTAGAGTCTATATGCATAATTAAAATTCAAGCAAATATATTATAGACTACCTAAACTTCCAGAGTAATTCATTTATGAGCTTAAAATTAAAAGCTAAACACAGTTAATTAGTACTTTTACAAATCCTACAAGACAAATGAGTTAAGTTTTATAATAGTAAAGTATGGGCTTTTATACTTCCAGCATGACTACAAAAATAAATTCCATATGAATTAAAAACTTCAAAGTTAAAAAAAATAAAAATACTAGGGGAAAAATATTCTTATATTCCTAGGATGTGAAAATTCTGCTTAGCATAATATAAAACCAAGAAATTATTTTTTTAAGTTAAAAGCCAATTAAACAGAAATTTAACTACTGTATTTAAAAGACACTAGAAATTTTAAAAGATAAATGACATATTTAGAAATGTATACCATTTCTAAATGATAGATAATTTAAATACACTTAATCCACAATGTTCACAACTCATTATGAGAAGATTAACATAACCAAAGTTATGATGGATGAATTACAAAAAAAGATACAAGTGACCAATAAACGTACAGAAAAACACTTCACTAATAAACAGTCAACAGGTTTTTTTAAATGAGATCATTTTAACCTATTAATCTGCCACAGGTGAATAAAAGTGAGGATCCACAGAAATGGCACATTAATTTATCTCAATACAATGTAAATAAGTTCAAACTTCTTACTGAGCTATTAGGCAATATCTGTGGAAAAATTAAATGCAGATCTCCTTTGTTCTAATAATTCTAATTCTAGGAATTCATACTCAGTATTACTAGCAGAAGTGTGGCCCCCCTCCCAACCTCTCTCTCATCGTCTCTTTCCATTTTTTCTCTGGCATGCTTTTTTCTTCTCTGCCAGGGCAGTTATTTGCTGTCCTCCAGGGAATGCAGGCAGTTCTTCTCTGGCCGAGTGGATAAGTACAACTCAGGGGCAATTTTAGTCTCATGTTAAAACCATCTTCTTAAATTTACCCTTATCAGTAGTAAAGTGGGACTGTATTTTAATTCCTGCCTGGCTCCTCAGTCTATTTATCAAAGTATATATTTATCAACATCTAAAAGTATTACTCTATCCCAAAGCCTAACACAGTGGAATACATACAGCCATGAAAAGTGGTCACTCTCTATGTACTAATGTGGAAAGAGGTGCATGGTATAATAAAATATAAAACAAATTACATAATGTTACTTCTAAAAAGGGCAAATATACATATATATATATATATGTGTATATATATATATATATATATATATATATATATATGGACTTCCTTGGTGGCTCAGATGGTAAAGTGTCTGTCTACAATGTGAGAGACCTGGGTTCGATCCCTGGGTTGGGAAGACTCCCTGGAGAAGGAAATGGCAACCCACTCCAGTACTCTTGCCTTGAAAATCCCATGGACGGAGGAGCTTGGTACAGGCTACTATCCACGGGGTCACAGAGTCGGGCATGACTGAGCGATTATTATTATCAGCAATTATCTCTGGGAATGGTTTTCTTTGGTAGACATTGATTTTATACTTTGTAAATGTATGTAATTTTATAAAAGGTCATTTATTCACTTATGACAGCTCCTACGTTTAAAATAAAATGGGTGAAAAATCTTAATTCACTCTGAAACAGAAGAACTGTTTTTATCATAAACTGATTAAAAGCACATGGGGCCTGGATTCTTTTGGTTTTATTGTTGCAAACAATATGTTTCCAAAATTAGAAATGTGTGCAAATATAATCCCCTAGACTATTACAAAATAAGGTCATTTGTACATGAATTTTTCGATGTAAAAATCCTGGAACCATGGTTAATGTTTTAACCATAACAAACTTTGTTGTTGAGGCATGAAATAATGGACAGCACCAAAAAAGAACACATTTCAAAATGCATAATGTGGAAACAGATAGAAACACTGAAAATAATAGAGTTCAATTTTTAAGTTACTTTTTAAAGTCACTTTCATTCTGCTTCATCAGGCGAGGACCCAATGGGACTAACAATGGGGGAGGGGATTGAGTAGGAATGTCAATCTGGGGGGAGGGGAGGTCCCTCCTGACCACGCCCCTGCTGAGCATTATGCAGATCAGGGAGAGCCACACAGGGTCTGATTTCCCCCAAGGATTGATGAACAAGTACAAAATAATAGGAAGTGACAGGAAACAGACGACGGAGGTCTAATTTAATGTCATTTAAAGAGACAATATACCTTAAATTGGTCTTCAGAAATTATAGGTTACAAATAAGATAACGGAAATGTGTTTTTATCATTTTAGTTCCCTAATACAAGTTTCCTGGTGAAGGAAAAGGAGATTATTTGCTATATAATGCAGTTAAATTTAAAAATATACTAATTTAGGGTAATTTCTTACCTTTAGCAATATAAGAAACTATAAACACTTGTACAATTCAATATAAAGATGCAAGTTAATATATTTTATTTTTAATATATTCATAAGTAATATAAAGTTAATAAGTATATAAAGTTAAGCAAGATATTTTAATAGTTATATCTTGAACTAATGTAGATGCATGAATATGTGTGAGTTCTTTCATCACATCCATGTCCAAATAGGGTTAGAAGTCCCACATTTAAAAAATTAAATTTGTCTAAAATAAATTCAAGCATCTCCAAACAACTAAAATACAGATTTTGCTCAATATTAGTTGCCGAGAGATAAAATATGTTATATGTATGTATAGATGATATATATGTATAATACATATGTGTGTATGTTATATGTATGTATTCACAAAATCCCTAGTTAGTCAAATGTTTTGATTTTTTAATTTGCCATTTTCAAGTTATCCACTTCTCTGCCTAAAAATGGAGACAGCACATCTTCTTAGAGCAGGACTTTTTTGTTTTGGAAAAAAAGCTCTGGATGGCCCTTGTTAATTTCATAAACATAACGCAAACAGGCAGTTACTGCTCCAGGAGAAGAGTGTCACAGAATCTCATCTGTGCTTTAATAAAGCTGCCCATCCTTACTTCTATGCAGAGCCAAGGAGCATCTAGGGCAGAACGTGATGGAGAGTTCTTGACCTCTTCACTTTAGAGGTATTACAGCTGTTAGTATAGCTTCACTAATTCAATGAGATGGTCCCCACTGAGATGTGTTAATAGCAAAGGAAACCAAGAAACTTCAAAGGGGGAGAATTCCAGAAGAAACACTGGAATTCCTACTAATCTGGGCAGGAGGGGGCTGTAAATATCCATATGAATAATATGAAATAATATGAATATTATTTTTCCTATGTGCCAGGAGTCATAGATGATATAAATAGATGACAGATGATTAATAATTAGGCACAAGATAAATTTCCTAATACTTATGAATAATCATGAAAGTTTCAAATCAATTATTAATTTATAAAACACACATAGAAAATCTTGAAGTGAATTTATGCTACAACACCTGAACTCAGATTTCAGAACCCATGGATGAGTTGTAATACTACTCTGCATCCTTGAGAAGAACTTTGACCTCACTGTGATCAGACAGTATTAATTTGCAAAAAGAGGCAGATCTACAACCTCACAGTCCCAACTACTTAAGAACCCTAACCTGGCTACTTAGTCTACTGTGGATCTCACTTCTGCTGAAATGACAAGAAGATGCCATAAAATAAAACTGTTCGCACCAGATCAGCTAAGGCAGTTATATGCAATAACCCCAAGGCAGGTGCATTTTTCCTGCAGCAGAAACCACGTCCAGCCATCCAGCCCTGACTCATAGATAAGCCCAGAGAGTGCTATCCACTCAAAGACTTAGCTGTCTCACAGGGACAGAAATGGTGTATGGCCTTTGGTTCTAAAATACCCACCCCATAACCTTTTCCCTGAACTTCATGTCCGAGACTGGACTCTTTGCTAACTGGGTTTCCTGCTTCTGGATTCAGACTGGGCAGAGTGGTCTTTCTAAAGCAAAATTCAGTTTCTGCCATGCCCAGCAGTAAAGTAATTCCACTCCTCTCTCAGTATTTGAACTTTATTTTCTTGTAGGCTACAGTCCATAGGGTCGCAAAGAGTCGGACACGACTGAGCGACTTCACTTCACTTTACTTCACTTATTTTAGTACTCTCTCAGTCTTTGGATTAATCTTATGTTAATTATTAAACACATTTTTGAAACACAATCCACCACAAGTGTGTTTAATAATTAGCATAAGATTCAAAATACATTTTCCTCAGAAACAACATTTCAGTTGGGATGTGGGTGTGTGCTAAGTTGCTTCAGTCACGTCCGACTCTTTGAGACCCTATGGACTCTAGTTCACCAGCCTCCTCTGTCCATAAGGTTTTCCAGGCAAGAATACTGGAGTGGGTTGCCATGCCCTCCTCCAGAGGATCTTCCTGACCCAGGGATAGAACCCACATCTCTTTTGTCTCCTGCATTGGCAGGTGGGTTCTTTACCAGTGCACGATCTGGGAATCCCCTTAATTGGCTTGAAAGTGAAAGTGAAGTCGCTCAGTCGTGCCCGACTCTTAGCGACCCCATGGACCACAGCCCACCAGGCCCTCCGTCCATGGGATTTTCCAGGCAAGAGTACTGGAGTGGGGTGCCGTTGCCTTCTCCGTTAACAGCAGCTAGGCATATTATATTTACTTGGAGCTGGTATACTTGGTGACAGCCTTAGTGCCCTCGGACACAGTGTGCTTGGCCAGCTCCCCAGGTAGCAGCAAGCGCATGGAGGTCTGGATCTCCCTGGATATGATAGTCGAGCGCTTGTTGTAATGGGCCAGGCGCGATGCCTCGCCAGAGATGCGCTCGAAAATGTCGCTGACGCAGGAGTTCATGATTCCCATGGCTTTGGACGAGATGCCGGTGTCCGGATGGACTTGCTTCAGCACCTTGTACACGTACACGGAGTAGCTCTCCTTGTGGCTGCGCTTGCGCTTCTTGCTGTCCTTTTTCTGGGCCTTGGTCACAGCTTTTTTAGAGCCTATTTTAGGGGCAGGAGCAGACTTAGCCGGTTCAGGCATGTCTATAATTGGGTTGAGACCAGCAATAAGGTAGAATATTCCCTGCTGGGACAACTGGCCCTCCTCCACCACTCTGAACCTGCAACTAGAGGAGGAAGAGGACGGGAAAGGGAGATGGGAAGGTACACTCAAATGTTAACATTTCACAGAACTTCCCAAAGCTATCAGTTCACATTTACGTAAAGAGAGAGAAATCGTAGCAGGAAGTAGGGGAGATGTCCTTACTTTTGGTCTGTGCTGATTTGTACATTTGAAAATGGGTAGATCTGTTTGTAAAAGCAAGCTGATATATATAGGCTTCAAAATGTTTGTAAGTCAAATCACGAAAAAGAAAACTAAATTTTTAGATTTTCTGATCTAGAGGACTGTAAACAACTCAAGTAGATTTTTGAAGACCTACCAGAGTAAATAAAAATCATAAATGGGAAAAATAGGTATGTGTGCAAAGGAATAGCACAAAGTAGTCCTCATAATCCATCTATAATTAGACGTATGAGAGAAAACTAGAAGATAAGAAAAGATCCAAATGCTGTTACTAAAACTACACAAATTGGGATGTGCATGTGAAAAAGAAAAAGCACTGCCCTTCTACATGTCTCATTCCAATCAGTGTATCTTAAGACTATTCTGTTTAAGGCAAGTATATACTCACTTGAAAAGGGAATTACTTATTATAAGACAGGATTCTTTAAAAGTAAGAAGTACTAAAACACATACTGTTATGAATGATTTAACATTTGATAACATAATATGCTATATGGGTTCTTCAGTATCTTTAAAGAATAAAAGTCACTAAAGTAATGCCATTTCATTTTTGTAGAAAACAATTATTAGAGAGGTAATATGTAAATGGAATTCAACTAAATAATTTATTTTATAATGTATATTCTATAATGTATATATCTATCCATGTCTTCTAACAAAGACTGTGTGTTCAACATGTATTTATTAATTGACGGCTTTTTGAAAAGCAATGTTAATTCAAAGAAATAGAAGCACTACAAGATGTGGAAATAACTCCTCTCTAAAGTATGCTTCCACTAAATGGAGAAACATTTCATAGTCGTTTTTGCCTTTTGGTCTTTTACTGTTAAAAATCAATCATATAAAAATTTCCAAAGAAAATATACAGTTGTAATTATAGAAAGATTGCTTTTTAATCAACAAGAACATGGGATGAGAAATAAAAGCTAGCATTTCTAATGTGCCCTCAAGTTCTCACAAAAGGCAAAACACCAGTAAGTTAATGTACCTGGTTTACACAGTGATAAAAAATATAGAATATACTATAGTCATCATCACCTTTGTTCTCTTCTTCCCAAATGCTTTTCTCTTAATACTCGAAAATAAATGTTTGAAGGCAAACGATTAAAGCAATGACATCCTTTTCAAGTTCTATTTCTATGTTTCTAATTTACAGTCACTACCTAAATGTTACAAAAGATTGTTTTCCCTAAACAGACATCACTTCTTAAAGTTCTGTCATTAAAAGGCTGCCTTGAGTTTTATATTTCTTGACATCAGGTTATCTGGGCTATATTTACTGTCCAGTGTCCAATGACATTTGCAGAAGGGTTCAAGAACTAAATTCTACCTTTTATGATATTAACATAAATGTACTTTTATAGAAAGAAAAAAGGGTCACCATAAGACATAACAGCTAAATGTCAAAGAGAAGATGGAAAGGATGAAAAACTCAGAGTCTATCTTTGAATAACATTAATAAAAGTTGATAGAGGTATTTCAAACCTAAATTCTGACTTTCAGCTTAAGGCTTTTCCCCTTCACCCACACTCCTCTGCTCCCATCAATTAGTATATTGGTCACACGCACCAATCCTGGAATTCTATGGCAAGGTTCTAATTCTCAGTAAAATTTGGTGGATAGATATATATTTTTGCTGAAATTCAATACCACAATTTTCTGAGTATGTGAGGTGCTACTTTAAAGTAACGAGGCTGATTCTTATGCGTGGCTTGAAGAAGCCAGGAAAGGTGTCATCATAGCAAGGACAAGTTTCAACAAGCCTTAACCTGGAGCAACTGCTGTGAAGGCTGGTCAGCTCTCATGCCTGAGGTGGTGCTAAAGAAACCCACGCACAGGCTCACATACATATACATATGCAGCCTACATGGGAAAGAAATGATTCCAGGTAAATAATACAGTTAAAAAAAATTTTAGAGTAAAAATTTCAGAATAAATTTAAATTTAAAAATTATTTGTATTTGAAATTAAAGCTGCAGAAGATTTTAAATTAATAGCAATTTAACAGAAATTAAATTTGTTAAAAGAAACTAGAGGAAATAAAGTTATGTCAAAAAGTTTTTTTTTAATTGACTTCAAAATCATTTTGAAGACAGTAGAGAAGACTCTCACGACACTTTAACTGAGTTTCAGAACTCAACATCTTGGGAGCATTTTTAATGAACTAGACTCCCGGTCTTGCCCCAGATTGACTGAATATGAATTGAGCAGAGGTGGGACATCTGTGATTCTGATGCTGTCAGGCTCGGAAACCATTACATCAGGATAGTGTCAAAAGCATTGGGTTGGTCAAAATATTCATTCAGGTCTTTCCATAAGATGTTACAGAAAAACTTGAACAAACTTTTAGGCCAATCCACTATATTTAGTGTATCCAAATAGGTAACTGAAAGAAAAAGTTGGCCAACTAAGAACAAGGTACCATGCCTGTAAGGTAACTGATTGAATATGAGAAAAAACAGATGATAAAATAATCAATGACAGTGATAATAATAGCAGCTAACATTTATTAAATGTTTTCTAGGTGCCAGGCATTGTTCTAGAACATATAGATATTATCACTTTGAGATACTTTCTCATTGTTAGGCATTTCAAATATTATCTCACAATCGTCCTATTATTATCCCCATTTTACAGGTGAGAAATTGAAACGGGTTAACCAGCTTGCCTAAGGCCACAGAGCTGGTTAAATCATGTTGCTTGGACTTGAATCCAGGCAATCTGACTCTAGCATCTGGGTTCTTAAGCGGTATAGTATATTGGCTTGGTAAAAGAATAAAAAAGTTGCCCTAAAGATATGCCATGAATTTTGAGTAATTAGAAAGAGTGGACTTGATACAAAATTCCTGTATTCTGAGTCCATGTCAAAATCACATGCAAAAATGACTTTATTTCCTTGACATAAATGACACTGTTCACACAAAACTCATACCACAGATAAAATAAAACATCTATAAAGTTTCTTATGTATAACTGCTGAAGCATTTGGAAGATTCTTCGCAACATAATGGGCAATATTTATCTAGAAATTAGTTCCTAATGAAAATTCATAGACTCACAATATGTTCTTCATGAAACTATTTGATACTTAACACTAGGTTCATCATCAGATTTGGCAAAAATGACTTTTTGTATTTCAAAAAATAAATTCAACATACAGAGATAAAAACATTATCACTGACAATAGTCATACAAATGCAATTAATGTAAATCCCAAGTGGTTTTGAGCAAAGCAGTACTGTTGAATTAACCTCACAAGATTGAAGGCTGTGTACTATATAGAGGCTTGTAATTTCTGATTTTTAAAAAAATCTGATGCATTATGTTGTACGTACAGTTTGTATTTCATTTTAAAATTATATGTAAGACAAAATTTTAGAGGTTTAACCTAGGTATTATTTTTAAATTAATGTTAAAAATCTATTTTTAATGTGCAAAGACCATTTGAATGACATATTTAATTAACAGGTATATGGAAAATGTTTAGCCTCAAGAGTAATATAATAAATGCTAATAAAACAATGAAATATGTATATGCTAAACTATCAAATATGAAAATATTAATGACAGATCCTAAAAAGATTACATTGATTCAACCCTTTTGAAAGACTTAATAGAGCTTTATGTATTTACAAACAAATAATAATAATTTCCATCCTGGGTATTATCCTAAATAATTACAAAGAAGTTTATTTCAGGAAAAGAAAAAAAAAATGTAGTTGTATTATAATAGAAGAATGGTTATAAAGCAGAGCATATTAAACAGTGTTCTCCAGAGAAACAGAACCAACAGGATATATATATATATGCTGCTAAGTCACTTCAGTCGTGTCCAACTCTGTGCGATCCCAGAGACGGCAGCCCACCAGGCTCCCCTGTCCCTGGGATTCTCCAGGCAAGAACACCGGAGTGGCCTGCCATTTCCTTCTCCAATGCATGAAAATGAAAAGTGAAAGTGAAGTCACTTCAGTCGTGTCCGACTCTGTGTGACCCCATGGACTACAGCCCACCAGGCTCCTCCGTCCATGGGATTTTCCAGGCAAGAGTACTGGAGTGGGGTGCCATTGCCTTCTCCGATATACATATATATATATACACACACATACAAACATATATACAGATATAGATACATACGAAGGATTAACTGGTGCAATTATGAAGGCTGAAAAGGCCCTCAAACTGCAGTAAGCAAGATGGCGGCCCAGGAAAGCTTGTGCCCTCCATGTGCATGCTCAATCGTGTCTGACTTTTGTGACCCCACGGACTGTAGCCCACCAGGCTCCTCTGTCCATGGGATTTCCCAGGCAAGAATCCTAGAGTGGGCTGCCATTTCCTCCTCCAGGGGGTCTTTCCTGACCCAGGAATCAAACCTGCCTCTCCCGAGTCTCCCACATTGGCAGCTGGATTCTTTACCACTGAGCTACCTGGGAAGGCTCAGTGAAAGCTTGTGGTACAGTTCCCAAAATTGAAAGGCCTGAGAAACAAAGTTTTCAATGGTGTAAGTCTCAAGCTGAGTCCTAAGGCCTCACCCAGAAGAACCAACGTTCCAGGGCAGGGGAAAATGGATGTCCAAGTCCAAGAAAGAGAACAAATTCACCTTTCTCCGCCTTTTTGTTCTGTTTAAGCCCCCACACAAGTGAGGGCCATCTTCTTTACTCAGTCTACCTATGCAAAGCTAAGCTCTTCAGGAAACATCTTCATAGACACAACCAGAAACAATATTTTACCAGCTATACAGGCATCCCTTAGCCCAGTCAAGTTGACTCATAAGACTGATCGTCATATACACTACAACACAACCATAATAGACCTCCTTAGCATTTCTCAAAAGTATCATTAACTATTACTAGGTAAATAAGTCACAGAAGGTATGCTTCTGTAGGAAAGAGAAATAGGAATTGTATAAACTACTGATTAAAGTGACATAATAGTTCTGTAAAATAAAAAAACAGATAATAACCCACAAAAACGTGCATACTCTTTTCAGAGTTTTGCTTTCAGATATATACTTTGCAGAAATCTTAATACATGTGCATACAGAGTAATATACACAAATGTTTGTAGGAGCATTCTTTACAACAATCTGGATACAAACTGTGTCAACAAGTCAGATAAGTAGATTGTTTATATGCATAACAGAAATTGATGCATAACAGTTTTCTATATCAGCATGAATATAAGTCACAAATAAAATGTTGCAAGTACAGAGTAATGTATATTATACACTATTTATACAAAGAATGAAAAAATGTAAAAGTTTTACATGGTTAGAGATATATATATATGTATATATATAAAACTCTATATAAATATATATTTATATAGAGAGACTACATGCATGTGTAATCATATAAAACATCTCTAGAAATTCAGGATACTAATTATATCTGGAAAGGAGGCAAAAGGAAGGGAAATTCTGTATTTATGCTTTATATCCTAAAAATAAAATACAAAGAAACATTTGGTTTATATAAATGTTCATATTAATCTTTCATATTTGAAATATTTCATTGTTTTAAAATAAGGGAAAATTAGATCACCATTTCCATCCCATATAAGAGAATGGGAAACAAAGCTAGGAAGGACTATGGCATGATTGCTGGACTGTGGTGACAATGACTTGACTTAAGAGATTCTGGTATTAGGGAATGAAAAGAAAAAAATTTGAACTGTACAGAGAGTCTTGATAATAGAAGATTTATAAAACCACACAGAAGAATACAAATGGAAAGATGATGTTTATATTTGGAATATAATTTCCTCTTATATTTGAAATTCTGAAACTAAATGCTTAAATTTCAGGCAAAGTATTGTAGCTTCATCTTTCTTCTCTAATGGTTTCTCATGAATCAGAAGTGATTTGTTTCCTAGATCAGCTTAATGGTTCCCCAGAAATAATTCAAACTTTAAAAAAAAAGAGAGAGAGAAAGGACTAGGGGAAAAAGACACATCAGTTTTTCAGCTGAGTAACTAGAGTCTACAAAAAAAGGAGAAAGAATTAGGAACAGAAAAACTATTTTAAGAAATAAAGGCCAAAATTTTAATAAATAATAGAACCCAACAGATCCAACAACAATCTCAAGCAGATAAATCTTCCCCCACTCCAACAAAAACACAAAAGATATAACATGATCAAATTTAAAAAAAAAGAACTATAAAATCATAAAAGCAGCAGGAAAAAAATCTCATTATGAAAGGAAATCTCAGATAAGAATAATATCTAATGTAGCATCAGAAACTCGTATAGCCAGAATACAATGGAGCAACACTTTTAAGCAAACAAAAAACAAAAAAAACCTACCTAGAATTCCATACTCAATGAAAATATATTTCAACAAGGAGGATAAAACCAAGACTTTCTCAAACCCCAAAAAAAAAATCATTAACCAAAGGAATATTTAAGGAAGCTCTTAGAGCAAAAGAAAAACAAAGTGGACACTTGGATTTGTTAAGGGATAAAGAATTTCAGTTTCCCTGGTGACTCAGATGGTAAAGAGTCTTCCTGCAATGGGGGAGACCTGGGTTTGATCCCTGGGTTGGGTAGATCTCCTGGAGAAGGAAATGGCAACCCACTCCATACCGTTGCCTGAAATAATCCCATGGACTGAGGGAGCCTGGCAGGCTACAGTCCATGGGGTCACAAACGGTCAGACACAACTGAGCGACTAACACACACAAGGAGTGTCAAAATCCATTAAGTACATAGATAAATAAAAGACATTTATTCTCATGTTGACATTCTAGGAATCAGTGAACTAAAATGGACTGGAATGGGTGAATTTAACTCAGATGACCATTATATCTACTACTGCAGGCAGGAATCCCTCAGAAGAAATGGAGTAGTCATCATGGTCAACAAAAGAGTCCGAAATGCAGTACCTGGATGCAATCTCAAAAACGACAGAATGATTTCTGTTCGTTTCCAAGGCAAACCATTCAATATCACAGTAATCCAAGTCTATGCCCCAACCAGTAACGCTGAAGAAGCTGAAGTTGAACGGTTCTATGAAGACCTATAAGACCTTTTAGAACTAATACCCAAAAAAGATGTCCCTTTCATTATAGGGGACTGGAATGCAAAAGTAGGAAGTCAAGAAACACCTGGAGTAACAGGCAAATTTGGCCTTGGAATACGGAATGAAGCAGGGCAAAGACTGATAGAGTTTTGCCAAGAAAATGCACTGGTCATAACAAACACCCTCTTCCAACAACACAAGAGAAGACTATACATGGACATGACCAGATGGTCAACACCGAAATCAGATTGATTATATTCTTTGCAGCCAAAGATGGAGAAGCTCTATACAGTCAGCAAAAACAAGACCGGGAGCTGACTGTGGCTCAGACCATGAACTCCTTATTGCCAAATTCAGAATGAAATTGAAGAAGGTAGGGAAAACCACTAGACCATTCAGGTATGACCTAAATCAAATCCCTTATGATTATACAGTGGAAGTGAGAAATAGATTTAAGGGCTTAGATCTGACAGCTAGAGTGCCTCATGAGCTATGGAATGAGGTCCGTGACATTGTACAGGAGACAGGGATCAAGACCATCCCCATGGAAAAGAAACGCAAAAAAGCAAAATGGCTGTCTGGGGAGGCCTTACAAACAGCTGTGAAAAGAAGAGAAGTGAAAAGCAAAGGAGAAAAGGAAAGATAGAAACATCTGAATGCAGAGTTCCAAAGAATAGCAAGAAGAGATAAGAAAGCCTTCTTCAGCGATCAGTGCAAAGAAATAGAGGAAAACAACAGAATGGGAAAGACTAGAGCTCTCTTCAAGAAGATCAGAGATACCAAAGGAACATTTCATGCAAAGATGGGCTCGATAAAGGACAGAATTGGTATGGACCTAACAGAAGCAGAAGATATCAAGAAGAGGTGGCAAGAATACACAGAAGAACTGTACAAAAAAGATCTACACGACCCAGATAATCACGATGCTGTGATCACTCATCTAGAGCCAGACATCCTGGAATGCGAAGTCAAGTGGGCCTTAGAAAGCATCACTACAGACAAAGCTAGTGGAGGTGATGGAATTCCAATTGAGCTCTTTCAAATCCTGAGAGATGATGCTGTGAAAGTGCTGCACTCAATATGCCAGCACATTTGGAAAACTCAGCAGTGGCCACAGGACTGGAAAAGGTCAGTTTTCATTCCAATCCCAAAGAAAGGCAATGCCAAAGAATGCTCAAACTACTGCACAATTGCACTCATCTTACATCCTAGTAAAGTAATGCTCAAAATTCTCCAAGCCAGGCTTCAGCAATACGTGAACTGTGAACTTCCTGATGTTCAAGCTGGTTTTAGAAAAGGCAGAGGAACCAGAGATCAAATTGCCAACATCTGCTGGATCATGGAAAAAGCAAGAGACTTCCAGAAAAACATCTATTTCTGCTTTATTGACTATGCCACAGCCTTTGACTGTGTGGATCACAATAAACTGTGGAAAATTCTGAAAGAGATGGGAATACCAGACCACCTGACCTGCCTCTTGAGAAATTTGTATGCAGGTCAGGAAGCAACAGTTAGAACTGGACATGGAACAACAGACTGGTTCCAAATAGGAAAAGGAGGACGTCAAGGCTGTATATTGTCACCCTGCTTATTTAACTTCTATGCAGAGTACATCATGAGAAATGCTGGACTGGAAGAAACACAAGCTGGAATCAAGATTGCCGGGAGAAATATCAATAACCTCAGATATGCAGATGACACCACCCTTATGGCAGAAAGTGAAGAGGAACTAAAAAGCCCCTTGATGAAAGTGAAAGTGAAGAGTGAAAAAGTTGGCTTAAAGCTCAACATTCAGAAAATGAAAATCATGGCATCCGGTCCCATCATTTCATGGGAAATAGATGGGGAAACAGTGGAAACAGTGTCAGACTTTATTTTTCTGGGCTCCAAAATCACTGCAGATAATGACTACAGCCATGAAATTAAAAGACGCTTACTCCTTGGAAGGAAAGTTATGACCAACTTAGATAGCATATTCAAAAGCAGAGACATTACTTTGCCAACAAAGCCGCCTAGTCAAGGCTGTGGTTTTTCCTGTGGTCATGTATGGATGTGAGAGTTGGACTGTGAAGAAGGCTGAGTGCCAAAGAATTGATGCTTTTGAACTGTGGTGTTGGAGAAGACTCTTGAGAGTCCCTTGGACTGCAAGGAGATCCAACCAGTCCATTCTGAAGGAGATCAGCCCTGGGATTTCTTTGGAAGGAATGATGCTAAAGCTGAAACTCCAGTACTTTGGCCACCTCATGCGAAGAGTTGACTCATTGGAAAAGACTCTGCTGCTGGGAGGGATTGAAGGCAGGAGGAGAAGGGCACGACAGAGGATGAGATGGCTGGATGGCATCACTGACCCAGTGGACGTGAGTCTGAGTCAACTCCGGGAATTGGTGATGGACAGGGAGGCCTGGCATGGGGCGATTCATGGGGTTGCAAAGAGTCGGATACGACTGAGCAACTGATCTGATCTGATCTGATTCTCACTTTGGTGGTGGTGGTTTAGTCACTAATTCTCACTTTAGTCTCTTTAAAACATAAGTGTTTAAATAAAAAATAACAATATTTTTTGAGTTTAACACATGTAGCAAGATATATAACAATAGTAGCACAAAGAATAGGAGAGATAAATGGAAATACATGATATATATTTCTTCTCTTGTAATAAAGTAAATATTATTCAAAGGCAGACTATGAAAAGCTAAATATGTATACTGTAAATCCTGGAACAACAACTACACTCATACACAAAAATTAAACAAAGATATTCAGCTAATAAACCCATGGTAGAGACAAAATGAAATCATTAAAAGAACACTTCAATTTAAAAGAGGTTAGTAGAAAAGATAAAAGGAACAAAGAGCAAATGAGACAAATATAACACAAATGAAAAGTTAAACTCAATCATATCAATAATAATATTAAATATAAATGGTTTAAACATTCAAAATAAAAAGTAAGAAACTGTAAGATTGGGAGGAAAAGCAAGACCCAAATTATTTCCATAAGAAACACTTTACCTATAAAGATACAGATATATTAAAAGTAAATGGATAGAAAATACTATCTCCTGATAACACTAATGAAAAGAATATAGGAGTAACTATATTAAACAAACTATATAAAACAAAGTAGACTTCAAAACAAAAAAGTATTAACAGGACTAAAGACGTACACTGCATAATGATTATTAAAAGTCAGTTCATGATGAAAATATAACAATCCTAGATGTATATGGTTCCACTAACAAAGCTTTAAAGTATATGTAGAAAACACTGATAGAACTGAAAGGAGAAATAAATCCAAAATTACAGTAAAGATAATAGAAGATCTGAACAACGCTATCAAGCGACATGAGCAAATTGACATTTATAGATCACTTGCAACCAACAAAGTAGAGCATTCTACTGGCACATTTGTTTAGAGCATATTCTAAGCCATAAAACAAATTTCAAAATTTTTCAAAGAACTAAAATTATACAGACCTCATTTATTCTTTTTCCTCCCTCATTCCCTTCTTCTCCCTTTCTTCCTTTTTTTCCAAGCTGGCATATATTGTGATTGTATCCTGGGATGTACTAGGCTATTAAATATTTTTAATATCACTAGGGACCAGAGGTAAAACAGAAGTACAAACTATGAGCAGAACTAAAGTTACAGGCCTGCTGGGCTCCTAGTCAAAAGTAATCCTTAGAGCCTACCCAAGTATTGTGTATGTGTGTGCTCAGTCATGTCCAACTCTTTGCGACCCCATGGACTGTAACCCGCCAAGCTCCTCTGTCCATGGAATTTTCCAGGCAAGAAGACTGGAACGGATTGTCATTTCCTACTCCAGGGGATCTTCCCAGCCCAGAGATTGAACCCACCCATGTCTATTGGGTCTCCTTCATTGGCAGGCAGCTTCTTTAACTATTATGAGGACTAAAAAGGCTCTATTTGAAATAGGGGCTGGGAGCTGGTTCACTGTGTGAACACAAAGATGGGGTTCCCAATCATCTGAACCTTGGTATAGCTCAGGGGAGGAGGCTGAAGAAATCTGCAGATCTACTGATAGGACCAACGGATTTACAGAGACCCCTGGAACTACTGAGTGAAGGGGGAGCACAGAGTTCGATTTCTCAGAACTGAGCCAGCCACTTATTGCTTCTGTGACCGGATACTTACTGTGCACAGAGCACTAGATAGGAGCACCCAGCAACCTTGCAGGACAGCTCTGCGCTGGAATTGTGAGCTAGGCAGAGGTGACGGAAGCATTCCTGGATAGTGAAGGGTGAATATTCAAGAAGACTCAAGATGGGTTAAACTTCAGAAGGAGGAAAAAAGGAACTCAGAAGAAAGGCAACAAATTCAAGAAACAACAGTGACCATTTAAACTGACAAAATATCAATGTTATTGATATTAAAAAAAATAACTTTTGATTCACTTGATTTTTTATTTTTGGTCCTATTTTTTGCTTCATTGATTTTTTTCTTTATTAATTCCCTTTTCTGCTTTTGTAGGGCATAACTGTCTTCCTTTTCTACAGTGAAAACTTAGATCATTGTTTTTAGACATTTTAATACAAATATTGTAATGCTACAGATTTCCTTCCAAGAATTGCCTTAGCTGGATCTACCAAATTTCATGTAGGGGAAATGTTTAAATTTTAAAAGCCACATTAAAAATATAAACAGACCTACAAACATAGAAATAGGTTATCAAAAGGGAAAGGGAGAGGGAAAAGTGTTAAATTAGAAGTATGGGATTAATAGGTATAAAATACATAAAACAGACAACAAGGATTTACTATATAACACAGTGCACTATATTCAGTATCCTATAATAATCTATAATAAAAATTGTCTGAAAAATAATAAATATATATAACTGAATTACTTTGCTGTACAGCTGAAACTAACACAGTATTGTAATTGAACTATACGTCAATTAGAAAAAATTTAAGTAAAAAGCTGTGTTAAGGTATATTAAAAAGCAGAGACATTACTTTGCTGACAAAGGTCCATATAGTCAAAGGTATGGTTTTCCAGTAGTCATATATGGATGTGAGAGTTGGACCATAAAGAAGACTGAGCACCGAGGAATTGATGCTCTTGAACTGTGGTGTTGGAAAAGACTCTTGAGAGTTCCTTGGACAGCAAGGAGAGCCAACCAGTCCATCCTAAAGGAAATCAGTCCTGAATATTCATTGGAAGGACTAATGCTGAAGCTGAAACTTCAATACTTTGGCCACCTGATGCAAAGAACTGACTCATTGGAAAAGACCCTGATACTGGGAAAGATTGAAGGCAGGAGGAGAAGTGGATGACAGAGGATGAGATGGTTGGATGGCATCACCAACTCAATGGACATGAGTCTGAGCAATCTGCAGGAGTTGGTGATGGACAGCGAAGCCTGGTGTGCTGCAATCTATGGTGTAGCAGAGCCAGACACGACTGAGTGACTGAACTGAACTGAACTGAACTGAAGGTATATAGGATGAAATATAACCCTGAAACTATATGTCAGGGACTGTGAATTCAATTGAGTTAGTCCAAGCCAGTTGTTAGTGCCTTACAAGTAGTATGATGAAATCTTATTCTTAAAAACTCTCATGTTATATACATATGTGGATGGGTATGTATGTAACATTGAACTGTATTACAGAATGACTCTTTTAAACTATGGTCTGCTATCTCCCAGCTTTAGCCCAAAGAGTGGCATGTGTGTTAGATAAATTGAGGAGCAGGCTAGGACAAAAGGCCCCATCTGGATTCTCATTTGATATTCTGGGAGTGGTCTTTATTGAGACTGCCCTCTTCCCCAACCTTAGGTGGAAGTGGGTATGGAGTCACAGAGTAAATGAAGTGGAATAGTGTGTAAGAAGCAGAAAATAGGCTACAATCTAGCTTTTGTGAGCTGTTTTCAGTAGGGGTTTAGATAAGACCTACAAATTCTCACATGGCCCCAGACCAACCAAAAGGTAGCACAACTGTAAGCCAGAAGGGCCACAAATGTCCACAGTGACTACACTGCGGAGGCTGCAGGGTGACCTACTTAGGCCATAGGCAAGATGGAGAATGTGGTAGAAACTCAGGGAAAGCCGAGCTAAAGCTAAAGCTTCCCGGGAGTACTCCCGACCCAACAAAGAGCAGCCAATAGTTTAGGACTTATATCTGCTTCAAACCTCAGTCACAGACAAGACCAGTGATACCTCAGCAGTGGGCACCACATGGCTCAAACAACCTCCCTCCCCGGCACTATCAGGACTCCAAAACATTAATATTTAGCTCACAAACTGTCTAAAAGAATTTAGAAAACTATATACCCCTCACTTAGAAAACTGTGCACCAACATTTTATGTCAACATTAAAATTTTTTTATCATTAGCTTAAAAACAGTGATGAAAGATGCATTTTCTGGCATGTTTTAAGTATTGGTATTACTAATTAAAACAGTTCAATTTTTCTTTTAAATCTGTCCAACAAGACTAAATACCAGAACAGTTTTATGTCAACCATTTTCTTTTTTTAATTTATATTTATTTATTTTAATTGGAGGCTAATTACTTTACAATATTGTTTTGGTTTTGCCATACATCAACATGGGAAAGCTCTTCTCTGACAATCAAAAGGTTACCTGTACCCTTTTCTCATCAACTTTATATTTCTGTCCCTTTTCTTCCTTAACAGAAACACATTTATAACAAGGAAAGGTTCAGAACCCTACAAGAAGTTTATGGCACCAATATTTCAAAACAGCCCTCTGTTTGACGGCCTGGAAGTTTCTGCACTCTGGGATGAAGCACCACAATAGATTCAGGATAAGGGAAAGGTGTATTTGCCTAAAAATGATGGAAGATGTGAAAAGAGAAATGGCATGTACCTCCACTGCAGGCATGTTCTTAGGTAGGATCGTTTTATTACAAAGTATATATGAAAGTTGAGAAGCTCGTCATTCATTCCTTAACCACCCCTTTTAGTCTATGCGTACCTGCAAAGGAACAACCCCAGTTACTTAACCTCTCTCCACCTCTATAAACCCAGAGGGAAGAAAATGAGCATCTGAGCCTCTTCATCCAAAAGGCTGGGCGTTACCTAAAAGAATTCGTTAAATTATTTGGGCTCAATCAAATTTAGTTTTTTGCTTTCTCTGACCACCATGAGTAGTACCTTGTGTGAAAGGTCAAATCAGATTTAAACAAAAATTTTTAAAAACTTTTTGCATACCTTGTCCAGGGTGAGTATAAACTTGCTTTCTTGAAACATGGGTAAACTCTAGCATATGGTTTTCAAACTAAGTGACTTTCATTCTCCACTCACAGTCCTCAACCACTCCAGGATCTCAGATGCTTCAAGCCTGAGGTTGAAGAAGGCTTTTGACCTCAGTCTTACAATCAAAATGGGCCCCAAATTTAACCTTTTTCCTTACTTTTCTTTTTTTTAAATATAAATTTATTTATTTTAATTTGAGATTAATTACTTTACAATATTGTATTGGTTTTGCCATACATCAACATGAAAAGATATACATACAAAAAGGTATCATGACATAATCAACCAAAGAAGACAGCTCAGATGTTATGAAACTTCTGTCCCATCACCAGACCAAGCTACCTATACAGATTATGAATTAATATTTTTATGAATCTTGTATTATAAAAATAGAACAATTATATCTTATTAGGGAGAAGTTGTTGATAGAGTTAATTCTAAGTGTAATTATGTAAAACTATATATTCAGTGGATTTAAAACCTTGTTTTGACATTTCTTAATTATTTAATATACTGTGGGCTTCAAAAAAATATGGACCACTCTCAACTTCTTATCTATACCCACTGTGAAGAGGCCTTATCTATACCCACTGCCCTTATTTCTTCAACATCAATTTTTTCTTTAATCCTGTTCTCTCCAAGGTTTCATCATCTTTCAAAGTCACCAATAACCTTTTTCGTATCAATTATAACATGTGAAAATAATATCTTACTTCCAACTTCATCCTATTGCCTGAAAGAGTCTCTTTTTAAACCCTTCCCATATTTCAGTTAATGAAGCATAACTTACCTCTAAAGTAAAAGTGGAGTTCTATTCCCATTACAACTTTACCTCAATTGCCTTATCTATAACATTAATAATAAAAGTATCACTTACACCTGCATGCTAAGTCGCTTCAGTCGTGTCTGACTCTTTGCGACCCCATGGACTATAGCCCACCAAGCTCTGTTCGTAGGGTTCACCAGGCAAGAATACTGGAGTGAGTTGCCATTCCTTTCTCCAGCAGATCTTCCCCAACCAGGGGTCAAACCTACATCTCCTATGTCTCCTGCATTGGGAGGTGGGTTCTTTACCACTAGCACCATCTGGGAAGCCCATCACTTTTATGCAACATCTAAAAAGAAAAAATCAAACTCATAGAATGGAAATGTGGTTGCCAGGGATGGGGAAAATAGGGAGAGGTTGGTAAGAGGGTACAAACTTTCAGCAATAATGTGAATAAGGTCCAAGGATCTAATGCAAAACATGGTGAAATAGTTGAGAACACCGTATTTTATAACTGAAATTTGCTAGAGTAGAACTTAAATGTTCTCACATATATACATATATATATATATATGGTGCTGTACATGATAACTTAATGGTAAGAATTCTTTCACAATGAATACATATATCAAATCAACACAATGTACACTTTAAATATCTTAAAATTTTGTCAGTCATACCTTAAGAAAGCACAAAAATTCATAATGAAGATGATGATGATGATAGCTAACAACTACTGACCACTTACTATATCTTAGTTGCTGTGTTAAGAGTTTTATATACAATAACTATTTAATTCTCACAACAATAATATAGTATTAATTTATGTCACTCACTATTATCTATAAAATGGGAGGACTGAACTATATGACCTCCAAAGTTCATTTCAACCTTAATATGTTTTTATTGCAATTTTTTACTCTTCTTTTATTTAAGTTCCCATATAACATTTAATAGAATCTGTACCATATATTTTGAGCACTTAATTATATACTTATTAACTATATTTCCTAATGGCTTCATGTGGGTATGTTTTATCTCCAAAACAAGAAAAGAAGCTTCCTAAGAGCAAGGGAACATTTCATGCAAAGATGGGCACAACAAAGGACAGAAATGGTATGGATCTACCAGAAGCAGAAGATATTAAGAAGAAGTGGCAAGAATACACAGAAGAACTATACAAAAAAGATCTTCATGACCCAGATAATCATGATGGTGTGATCACTCACCTAGAGCCAGACATCCTGGAATGTGAAGTCAAGTGGGCCTTAGAAAGCATCACTATGAACAAAGCTAGTGGAGGTGATGGAATTCCAGTTGAGCTATTTCAAATCCTGAAAGATGATGCTGTGAAAGTGCTGAACTCAATATGCCAGCAAATTTGGAAAACTCAACAGTGACCACAGGACTGGAAAAGGTCAGTTTAACTCCAATCCCAAAGAAAGGCAATGTCAAAGAATGCTCAAACTACCGCACAATTGCATTCATCTCACATGCTAGCAAAGTAATGCTCAAAATTCTCCAAGCCAGGCTTCAGCAATACATGAACCGTGAACTTTCAGATGTTCAAGCTGGATTTAGAAAAGGAAAACGAACCAGAGATCAAATTGCCAACATCCGCTGGATCATCAAAAAAGCAAAAGAGTTCCAGAAAAACATCTACTTCTGCTTTATTGACTATGCCAAAGCCTTTGACTGTGTGGATCACAACAACTGTGGAAAATTTTTTAAAAGATGGGAATATCAGACCACCTGACATGCCTCCTGAAAAATCTGTATGCAGGTCAAGAAGCAACAGTTAGAACTGGACATGGAACAACAGAATGGTTCCAAATTGGGAAAGGAGTACATCAAGGCTATATACTGTCACCCTGCTTATTTAACTTATATGCAGTGTACAGCATGAGAAACGCTGGACTGGATGAAGCACAAGCTGAAATCAAGACTGCAGGGAGAAATATCAATAACCTCAGATATGCAGATGACACCACCCTTATGGCAGAAAGCAAAGAACCAAAGAGCCTCTTGATGAAAGTGAAAGAGGAGACTGAAAAAGCTGGCTTAAAACTCAACATTCAGTAAACTAAGATCATGGCATCTGTTCCATCACTTCATGGCAAACAGATGGGAAAACAATGGAAACACTGAGAGATTTTATTTTGGGGGGCTCCAAAATCACTGCAGATGGTGATTGCAGCCATGAAATTAAAAGATGCTTGCTACTTGGAAGAAAAGCTATGACCTACCTAGATAACATATTAAAAAGCAGACACATTACTTTGCCAATAAAGGTCCATCTAGTCAAAGCTATGGCTTTTCCAGTAGTTATGTATGGATGTGAGATTTGGACTATAAAGAAAGCTAAGCGCTAGAGAATTGATTCTTTGAACTGTGATGTTGGAGAAGACTCTTGAGAGTCCCTTGGACTGCAAGGAGATCCAACCAGTCCGTCCTAAAGGAAATCAGTGCTGAATATTCATTGGAAGGACTGATGTTGAATCTGAAACTCCAATACTTTGGCCACCTGATGCAAAGAACCTACTCATTGGAAAAGACCCTGATGCTGGAAAAGATTGAAGGCAGGAGGAGAAGGGGATGACAGAGGATGAGGTGGTTGGACGGCATCACTGACTCAATGGACATGAATTTCAGTAAGCTCCAGGAGTTAGTGATGGACAGGGAAGCCTGGCATGCTGTAGTCCATGTGGTCACAAAGAGTCGGATACGACTAGGAACTGAACTGAACTGTAGGGCAAGATCTGGGATAGTTTTCCTGTATCTTCAACACTGACTAACAGACTGAGCACATAAGTATTCAATACTTTATCATTTGAGTTTGCCTTCTTTGGCTCTCTATTTTTGAGGGGCAGGGGTGCATAGGGGAAGAAAGGTAATCTTTTCTCACCAAACAGGATTAATTCAGTGGCTGTCAGAATCATAAGGATCCTAAGAGACACTGAAAGCCCTAAAGATGTCCATCTGGTGGTTAGATGGTGAATAGACTGTGATCTAGGAGAGTGCGTGTGTGCGTGCGTGTGTGTGTGTGTGTGTGTGTGTTTCACAATTTTGTTTTGTGAAAACTTGATTACCTTGTCTACCTAATACTGAATTAAAACCAGATCATGTTAAAAGATTCTTTGTTATTTTGTTAGTCATGAAATATGGAAACCAATGTCAGAAGTATAATTAGGATATCTAGGGTGAATTTCTTCCTCCAACCACAGAACTGTCCAATAGAATTTTCAGTGAAGATGTCGTTATGGTAACATGAGGACAGCTGGCAGTACAGCTCTGGAAGATATAACTCACCTGTGGCTTGCAGAAGCCTGAACACTAGGACCCTTCGAGAGCCTTTTATTGATGCTATCACTTTGTTCTCTGATACTTTCAACATGTATTTCCTAGTGATATATACTACGTGTTGATGAATGGAGTCTTGCTCTATTCTTTTTCCATTCCTGATTGGCTTTGTTTAGGAACTTGAAATCCTTTTTAAATGTCACAGGATACTATTTTTTTTTTTTTTAGGAAATTATGTAAAACTGATTTTATGACAGAGTTAATGAGAAAATTTGACTGAAGAGAATAATAAATTCATGTTATACTCATTTTCAGCTGCTGTTACATGTATAAAATATAAACAAATAGTGAATTATGTTATTTAAAAATCAGTAATATGTGTTAGGAATGAGGTTTATTCAAGCTACACTATTAACATCAGGTGAGAGAAAACCATTACATGTCTCTTAATAAAATAAAGCAAAGCAACTATTTCCAACATGCTTACACTTAAGAGTCTCCTTTTTATCAATCAGTAGTCAGACTTAATAATCAAAGACTTAAACTATCAATCACTCACAACATTGATGGGTTTTAATAGAAAATAGGAAATACTAGTCAATCCTTAAGATAGTTGGTTTTCCTCTCCCCTAAGAATATGCCTTAGTTCTTCAAGGAAAAAGAATTCATATTCTTGTCCATTCACACAAACCTCTCAGTGAGCATTATTGTTCCAGGAGGAGGGGGCGGCAGGCAGGCGGCCCAGGATGCTAACGGAACAGATAGGATGTCAGGTGAAGATAGAATGCTGTGCCCTCTCTAACCAGCTGAAGACTCGGCATGATTGTTTTCTTACAAATAATACCTGTGGGTGTTGAAACTGTTCAGGGAATCTATCAAACACACTCTTCCACTTTGCTGCTGTAACTCTGTAAAATTTATTCTCATTTCAAAAGAGTCATAGGCAGTAATACCTGTAGGTGGTTGAGTAATTTAAAGAAAATTTGGCAGGTTTCCTCTCACTTAATTTACCAGAACAATGCTATTATTTGGAGGTTTTAAGATGCAATATTTTCTATTCAGTATGAGTAAAATCTCAAAATAGAGTTCATCATAAGGAGTTGGTTTTAACTTAAATATAAGTAGAGAAAATAAAATATTAGAATGTTTGAGGATAAAACTTTCATCATAAAAGGGAAATAAATTAATGTTACAATCACTTTTATTTTTTACAATTCTAGAAGTCAACCATACATAGATACATGAGAACAGAAAATATCTAAATAGTATAATATCTAAAAAATGCAGTAATAATACATTAATGTCAAATTACTTTCCTCATGGAAATCTGATGGTCGAGGTCAATAAGCTTATACAAGTTATCTATACAAATTAAAAAATAGATAAATGGGAGAATAATTTTTCCAGATTAACTTCCCTTATTAAGTCATCAATACTATATTGAAAATGAAAGTGAAAGTCACTCAGTCGTGTCTGACTCTTTGCAACCCAGGCCAGAATACTGGAGTGGGTAGCCTTTCCCTTCTCCAGAGGATCTTCCCAACCCAGGAACTGAACTGGGGTCTCCTGCACTGCAGGCAGATTCTTTACCAATTGAGCTATCAGGGAAGCCTTTTAATACTATATTAAGTTTATACTAAGCATCATAAGCACTTAAATGCAGACTCAAAAAATGTTTCTGTTATGAAGCAGGCATTCTCAGTAACCAGTTTAGAGGGAGAAAATCTCAGTAATGCTTAGGTGAAAAATGTATTTTTCAAATTAGCTCATTCAAAAAATATTATAAAATTAAATAATTTTTTAATTAATAAGAAAAATAAAGTGATAACTAATACTTTTTAAAGTGCTTTTTAAAGATGAAGACATATTTTAAACAATCCCCAAATGAAACTTAGTTAATTAAAATGTTCAAAAGCACATAAGCAGGTAAGTTTATTTTCTTATATAGTTTTTTAATATAGTTATGTTAAATTCCAATTTTAACTAAGTCGGGTCTCAATTTTTTAAGGAGTGTTTACTATTAATAAAGATAATATTTTTAATTGAAAGGTACTCAACTGAGATGTCAATAAAGTTGCTTTCACATAATTGAATTATCTTATAAAAAGGAAAAATCTTTAATTTTTTCCAAAGAAAATTATTTAATATAGAGTTTTCACAGTAAAAAAAAAAAAAAGTTCAATTTTGAGCCACAGATATGTATTTGACATTTGGTAGTATAATTCTAAGACAATTAGAGAAAAATATAGATTTGAAAAAATTTTTCCTGAACTGAACAGTTTTCGGGGGAATCAAATGAAATGTTTCATGAAAATAAATGTGTCACGGATAAAGGATGAAAAAAAAGGATTCACTATCCTTTCTTGATTTATGCTATTGTCAGTCCCCACCCTCTCTGCAATAATTACCTGCGCACAAACTCTAGATGGCAATATTGCACCTACTGTACTTCCAAGAACATTGTCACCGTCGGTCCCCACATACTTTCTTTATCAACATTTTATGTGCCATGGATCTATAGCCGCTTATTATAAGTGTAATGAAGCAGAAGTTATTGAAGCATTTTATTGATTGCTCAGATCACAAGTTTACTGCCATACTGAATTGGCACCTTACTTGCTGAAGCAAACTGCTGACACCTTTTTTAAAAAGTGACAACTACATCTATTTCATGACCAGAAATCCATTTTCATCTCTATCAAGACAAGAATGCAATTTTCACTTCATTTAACTGATGTTAGGCCTGCTCAAAGCATGACACTTAGAAAAAGACACACGTTTAAGGTTCTTAAAATACTTCAAGTAACTAGAATGCAGCTTGGTTTCAGGGGGGAAAAATCAACACTCACATCTGCAGACAAGCTAGTAGTCTAAAAGTTACCTATCAGAACCGTCAGCAGCAGTTCTCATTTTGAAACATTTATGACGTTATTTTAATGTTTTTAATAGTAAATTTGTTCATATATTATAGACTTTCTTTCACGGTTTCAAAGGACATCAAGAAGTTCAAAACTGAAATATCTGGGGTATTGCTCTAGGCAATGTAAATCAAGAAAAGAGCTCAGTTTTTAATATATAGATAAATGGAGATCTAATGTACTATGGTTAACAATATTGTACTATATATTGAAAAGTTGCTAAGAGAGTAGATATTGAATGTTCTCACCACACACACACACAAATATGTTAATTATGTGAAGTGGGAGAGGTGTTAACTAATCCGACTGTGGTGATCGTTTCACTATATATATAAGTGTATAAAATCATCACATTGTATACCTGAAACTTATACAGTGTTAGATGTCAATTATCTCTCAATAAAACTAGGGGAAAAAAGTAGCTGGTATACTAAGAAAAAAGTATATATAGAAAATTAAATAGGAATAGTTTTTCCTTCAATAATGTTAGGACCAATAAATGACTTTAATTAACCTACAACACAGATCTGAAAAGACAAACTCTCAACACTTCTTTTACGGGAAATTAAAAGATTCCTTAAAGATACTTTTTGCAATAAACAAAATCAGCACTAATGCAATTCAAGCATGTTTTGAACTGAATCTTTTCTGAATAGAATTGCAGTCTTATTATTATTGCTTTTATATCTAAGTATCAAACTTACTGAAATGCGTGGGTAAAGTGAACCAACATTAACCTGGGAATTTTTTTTAACAAATGTAAGTGCTCTGGTAGAAGTTAGTGTAATGTAACAATAAAATACATTTCAGTTTTAAACTACAAAACCAATATATGCTGATGTTGGATGGTCATTTCCTCATCTAATTATATGTCCACAAAATAAAGTTACAGTACAGCTCCAGTTTAAAAAATAAAACCTGATTTTTGAAGTAGAAATTTAGTGTCTGAGATTTTTAAACCTAACACATCAAATATGGAACATTAGAATATAACAGCATTCAAAAAAGTACTTAGCTTAAATTAATAAACAAAAAGGACCATGTACACACACACAAAAAAAATCACTCAGGCAGAAAATTACAGTTTTCAACAAACTTCATTAAGCAATGATCTATTAAAAATGGCCCAACTATATATTTTCAAATTAAAATTATAGAAATAAAACATTTTCTTGCAATTTCAGATATAAATAATAAAAATTGCCATTTTTTTCAATATGCTGCCAAAGTTACACATATCTCAAATTTTAAGAAACACTTGAGGATTTTTTTTCTGTTTATCTATTTTTATGAAGCTATCAAACAAGCTATAACTCAATTTCAAAGTTGATCATTTCTTTCCAAAGTGCTGAAAATAAGTAGTACTAAACATTCCTTCAAATTTCATGTCTTAACTACCACAGGGACTATGATTTTCTTCACAATTAAGATGTTGGTTGTTAAGGTATTATAGTTAGGTACTCATTTCCTTTGTGTCTCTCTCAATTTCAGAAATGACTATGCAACTTGTAACACCTGTTAAACTACACTGTGAGTCACTTTAAATGATTAAAACCATGTTTATGAGCTCCTTTAAAAACTGTATTTTAAAAGAAGTGTGCTATCCATCCATGATGTAAAAGTCTCCAGGAATTTTATTGCTTGGGGGAAAAAAAAAATCAAAGGAGTATCAAAAGTGGGAAGACATTTCCAGAAATATACATTTCTCAAAAATCACATTCATACTTAAGATCAACCAATCCAAATCATTATTTATATAGCCTCCTGGCTCAGTTCCATGGACTTTTATAGACCTCGACTGCTGCTGAACAGACTGACATATATTTTGTTTACTGACAGCGACTAAAAGCTCTATGGAGGATCATAAATAAAGAAGATCATGTTTAAAAATCACTAATATCATTTTAAAAGGTAGTGCAGGCTTGTGTTTTGGCCTCTGTTTAGCTGTGTTAGGCCTATGAGTGACAGCTTCCCTGCTTGAAGCACACAGAAAGCACAGCCTTCCTCATTCACTGACAGGACTGTGGCCTTTTCACACGTTCCTTCCACAGCAGTGTTTGTCCCCAAACACTGGAACTCCACACAATGGCATTCCTACTTCAACACCCCCACCAACAGCACCACTACATAACAAGAATGCTAATGAGATGGAACGGGCCCTGTCGCTGAAAGTGTTAACTGCATTTCATAGGAAAGCATTTAGGCTACTTCAAAGATTACCAATTAAATAGATTCTGCTTAGCTCTGAGCAATTTCTAAAGTGTTTCCACTTTTAAGGAAATAAATGTGATAAATGTAAGACTAAGTGACTTTATGCTGCCCTAACTATAATATCTCAGTTTATGTACTCAAATCAGTATATTTTTAAGACCATACTAATGTAGTGAGCTTAATTCAGTTGCATGCTTGTAATACCCAAGTTAAAGTTAAAAACTGAAAAGTGAATAAGTTCGTAAACATAAAACCAGTAGCTCTGACTTTTCTTTTAAAGCTATCTGTATTATCACAACTTATTTAAAATAAATCTCCTTGGGGAATTCCAAAACATCTATTTAACATCTACAATCTTTTGACGGAATCCTGGCACAACAATGTCGTTGTTTTTATATATGATCTCAGAAGAGGAATAAATGGAAATGATATCAAGAGGTCATATAATTCTATAATTTATAAGCTTAGGTTTGTTAAGGAAATAGGAATTAAGCATCCATCTCCATTTTACCAAACACAATCTTATATAAAACTAAATAAAAAGGTCTATCCCTAATGTCAAATGAAGTAAATGCAGTTCAGATAAAGTTCACTAATGCTAAGAGGGATATTTGCTAAGAAATCTTAAAAATAAAGCTATTGCCAGGCTTAAAACATAATCACTGATGACATGATAATGATACCACTATAGTGACTTTCATGAGCATTACAGATAATTCTAAATTAAGTCATAAATTGTATATACACAATAAAACTTAACCAAGTATCATATCAAAACTTGAGTGAAAGCATTAAAATTTGAGTGAAAAACTTTAAGTTTTTACAACTGAGCAAAGTAAAAAGGTTTAGTTGGAAATGGCAAAGAGCCTAGATTTTTAAAATATTCCTAAATTTGGCATAATGTTGAAAGTCATAATGTTGATGATATAAACAATTTCAAGTGATCAGACATTTAGAGGTGTTAAAAATGTTAATTTTTTCACATTTACATTTAATATTTATTTTAATAAAATGTATTTTTCACCAATCTTGAATCACAAAGAAATTTTCAAAATCAAACAGTAATTCTTAAAGCATTATTTTCTCACAATACTAAGACCTCTTCAATCCAGTACAACTGTTCATATCTATTTAAATTTTAAATGTTTAGAACAATGGAAGAAAAAATAAATATGCCACAACTACTTTCTGAGCTTTTTCTAATCTCTAACATCCTCACTTTTAGTAAAACTTAGAAAATGTTCAAGTTTCTTTCGATTTGATTTAAATAGTGCTTTTATGGCACTGGAGAATTGTCTCATGCTTTCTTAACATTAAATAATTTTAAACTGTCAGTAGGATCAAGCTGTTTAATAACAAATACATGATTGTAATTAAATTGGTGGTTATTGTATATTATTGTATCTTAAAAATGAAATAATATTTCTGTTAAAAATAATTTAGTTTTAAAAAATATATTTTATATCAGTTTTTATATATGATATTAGCTTAATAAAGAATGTTAAAAATAAGTTTGTATTTTTATTTTTTATATTCTTATTGTAAACCGCTTTATCTATGATAATTATTAATACCCTTTCTGGATACACTGACATTAATTAACTAGGAAACCAATCATGTTTTGAGAATGCAAGTTTCTCACGGGAAGATGTCTCTTGCTAGTTCTGGATACCTTAGTTCAAGAATTTCTTCCAGTCAATACAAGCTGTTCTTCCCCTAACCAGACAGCAGGAGGTGCTGTGTGAACACTAAGACCGACTACCATTCCCACCTCCCCTCCCCCTGCATACAGAGAATAATAGCATGATGCCTTCAAAATATTCATTTTTTAGCAGCCTGTGGTCTGAGATAATGTGCCCAGTTCTAAACTGGAAACTCCCAGTTAGAAGTGTAAACCCTATCCCTTATTTAATGTGGTAAAATGCATGCCTAATTTTTTAAGACCAAGTGCAAAGAAGATTCAAAAATTATGTCAAATTGAGCTTTATTCTACAAACAGCACAAATCATTCAGCTCTACAATAGAATTCTACTTTAAGATAAATCAAAGTCTTTCTAAGTAGTTTCAAAAATTTCAAAGTTTTCATACACATACCCCTTCTCCCATCACACATACACACACACACACACACATCCACACACACTCTCTCTCTCAATCTATATCTTTCTCTTTCTGTTTCACAATTATGAAATAGATATTTAGAAATTAAACGAAAATCTCTAGTTTAAACTACTTCAAATACATTATTTCTATACTTTCAGGTCTGGAAATATACAAGTGAAATAAGTACAAATGAAGTAAGTTACTCAACATGAAGTTAATTTCCAATTTCATCTCCCAGAATATGACTGGTTATGTTTTAGCCCATCTTCTACAACATTAAGTATGATTTCATACTGGAAAAAACAGAAGGGGGGTCATTTAAAACTTCAAATGCTATAGGAGCTATTCACTTTCTTATTTAAAGTAACTGTCTATAGAATTTCCACATAAGGAGTTGCTTTCCTTTTGCGCAGTATGCAGCAAGGAAAGATGACACATATGACATCCCACACCAAAAGATAGATACAATTAGCCCCGTTATTGTTGTCTTTGAGATTACAGAAGAAGCATTTTGGCTCCCTAATGGGCACTACGCTCATGAAATACATGTCACAGTTCTTTTATGACATGATGCCAATCATTGCCTCTATACAACCAAGTACATTTTAAATCATACAATAAAGCAGTTTTTCAAGAGGGATGACTCACCTGTTTAGAATATTTTTTTGCAGATTTTAATCGTTGGTACAAGGCCAAAAGAACTCCTTGGATGTACATCTTAGCTCCTGAGGGGCTGAAACCTTCTCCCTTAGAGACCCAAACTGGTCCCCGTAAAGGTGTGATGGAATTTTGCAGGCATTTTTCAAGCAGAGGAACTATACGAGAAAATAAGGGAAAATAAATTCTTTTGACCCAAACGAAATACACTGCCTGGAACACAGCCCCAATGCCAGAGCTAACTCTTAACATCTATTATTTATACCTGACCTGGGTTAAGTCTTAGAGAGGCAATTCCTGCATTACTAGTGGCCACCATGAAGGATGTATTTATATTGAGACAGCCCCCCATGCAAGACTCATAAGCTTTGTGAGCACACCTGAATAGTTCTGAAGTGTGCCTAACTAGCTGCACAGTGTCATGGTGTGCACTGATTGCCTTATCTTCTCATTTATCACAGATGAGTTGGAACCAACCTTGCTGAAATCTACTTGCATTGTCCTGATAAAATTGTACGATCCATGTTGTTTCGGTATATAGCTTCCCAGAGAGGAGTCTATATAACTAAAACATCACATCTGGGAATTATTCATAAAATATAATCCACACCTTGATAAACCATCCTATTCAAGTCTTTTCACTGCCATCGCTTAAATAACCCATAAAACAAAGTGGTGAGGCTGTTTAAAAATAAGGGGGAGAATCTTAAGCAAGCATTTTATCATACATACCTTTTGTTTTTAAGCTTCTGGGACATAAGCTGGTCAAAGATTTAGGGATGCTATTCCAGTACACGGTTTGTAAACAGATAGAAGATATTTACTTGTGGGCCTGTATTGCAACATCCATATGGACTTGACAGACATGTTTATACATTTTTTCACCCAATTAGCTTATAAAATCTTTCTAGTGTAAAATAGGCAAATAACATGGCAGCTAGCTAACATTTTTCAAGATTTAATTTCCCACTGAAATGCCAGAAATAAAGAAACTTTAAAAATCTTAGGCACACTTGAGAATCCAGAAAGATGAAAGGATATCATTTTTTTAACTTTGTCTTTAAGTGTATACATGTGACATTACATAAACATACAAAATAACTATATGGCTTGGCAACCTTCTTCTAATACATACTTCTACTGGAAAAGAAATTGGATAGATCACCAGCAAAGAAAATAGGTCCGTGCCATTGGTTATGTTATATGTTGCATATTTTATGCAGAGAGGCCTAGCATAGCAATCTGGAAATTGAATTACAATTAGGTTCAGCTGAGCTGCAGAGTGGCTGAGTTATGCAAATGGCCTTTGCTACTGGTATTCTGCTGATTTTTGCTCTTAGTAAAAAAGTTATGCTTTTTATGGCACTAAGTTATGCAGCTCTCTACCAAAGTGCAATTTAAATTATTTCTAACATATTCATCACTAAAGGAAATGTTGTAAATAGAGTTTAAGATTTTCTAAGATTACGATAAATAAAGTTAAAAAGAAATCATGATCCAATGATTATTTAGAATCTTTAGATGTGTGCATGAAATTCACTCACCAGCCTGAGAAACTAATTCCTGAAATTCACATATCAAAACTATTATCCTCCTGAAGCAATTGCTCTTCTCCATAAGTTTGATCACAACAGTTATCTCAAACTTTAAAAGAAATATATTAGGTCATATGTATTACTAAAGAAATAAAAAGAGAAGTAAACTTATTTTTAGAATTGCAACTCTTCAATTTGGCTTATAATTTTTCCTAAAGAAACCCAGTTTAAGAATCATCAAAGCTTTCAGTTAGCTACAAATTCATATATTACTATGTGTTGAATTTTAATTTGTAAACTTTTAATTGACGCACCCATTCAACCTAGTACAGTTTTTGTACATGGAAAGACATTACATAAATAGCTGTTAAATTGAAAAACAATTTTAAGTAATCCAAAAAGCAAATAAGAAACTTGAACGATTTACATCCAAGATTTAATCTTCGATGTAAATCTAAGAACACTTTATCAAATTCTCTAGTCTTTATAGCTTTATTCATCCATGCTTTTCACAAAGTAACTTTCAAATTCTTTATGTCAGCCCAAAGGATTCCAAAGAAGAATTTAATATATTTTCTAACACAAAACTCTATACATTTTTTTTCAGGGTTTGTACCTTCCATAAGAATTTAAGAAAAAAAATACAGCTTATGAAAAAATACAAATTATATCAAAATGTAAGCAGTGTCAGAGTTGATATAGGATGGAAAAGAGCTCCCATGCTCCACATGATTTATGTAATTAGGAATACTATGGAAACCAGAAATAGCAAAGCAAAGAAAGCAGTATTCACAAGCAGGTTTTATAAGGGACTTCAGAATCTGCTCTGAACTTGTTGAATAATCTGTTCAGTATTCCAGAATCTCCCTGCTGGAAGCAGGGTCCTCATTATAACCACAAGAGCGCTAATAAAGGTTAGCCTCTGAACTGAGGATTAGAAGGCTCTTTCTTTTTGGAAGCTGCAAACTAGTAACTTTGATGATCTTCTTGAAAAGGAAGACAAAGCACACTCCAAGAACAAACAATGTTTCCACTAACTAGGAAGGTACAGAAAACATAAGAAAATGATATGTCTAAGCACTTAGAAAGGAAGTATAAATAAGCCTAATATATTGGAAAAATAAAACTTATTAATCAGTTCGAATAAAAGAACTCTCCCTAAAAAGAAGACTTGGCCTAAGATGATAGTTTTGAAATATAATAGAATAATTAATTTTTTAAGAAAGAGAAAGTTGACTTTTCAACCCCAACCATAGATTTTAATGAGAATTATTTATTATGTATTTTAGTGGATATTCATAATAGTCTATACCAAAAACTCATATCTGTTCTTAACCAATGGTTTTAACTCTTTTATGTTCAGTTCTTCCTTCTCTGTTTCTGAAGCAAAACTTCATTCTATTAAAGAGGACTATTGCATATAGATGTGCAGGAAATAAGGGCACTGATTTAGAAAGGACAATAGACACTTTTCAACATTGGAAAGAGCATAATCCTACATGTTGCTATGAGCTAGCAAAGCCCATTATAGATACTCAATGAAAAAATATGTCTTTCCCAGGAATGAACTCTGGGATATTATTTTGTATGTAAACCATGAGTTTCTCTTTCAAATTCTACTCAGAAATATGACCTCATTCAAGAAGGTAGCTGGCTCATATTATCCTGTATTTCTTTAATATATATTTGTGTGCATAGCAAGAAATGAATAACATGGCATTTCTTCTTACATTTGAGGCCTTTATTACAAATGTTCAACCTCTTTGTTCCTTTACAGAATCTTGCTTTCCTGTAATTTCAATAATTCTGTTAAACAAGTCCTCAACATTTTTATTAGATACATGATTTGGAAATTAATCATTCCTTAAATCTATCAATAAGTATAATCAGTCAAATGTGATCATTCAGTTGGGATCATTTCCATCACTGTAAAGGTGAAGTTATACGGATGATTTTTATCCATTGTATTTATTCTCAAGTCAGGACTATAGGAAAATTGAAATTAATCCAATTTCAATAGGTGTGGAGTTGAAGATGTTGGGTAAATAGATCATGTGGTCAAAAGGAGTAACTTCACTGCTCACAGCAAGTACTAAGTATTATGAGTAAATGGGTCATATGATTAAAAGTAGTAGCTATATTAATTTCATAACTATCAACATGCTGTTCTATTTCCCTTGCATTTCTTCCCCCCATTTTTCCCAACTGTTAATATATCCTTGTTTTCCAAGGCTCATAGGAATTATCATTTCCTCTGGCAAAATTTCCCAAGTTGTTAAATTGTTCTATCCGCTACCTTTCCCAGATCATTGTTTATATTTTATTTTTCCCTTATTGATTTGCTTTGGTCCTCATATTCTCCACTCACTACCTTCATCCTCCAGTAAATCACAAAAACTTTGGAGTTTGAAGGCATGGTGTTTTTCAATTTGATAAAAGCAGCACCCAGTAACTATCTACCGGATAAATGAATAGCACGTTTGGATATACTGTGGGCAGTCTTTTAGGTAACTTTTAAGACCATGAGTACAACTGTACATAATCATTGAGAATCTGTAACTTTCTGTGACCAAATTAAAATTTAATGAAAATTTGATAAATACAAATATACCAGAATTTTAAAGCATAATTAATGTATGTACAATAGTTTTATTTTAAACTCTCTTATAAAATGATCTTGAACACTAAAGAAGAAAATAAACATAGAATAAAAACAATACAATTTTGGCAATGAAGCATTAACTAGCCAGGAGGCACAATGGTAAAGAATCCACCTGCTTATGTAAGAGATGCAAGAGACACGGGTTCAATCCTTGGGTCGGGAAGATCCCCTGAAGTAGGAAATGGCAACCCACTTCAGTATTCTTGCTTGGAAAATTCCATGGACAGAGGAGACCGGCAGGCTATAGTCCATGAGGTCACAGATTCGGACATGACTGAGTACACATCACACACACACACACACACACACACACACACACACACACAGAGCCAGGAGAAGACCAGAGCTGGATATTTTAAAAGTCCTGGAAAATCCTTAATCATGCTACTATGGGAAAAGGCACACAATAAAACTTAAATAACAGAGCAATAAAATATTAGATTAAGGTCAAAATAGCTATTTTAAATAATAAGGGTAATTCCTTCTAAGAACTCCAAACACAATGAGTTCATAAGCTATTCATGAGAAATGAAACTGTTCAACCTTCAAGAGGACCTATATATCACAGATAAGAAGCTTGAGCTTATTTGGATTCATGATGGACAGAGTACAAGAATTTTTGACAAGGAGCCAAAAATTCCTCTAAAGATAAACCTAATAGAACTCACTATGAAGATATAGACTGGAATGTCCTGTCAATTTTTATACCTAGGGAATATATGTCTCTCTCCAAAAGCAACACCTGACATTTAAAGAGACACTTTGCGTATTCCATTTGAATCTACTGTAGAAAGCTAAAAAGAAGATTTTTTTCAATCAATATATTTTCAAAAAGCATTGGAAATAAGTGCTTTAGTAGCGTGCTTCCAATTAAAAATTAAAATTCATGCCAATTAAATACCCAGAATCGTAAGTTTCACATTGCAGTCAGAATACATGAGACTGTGAAAAAAAAAATACAGTGCCCAAAGCATACTTAACCACAGAAAAACTATTATATGCTACTTGGCAGGAAATTTCAGATCTCAGTTCTCAAAAATACTCACTATTGTTAGCAGGACATCATTTGGAAATTTCCCATTAATTCAATTGAAAATGTTTGTTAATAAAGTTGATCTAAAAAGTCTTTTTTGTATGATACAAGGTGAGTTCTTAAAAGATACTCAGAACTGACAGCTTCCCGTCCAGGAAGCAGGCCTGGAGGGAGTCTGAGCTAGTGCCAAGGTATGTATGGGTTTTACTGCTCCTTATCCAGCTTTATGTAACAGCTAGAAAACTCCTGGTCCAAGAACAACCAGAAGACGCCACTCAAAAGCATGGTCTGCTGGGAAGATTGACTGATGGAGGGCACACTTTGAATGATTTATATCAGTATATTTTTATTCAAACAAAACCAAACCAACAGCTGCTGTGTACTTTTGTTTACATGCTATATGTCAAATTTTATTGTCCCCAAGGTACTCATGAGAAAAGATTTAGCAGTTGTTTTCTTAAATACCAATGCCTACCCAAATTTGGATTTTTCCTCCACTGAACAAAATGACAAGCACACGATTGCTATACTTAGAGCAATCTTTCACAGCTGCTTTAGTTTTTCAGTGATCCTATTAAACTGACGGCATATTGCCTGTGGGGTCTACAGTGTTACAATACTGCTTGCTGTAAGAGACATTGATTTGTATGATAGGATCAAACAGAACAGGGATGTATGGGGGGGCAGAGAATTTCATAGGTTGTATTGGTTTTACCTGCGTAAAATTTAATTCAGACATTGTGACCTTTATGGAACACCTGGTTATTTAATTGCTGATATGTGGGTGAATGGTGACATTGGGGCTTGGAAGTATGAAGTCTTAGGAAGTCTCCTCTGTTTTGAAAATGCAGCCTGAGTCATGTCTTTTCTTAAACTGAACGAAGTAGCTGTGCATTAAATATGCTGGCACATCTTCTGCTTGAGCAAGTGGACCGAAATGGTGTGAATTGTTAATGCCTTGCTGCTTTGGTTCACGGCTTGTGATTGATCATTTGTAACTATATCTACTCCTTGTTCCATGAAATCAAGTATGGAGTAATGGGTTCATCAGATTTTGGGGTTAAATTGAGAGTGAAGAGGTACTGTGTGTGGAAATAAGAGTTGCCATGTTCAGGGCTGGCCTTGTAACAGCATGGAATCTAAAGGCGATATTCAAAACCACTTCACTCATCATACGCTTACTGATTCTGAATAGGGCCCATTTGCAGGGGACATTTGGTAGTTTTCCAATACGCTTTATGCCTCTTTCTACTTCCACCACCATGCACATCTTTTTTTCATACATCCCCAGTAGCACATTGGTAGAACAGGTCAGCATACACAATTCATTCATTTAAATAACTTGATTTATACAAGTAGAAGTAAGCTGGGACTCTATTGTTTGAGTCTTGTTTTTCCCCTCAACAGAAATAATAGTGTATGTGTCTTTGAAAATACAAGTATTTTGTGGACTCAATTTCTTGAGCACCTAAAATATTTGGTATGTAGTAATAATCTAAAATAACTTAATTGAACTGATATGTGTACAATTAAGATTAAAGAAATGTTAAGAATTAATCATATCTAATATATCTAATCTATTTTCATGTGGTTATGGTCTATACCAATACATAATAATTGAATATATATGACCTGCTTTTGTAAACTTTAAAGCTCTGCACAAAAATTTAAAGCACTGTCTTAGGATTAGTTTGTGGAAGTACAATGCATGGAACTTAATAAATAAAATCAACAAAAATGAGAAGTAAAGACCTTTAGAAATGTCATTATATAATTGCTTGCTGTAATAACTGATACTTTTTAGACATTATTACTTGTAATTTCTATTACTATTCAGAAAAGCTTAATCCAAATGGTGTTAACTGAGGCACCAATTAACTGTTGACCCAGTAAGAACAGATGTAATAAAAACATAATAAAACTTAGGAACAAAATCAAATATATGTAAGTAACATTCAAAAGTAAGCTAATTGTAAACTGACTCAAACTTCTACTATTACATTATAAAGTAACAACTAATATAATTTTTTTTAAATGTGGCTGGACCTTTTTTTCTTTTTTTTCCAGTCAATACCTGGCACATACATACCCTAGTTAAGAGAGACCTAGGAGTCAGAAAATGTGGATAAAATGGTTTTAGTCTACTTGGCTCAAATGCAAGGCCAATACATTATTTACATTTAAGTATTTTACTTAGGATGTAAAATATATGTGTGTCGTAAAAATTTACATTCTAAATGTGATAAACTGAAAAGTCTTCATAGTTACAGTAATTATAATGGAAGATTCCCTTTTGACATTTCTCTATGTTTGTTTCACAAAAGTAGAATCTTCTATAATAAGCACTTTACATATTTTGTCTATTATTTCACCTCTCTTCTCAAAATGCTAAGAAGGAAGAAAACCAATCACTGCTGAGTTTTTTACACGGAGACCTTAGTCACTCAGTCCTGTCCAACTCTTTGAGACCCCATGAACTGCAGACCGTCAGGCTCCTCTCTCCATGGGGATTCTCCAGGCAAGAATTCTGGAGTGGGTTGCCATGACCTCCTCCAGGGGATCTTCACAACCCAAGGATTGTACGCAGGTTTCCCGCATTGCAGGCAGATTCTTTACCGACTGAGCTATCACGTTTTACAGCATGTACTAACAATCAGACTACTTGTTTTCATTGACAATTATACTGTTACAACTTTTTTTATAAAGAACTTCTAGGATCTTGGACAAATCTTTAGAGTTAGATACAGATTTTGGTGTTAGAGCTCAAAGACCCAGAAATAAGATATAAAAACTAGAAGCTAAAAAGATAAACTCAAGGAGAAGGGAGAAAAATCAAGGACTTGGTTAAAAAAATCACATAAATACTGAACAAAGTTTAGCCCAACAACACCTAGGAGTGATGATCATATATTCACGACTATAAAAGACAGTCTATGTTTTAAAGACTTCAAAAGGGAGTTTTCTGACATACTAAAGAGTCTATGAGCAGATTAGACTGCTTTGTGAATGTTCATATCACACAATTGTGCATTCACATATTTAATAAAAGATGACAGTGATCCAATTATAATGGGAGTTCTCCAACTGCCACTAAAAAAAGTTTTTAAAATCAAGCTTTGACAAAATTCTTAATATTCTCTATAGATAAATAGCAGAAATATAAATCAGTAATTAGTTAGCACTTCTATGTTTTGCTTTGTTTTGTTTTGTTTTGGCCACGCCACTGGGTCCATGACAGTGAAAGCCCAGAATCCTAGCCATTAGGCCACCAAGCAACTGCCAGCAATTTTTGTTATTGTCAAGCAATGAGAGTAGCTAGTTCAAGTTCAATGTCTGGAAGTCATTAGAGGACACTGGGGGCCATATCGGAGAAGGCAATGGCACCCCACTCCAGTACTCTTGCCTGGAAAATCCATGGACAGAGGAGTCTGGTAGGCTGCAGTACATGGGGTCACTAAGAGTCGGGAACGACTGAGCGACTTCCCTTTCACTTTTCACTTTCATGCATTGGAGAAGGAAATGGCAACCCACTCCAGTGTTCTTGCCTGGAGAATCCCAGGGACGGGGAAGCCTGGTGGGCTGCCATCTCTGGGGTCGCACAGAGTCGGACACAACTGAAGCGACTTCACAGCAGCAGCAGCAGAGGGCCATATCTAAGGTACCTTGGAACCAAAGCAAAGTCAGAGAGCACAGTCCCAAGGAAGCCCTGAGGACTTCTTCTGAATGGCATCTTTCTAACACAACAGGGCTGCCTTTGTATATTTTAATCTAGAGAAACTCTAGGGCTGATTAATAACCATCAGCATTAGGCATGCTTCTCCAGAAAGAAACCTAAATTTTTATATTTCATAAAGTTTGAGAAGTAAGAGTAAATGGTAAAGGGACTCATGGCAAATATACTTAATTTTAAAGAAGATATTATAATTATAAAGTAGATCTTTATCCCCTGAAAATTTCTAGGACAGATTCTAAAATGGTTTGTGAACTCTTAGAAAAATAAACAGTGATCATTAGGACCCAACATGGGATAACTCGCATAAAAGTGAAGTGAAAGTGAAAGTCATGTGGTCATGTCCAACCTTTTGTGACCCCATGGACCATAGCTCACCAAGCAAGAATACTGGAATGGGTTGCCATTCCCTTCTTCAGGGGATCTCCGTGACCCAGGGATCGAACCTGGGTATCATGCATTGAAGGCAGATTCTTTACTGGCTGAGCCACTAGGGAAGCCTAACAAATACTTAATGAGCAGAGAGGGAGACTCATGGGGAGATTCCTTACATGGGGCTTGCCCTTTCTAATAGCAGCATAGAAACATTATTTCTTCCAGTGGAGAGTAGATCTCAATAGACTACAGCTACATCTATTGTCTTTAAGCAAAATATTACTAAGTCTGTGTGTTCCTTCCCAAATAAATGGGTGTATCTATAACAAGGCAGGAGAACCCAGGTCTGCAAACCTCCTGTTTCATTAAGTCCTTTATTTAAAATTCATGTGGGAGGAGACATGGGTACGCCTGTGGCTGATTCATGTTGCCGTTTGGTAGAAACCAATGCAATACTGTAAAGCAATTATCCTTCAATTAAAAACAAATAAAAAACCAAAATTCATGATTGCTTTCTTTTGATATTTCTCTTTAAAAATGATAGAGCAATACCTCACTTAGTATCCAAAACAAAAGAAAATTATAAGTGAATGCTTCCCTCGCTTGCAATTTCTTTCACGGAAAAAGTAGTATGAATATAAGGAAACAGAATGAATACACACATACAGCTGTCCCTGTATGGGGCTTGATTGTAGGCTGCAGGCTATATATCTTTCTGAATTACCTACTTTTAACCAAGAAAGCAATGCCATTTTACAGGACCCAGACCATCTGGACAGTTGTAGAATTACACATTTAGAGAGAAGGAAAAATACTAGCAACAAAGGTGTAGAACTAAGCATTTTTAGAGCATAAGAGAAGAGGGAAGCGTTTTGACTAGGCTCTCCCAATGTCCTGAAATTTCCATTTCATCAAAAGGAAGCAAAGTACAATGCTTCACCAAGAAGTGCATCATCCCCAGTTTTTATAATTATATATAATGTAATTCTATAATATATATAATTTTTAAAATAATTTTATAATACTTATAGTTACACTGTTTTATAATACCTCCTCTATATTATTTAGACCTGGGTTAAATGTGGGAATAGAGAAGACTACAAAATCTCTGTTCTAATGGATCTTACAGTCTAGGGGACAGATTAAATAATTAACAATAATTAATAGTAAACAAATTAAATAATTCCTCAAGCATCTTTATTAATTATAGTTGTGACAATTACTAGACACAGGGTGCTATTAATGGAACAGAGATACCTGTCCTAGATAAGGGGAGAAGTGGGACAGGAAAGGTATTCGAGGAAGAAATGTTTAAAATAAGACCTTAAGAAGAGTAGGTAATACCTTGCAGGGAAGATAGAGTCAGAGAATCCAGGCAGAGTAAACATATGGTAAAGTTCTGGGGCATGAAGGAGTATCAAGTGTTGGAGGAACAGAAACAAGAAAATAAAGTGACTTGAGTGCAGAGATGAAGGGCTCAGTACTACATGTGAAGCTGGAGAACCTAGGTAGGGACCAAATCATGAAGGCCCTTCAGGCCACAGTAAAAATTTAAGCACTGATCCAATATGACCAGTTATGACAGACTAAACTCACTTTTAAAATTAATGTTACTAGAGTGAGGCAATTAGAAAATTTATGTTTACATAGGGGTTAGATAAACCTGTAAGTTCATAACTAAATGAAGAGTCATACCCAGGAAGATTAATAGAAATCTGAAGCATAGACTCTGTTCAGTTCAGTTCAGTTCAGTTGCTCAGTCGCGTCCGACTCTTTGCGACCCCATGAAACGCAGCATGCCAGGCCTCCCTGTCCATCACCAACTCCCGGAGTTCACTCAGACTCATGTCCATCGACTCAGTGATGCAATCCAGCCATCTCATCCTCTGTCATCCCCTTCTCCTCTTGCCCCCAATCCCTCCCAGCATCGAGTCTTTTCCAATGAGTCAACTCTTCACATGAAGTGGCCAAAGCACTGGAGTTTCAGCCTTAGCATCATTCCTTCCAAAGAAATCCCAGGACTGATCTCCTTCAGAATGGACTGGTTGGATCTCCTTGCAGTCCAAGGGACTCTCAAGAGTCTTCTCCAACACCACAGTTCAAAAGCATCAATTCTTCGGCGCTCAGCCTTCACAATCCAACTCTCACATCCATACATGACCACAGGAAAAACCATAGTCTTGACTAGACGGACCTTTGTTGGCAAAGTAATGTCTCTGCTTTTGAATATGCTATCTAGGTTGGTCATAACTTTCCTTCCAAGGAGTAAGTGTCTTTTAATTTCATGGCTGCAGTCACCATCTGCAGTGATTTTGGAGCCCCCAAAAATAAAGTCTGACACTGTTTCCCCATCTCTTTCCCATGAAGTGATGGGACCAGATGCCATGATCTTCGTTTTCTGAATGTTGAGCTTTAAGCCAACTTTTTCACTCTCCTCTTTCACTTTCATCAAGAGGCTTTTGAGTTCCTCTTCACTTTCTGCTATAAGGGTGGTGTCATCTGCATATCTGAGGTTATTGATATTTCTCCTGGCAATCTTGATTCCAGCTTGTGTTTCCTCCAGTCCAGCGTTTCTCATGATGTACTCTGCATATAAGTTAAATAAGCAGGATGACAATATACAGAATTGACGTACTCCTTTTCCTATTTGGAACCAGTCTGTTGTTCCTGGAATGTGAAGTCAAGTGGGCCTTAGAAAGCATCAGTACGAACAAAGCTAGTGGAGGTGATGGAATTCCAGTTGAGCTATTTCAAATCCTGAAAGATGATGCTGTGAAAGTGCTGCACTCAATATGCCAGCAAATTTGAAAACTCAGCAGTGGCCACAGGACTGGAAAAGGTCAGTTTTCATTCCGATCCCAAAGAAAGGCAATGCCAAAGAATGCTCAAACTACTGCACAATTGCACTCATCTCACATGCTAGTAAAGTAATGCTCAAAATTCTCCAAGCCAGGCTTCAGCAATACGTGAACCGTGAACTTCCTGATGTTCAAGCTGGTTTTAGAAAAGGCAGAGGAACCAGAGATCAAATTGCCAACATCTACTAGATCATGGAAAAAGCAAGAGAGTTCCAGGAAAACATCTATTTCTGCTTTATTGACTATGCCAAAGCCTTTGACTGTGTGGATCACAATAAACTGTGGAAAATTCTGAAAGAGATGGGAATACCAGACCACCTGACGTGCCTCTTGAGAAATCTGTATGCATGTCAGGAAGCAACAGTTAGAACTGGACATAGACTCCTAGCATGTTAAAGATCTCTGTCCCTAATTATTGCCTACTGGTGGCTCAGATGATAAAGAATCTGCCTGCAGTGCGGGATCCCTGGGTTGGGAACATTTCCTGGAGGAGGTCATGGCAATCCTCTCCAAAAATCCTGCCTGGAGAATCCACATGGACAGAGAAACCTAGCAGGCTACAGTCCATGGGGTCGCAAAGAGTCGGACATAACTGAGTGGCTAAGCACAGCACATTTTAATCAATAATTTAGACAGTGAAAACAAAAATGAGAGAAATTGTTAATCCCAGGGTGACAGATTAAATATCTGAAAAATCTTATAAGGCTAACCTACTAAATAAAATTCTTATAAGTAGAAATTTAGTAGGTATCAATGTATAAAGTTGTGTTCACATATCTACAAAATCAGCAGTACAAGCACAGGGTGAGGAAGTAGCTTAGAAGCAAATTGTGAGCAAAAATCGAGGGATTTAGTTGCCTTTAAGTTCAATTTAGCTCAACGATATGATTTATGTAAAAGAAATAATTGTAGGTTAAATAATGACCTGAAGAAAAAGAGAAGGTAGGGCTACTCATCATTGACTGACCTGGAAAATCATGTACAATGTGGGGTCACAAGAAGAGGAATACCAAAAAAACTAAACAGAACAGAGAAGAGCAACCAGGATGGTGAGAGGTCAGAGAAATAGTTGGAGAGATTGGAGATACTTAACCTGGAAAAGATTTAAGCCACACATGTTCAAATATTTGAAAGGCAGTCACAGATTGGGAATTAATCTGCATCATTTAACTCCAGAAGACAAAATCAAGACCGATGGTAAAAGTGTAAGAATACATTTCAGTTAGCTATTCTATTTTTTAAATTAAATTATAGCTGTCAGAAATGGAAAAAAGCAGTGACATGATGGACATTTATTGGAGATGACTTAGAGGAAACCATGGCAAAGCGAGGCTTTGGTGATGACCAAAGAAGCTTCTGATGCTGATACTCAAAGTAAATCAATCAACAGCACTTTGGAAGAAGATATCAAAAAATACAGTAATTTTCATTTGTTTTTACATTGTACAATGCATCTGGTAATGCATTTGCATCTCCAAGCTTTTAAAGTTCTGTGAAAAATGGCAAAATACTATTCAGAGTAGTGGAAAATCATTAAGCGACAGCACTGAGAACTACCAGCAAAAAGTGGTTAACAGTGGAAAATCTGTTGCAAATACAATTCAAAAAGGAATTTTTTTAATTTTAATTCACTCAGCCATTTAAAAAGTATTTTTCATCACTTACTACAACAAAGATCATCTTTAGCATTATTATTTTAATATTAAATTTTCAAGGGTCTATTACATGCTCAGTCTTATTGTACATATTACAAGATTTTTAGAGGTTTTTTGTTTTGTTTACAATTAATGACAGATACACTATATTAAACATATATTATGACATATGGTACAGACATATGGTATCAAAAAAGTTATGATAAAGAGGTATTAGTAAACAAAATAGAGTGGGATTTAAGTAATACTTTAAAACTTTGCAAACTGACACCTTGATTGAAGCTTTGTAAGAGATCCAGTCAGAAGGCCCAGATAAACCGTGCCTGAATTCCTGACCCACAAAATCCATGACAAAATACATGTTTATTGCTTTAACTTGCTAAGTTTTGGGGTAATCTGCTATACAGCAATTGATAACTAATATCAATTGTAGTGGTCTTCCCTGGCTCAGATGGTAAAGAATCTGCCTGCCATGTGGTAAGACCTGAGTTCGATCCCTGAGTTGGAAAGATCCCCTGGAGAAGGGAATGGCAACCCACTCTAGTATTTTTTCCTGGAGAATTCCACGGACAGAGGAGCCTGGTAGGCTACAATCCATGAGGTCACAAAGAGTCAGACACAAGTGAGCAATTAACACATACCAATTTTGGTTAACGGAGAAGGTGATGGCACCCCACTCCAGTACTCTTGCCTGGAAAATCCCACAGACAGAGGAGCCTGGTAGGCTGCAGTCCATGGGGTCGCAAAGAGTTGGACACGACTGAGCAACTTCCCTTTCACTTTTCACTTTCATGCATTGGAGAAGGAAATGGTAACCCACTCCAGTGTTCTTGCCTGGAGAATCCCGGGAACGGGGGAGCCTGGTGGGCTGCTGTCTATGGGGTCACACAGAGTTGGACACGACTGAAGTGACTTAGCAACAGCAAATTTTGGTTAACAGATAGTGTTGTATAATCTATGATCAAGCAAAATATTTTTTGCCCTTCCCCAAATAAAAATTATACCTCCCATCTTATTCGTGTCAGGCCTAGTCCTATGACTTGCAGTGCCCTTCCCTGTGAAAGGATTATATATTCCCACACTGCTGAATTAAGGACACAGCATGTGAATTGCAGGTGGCTAGACAGTAAAGAATCCGTCTGCAATGTGGGAGACCTGGGTTTGATCCCTGGGTCTGGAAGACTGCCTGGAGAGGGAATGACCACCCACACCAGTATTCCTGCCTAGAGAATTCTATGGACAGAGGAGACTGATGGACTACAGAACACAGAACGTGACTAACTAACATTGTCACTTTTTTCAACATGTGAAGTGCCTTGATGTAAGCTAGTAGAGGTGCAATCAACCCACAATGACATGTAGAATAAGTGAAAAATACACCTTTCCTTAAACTACCAAGTGTTTTGGAGTCGTTTGTTACTACACAGTCATATAATACACCCTGACTGATACAAATTGCTAAACTTTGAATAAATGGAGAAGAATAGAAAGATCACTGAGTGGGCATAAAATAATACAAGCAAAAGTAAGGAAGCTGGGCATTATATGAGTCGTTGCATGTCTACGACATAGAAGGGACTGATCTAGCTGGATGGAAAGTGCCTACTGGGAGCTGTGAGATGTGGTGATTTAGTTGGATGGGTAAGGCAAGATCTTAAAATGTGTACTTAAAATTTGTCAGGTACAGAGTGTGCAGACTGTCTAGCCATGTCAAGTTTTGAGGGAAAAATGAAAAAGAGGGATATTTTAGGAAGATCAGTCTTTGGCAACACAGAGGACTGGAACTTCAGCTTCAGCATAAGTCCTCCCAATGAATATACAGGGTTGATTTCCTTTAGGATTGACTGGTTTGATCTCTTTGCAGTCCAAGTGACTTTCAAGTAGCTTCTCCAACACCACAGTTTGAAAGCATCAATTCTTAAGTGCTCAGCCTTCTTTATGGTTCAATTCTCACATCCATACATGACTACTGGAAAGACCTTTGTCAGCAAAGTGGTGTCTCTGCTTTTTAATATGCTCTCTAGATTTGTTGTAGCTTTCCTTCCAAGTAGCAAGTGTCTTAATTTCATGGCTGCAGTCACCATCGGCAGTGATTTTGGAGCCCAAAAATATAAAATCTGTCACTGCTTCCTCTTTTTCCCCTTCTATTTGCCATGAAGTGATGGGATCAGATGCCATGATCTTAGTTTTTTTTAATAGGCCTTGGCAAACACCATTCTGCTATCTCTATGAATTTAGCTATTCTAGATATTTCAAATGTAAATGGAATCATGTAATATGGTACTTGTCTTATTTTTTAAACTTAGCATAATGTTTTAAAGGTTCATCCATGTTATAGAATTATCAGCACTTCATTCTTTTCATGGTGAATAATATTCCATCATGTATTGTGGAATAATATATCACAATGTATTTCTGCATCCATCTTTTCAGATGTTTGGATTTTTTGGATGTAGATGCTTGGTTTCCACCTTTTAGCTGTTATCTATAGTGCTACTATGAATATGCATGTACAGGTTAATGTTTGATTGTCTGTTTTTAATTCTTTTGGGGTATATACTTAGGAGTAAAGTTGCAGTGTCATGGTAATTCTATGTTTACCTTTTGAAGGAACCACTAAATCATTTTCCCAAGTGGCTGAACCATTTCATGTTCCCACTGTCCAGAGTTTCCAATTTCTTCATCTTCACAAACTTAGTTTCCATTTTGTCTGTGTGTGATTTTATTTTATAGCCATTACTAGTTTATATAAAGTGTTACTTCATTGTAGGTTTGATTTGCATTTCCCTTATGACTAAGGATGTTGATGTGCTTCTTGGCTGTTTGTCTATATTCTTTGGGAAAATGTCTATTTAATTCCTTTCAGTTCAGTTCAATTGCTCATCTTTGCAACCCCATGAACTGCAGCAGGCCAGGCCTCCCTGTCCATCACTAACTCCCAGAGTCCACCCAAATCCATGTCTATTCAGTCGGTGATGCCATCCAACCATCTCATCCTCTGCCATCCCGTTCTCCTCCTGCCCTCAATCTTTCGCAGCATCAGGGTCTTTTCAAATGAGTCAGCTCTTCGCATCAGGTGGCCAAAGTATTGGAGTTTCAGCTTCAACATCAGTCCTACCAATGAACACCCAGGATGATCTCATTTAGGATGGACTGGCTGGATGTCCTTGCAGTCCAAGGGACTCTCAAGAGTCTTCTCTAATACTACAGTTCAAAAGCATCAGTTCTTCATCACTCAGCTTTCTTTATAGTCCAATACTCACATCCATACATGACTACTGGAAAAACCATAGCCTTGACTAGACGGACCTTTGTTGGCAAAGTAATGTCTCTGCTTTTGAGTATGCTATCTAGGTTGGTCATAACTTTCCTTCCAAGGAGTAAGCGTCTTTTAATTTCATGGCTGCAGTCATCATCTGCAGTGATTTTGGAGCCCAGAAAAATAAAGTCAGCCACTGTTTCCCCATATATTTGCCATGAAGTGATGTTGTTTGTCTTTTTGTTGTTGAGTCTGAGTTCTTTATATATTATGGATATTTAACTGGATCAGACACATGGGTCAAAAATATTTTCTCTCAGTCTTGATGGTTGTCTTTTCACTTTCTTAACAGTGTCTTCTGATACATGATTTCTTTTTAAATTTGAAGACATCCAATTTACCTATTTCTTTCTTTTGTTGCCCATACTTTTGGTGTCATGTCAAAGAATACATTGCTAAATCCAAGGTTAGGCAGATTTATTTCTTCATCTTCTTGGAAAAGTCTTATACTTTTAGCTATTATATTTAGATCATTGATCCATTTTCAGTTTTTTTTTTTGGTAAATGGTTCTATGTAGGGGTCCAACCTCAGTCTTTTATATGTGGATATACAGTCTTGCCACCACCATTTGTTGAAGAGATCATTGCATGGTCTTGACATCCTTTAGAAAGTCAACTGGCCATAAATGTATTGACTTATATCTGCATTCTTAATTCTATTCCATTGGTATATACATCTCTGCTTATGCCAGCACCACACTGTTTTAATTACTGTAGCTTTACTTATGGTGTATATTAAAATTGGGAAATATCAGTCTCCCAAATGCAAGAAGTTTATCAAACTCAAGATTAAGGGCACAATTCTCCATAAGAATGTGCTCACTCTGACCAGCTACCTACAAATTCTAAGGTTTTCATTACCACCTTAGGTTCAATATTTTGAACCTCTCATTTTATGAGAATGTCTCATAAAACTCAGGAAATTGCTGTACTTAGGAGACCAAGTTGGTTAGGAACCCTGAGAAATATATAAGAAGTAATTTTGGAGAGAAAAGAACCCAAAAGTATTGAGACTTATGGAGGGGCCTGGACTGGGTGGCTTCATGCTTTGATGATGCTGTAATCAGGAAGGACTATGTGGGGGTTCTGTTTGCTTGCTTGCTTTTCAACCTCGATGGTTTCTGGAAACTTATACTGGGTCATGTAGCTGAATTTTTGGTTTTATATTTGTGCTCTTACTGAAGGAACTATACATGGAGAATAAGGAGGTTGACCTAAAATTTTTAATAACCAAGAACTGCATAGAATTTTGAGCTTGATGGGTTATAGCATTTAAATGCAGCTGGGATAATTTCTACCAAACTTAGCCTTCAGAAAATGCTAGCCCAAGGCAGGGGTGGGGATAACTGCTTTAGTATAGTAAGGGGTGCTATCTATGCAGGCCCTGGCACCCCAAGCTGGTCATGCTTGCCTTACTGTACAGGCTGTAGCCACTGACACTGAACCATGCAGAGAACGTCACCTGATGCTGCGGGTAAATCTGAGATTGGGATTAGATCATGTTAGGCATCAGAAGGCAGAACAATACTTGCTGCTTTTCTGTGTCTTGCAACTAAATCTGCAGTCAGGACTTTAAAATACAGTGGCATCTGGGTTCAAGACATGCTAGAACCCAATGAAGGTCTATCATTAAATGGAAACCTGCGTTCAATTCCTGAATCTGGAAGATCCCTTGGAGAAGAAAATGGATACCCACTCCAGTATTCTTGCCTGAAGAATTCCATGGACAGAGGAGCCTGGCAGTCTACAGTCCATGGGGTTGCAAAGACTCCGATATGACTGAGCAACTAACACTATTACTACTACTACCAGGCCTAGATAGGAAACACTAGGCCCCATGCCTCAAATTCTATTCTCCATTATGTTATTTTGTCATTATTATTTTCAAATATTTATTTATTTGGCTGCACCAGGTCTTCGTTGCATCATTCAAACTCTTAGTTGAGACGTGTAGGATCTAATTCCCCAACCAGGGATTGAACTGGGGCCTCCTGCATTGGGACCACGGAGTCTTACCACCAGAGAAGTCCCTCCATGACATTATTTTAAAATGCATTCTGGGTCAAAAAGGCACTGTGGATGAGTTAACATTAGATTTTCATGTGGCTTATCCACAAGCTTTTAAAGTAAACTCCACGAATTCAGGTAGACTCTAAGTTTATCACATAAATTTCGACCATGATTCTAATTGTCAGAAACCCAAGCTGTGGCTTCATATATAGAAAAGTGGTAGATTTGTTATAAAAAGAATGCTGTTTCTTCTCTGATTAAAGTAGTGAAACAACTAGAAGAAAGTATTAAAAACCTATGAATCAAATTTGTTAAAGGAATCAAAAAGAAAATAAAGTGGTTTTAAAATATGCTTCAATCTTACAATCAGAAAATAACAGTGTATGCATGAAAATAAATAAGACAGCTTATTTAGCTCAAGGAGGAAAAAAATTTCCTTAGATTAAGTTAAACATCTGATCTGAGAACACACATTTTACAGATACGAAGACAAAAACTGAATCATGAAGGTGTGAGGGTACAGGAGGTACTTTCAAGTCTAACTACTTTTAAAGAAGTTATTATTAAAGGAGTATATATTTTAATTATTACAAAATCAGAAGTAGGAAATGGAGCCCCAGTGAAACCCAACAAAGAAATCACAGAGACATCAGAGAGCAAATCTTCTCTAGAGAACAAATCCCCAGCGAAGGCAGAATCCTGAATATTATGAAGAGGGGGCATGTCAGTTACAGATAAATTGATAGTATGAGCAACTGGAGAATCTCTTACAAGGACAGAACAGTTATACAAAGAGTACCTATAAAATCTAAACAAATTGGAGAGGAGAATACAAGGAAGATTACATAAAGCACTCCAAAGAAAGTATTTAATGAACTCCAAAAAATTATGTGCCTAAAATTAAGAAAAGGCAAAGGCAAAATGAATTATGTCACAGGAGATTCAGGCAGAGTAATAATAGATCAAGGAGTCCAATCAAGATCTAAATTAGATGTTGAACTGTGGGAAAATACATCCTGGTAGGATTATTTAACTCAGTAAGGTGAAAATGGATAAGACTGGTTTCAACAAAGGATGCTATTGACAAACTTGAAACTTATTGACTTCATATCTCTCACCATGAGAGACCCTGCAAGGAAAAAAAGCTAGAGAAATACATTAGAAAAACACAAGTATGGGCCAGAAAGCAAAAGGAAAGTAAGAGAAAAGAAAAAAACTCAACTTCTGCAAACTATGCTGCCCCAATCTGTTACAGAAGGGAATTTTTCTGAAAGGAACGGTAATATAGTAGAGACAAACCCCAGAGGCAAATCCCAAACACTGAAGCAGATGAGGACAGAAACATAAACTCAAGACCAGGAGCATTCAAAACCTGAGGAAAAACCACGTCTTCAGGAGGTAGTGGCAGTAGTGTCACGGTCGTCACTGGGCACATAACACACGGGCCTCAGAAACACAAACAGTTGCTTCAATTCAGAAATCCACTGAAAGTTACTCTCCAGTTGGAACTGATGTGGAGATAAGGGGGCAGCCATGCCCATCGAAGAAGTTTCTTAGGCTTTGACAGCTCCATAGCCAGAGGTCAGTACAGCAGCCACTGGGACCCAGGATTGAAATGACCGCTCCCAGAGCAAGGTGGGTGCTATGCCACCAGCTAGAGCCTACCCTTTGCTCAGCATGGGGTCCGGAAACACAGGACTCAGAGAGAAAAGAATATTAAGATGTCTGGAATATCCTACAAAGGCAAATAACAGAAGAGTTATTTTCATAAATTGAACAAGTATGACGGAGGCCACCACTAACATAAATTTCTAAATGTTCCAAGAATGCAACATTCTCAGTACCCTCTTCCAGAATAAAAATAACAGCAATAATGATGATAATGTTCTACAGCACTTACCAAGTGTCAGGCACGTGTTCTAAGAACTCTAAGTAGACCTCATTTAATTCTTACAACAATCTATTAAAGTAAATATGATAATCCCTATCTTATAGATTAGGAGATTGACTCTCAGAGAAACTGAATAACCTGCTCAAGGTCATACAATAAGTGGCATAACTGAAATCTGAATTCTGGCTCCAAAATCAAAGCACTTAACTGACACTTCATAAAGCCTCTTTGAGAGAGAAGACAGTGTACAATGGTCAATTTCTCAAGAAAAATATTATAAATACATAATGCTTAAATAATGTTTCGGTGGGAAGCTGCTTCCCTTCAAGCTATGTCAGAGGTCATATACTCTGCTCAACAATAAAAATCGGCAGGCGCTTTGGCAAGTTTTACATGAGCAATGGTTTCTCTTCTTTGCCTTCCTTCACTTAGTCTCTGCTTTGGTCTTTGGCAACGGTCATGTGGGTGTGGATCATGCCAAACAGGAAACATCGTTTTGCTTGGAAAGACCATATGAGAAACTGGGGAAATGGATTCTATTCTGAATGTGCTGGGTGTCGGGCTAATGTGGTCATCTGTTGGTTCTGTGGGAAGCAGGGAACAGGAGAAAGTTGGTGGAGACCCATTTCAACTTCTGAGGTCCTGAGGGGTGACACCCACTGCAGGAGCCCAGACGGTAGCTGCTGGAGGAACTCCAGCTCAAACCAGGCATCCAGAAGCCATCTGTCTGATACTGGAAAGCATAAAACAGGAAGTACTTCAGTTTCTTTTAATTTTAATTTCAAAAGTTTGAACTTTTATTGGATTTTAGCTCACAAAGGTAAGATTATTTGATTTTGGAATTCACTTCTCTGAAGACTTAAAATTTTTGGATTTTAACCTCTTTGGCATTTTATTCTTCGAATTTGATTTCTTTACAAAAATCTGATAATGGGCAAGAGTAAACATGCACATTGAGGGTCTGTTATTGGAATTCTGTGGTTGAAATATGTTAATTCTGTCATTTGATATCACTGTAGAATCTCTGAAGAATTTTTAAAGAATATATAGCTATTTTGGGCAGCTAACCTGAAGTAGGACATGGAACAGGAAATGAATGTTTAGTGTTTCATAGCATGACTTTGAAGCCAACTTAATTAATGTACTATTCTAACTCATTTCAGAATCTTCTAGGGTACATTTCATACTACCCACCATGATCTATAAAGATCCACAAAGTAGTGGGGAGGAGTGGCTTGGTTATTGGAATAGTAGCATCAGAAAGGTCCTAAGAGACTATGGCCTTTCTTAAGAGGAAGAATGACTCCCTTCATTCACCATGATGCAATAATTAAGTTGAGAGAAGTTAATAAGTTAAGAGAACAAAAGGTTGGGGAATGTTAAGGGGAATAACAGTGTTATTAAACAACTTCATCAAAATCTAATACTATCTACATGTGTTCTGCCACTACCAAGCGCTTCTATGACCCAGGTAGCTCATATATGACTGGTAAATAGGGTAATGATGTCAGCAAGATAAAGTTTGGTAGGTGAATACATGCTTTTTTCCTAGGCAATGGAGACCAACAGAGTAGGAGTGGAACTCAGTCCTTTAGCAGGGAAGATAAAAGACATCAGCTTGGCTGTTGCACTGGCACTCCCTTCCCAGAAAGGTGCACCCTCTCCCTTGCATGACTCTGTGGGAGTTTTGCTTCCTCCTGTGGCTTCTTTAAAGAAATCCCACTGACTTAGGCCTCCAATTGACTTTCATCTGCACTCTCATATTCTACTGTTTCTGTGCAGCTTTACTATCTTCTTCAGAACTCTGAGATGACTACCCAGACTGTTCATATTATCTCCTAAGTTAATAATTCTTATTCTAGATAGTGTTCCAGTTTTAAAAGTATATAGACTTTGAATGGTCTTCCTCAAACCTATTTTTCTCACAGCCCTGTTATTTTTGAGGGTGTAATTTTGCAGAATGCATTTCTCACACTTATTTCATGCTCTAGTAGAAACGCTGTACTAGTAATGTTGACCATATATAGGAATACAGCATCTTTACACAGTGAGTAGTTCTCTTCCTCTCTCAAAAGAATAGATCAACATAGGAAACACAACTTAAGAACTTTTCCACATAGAACAAAGTAAATGTCTTTGCTAAAATCTTCTATGGTTTAGAAATTTGACCATTTGCAAATCCTATGGGATTTTGAAGGTTTTATTAGACTTGGAAAAGTAAAAAAAAAAAAGGGTTTAATGTCATGTCAAATGTGCGAATTTTTCATAGCATAGGAGGAACACCTGAAAGTATATCTAATGCCAAAAAAGAAGCAACAGTTAGGAGAAATTTTTTTTGTTTTGTACATCTGTTACTTTTCGCTCTTGATGCCCATTACACTCCTAATTTGTGCTTAAAATAAAATATAATTTCTATGATATTAATATTAAACATCATTTAGTGACTTTTTCTGATCTGATACTGAGCAAGCAATCAAAAGAAAGTCATACATAAAATCAGAATGTTGGCGTTTATTTAAAGAAAAAGAGAGCTTTATATAACACTTGACCCTTTCCAAGTTAAAAGTTCAGAAAACTATCAGACATAAAAGTTTTTAGGGACCTCAATCACTTGATGCACAAAATCATACTAACAAACAAAGAAAAAAGAAACGCAAAAACCTAATGTTAAGTGACTAGGGTGCTGCAGACTGGAAGTTCCTCCAACAGGATTAGCTTCTTTAAGTATTTTAAGTCCAGTGAACTTGTTATGCTTCCACATGTTAGTAGTTGCATAGGCTAATTTCAGCTGGCATAAGCTTTTATAAGTATGCAAAACCACGGGGCAAGGCATGCATTAAAATGTGATAATAACACACTTCTGGGACACATGAAGCATGAGGCACGAATCTGAACGCCCCTGGCAGCCATGAAGTCTCACTCCTTGGAGTCAGAACTTTTCTGTTTTGATAAGTAATTCTGTTATACCACATTTGGGATGGGGAAAAAAAATCAACTATCTAAATTTAAACTGTTATCTTAACCAGGGTTTCTTAGAGTTTCAACTCTAGCAATTTACTCAAATACAATTTTTTAATTCCAGGTGAGCTGGAAATTACTCAAAGCAAGATAGGATCTTAAGAAAAAGTGTTCTTTATTTTCTTAATGAAAATTGAAGAGCAATTATGTAGTATTGTTTATCCTAGAAAATTTAACCAATGTGATGAGGTAGGGGCCAAAAATGTAAGAAGGAAGAGATCAACTTTAATAATGTTACTCTCCCAATTCCCCTGGAAAAAAAAACATAAGGAGGAATTTCTTGTGTTACTTATGTCTTAGAGGTAAATAGCTAATGCTTCTAGATAGTAATGGGTAAGTGTCTACAAGTGCCTTGAAATCCTTAGAAGAAAACTCCTAATAAAATGAAAAATAATTCTTATACCTAACATGAATGTTAAAAAATAACCAAGAAAAATAGATTTAATTTCTAATACACACTCATATATAAATATATGACACTTAGCAAAAAAATTTAAGAGTTATAAATAAGTATCAAACTATCACAGTGATCACTCAATAGGATTCACTAAGGATGATAAAGCTAGGAAAGTTTGCTTTTATACAATAAAAGCAAGGATAATGGAAACAAATGGGAGTATCCAGTGTAGCTATATCCTAAAATCACATCTTTCTGGATCTAGCCTTGCAGTTAAGTATGCCACTTACGATTTTGGCCATCTTCAGATATGTGAACTCAAGGTTTAAATGAAGTGATAGAACTGTAAAGTAGCATATTGAATAGTGTAACTGTGGCACTGTTAAAGGAATACTAACTACTATTAAAGAAATAAAAAGTAAAATTTTTAAACAGTAAAAGTAAAACAGTAATGTAATAATTGTTGCTGCTGCTGCTGCTAAGTCTCTTCAGTCGTGTCTGACTCTGTTACTGACAGTAATTTAATGATAGTACAAATTTGGAATCAAGTATTTTTGCTTTCAAAGAATGGCAAATCAGCGCCTTTAAAAATATAGAGGAAGATCTCTTATTTTGACAAACACAAACAATAAAATTGTTTTAAAGCATTTCATGACTTTTGAAAAACCTCTAGAAGTTGGCCAAAACATTAAAAAAAAAAATCTCTGAGCATACAGTAGCACAATTCATCTTTCTCTTTTGAAAGCTATATATCATAGAAGTTGCTAAATATGAAAGTATATCAATTACTTTTGTCTATTAAGTATGGCTTGCTAAGGTTAAAATACCCATTATTTTTTTTTTAAATCTAAGCTTGTGCTCTGCTTAGATGAATGTTCATGACCCCTGAAAATTCATATGTTGAAATCTAATCCCCAATGTGATTGTATTTGAAAAGGATTAGGTCAAGGAGGTGGAGCCCTCATGAATGAATTAATGTCCTTATATAAAGCACCTCAGAAAGCATCCTTGTCCCTTCTACTATCTAAGGACAAAGTGAGAAGACAGCTGTCTATCAATCAGAAAAGGCCCCTTAACAGATACAGAATCTACCAATGTCTTGATCTTGGGCTTACTAATCTCCATACCTGTGAGAAATAAATGTTTATTTAAATCAGTTAGTCTATGGAATTTTAAACAGTACCCAAATGGACTAAAACATGCTGAAATAAAAGCTTCTCTAAACTTTAATAATCTTTCATGATTTCCCTTTCTATAAGAATGACATATTTATTCGTGTTATAATTAAGCTGGGTTTTACGTCTGTTTTCCTTTTAAAAGTACAAAGTAAAAACAAAATTATGTAAATGTCTTTTGAGATAGTATCACATAGTTTACAAACTCTTTGCCACTTACCTTTTGAAATCTCTTTGATTTTTCTGCCATATAAATCATAAAAATATCTGGCTGGTGAATTTAGGTTCATTCTCATTGTGCAAATATCTAAAACCTACACAGAAAAAAAATACCTTAAAAATAATTTATCACAGTTAGCTCTAACGGAATTGAAAACACATTTAAAGTTCTTTCTCTACTATATGGCTATTTAAAATTATAAAATAAAATTAGATGATTTATCAAATGTTTCTAATATATGAAATAGAAAAAGACAGTTAAAATTGCTAATTCCAATTGTACTTTAAGCACACAAATATTAATAAAAAAGAGAAAGATGTAAGAAATATTAAAAATAATCACATATTTTTTCATAAATGGAAAAACTGTGGGAGACCTCTATATTTTTCCTGCTCTTTTCTATTAACATATTTTTCATTTATTTTACAATGGGAGGGTGTTATATTTTAGATTAGGTTTTAAGGTACTTTCTTTAGCTTTTAAATTCTTTCCAAGTGTCCTAAAATAAATTATAGGTTAAAGTGTCTGCCTGAAATGCGAGAGACCCGGGTTGAAGAAGGAAGTGGCAGCCCACTCCAGTATTCTTGCTGGAGAATCCCATGGACGGAGGAGCCTGGTAGGCTACAGGCCACGGGGTTGCAAAGAGTCGGACAAGACTGAGCGACTTCACTTTCACTTTCAAAATAAATTATAAATATTATCTGATCACAGTTCACTTTGATAACTTACACTGTTTGGGTACTAAAAATGGAATTAATAAACTACATTTCAAGGTTTTCCATGAATCTGAGTTTGAAGAACTTCACTTTTTAAAAAAAATTTATTGGAGGATAGTTGCTTTACAATATTGTTAGTTTCTGTTTCACAGCGAAGTGAATCAGCTATATGTATACATGTATCTCCTCTTTTTGGGATTGCCTTCCTATTTAGGTCACCACACAGCAGAGTTCCCTATGCTATACAGTAACATTCTCATTAGTTATGAAGAACTTCACTTTTGATGGTTTCTAATACGCTAAAGTCCTTCTCTCTTTAATTTCTCAATGTGTTCTTGATATAGAAATAGCCCTTATAAAGGTGTAACAATCACCTTTCCAACACCAGGGAAGACTTAAACATGCATCAGTTGGAAAGAAAGCTCTACTCACAAGACAAGAAAAATTAAATTAACAGAAGGGAGTTGAGAGGTCTCAGGAACCTGAGGGCAGGCATTATGAGTCTTCAGGAAGTGACTCCCAAAACATGAAACTTACCACAATCATTTAAAAGTCCATAACACATTCCAAATCCAAACTAAATGTACTTATCTCTTCCAACCTTACTATTCATAGCTATGATATATTGCTTTTACATTACCAAGAACTGCTGAAGGACAATGTTCACTGTATGATTATATACCTTAAAATTTTTTCTAGTTACTGATAACGCTCTGCCTCCATTTCTGCCCACTTTTATCCTTATTTTAAAACTAGAGCTTGTAATACTAATCCAAGCCCAACCAACTCACTTTCTTTGTGACAACAGACATATTGAAACAGCTTAACATATTCAGTTCAGTCTCTCAGTCGTGTCTGACTCTTTGTGACCCCATGAACTGCAGCAGGCCAGGCCTCCATGTCCATCATCAACTCCTGGAGTTTACCCAAACTCATGTCCATTGAGTCAGTGATGCCATTTCAACCATCTCATCCTCTGTCGGCCCCTTCTCCCCTTGCCCTCAATCCTTCCCAGCATCGGGGTCTTTTCAAATGAATCAGTTCTTCATATCAGGTGGCCAAAATATTGGGAGTTTCAGCTTCAACATCAGTCCTTCCAATAAACACCCAGGACTGATCTCCTTTAGGATGGACTGGTTGGATCTCCTTGCAGTCCAAGGAACTCTTAAGAGTCTTCTCCAACACCACAGTTCAAAAGCATCAATTCTTCAGTGCTCAGCTTTCTTTACAGTCCAACTCTCACATCCATACATGACCACTGGAAAAACCATAGCCTTGACTAGATGGACCTTTGTTGGCAAAGTAATGTCTCTGCTTTTTAATATGCTGTCTAGGTTGGTCACAACTTTCCTTCCAAGGAGTAAGCGTCTTTTAATTTCATGGCTGCAATCACCATCTGCAGTGATTTTGGAGCCCAAAAAATAAAGTCTGACACTGTTTCCACTGTTTCCCCATCTATTTCCCATGAAATGATGGGACCGGATGCCATGATCTTAGTTTTCTGAATGTTGAGCTTTAAGCCAACTTTTTCACTCTCCTCTTTCACCTTCATCAAGAGGCTCTTTAGTTCTTCACTTTCTGCCATAAGGGTGGTGTCATCTGCATATCTGAGGTTATTGATATTTCACCCAGCAACCTTGATTCCAGCTTGTGCTTCTTCCAGCCCAGCGTTTCTCATGATGTACTCTGCATATAAGCTAAATAAGCAAGGTGACAATATACAGCCTAGACGTACTCCTTTTCCTATTTGGAACCAGTCTGTTGTTCCATGTCCAGTTCTAACTGTTGCTTCCTGACCTGCATACAGGTTTCTCAAGAGGCAGGTCAGGTGGTGTGGTATTCCCATCTCTTGAAGAATTTTCCACAGTTTGTTGTGATCCACATAGTCAAAGGCTTTGGCATAGTCAATAAAGCAGAAATAGTTGTTTTTCAGGAACTCTCTTGCTTTTTTGATGATCCAGCAGATGTTGGCAATTTGATCTCTGGTTCCTCTGCCTTTTCTAAAACCAGCTTAATGTGTATATAGAGGCAAAACTGTACTTCTCTTTCAGTCTGGAGAACAACTTTCAAACACCATGACTGATTTGGCTTATCATCCAAGTTGCTGTATCTAGTAATGTGTTGCACTTAAAAGGCAAATAATATTTAACCAATGAATTTAATTTGACAAACTAACCTTAACTGGATATATCAGAAATTCTCAGCCTTTATCTTAGCCTTAAACATGACCAATAATGTTGCCCCATGCCACGTACTCCCAAGGGTATTTACATGATTCTGTGTGTTTCTTATATCCTAGCTGCAATCCAGAGCTTCAGGCAGTTTTTCAAAAACTATATATTGTTGCTGTCTCTCTCAAAACCAAGAAGAATGTTCATGATTAAAGATACAGTGATAGGAATAATCTTGAACCTTCTAATGTATGAGGGAAACAGTCACAACATCAGTGCTTTACCTAGTTAGATAACAAGGTACTTGCAATGTACTCACTTGCAATGAGTGACTGTAAGCATTGTCATGTAGAGCAAATCCATTAACCTCAGTGTCGCTACTTGAAGTGTGTCAGTGGAGAACCAAGGCCGTGTGTCCTCATCAGTCAAACGCAAGGCTCCCTAACTTAGAATGGCCCCTACCTCTCTCTAGTCCACTTGCCCATACCTGGGACTGGTCCTTGCTACCCAAACAAATAAGGTAACAAGTGTGGCAATTCCAAACCTCACTCTTCCTGCCTTTCTTCCTAATCTCTTGGGTCAATTTCTTTAGTGACTACTACACACAAGTTAACCTAGGACTCCCATCCAATGGACTGAAACCTTTTTTAAAGATGCTCAGAAAGCAATATTCAAAAATGCAAGAGAGAAAGCATCAGAAAAGAAACCGCAGTTTCTTCTGGAACTTGAGACAGAAAGGAGTGGAACATATAAACACTGGCATGGGATCGATCTATTTTTAGCAACTAACACAGTCTAACTAGAAAAATTCTTCTTTTCATCACTTTCTCCCATATGACTCTGTGCTCAAATATTATCCTTTTGCAATTACCACCACTACCTGCCTCATTGACAAAAATACTCAAAGGAGGTAATTCAGAATGCATTCTTCCATAGCCAGTCACCTTGAAAATTACTAAGAACCTATGTAAAAGTGACTCAGTCGTGTCTGACTCTTTGCAACCCCATGGAGCCACCAGGCTCCTCTGTCCATGGAATTCTGCAGGCAAGAATATTGGAGTGGGTTGCCATTCCCTTCTCCAGGGAATCTTCTTGATCCAGGGATCTCCTGCACTGAGATGGATTCTTTACCATCTGAGCCACCAGGGAAGCTCCTATAGCTGGTCTCATAAACCCTAAAATGATGCAACTCCCTCCTTAGGATACTCATGTTCTTTCTCATGAACTCATGTTTATCTTTCCATTTGTTACATTTAGTTCTCAATTTCTTAAGATTTCAAATCTATTATTTAAAAGTGCAATGAAGCCGTTTTGTACAAACCATATTCCCCAGTTACTAGTGGAGCTTCAAATATCTAAATATCCTCTAAAGTTTTATCATAATTTACCAATTAAGCTAAGCAAAATATGAACTATTTAAAGATAATCCCCTTTACTTCAACTAAAATAATGATGATTTTAAAATATTTCTGCCTTTGAGTTTTTAAAAAATTAGCCAAGTAAAATTACATGGCTTTTTAACTCAAGAGATTCTTCTCCTTTCATTGCTAAAACATCAGTAATAATGTTTGTGCAAGCCAAGTTTAAAGAGTTAAATGAGTTTTTAAATTGGCATTCAAAAATCAGATATATTAGAAATTAATAATGCATCAGCAAAACTGCCACTCTCTTACTTTCAAGATGAAAGATCTTTGCAGTGTTTAAGCATTGCCAACCTTCAGTAATCATTTCCTCATAGCAAATTAAAAGTGGTGTAAATTAGTATCAATATAAATTCGTCAAAAGTCCTAAAAGGAAGCCCCTATTTGTAAGGTCATTCTTGTAATTTAAAATATTTAACAGTGTTAGCTTGCTGTAATCTTAAGGTTAATTAAAATACCATTTCCACTAATCTGTAGCTGTTAAGCTTGTTAAAATATTACTTTTTTGATAATTTCTTATAGCTTAGGCTATAGAGAACTCTTCTGATACTAAAATCTAAAAACCACTACACTGTAAAACTAAACTCCTCTTGACAAGCACATGAGAAGAGATCTTCCACAAACTGTTTTTAGTTGAGTCCATCTGCTTATAGTTTGGGGAGTCACCTCCATGTCCAAGCATATCTGGCGCAGTCTGCAGCTGTTGGAATAGCCACCATAGAGGTGGTATGGTTTCATAGTCTAAAGTCTCTGAGTTTGGTTTAGTACTACCCAAAAGTGAGAGAGTGTGCTTAGCTCAACATAACCCTGGGCCACGGAGCTGAGTCTACACACCATCAGATCCAACACTATTGACTTCCTCAAAGATGAAGAATCTTAATAGCTTTTTATGAGTCACTGCCCAGAAATGTAACCCCAGATTCAGCCCTCTACACACACCTCCTTCAAAAGATCCTCCAGAGCAGGGGTCAGCACCCTACACACACCACGGGCCGATTCTGGCCACTATCTGTTTCTGTATGGCTTGTAGGCTGAGAAGACTCTGCATGCTTTTAATTGTTAAAAAATAATCAAAAGAAGAATAACATTTTGTCACACTTTAATAATATATCATAGTATATGAAATTCATATTTCACAGCCCATATATAAAGTTTTCCTGGAAAACAGCCATGGTGTTCATTTATAGATTTTCTATGGCTGGTTGCACACTAAGTGTCAGAGCTGAGTGGTTGTAACAAAGACTTTATGGTATAGAAAATGAAGAATATTTGCTGTCAGACCCTTTACAGAAAAAGTATTCCTACTCTCAGTCTATTGCATTATCATTCACTTAAGGTTCTATCTATTCCTCTTTATACAGTATCCTCAACTCCTTCATCCATTTCTAAGACCTTTGCTTTGCACACTCTGAAAACTCTCCCCATGATAAACAAAAGTGATTAGACCATCAACCTCCTTTAAAAGAAAACAAGCTTTCCTCTGAGTTCTCTCAGTTTCTCAGAGTTCTCTCAAAAGCTAGGATTTTAGTCCCTTACTTCACACAACCTCAAATTTGTGAAGTGGTGTTACTTACAATGTTATTTCTTGGTTAATTTCTCCCCAACCTTCTTACTGAACAAACAAAACAAACAAATCACATAGATTTACAATGACTACCACATTGACAAATCCAAAGGACATTTTCTTCATGCTCATTTATGTCAATCTTTGAATAGCATTTGAGTTAACTTCCTCTTTCTTTAAATCCCTTTATTCCCTGAATTCTGAAATATGATAATCCACTAATTCTTTTCCTGCCTTTTTTTCTCATTACAGGTTCATCCTCCTCTACTAATTAATTGGAGTTCTTGAAGGTAGTCCTAGCCTTCTTCCTGCTTCACACTAAATTATCTCTTATGGCAATCTAATCAATGCTCCAATGTTTCATTTTCTATTTATACACTGACAACTTCCAAATTGGTATGCCTACCCCTGAAATTCTCTGAGCTTCAGACCAAATAATTACCTGTTCATTATCTCACTCAAACAGATCAAAGATCCCTCAAAGTCAACATGTCCGAGACTGAATCCCATCTCTTCTGCTTCAAGCCTAGTCTTCTTCTAGGCATAGGAAAAGATACCTCCTTCTATCTGGTTATGCAAACCAGAAACTGCAAAATCATCCTTGATACCTTTAACATCTCACTTCCCTTCAGACCATGTATCCAAGCTATTATCAGGGCCTGTTGATTTATCTTCTAAAAATCTTAACCATTTCCATTCCCATTCCTGAGGTCCAGGCTATTATCATCTGTCACTAGGACTCTGGCAATACTTAGCAAATAGTTTCCCTGCATCTCCCTGGCCCACCCAATCTGTCCTCCACTGAACACCAAAGTAATCTCTCCAAAAATAAATCCAGTACCCTTTCTTCTGCTCCTAACTAAAACATTTATATGACTTCTTACAGTTCTTTGGAGGAAAAAGGCAAAAATCTGTAACGTTTTTTACAGGCTACTCTCTCCCTCATAAGTTAAAATTTTAATTCATGGGATCTATCCTGCTCACCCTGCCATGGAATCTTTTCATATGCTGTGCTCTCTGCTTATCTCTTCTCAGAAGACCTCCCTGTCACCTATTTCATATTAAATAATTTGATCATTTTATAAACACTTTTTCCATCACTAGACTGGTGGCTCAGATGGTAAAGTATCTACCTGAAATTCAGGAGACCCGGGTTTGATCCCTGGGTCAGGAAGATCCCCTGGAGAAGGAAATGGCAACCCACTCCAGTACTCTTGCCTAGAAAATCCCATGGATGGAGGAGCCTGGTAGGCTACAGTCCATAGGGTCGCAAAGAGTCCGACACAACTGAGCAACTTTACTTTGAGGACAAGATCACGGTTTTTCACATCCTCAAATCCAGATGCTTGGCAGATTTATTCATAAAAATATCACAAATTAATGAATTAGTGAAAGCTAATATATGCCTAATTTAAAATCATTTCATCTTAAATTTACATTGTTATTAAAAGTCTGATAAAAGTAGCAAATAAAATTTCTGATCAATGCTATAAAATTATGCTGTAACTAAAGTATGTGTAATTCCAGAAAAACTATTTCAAATAAAACTAATTTTTTTTATTATCAGAGCACTGAACCTGTACTCTCCTTAGAAAATAAATTAGAAAACCTCTTTACATTTGAAGTAATACTTTGAGTTGCCTACCCAATGTTCATTCTCCACCTCATCCTTGCTGTCCTGATTTTGAATAAGGGTTCACTCTTTCTCCTTTTGACTCGAGGAAGGCTATAATTATTTTGACTGGTATAAGTCAATTCTGGTGATCCCATGCTCCCTATCAGTGAATGATCTGGGGATGCCACTGCTGCTGCTGCAAAGTCACTTCAGTCGTGTCTGACTCTGTGCAACCCCACAGACGGCAGCCCACCAGGCTCTGCCATCCCTGGGATTCTCCAGGCAAGACACTGGAGTGGGTTGCCATTGCCTTCTCCGGATCTGGGGATAGATACAATCTATTTCTAGCCAATGTGACACAAGAAGGGGCTTCTGGGAAACATTTCTTCACTCATAGTGAAGAGATGATCCTTTTCTGCCTCTGGACAAATTGATACCAGTCTGTGCAGTGGCCATCCTGTTAACAATATATGAAAGAAAACAAAATCCAGAAAACTATAGAGAATATAACTGGAATCCTGTCCTACTATGCATGAAGACTCCCTACCTCTGGATTTCTTGCTTCTTTTTTGCTTAAATCTGTTTGAGTATCTTCTACTATTTGCAGCTAAAGTCATCCTGCTGCTGCTGCTGCTAAGTCGCTTCAGTCGTGTCCGACTCTGTGCGACCCCAGAGACGGCAGCCCACAAGGCTCCCCCGTCCCTGGGATTCTCCAGGCAAGAACACTGGAGTGGGTTGCCATTTCCTTCTCCAATGCATGAAAGTGAAAAGTGAAAGGGAAGTCGCTCAGTCGTGTCCGACTCTTAGCGACCCCATGGACTACAGCCTACCAGGCTCCTCCATCCATGGGATTTTCCAGGCAAGAGTATTGGAGTGGGGTGCCATTGCCTTCTCCTAACCAATAGAAAAAAAAATTGACTCAATCTCCTCAAATGAGAAACATTGTTTCTGTCAACTCAGTGAGTATTATTAGCATGGCAAACAGATTGCAACAGTAATCACTATATAAACATAAGAAGCAAACTATTTAAGAACCCAAAGAAGAATTTAAGAAGAAATTTAGCAAGCTGTGAAAATGAACAGATAACTATGAAATTAATTCACTAATTTACTAAAAATATTTCACCTCTGGAAATTAATTCTACTTGCTCAGTAGAAGAGAACTACAATTTATCATAAATATTTTGAGAAAAGGAATCAGTTATTATACTTTGTTTGCTAACTGAAAAACTGTCAAATACATTACAAGTTTTTAATGAATTAACACATAATAAAATGTACTTGATAAGACTTTCTATTTAAGACAAACATTTTGCAATAACTTATAATAAATATTATAACCATTTTTTTAATCTGAAGATGCCAGGAAATTGACTGAATTTGCACCTGTTATTTACTTTTTGTTCTTACTAAGTATTAATAGCTAAAAGTGGTTGCATCATTTGGCATTCTCATCAGTCATCTGTGAGATTTCCAGTTATTTCAGATTTTCATCAACTCAGTATTGTCAGTCTTTTAATTTTACCGATTCTAACCAGCTGGATAGAAAAGACAGAGAAACCAGAGATCAAATTGCCAATATCCGTTGAATCATCAAAAAGTAAGAGACTTCCAGAAAAACATCTACTTTTGCTTTACTGACTACGCCAAAGCCTTTGACTGTGTGGATCACAACAAACAGTGGAAAATTCTTCAAGAGATGGGCATACCAGGCCACCTGACCTGCCTCTTGAAAAATCTGTATGCAGGTCAAGAAGCAACAGTTATAACTGGACATGGAACAACAGACAGGTTCCAAATCAGGAAACTATGTCAAGGCTGTATATTGTCACCCTGCTTATTTAGCTTATATGCAGAGTACATCATGAGAAATGCTGGACTGGAAGAAGCACAAGCTGGAATCAAGATTGCCGGGAGAAATATCAATAACCTCAGATATGCAAATGACACCACCTTTATGGAAGAAAGCAAAGAAGGACTAAAAAGCCTCTTGATGAAGGTGAAAGAGAAGAATGAAAAAGCTGGCTTAAAGCTCAACATTCAGAAAACGAAGATCATGGCATCCAGTCCCATCACTTCATGGAAAATAGATGGGGAAACAGTGGAAACAGTGACAGATTTTATTTTGGGGGACTCCAAAATCACTGCAGATGGTGACTGAAGCCATGAAACTGAAAGATGACTGCTCCTTGGAAGAAAAGTTATGACCAACTTAGACAGCATATTAAAAAGCAGAGACATCACTTTGCTAACAAAAGTCCATCTAGTCAAAGCTATGGTTTTTCCAATAGTCGTGTATAGATGTGAGAGTTGAACCATAAAGAAAGGTGAACACTGAAGAATTGATGGTTTTGAACTGTGGTGTTGGAGAAGACTCTCGAGAGTCCCTTGAACTGCAAGGAGATCCAACCTGTCCATCCTAAAGGAAATCAGTCTTCAATATTCATTGGAAGGACTGATGTGAAGAACTGACTCATTTAAAAAGACCCTGATGTTGGCAAAGACTGAAGGCGGAGGAGAAGGGTATGACAGAGGATGACATGGTTGGATGGCATCACCAACTCAATGGATATGAGTTTGAGTAAGTTCCAGGAGTTGGTGATGGACAGTGAAGCCTGGCATGCTGTAGTCCATGGAGTCGCAAAGAGTTGGACACTACTGAGCAACTGAACTGACTGATTCTAACCTGTGTGCAGTGGTAACTCATTGTGGATTTAATTAGCATTTCTTTGATGATTAGTAACATTGAGCATCTTTTCATGTGCTATAGTTTATTTCTAGGTATCTTAGTAGTGTTCAAATCTTTTGATCATTTCTATTGAGCTGTTTGCCTTCTTACTATTAGCAGAGATTTATACACACACACACACACACACACACATATACACGCTGAGTGCACATTGTTTGTCAGATATGTGTTTTCTGAATATTTTTTCTCCAGTCTGTGGCTAGATTTTTCATTTCTGTTGTTGTTTTTAGAAGGGCAGAAGGTTTAAAATTTTGGGTAAAGTAGATTTAATAAGTTTTGTTTCATTTTGTTTTAGTTCAGACTTTTTAGCCTAGCTAAAAAAATCTTTGCCTACCTCAAGGCTGTAAAAAAAAAAAAGTCTCTTCTGGGAATTTTTTCAGTTTTACTCTTTGATGAAGTATGGATTGGAGTAATTTCTTATCATACAAATATCTAATTTTCAGCAATATTTGTCAAAAAAAGACTGTCTTTTTCTCACTGATTTATCAAGATTAATTTGCTATTGTATGTGTGGGTCAATTTCTGAAATTTCCATTTTCTTTCATTGCACTTTATATGTATCCCAATGCCAACAGTATTCTGTCTTGATTATTTTAGCTTTATAATAAATGTTGGAATAAATGTTGAAATGAGGTAGTGCAAGACATCTTAATTTGACCTTCCAATTCTTCTGCATTTCCTAAGCTTTTATTGATCTTTTTGGATCCACAATTAACTTTTCTGGTCTCTTCATGAACCCCCTACAAGTTCAATAAACTTCCTTCCCTCCGACTGATCAAAATAAGAATGTCGCCCTAGCCTGCACATACTGCCACAGCTGTTTCCTTTTTACATCTCCGTTAGCTCTTTCCCTGGTATATGCTTGTGCCAGGTCTTGTGGAGTTACTCTGTCCATGAGTAACTTAGTGTTTAGCCAAGATACAAGCAGGGCCCTAGGCAAATCTGGGAACTTTTCTCTAAATATGTCCTTCATCTGTGGCATTTCACGATACTACAGCCATTTCAGCCTCCCCGAACTTTGATGTCTTGTGGAGACCACTGTGCTTTTCTTGGATTCTCTCTCCCTAGACCGAGTCCAAAAATTGCCTCTAGGTATAAAGATAAGGTAAATTGTATACACTTCAGTTTTCCTGTTCTCTCCAGCATGGTAGTCTGGTGCTTCCAGTTGTCTAATGTCTAAACATAGCTGTCTTGTATTTTTTGTGCAGTTTTCAGTTATTTAAAATGGGATGGCTAGTCTAGTACTAGATTATCTGTTATGACTGTAAACAGATGTCTCAAATTTTGTTAATGGTTATGTTAACTCATTTTCCTAGGCAGCACTAGTGGTAAAGAACCCAATTGCCAATGCAGGAGACATAAGAGACACGGGCTTGATCCCTGGGTCAGAAAGATCCCCTGGAGGAGAGCATGGCAACCTACTCCAGTATTTTTGCCTGAAGAATCCCACGCGCAGAGGAGCTTGGCAGGCTATGGTCCACTGGGTCACAAAGAGTCGGACATGACTGAAGCAAATTAGCACACGTAGCGCACAGCTCATTTTTAGGTGAAAACCCATAGGAATTGAAATGTGACCAAAGTATATTTGTGGCAGTTTCACATAACAAAAAAAAATAATGTTCTTCAAATCCGAAAATGGATTCTAGTCCTAGCCTATTCCAGTTAATCCACTTTGGTTATGGCAGTTAACTTACCTAAGTCACCATTTTCTAAGTTAGCAATTTTTCTAATAGTCCAGTAGTTAGATTATTAGATAAAATTGCATTATTTCATAAAATTCTGTAATTATAATGTCCAGAAATTAAGCTTCAACAAGGATACCTTAATGGTAACGTATATATGAAAAACTAATTTAATTAATGCTTCAATTTAACCATTATTGTTATATGTTCTTAGCAATTTAAATGTATCAAGATAAAAAAATGTAAGTATAAAAGTCAGTACAATTTTAATAAAAAACAAAAATAAATTTATCTTTTCAGATTTAATATCATGTTTATGTTTTAACTGTTTAGGGGAGTTAAAGCATAAAGACTGTTCTTAATGACCATCTGTAATATAAATAAATCTTTAGACTGAAAGTTATCATTTGTTTTTATTTTAGCCAAGGAAATCCACCTCCCTCATTATGATTTCATGCAAAAAAAAATTCTGGCTGCCAAATAATCACTTATTATGTTCTGAGATATTTTAATTATATAACCCTAAAATTCACACTACATAAATAGAAGACAACTGGCAATCCATGGCCTCTTGAGAATAAACTGTATTATCAATTTCTATATTTTTAAAAATTCTGCTTATATTTTTTAATCTGATATTAAACCCTGGTATGGATAATAGACTAATTTTTAAAGCAATAATAGTATCAATGGGCTTTTGCTCATATATCATAAAAAACTCTGTAAAGAACTTCCAACATAAATAATTATGCATGACCTCTCCTGTCGGAATCCATGTTGAACATCCTTAATCAAATTTTGTTACTCCAGGTGCTAGCTTTTGAATCTCTTAAAATGTTCTCTAAATTCTTTAATTCACACTGTGTGGAAAATCTCTGTTATAGCTACTGATTTGTATGTGAACATTCCACAGTCATGCTGTGGAATTTTGTATGTTGTATTTTTCTTTTAACTAAATTGGGCTTTTCCTATTTTTCTTTTAATTGAAGTATACTTGGTTTACAATATTGTATCAGTTTCAGGTATATATAAAAATGATTCAGTTATATATATCTTTTCAGATTATTTTCCATTAGAGGTTATTATAAGATATTATAATATGTGCTATATAGTAAATCCTTGCTGTTTATCTGTTTTATGAATATTTGTTTGTATCTGCTAATCCCCTACTCCTAATTTATCCCTCCCAACCTCCCTTTCCACTTTGGTAATCATAGTTTCTTTTCTACGTCTGTGAACCTGTTTCTGTTTGTATACAGATTTATTTGTATTATTTTTTAGATTCCACATATGAGTGATACCATATGTAATAAAATTTATCTTCCTCTGATTTCACTTATTATGATATTATCTAGGTTCATCTGCTGCTGCTAAGTCACTTTAGTCGTGTCCGACTCTCTGTGACCCCATAGACGGCAGCCCACCAGGCTCCCCTGTCCCTGGGATTCTCCAGGCAAGAACACTGGAGTGGGTTGCCATTTCCTTCTCCAATGCATGAAAGTGAAAAGTGAGAGTGAAGTCGCTCAGTCGTGTACAACTCTTAGTGACCCCACGGAGGCTCCTCCATCCATGGGATTTTCCAGGCAAGAGTACTGGAGTGGGGTGCCATTGCCTTCTCCTATGTCACTGCAAATGGCAATATTTCATTCTTATCATGGCAGAGTAATATTCCCTTGTGTAAATATATCACATCTTCTTAAGCCCAGTCTGGTGATGGGCACTTGAGTTGTTTTTTCATATCTTGACTATTGTAAGTAGTGCTGTTAGGTATGCTGAGGTGCATGTATCTTTTCAAATTAAGAATTTTTGTCTTTTCTGGATATATGTCCAGGAATGGAATTGTTAGATAATATGGTAGCTCTATTTTTAGTTTGTAAACAAACATCCATACTGTTTTCCATAATGTTTGCATCAATTTATACTTGAAATGGACCTCTCCTTTTAAAAAATATTTGATTTATTTAATTATTTGGCTGTACCAAATCTTAGTTGCAGCATGCAAGATCATTCGAGGTGGTACTTAAACTCTTAGTTGTAGCACGTGGGATCTAGTTCCTGACCAGGGATCGAACCCACACCCTCTGCATTGAGAGTGAGCATTGGTAGCCACTGGATCAACAGGGAAGTCCCAAGCATCTTTCTTAAACCTCTTAATGTTTTTTTTTGTTGCTGTTTATTGAGCTATTTTTCAAACTAACAAATGGTAAATATCATAGAAGCCTAACTTTTCCTCTGACTTAAAGGCATTTGATAAAGTCTATTATTTATTTATATCCTGACTGTCATATGTGAGTAATTCCCTCAATACTTCCGTGATCTTTCAGTAGTAACAGGGAAAAATCACTGCAATGAAATATGTTTACATACAAGTATTAAGGGAAAATTTACTTTTTTCTAAGTCAGACTTACTATACATATACTACTCCCATCTTGCTAACTTGTTGACATTTTCCTTTTCATGATTTCTGAACTCCTTGTACTAATTCTCATGGCAACCAGGGACCTAATTTCCCATAAACTGTTTCCTGTCACACAGCTTATCTTTCTCTTGTACCACATGAGAAATGGAAATACAGAACAAACAGAAGACTGTGAAAATTTCCATCAATTTGTAAGTTTGAGGTTTTATAACACCAGAGAACAAGAGTTCTTAAATTTTAGTGGGACTAGGCAACATCTGGAGACATTTGTTGAAATTCAGATTCCCAAGCTCAAGAGATTCTTGATAGGCTTGGAGTGGGGCCCAGAAGTCTGAATTTTTAACATACAGACCAGATGATTCTGATTCAGAAAGTCACTAGCATTATGTGCACAATAGAGTAAAGGAAGATAGAGGGGGACTAGGAGAGAGGCACCCAAGAAAGGAGAGAGAAAAAGATAATCTCCAGGTTGATGGTGAAGGGACTAGGGTGGTTATAGGGAATAATCAGGTCAAACTGGAGAGTGAGAGAACATGGCTTTTTTTACATTCTTTCATTGATTTCATTATCTTTTTCATCATTTCCACCACTGTAATCTCATGCCATGGAACACAGAAAACTAGAAAAAAACAAATAAATAAAATATAATTATTAACTGCTGAGAAAAAGATAAAGATGTCTCATAAAGGAGATGCTATCCAGGTGGCTCAGTAGTAAAGAATCCACTTGCTAATGCAGGAGAGGCAGGAGACATGGATTCAATCCCTGGGTCAGGAAGATCCCCTGGAGGGGGAAACGGCAACCCACTCCAGTATTCTTGCTGGGACAATCCCATGGACAGAGGAGCCTGGTGGGCTATAGTCCATAGGGTCTTAAAGAGTTAGACATGACTGAGCACACGTCCTGGATAATACAATAATTTGCACAGCTTAATACCACTTCTATGACAAAGATTCCAGGAGGTAACTGAGGGAAAATAAAACTTATCTACCACAATGCTAACCTCAAAAAGCTATATATCTAAAGCAGTTTTCATTTTCCATTTACTTTGCACTCGTGCCCACAAATTTTTCCTAATATCTTTTCCAACACGTGGATAATGTTTAGCCAGTGCCCATAGTAGTGGGTGCTGTGTGATTACTAAAATCATACGAAGTAATTCTAAAACCACCTGATTCCAATTTCAAGGGGATGGACCATCATTCTGATATTCTAGATTATAGAGAAGAATGATATCACTTTTGCCCTCATTGAAACTTCTTAATTAGCTAATCTTTTAACCTTCATTTTGATTATGTATCTATTACTGAAATACAGTTATTTCTCCTTGACTCCATTCTGAGTATCAGAGAGGACTTTTAAGCTCCAACTATCTTATTTTACAACCATCTTATATAACTCCCTCATTTCATTGCAGTAACCTTCACCATATTAGAGTCCTTTACTTTTTAATTCAGCTTTATATTACTTAGCAATAATCTAAAAATAGCCATTAGTCCCTGATATTCCTAATATTTTATCATAAAAGAGAAAATAATTTACGTATTTCCTATGACTATACCACCTTTTTAGTCCTACTGCTGATCTGGTATTAATTGATAAATGGGCATTGCCCTATGATTATCAACAAAGCTTTCAAAATTTAAATTTTAGTCAAAAAATAATTAGCTAGCCTTATTTTCCCTCCAAAAAGTTCTATCAACACCAACACCAGTATTTAACTGCCTTCTCTCTTTTACCGCATTCTTAAAAGTAATATTGAGACAAATGTTTACAAATACATTTATTACTGAATCATGTTCTGACTTTTATAAAAATTGTGAAAGTTCTCTAAATTTTACAAACTGAAGAAAAAAATAAGTGAAAGAATTCTTTGAACACCCAGTTTTAAATAAATTGACCTCTCACGTCAAAAAGCAAAACAGCAGTGACATTTTTGTTTTATACTCAACCTTTCATCTAAGAACATGTAATCTGTAAGAGTGACTATTACCCCAATTTTACCACTGAGGCATAGAATTACAGAGATTGAACTGAACTGAACTCAAGAGGTTATCTAATCTAGCTTCCATCTCCAGGAACAACTACATTTGAACAATCCAAGAGATGTCCGCATTCTCTATTTTTCAAAATCTCCAGGGAAGATGTTACAACTTGCCTTAGCAATTTGCTCTGGTGTGTAATATCCCTTATTTCACTTATAATCCAAATCTGCAGATAAGAAGGAAATAAAATCCAGTTTCCCAGCTCCTTAGTAAATATTCTTACCCAGATGTAGTTATAAAACAACTACAAAAATAAGTAGATGAAGAAATAGATACTTCAATAATAAAAATTTCCAATATCTAGTCAACTATTCACCTGTTTTAAGCAATATTCATTTTGAAAATATTCTGGTATAACAAAATGATTTATAGCTATCTTCATTTCACAATAAATGTTTCCCATTAATAAGAAAAATAAATTCTATTAGATGTGTATTTATGAGTCCTAAAGAGAAGAATGGGCTTCCCTGGCAGCTCAGCTGGTAAAGAATCTGCCTCCAGTGCAGAAGACCCCGGTTCAACTCCTGGGCCAGGAAGATCCCCTGGAGAAGGGATAGGCCACCTACTCTAGTATTCTTGGACTTCCCTGGTGGCTCAGACGGTAAAGAATCCCCCTCCAGTGCGGGAGACACAGGTTTGATTCCTGGAGAATCCTGCAGACAGAGAAGTCTGGCAGGGGCTACAGTCCGTTGGGGTCACAAAGAGTCAGAGACCAAAGAGCGACTCAGCACAAGCACAAAGAGAATAGCAAGATAAGAATTTAATGGGAACTTTCTGGGTGCCAGGCATTGTACTCCACACATAATACCACACTGAACGCTAACATCAATTTTATCAGATAGGCGTATTACTATCACTAGTTTTCAGATAAAGAAATTGAGACTCAAAGTAAGTTATAAAAGGTCTTATAGATAGTGAATGACAAAGCTAGGATTAAAACCTAACTAGTTTGGTTATGTTTCACTGTCTCTCTAATCCATATTTAATAAATTTTCATTGTTTTTATTATTATTTTCAAGCTACTTTAAGATTCACTGAAAAATCCTTATCTGAATGAAAAGACTCCCCCCCCCCCACCAAAATTCCCATTAGTTTCTCTGTATTTTTAAATATCAAAGACCTGGGAAGTACAAGCACCTTCTTTAAAAAATGCATTTATATGACAATACTTTAAAATTTGTTTCTTAAAGTTTGCTGAATTGTTACATGATTTTTCTTAGTCCTATCCAGATTTACTTTTTAAAATGCATATGGATACTTTTAAACTGAATCCTTGCTATTTCAGATGTCATTGATTACTTTGAAGAGCAGAGGGGCTTCTAGGTCTTAACTACTCTTCTAAATGAAAAGGAGCAGGTTTGAGCTTTGAAGCTAGTTAAATTGACTTCACCCTAAATACCCTGTAAAGTATTATAACCAACTGGAATGCCTCCTCAAGTGTAAACATAACTTTTACCTAAGGAAATGGCCAAGTATGTTGGCCAAATTATTTCCTGAGATGCTGTTGCTTTATTTAAGTAAATTATGTTGTAAGTGCAATAAACATACTTCTAGCCAGCTGAATTCTTGCATTCTATATAATGACTCCTTAATATTCCAGTTTATTTGCTGACAGTGATATACAGAAGGAAAAAACACATTTCAAGAACCATAAAAACTCTGAAATTTAATTTTTACTTCAATATTTAATACAAGATTACCTTTTTCATTGTTTCCTTTCCCACTGTAATCTCATGCCCATCCTGCCCCGTGCCATTCTTAAAGAGCAGAATTCGGGCTGAGGTCTTCTCAATAAGTTTCTGCATTCTAATAGAAAGAACAGGCTTGGTTTTCCGTCTTTTGACATCAGTAGGAAGCATCAGCCCATTCATTGTCCAAGTTACTTTCTTCATTAACAACAGATGGTCTAGAAGAGATTTTTTTTTAAGTCAAGTCAATATTTGGCTTCGAAATTAAAAATGGACACATCATGCTTCCCCTCCCCCCATTACCTATATTGTATACACCCGCCAGTCTCCATTTAGATGCTGGTTTCCTAAAATGCTACCACCAGCTTCCCTCTAACCGTGACATAAGCTGTAGCAAGCTGTCTGCTCTGATAGCCTGCATAAATCATCATTTCTGAAGGGAACAGATGCTCAGGGTATGAAAGAGTAATACCACAATTTAGTCCTAATTAAAATTCACCTTAGCATGCCTCTATCACTGATCACGTGCACTGAGCTGAAAGCATCCATTGAAAGGGTCTAAGATCCTTTGCTTACTATTAAACAACATGGCTCCTGAATTTTTGTGTTCTTTAAGGGTGGGAAAACACTTTTTTCCTCTTCAATATGATTATTAACCATGTTGCTTTAAAGAAGATGACCTCCAAATAGTAGCCTTATACATAATTCTTCTCTTGTGACTAGAATGAAGGTGCCTTCTAGGACATCTTTGGTAAGAGATTGAAACTATTTCACTAAAAATGAAACCCAGTTTTTCATTAACAATTTACTTTGACCCATACATTTTCAAAGATGTGTGCATGAATATAAGTTTCAAAACTCCCACTAATATTAATGGGAGTGCAACTAAATTACTATGTATGACTTTGAAAATGTAAGGGTAAGAATAGAAGTGCAGTATATTGCAATACTAATTGCAATACAATATTGCTGTCAGCATTCCTCTCTTTTCAAGAGGTTTCATTTCACAAATAAATAATTTGCACCTGAGCTGTTTATTTGTGCATTCAATTTATTTTAGATTATATTTTCTGTTCACATAAATTACAAAAATATGATGATTCCTCCCTCATCTGCTTATCTGTCCTAATAAGAGAAACAAAATTTTATTTGCATATAACTGAAAGTAGCTGCATTTATTTATTTGCCCAAATTTCCAAATAACTCTTTGCTATTAGCATTTACCTTGAAAGAAGCATGACCTTTTGAACTTAGAAATGGGACTTTATATACAATCTGATAGTACTGATATGAAACATGAGCCAGTGGTTATAAACAATTTTCAGGTCCCAGAATGGCTATATTAAATGTTCAAACAACTTTCTCTCTCCCTCTCTCTCCCCACCAACATATACAGACTCACACATACATACATGTACACACACATACAGTGAGCAGAAATAAAAGCAAAACTTAGAGAATAAATTAAAACTAGGAGATTATAAATATGATTAAGATTTAAAGAAGAGAAAAAACTTCACAGAAATTAATGACATATTTTATCACTTTGTAATCTTAAATCGGAGAAGAAAATGGCAACCCACTCCAGTATTCTTGCCTGGAGAATCCCAAGGACAGAGGACTGTAGCCTGGTGGGCTATAGTCCATGGATGGCAAAGACTTGGACATGACTTAGCAACTAAATAATCTTAAATAGATAGGAATTAGAATTAGAAAAATAAATAGAAGTTAATGAGACCATATATGCCTGAAAGAATTGAAAACAGGTGGTCAAATAACTGTATGTATGCACATGTATGTTCATAGCAGCACCATTCACAATAGTTACAGATATAAACCAAATCCCTACTGATGGATAAATAGAAAAATAAATTGTGGTATATATATATGTGTGTGTGTGTATATATATATTTTTTATATGAAGGAATGTGATTCAGCAATAAAAATAATAAAGTACTGATACATACTACAATGTAAATGATCCACAAAATATTAGGCTAAGTCAAAGAGCATAATCAACATCACTAATTACAAAGAAACACAAATCAAAATGAGGCATCACCCCACAACAGTCAGAATGGCCATCATTAAAAAGTCTACAGATAATAAATGCTGGAGAGGGTGTGCAAAAAAGGGAAGCCTCCTATACTATTGGTGAGAATGTAAATTGATACAGTAACTAGGGAGAACAGTATGGAGGTTCCTTAGAAAACTTAAAATAGAACTACTCTATGACACAGCCATCCCACTCCTCATCATATACGCAGAGAAAACCATAATTCAGAGACACATGCACCCCAATGTTTACTGCAGCACTATATACAATAGCCAGGGCATGGAAACAACCTAAATGTCCATCAAGGGAGGAAGGGATGAAGAAGTACTATGTATATACAAGGGAACACTTTTGTTGCTGTTGTTTAGTTGCTAAGTCGTATCCAACTCTGCGCCCATGAACTGCAGCATGTGAGGCTTTCCTTTTCTTCACTATCTCCCATGATTTGCTCAAACTCTATCCATTGCTGCTGCTGCTGCTGCTGCTAAGTCACTTCAGTCGTGTCTGACTCTGTGAGACCCCATAGATGGCAGCCCACCAGGCTCCCCTGTCCCTGGGATTCTCCAGGCAAGAACACTGGAGTGGGTTGCCATTTCCTTCTCCAATGCATGAAAGTGAAAAGTGAGAGTGAAGTCGCTCAGTCGTGTACAACTCTTAGTGACCCCACGGAGGCTCCTCCATCCATGGGATTTTCCAGGCAAGAGTACTGGAGTGGGGTGCCATTGGCTTCTATCCATTGAGTTGGTGATAACTATCTAACCATCTCATTCTCTGCCACCCTCTTCTCCTGTCCTCGGGGTCTTTTCTACTGAGTCGCCTCTTTGCTTCAGGTGGCCAAAGTATTGGAGTTTCGGCTTCAGCATCGATCCTTCCAATGAATACTAAGGGTTGATTTCCTTGTAAGACTGACCAGTTTGATCTCCTTGCAGTCCAAGGGACTCTCAAAAGTATTCTCCAGCACCACAATTCAAAAGCATCAATTCTTCAGCACTTAGCCTTCTTTATGGTCCAACTCTCACAACTGTACATGACTACTGGAAAAACCATAGTTTTGACAATATGGACCTTTGTTGGCAAAGTCAAGTCTCTGCTTAGTAATATGCTAACTAGGTTTGTCATAGCTTTCCTTCCAAGGAGCAAACATCTTTTAATTTCATGGCTGCAGTCACCATCTGCACTGATTTTAGAGCCCAAGAAAATAAAATCTGTAACTGCTTGAACTTTTTCAACTTCTATTTGCCATGAAGTGATGGGACCAGATGCCATGATCTTCGTTTTTTTGAATGTTGAGCTTTAAGTCAGCTTTTTCACTTTGCTCTTTCACTTTCATCAGAAGACTGTTTAGTTTCTCTTCACTTTCTGACTTTAGAGCGGTATCTGCATATTTGAGGCTGTTGATATTTCTCCAGGCAACTTTGATTCCAGCTTGTGATTCATCCCAGTCCAGCATTTTGAATACTGTGCCCTGCATACAAGTTAAATAAGCAAAGTGACCAAATACAGCCTTGACATACTCCTTTCCCAAACTGGAACCAGTCTATTGTTCCACGTCTGGTTCTAACTGTTGTTTCTTGACCCACATACTAGTTTCTCAGGAAATAGGTAAGGTGGTCTGGTATTTCCATCTCTTTAAGAATTTTCCACAGTTTGTTGTGATCCACATAGTCAAAGGCTTTAGTATAGTCAGTGAAGCAAAAGTAGATGTTTTTCTGAAATTCTCTAGCATTTTCTGTGATCCAAGGAATGATGGTAATTTGATCTCTGGTTCCTCTGCCTTTTCTAAGTCCAGTTTTGACCTCTGGAGGTTCTCAATTCATGTATTGTTGAAGCCTAGCTTGAAGGATTTTGAGCATTACCTTGCAAGCATGTGAACTGAGAGCAACTGTACAGTAGTTTGAACTCACATTGCCCTTCTTTGGGATTGGGATGAAAACTGACCTTTTCAGTCCTGTGGCTACTGCTAAGTTTTCCAAATTTGCTGATGTATTGAGTGCAGCACTTCAATAGCATCATCTTTTAGGATTTGAAATAGCTCAGCTGGAATTCCATCACCTCCACTAGCTTTGTTCATAGTAATGTTTCCTAAGGCCCACTTGGCTTCACACTTCAAGATGCTGGCTCTAGGTGAGTGACAATCCATCATTGTTATTTAAGTCATTAAGATATATTTTTATACAGTCCTTCTTTGTATTCTTGCCACCTCTTCTTAATCTCTTTTGCTTCTGTTAGGTCCTTACCATTTCTGTCCTTTATCATGCCCATCCTCACATGAAATATTCCCTTGATATCTCCAATTTTCTTGAAGCGATATCTAGTCTTTCCCATTCTATTGTTTTCCTCTATTTCTTTGCATCATTCACTTAAGAAGGTCTTCTTATCTCTTCTTGTTATTCTCTTGCATTCATTTGGGTATATCTTTCCCTTTCTCCTTTGCCTTTTGCTTCTCTTCTTTTTTCAGCTATTTGTAAAGCCTTCTCAGATAACCACTTTGCCTTCTTGCATTTCATTTTTTGGGGGATGATTTTGGTCACCACCTCCTTTACCATGTTATGAACCTCTGTCCATAGTTCTTCAGGCACTCTGTTTACCAAATCTAATCCCTTGAATCTCAGCCATAAAAAATGAAATTGTGCCATTAGCAGAAATGTGGATGGACCTAGAGACTGTCACCCAAAGTTAAGTAAGTCAAAAAGAGAAAAACAAATGTAGTATATTAACACATATATGTGAAATATAGAAAAATGGTACAGATGAACTTATTTGCAAAGCATAAATAGACACATAGATGTAGAGAACCTATGGATATAAAAGAGGGAAGGAGAAGTGGAATGGAGTAGGAAATTGGGATTGACATTTATACAATACTATGTATAAAATAGGTAAACTGATGAGAACCGACTGTACAGCACAGGGAACCCTACTCAGTGCTCTGTGGTGATCTAAATGGGAAGGAGCATCAAAAAAGAGGGGATATGTGTACACGGATAGCTGATTCACTTTGCTGTAAGGCAGAAACTAACCCAACATTGTAAAGCGACTATACTCCAATAAAATCTTTTTAATTAAAGAAAAAGAAATGATAGTCAAAAATAAATAAATAAATGAAAAAAGGATATATACTGTATAATTCCATTTATAAGAACTATCCAGAATAGGTAACTCCACAGAAACAGAATAGAAACAGATGTGTGCCAGGGGCTAGAAGAGGAGATAGTAGGGAGAAACAAATGGATAAGGGGAATATTTTGAATGACGGGAATGCTTTGGAATAGATAGTGTGGTTGCACAACACTGAAAATGTACTAAATGCCACTGATTGTTCACTTTAAATGATTAATTTTATGTTATGTGAATTTCATCAAAGAAAGAAAGAAAGGAGAAGGAAAATGAGAAAGAGGGGAGGCAGAGGAGGAAGAAGGAGACTACTAATGGTGAGTATCTCTCTGAAAATAAAAAGCATCTCTCACTGGGAAAAAAATAAAATAAATTCCTGTACTTTGATAGGAGTGTACCCACAATGTGGAGACCCTCCAGATGTTTAAAGGGTATAAACCTTTAAACTAGGTTTGAATCTCAGCTCTGTTACTTAGGAGCCCCAGATGAGTTACACCTCCTTGCGTCTCTGATTTCTCATCTACAAAGTATGCAGTGGGCTCCACTCCACCACCTGATGAGGATTAATTATCTTACAAGGAAAAGTACCGAACACACTGAAATCACTCCATAAATGTTGGCTTCTCCTCCTGCATCCCTGAAATCCATGCTTATTATGTAGCTCAATGGCATCCCACTCCAGTACTCTTGCCTGGAAAATTCCATGGACAGAGGAGCCTGGTGGGCTGCAGTCTATGGGGTCGCGAAGAGTCAGACATGACTGAGCGACTTCACTTTCACTTTTCACTTTCATGCATTGGAGAAGGAAATGGCAACCCACTCCAGTGTTCTTGCCTGGAAAATCCCAGGGATGGGGGAGCCCGGTGGGCTGCCGTCTCTGGGGTCGCACAGAATCGGACACAACTGAAGCGACTTAGCAGCAGTGGACTATACTGAGCCATCAGAGTCCAACCAGGAAAACAGAATCCACTCAGAGTACTTGAGAAGAGGGACAGACTTCGGGGAATTGGTTATGTAAGTGATGGAAAAGACCACAAAGCAACAAAAGGACAGTGATGCAACCAAGAGATTAGTAATAGCAAGAAACCATTCCCACCAAGGCCAGATGGAGGAGGTTTGACAAGTACTGGATTTAGAGTCTTACCAACAAACCATTTTTCTCTTTGATTCTTTCGCCCAGGACAGGATTTGGATGAGGCAAGTGAAGGGCCAAAGATGCAAAATTTGGGGAAACATGCTCAGGGTGGGGCAAGCACACAACCATCGAAGTGAGGGCCCCCTTAAATCTTGTCCTGTATGTGCTGCATTAGTCTCTCCCAGACCCCAGCCCTGGTTTTGACTGTCTGCCCTATGTGCAGAACTCGAAATTCCATTCAAAATAATGCTATTAGCCAGAAACTGTTTTATATGACTTACGGGTTTTAACTCATCTAGTCCTCTCAATGCCAACACCTTTGACTGTGTGGATCACAATAAACTGTGGAAAATTCTGAAAGAGATGGGAATACCATACCACCTGACCTGCCTCTTGAGAAATCTGTATGCAGGTCAAGAAGCAACAGTTAGAACTGGAGATGGAACAACAGACTGGTTCCAAATCAGGAAAGGAGTATGTCAAGACTGTATATTGTCCCCTACTTATTTAATTTATATGGAGAGTACATCATGAGAAATGCTGGGCTGGAGGAAGCACAAGCTGGAATCAAGATTGCTGGGTGAAATATCAATAACCTCAGATATGCAGATGACACCACCCTTATGGCAGAAAGTGAAGAAGAACTAAAGAGCCTCTTGATGAAAGTGAAAGTGGAGAGTGAAAAAGTTGGCTTAAAGCTCAACATTCAGAAAACTAAGATCATGGCATCCAGTCCCATCACTTCATGGCAAATAGATGGGGAAACAGTGGAAACAGTGGCTGACTTTATTTTTCTGGGCTCCAAAATCACTGCAGATGGTAATTGAAGCCATGAAATTAAAAGATGCTTACTCCTTGGAAGGAAAGTTATGACCAACCTAGACAGCATATTAAAAACCCGAGACATTATTTTGCCAACATGGTCCATCTAGTCCAGGCTATGGTTTTTCCAGTGGTCATGAGATTTGGACTATAAAGAAAGCTGAGTGCCGAAGAATTGATGCTTTTCAACTGTGGTGTTGGAGAAGACTCTTGAGAGTCCCTTGGACTGCAAGGAGATCCAACCAGTCCATCCTAAAGGAGATCAGTCCTGGGTGTTCATTGGAGGGACTGATGTTGAAGCTGAAACCCCCATACTTTGGCCACCTGATGCAAAGAGCTGACTCATTGGAAAAGACCCTGATGCTGGGAAAGACTGAGGGCAGGAGAAGTGGATGACAAAGGATGAGATGGTTGGATGGCATCACCGACTGAATGGACATGGGTTTGGGTGGACTCCGGAAGTTGGTGATGGACAGAGAGGCCTGGTGTGCTGCGGTTCATGGAGTCGCAAAGAATCAGACACGACTGAGTGACTGAACTGAACTGAGTCCTCTTAATGACTTTATGGAAGGACTGTAATACAATTATAATATCATTATCCTCATTTACAAGTGAATTGAGGTATTGAGAAATTAAATAACTTGCCTAATATCTTGCAGCTTATAGGTGGTTGTGCTAGAATATGAATTCAGTTATAGAAACTATACCCCAAATCATTACACAGTTCTGTCTCTATCTTGCATTTTCCACAATATCCTCAAGATCAAAATGTCTGAAAAAAAGTTTTACATCCTTTTGTACAAGTTGATGCACCCTCACATCTCTTATTTCTGTCACTGTTTCCACCGTTTCCACAGCTTTTCACTATCGCAGGGAGATATTGAACCCTTGTCTCTTATTTATTTCTCTGAAGCAAATGCTTATTCATTCAATGACATGTATTGGGTGTTCACTTCTCAAGGCATCAAGTGGCAGCTGTGAGAAGGACAGAAGAGTTTGTACAGATCACAGACTCTTGGCAAGAGACAACAGTGGATGGCCTTTCTGAAGAGGGAACATCTGAGTCGAGAAGCCAGAATGATGAGAAGTTAGTGATGAAAGTCTCAGGGAAGGAGCATTTCAGACAGAGAGAAAATCAAGCACTAACTCTCTGAGGTGAGAATGAGCTGGGTGTGTTTGAGAAAGAACAGTAAAGAAATTTGGACAAGGAGAGAATGTGTATGGATAAAGCTAAAAGGTAGAAAGGGGCAGATGGTGGTCGGCCAGGATAAGGGGTTTGGCTTTTATTCTGGATGTGATGGGAAGCCACTGAAGGTCCTCAGCAGAGCCCCTTATGAAGAGCAGACTGGGACAGAGTGTAGGAAACACTGGTGGTTCCCCCGGATTCCTTTTAATCAGCCTAGTGCCCCCAAACTCCACTTGTGAGTCCTGGCCATCAACACCTCATAGCTGACCCTTCTCCCGGGACCTGTCATTGGCTGAAAGGAACCAGCCACCTGGCTAGGCAATGCCTGTGAGGTGATGAGCTCTTCCCTCCTACTCAGAGGACAGTGCACAGCCAGGAACTGGGGAGACACAACAGATAGTTCCCTTGCTTCTGGGAGGGGCAGCTGAGTGGTGTGCTTCCCACTCCCTACTGGGGCTGGACTTAGCAGCACACAGGGCTTGGCTGAGCTTCTGCCTCTTCTGTCTGCTACCTCCCTCACTCCTCCACAGGTCTCACCCAACAGTCCCTCACTGAGTCCCTTGTACAGAACTCCCCATCTCAGGCTCTGCTTCTAGGGCACCTGACCTCAGACTGAGTCAAAGACAGGAAACCTAACTTTCACCTGTCATTTCTTCTCAATAACTCTTAAACACTTCATTTCCAGTCCCACTTGCCCACTTCTCTCTCAGCCTCCTATCATCTGCAAGAGCTTCCTAACTGTATTTGATCCTCCTCCATTACATCTGACATTCTATACTCCAATTACAGCCAAATTTCCCTAATCATTAATTTTATCATTGCCCCAAAAAAACTTCTTGGAGTTAGCTTTTGAAGTTTTCTACCTGTCACCCAGTCTGTATGTCTGACTGTCAGTAGGTCAAGCAGTCAACACTTATTGTGTCCATCTTATGTGCCAGACCCTGCGCAAGGAATATGACATAGTCTCTTCTCTTGAAAGGAGACTAACAGAAGAGTTTACCAACAATGTGACACTATCCAAATTTACCACTTTTACCTATGCTGATCTGTTAATTATTCCTTGAGCACATCAAGTTCATCTTTAAGCCCATTGCCCTTCACTTATTGAGACTCAAGTCCTTCTCAACATCCAGTTTAAGATCCTCCTTTAGTGCTCCAGCTTGCAATGACCTGTAGTCTCCTGAATCCTTTGAGCGTTTGCAGCCTGTCCCTTATATTCATCCGTTCAACAATGTTTGAGAACCTTCCACATGCCAGTACTACCTGTTAGGTAAAGAGCGTAAACCACGTGGAATTATTATGTAAATATCTTAAAAGTATATATCCTACTTCTGCTTCCATGCTTAAACCTTTGGAAAGGTAGGTATCAAGCCTGTATTTCTTATTAGTTGCTCCAGGGTATACACAAGTTCACTGCGCACGGTATAGTTTGTTGTTTAGTCACTAAGTCGTGTCTGACTCTTTCGCGACCCCATGGACTGTAGACTGCCAGACTCCTCTGTCCATGGGATTTCCCAAGCAACAATACTAGAGTCGGTTGCCATTTCCTCTTTCAGGGGATCTTCCCAACCCAGGGATCAAACTGGCATCTCCTGCATTGCAGGCAGATTCTTTACTGCTGAGCCACCAGGGAAGCCCTTTTCATAACATACTAATTATGCAAAATAGACTTCATGGCCTTTTTGTGTGTACCTACCATCTTTATTCCCCACCTCTCCCCGTTACGGATTTAAATATGATTTTTATACCACCTTGATGTTCACTAATGACCACAATGGGATACAATTTTTTTATGAAAAGAAGAAAACCTGTTAAGGAGAACAGCTTGGCAAATGAAGGTCTAGAAGGAGTGGAATAGACTGGGATGAATTCAGAGTATATTTCAGGTAAATGCTTATGTTTTCCTCAAGGTTTCTCTTGGCTCATCTCTTCTAGGAAGCCTTTTCCAGCTTGGACACCTGCTCTCTGTGAAGGCATCTACCACTGAACTAACCCCACCACACTATCACTTCGCGCCTCCCTGGCTAAACACACATTGCTTGCCTGAGGCGTGGAGTAGGCACTCAATAAGTGCTGAATGAATGGATGGATAATCTTTATTATTCCTTTTATTTTATAATAAATTCCTTTTATTCCAATAAAAGGAATATATTCATGACTCTATTACCTAAAAACACTTAAGGATACTTTACTTAAAAAAATAGGCAGCCTAAAAAATTTAAAAGATAACATTTCTGAAGTTCCAAATAGGTTTTCTGAAAGAACTCTAGGTAGATCTAGGAAGACCACATAATAAAGAAAATATTCAGATAAATTTGAAATTATCCTTTACAATATAAATTATATACAGTTGTTTTTAAAGGTACTCCAACTTTTCAGATTCTTGTTGATAAACATAGAAATACTATTGGAAATACATAAAACATTTTATACAAATAAAGAATTTTTAAACCAACCTGTAAAACAGCCTAATAAAATAATACTAATCATGACTAAAACACATTAATAATATATTAGATAAGCAGCAAAGCATTAAAAGCAAGGGGTCTGAAGCCAAACTCGGGGATCCAAACCTTAACTTTGCCCCCTAGTAACTCTGAAACTTGGAGAAGGCAATGGCACCCCACTCCAGTACTCTTGCCTGGAAAATCCCATGGACAGAGGAGCCTGGTAGGCTGCAGTCTATGGGGTCGCTAGGAGTCGGACATGACTGAGCAACTTCACTTTCACTTTTCACTTTCATGCATTGGAGAAGGAAATGGCAACCCACTCCAGTGTTCTTGCCTGGAGAATCCCAGGGACAGGGGAGCCTGGGGGGCTGCCGTCTCTGGGGTCGCACAGAGTCGGACACGACTGAAGCGACTTAGCAGCAGCGGCAGCAGCAACTCTGTAAATGCAAAATAAGTCAATTTTATTTGTCTTAGTTTTCTTATCTGAAAAAATGACAATAATAATATTTCTCCTTACCCATTTTATGAATGAAAGACATTTATACAGATAGAACACTTTTGTATAAATATGAAATACAGCAAACATTGCTGATATTATTATCCTCATGATTTTCACCAAGAACTTAGCCTATGGAAAGCAATGTGTTAAGTGCTTTATAAACACTAACTGGTTTTATCCTCTAAACTTTAGGAAGAGATAATATTATCATCTTCATTTCATAGATGAGGTAAACAAGATCTGAAGAAATTAAGCAACTGTATCCCGCATCTCCTGCATTGAAGGCAGATTCGGCTCAGATGGTAAAGAATCAGCCTGCAACGCAGGAGACCCTGATTCAATCGCTGGGTGGGGGAGATTCCCTGGAGAAGGGAGTGGCTACCTGCTCCAGTATTCTTGCCTGGAGATTTCCATGGACAGAGGAGCTTGGCAGGCTATAGTTCATGGGGTCGCAGTCAGACACAACTGAGTGAGTAACACTGGCCTCTACTCACTAGATGCCATTGGGACCTTCTCCAATTGGGACAACCAAAAAACGTTTTCATACTTTGGTAAATGTTTGCCAGGACACAAAATTTTCTCTAGCTGAGAACCACTGCAGTAAAGGAGTCTGAGAGAATACTCCTCTGCAGAGGTGCAGGGAGCTGTGCATAAATGACTGGCACACACCATGCTCTTATTCCAACTTTTGATCATGACTTTCCCTCTCCATCTTCTTTCCTCCTCAACTCAGTGCCACCACCTTTAATCTACTTTCTTCAGGCTTCACAGCCTCACCTTATTGAGAATGAGTACCCCTCATTTTATTGAACTGTTTCTACACGTGTGTCCCTTAAGACTCTGAACATTTCAATTGTAGGAACTGTTTTCTCATCTGTGCACCTCTGGTATGTGCACTTCCCAGGTGGTACACTGGTAAAGAGTCACCCTGCCAACGCAGAAGACGCAGGTTTGATTCCTGGATCAGGAAGACCTATCTCCTGGAAAAGGAAATGGCAACCCACTCCAGTATTCTTGCCAGGAAAATCTGTGGACAGAGGACCCTGTCGGGTTATGGTCCATGGGGTCACAAAAGAGTTGGACATGACTAAGCAACTAAACAACAACCTCTCGTATCCAGTATGTTGTAAACAGTACACTTGCTGGAGGTTTAACAAAATAATAAAAGTTGATCATACATTTTCAATGTAAGCATTTGTTCCCTGCTGCAGAGACAGCACCTGAAATAGTGTTTACTCCTATAGTAAATGCTCTCTAAATATTTGCAGACTATTTGTCAAACATGTCAGATCAGAGTATAACTATTATTTCATTAGGTGGATATTAGGTAATATTTTCAGGTATATATTACCTTGACTTATATTTTCTCTGAATATTGGGAAAAGATTACATTTTTATACTCATAATTAATTAGTTTTTTCATTACCATATCCCTCCTTGAACTTACTCAGAAACCAGAATATGTATCATGGAGAACAGCTCAGAGAAAGAAGCAGCAGAACAGTCAGAAGCTTAGTGAATTACTTAGCTTGGTTCAGAACTGTAAAACCCATGAAACTTTAAAAATTATTGATTCTACCTACCCATTTCATTTACTCAATCACTCATTCAACATACATTCATTGAGTCTCCAACACATGTTCCGTGCTAGAGAGGCTGCACGGGGGGTACCTCACAGTTCTTTGGGAAAACAACACACACTACAGCACGTGCCTCGTCAGAGATGCCCCAGGGTGTCAAGGGAGCCTGGAGCAGCAGCACCTGCCACAGCCTGTGGTCAGCAAGAAAGGCTTTCCAGGGGAAGGATGTGAGGTCAGACTTGAAGCACACTTGGAGTGGGCAAGAGAGGGAGAGCATACTCCAAGAAGAGAAAACACTGCAGGTGAAAATCCAGAGTCAGGCAACAATATGATGGACCGTTGGGAGGACATGGAAAACTGAGAGGCCAGAGCTGGAGCAAGGAAGGCAGGCCTAAGCTAATGCAGATCAGAGCTGCTGCACAAGGCAGGGAAACCACACTCCCCGGAGCAAGCCATTCTAATCTTCTGGATAGAAGGAACTACTGGAAAAATCTCCTTTACATGAAGGCAACACCCATTTCCCTACAAAACAAAGCTGTTGGGGTAAGGTCTGAATCATCACTTCTCAAAGTGTGGGGCATGGGCCTCCTGTCTGAGAGCCAACTGGAGGATTAGGGAACCCTCGCATTTAGCAACACAAGGGGTATCTTCTTAACATCACCACTCCAGGGACCTATGCCTTCATATGAAGAAAGGTGGTGAGGGCTGACAGCCATTTCAGTTCAGTTCAGTTCAGTTTAGTCATTCAGTTGTGTCCGACTCTTTGTGACCCCATGGACTGTGGCACACCTGGCCTCCCTGTCCATCACCAACTCCCAGAGCCTACCCAAATGCATGTCCATTGAGTTGGTGATGTCATCCAACCATCTCATCCTCTGTCCTCCCCTTCTCCTACTGCCTTCAATCTTTCCCAGCATCAGGGTGTTTTCCAGTGAGTCAGTTCTTCGAATCAGGTGACCAAAGTATTGGAGTTTCAGCTTCAGCATCAGTCCTTCCAATGAATACTCAGGACTGATTTCATTTAGGGTGGACTGGTTGGATCTCCTTGCAGTCCAAGGGACTCTCAAGAGTCTTCTCCAACACCACAGTTCAAAAGCATCAATTCTTCGGTGCTCGGCTTTCTCTATAGTCCAATTCTCACATCCGTACCTGACTACTGGAAAAACCATAGCCTTGACTAGACGGACATTTGTTGGCAAAGTAATGTCTTTACCTGACTACTGGAAAAACCATAGCCTTGACTAGACGGACCTTTGTTGGCAAAGTAATGTCTTTGCTTTTTAATATGCTGTCTAGGTTGGTCATAACTTTTCTTCCAAGGAGTAAGCATCTTTTAATTTCATGGCTGCAATCACCATCTGCAGTGATTTTGGAGCCCCCCAAAATAAAGTGTCACTGTTTCCCCATCTATTTGCCATGAACTGATGGGACCAGATGCCATGATCTTAGTTTTCTGAATGTTGAGTTTTAAGCCAACTTTTTCACTCTCCTCTTTCACTTTCATCAAGAGGCCCTTTAGTTCTTCTTCACTTTCTGCCATAAGGGTGGTGTCATATGCATATCTGAGGTTATTGATATTTCTTGCAGGAATCTTGATTCTAGCTTGTGCTTCATCCAGTACAGCATTTCTCATGATGTACTCTGCATATAAGTTAAATAAGTAGGGTGGCAATATAAAGCCTTGACATACTCCTTTCCTGATTTGGAACCTGTCTGTTGTTCCATGTCCAGTTCTAACTGTCGCTTCTTGACCTGCATACAGATTTCTCAGGTCAGGTGGTCTGGTATTCCTATCTCTTTCAGAATTTTCCACAGTTTATTGTGATCCACACAGTTTTTCTGGAACTCTCTTGCTTTTTTGATGATCCAGCGGATGTTGGCTATTTGATCTCTGGTTCCTCTGCCTTTTCTAAATCCAGCTTGAACGTCTGGAAGCTCATCGTTTATGTACTGTTGAATTCTGGCTTGGCGAATTTTGAGCATTACTTTGCTAGCGTGTGGGATGAGTGCAGTTGTGTGGTAGTTTGAACATTCTTTGGCATTGCCTTTCTTTGGGATTGGAATGAAAACTGACCTTTTCCAGTCCTGCAGCCACTGCTGAGTTTTCCAAATTTGCTGGTGTATTGAGTGCAGCACTTTCACAGCATCATCTTTTAGGATTTGATATAGCTCAACTGAGATTCCATCACCTCCACTAGCTTTGTTTGTAGAGATGCTTCCTAAGGCCCACTTGACTTCACATTCCAGGATGTCTGGTTTTAGGTGAGTGATCACACCATCATGGTTATCTTGATCATGATCTTTTTTGTATAGTTCTTCTGTGTATTCTTGCCACCTCTTCTTAATATCTTCTGCTTCTGTTAGGTCCATACCATTTCTGTCCTTTATTGTGCCCAACTTTGCATGAAATTTCCCTTGGTATCTCTAATTTTCTTGAAGAGATCTCTAGTCTTTCCCATTCCATTGTTTTCCTCTGTTTCTTTGCATTGATCACTGAGGAAGGCTTTCTTATCTCCCCTTGCTATTCTTTGGAACTCTGCATTCAAATGGGTATATCTTTCCTTTTCTCCTTTGCCTTTCGCTTCTCTTCTTTTCTCAGCTATTTGTAAGGCCTGCTCACACAACTATTTTGCCTTTTGGTCTTGATCACTGCTTCCTGTACAATGTCATGAACCTCCAACCACAGTACTTCAGGCACTCTATCAGATCTAATACCTTGTATCTATTTGTCACTTCCACTGTATAAAGGGATTTGATTTAGGTCATACCTGAATGGTCTGGTAGTTTTCCCTATTTTCTTCAATTTAAGATAGCCAGGGTAAACATTATTACTTTCAAAGGCAAGAAGGAAAACAGAATCTGATCCCATGCCAGTATGGAGTACCCAAGGATGCTCAATACAGACCTGAATAGGTTTTGGCCCTGGTGAGGAAGAGGATTAACTGAGGCTAGCAGTGGGTGGAATGAGGAAGAATCAAGTGGTGAGGGGGCTCTCAGGCATGGGGGGCAGGAAGCTAGCCTGAGTATTAAAACAAGAAAGGTGCTGCCATCTAAACCCACCTTGAACGTCTCAGGAAACATACTAGCTATGCAGAGCCAACAACTGCTTCCTACGCTTCTGTCTTTTGTCTCATCTCACAACCTCGACATCCCTCCCAGGGCTGAGGCTATCTGGTACCTGTTAGAACTGGAAATCAGCCTCCCCACCCCCACCCAGCTCTGGGTCCTTCAACTCTGCTCAACAGGAAGCAGTGGCCCTAAACCTTCCCAAAGGTCACATCATCTCCTCTTTCTTGCTTTCTTACTTTCAATAATAGTTAATAACCACCTATTGTATGCAAGGTTACTATGAGAAATATAAAGGGAAATGTTAAATGAAGAAGAGAGCCTCTCCTCTGCCTTCTCCAACCATCAAAAGAGAAAAAAAAAGACTGAGGGGAGGGAATGGGTAAGAAAGGGCATTCCTTACAGGGTGTGGGAAGACTGAAAATCTCAGATCTATAAGTTCCTGGAAGAATCATTTATCCCAGCATTCCACTTCGGACCATTGTCTGGTCTCAGAAAACCATTAGCATCACCATTAGCCTTTCTGCCATGGAATTATTTTTGGGCTGGCTTACTCTAGCTCCTTGCCAAACAGGAACATTCACAAATCTACACAAGAATTTGGGATAGGGGATTTTTAATATACTCCTTCTAAATGTCCACTCACTGATGGCCCAAAAGGATGCTCTACTGCTACTGCTGCTGCTAAGTCACTTCATTCGTGTCCAACTCGATGCAACCCCAGAGACGGCAGCCCACCAGGCTCCCCCGTCCCTGGGATTCTCCAGGCAAGAACACTGGAGTGGGTTGCCATTTCCTTCTCCAATGCATGAAAGTGAAAGTGAAAGTGAAGACGCTCAGTCGTGTCCAACTCCTAGAGACCCCATGGACTGCAGCCTACCAGGCTCCTCCATCCATGGGATTTGTCAGGCAAGAGTACTGGAGTGGGGTGCCATTGCCTTCTCCTCTTTACCTCCCCTCCCACCATGGAATATGCATGGTTCACCATAGTACCTATTTGGTTTCATTCAACCACTGAGCAACGTTTGTTGAGCATCTATTAAGTGCCAGGCCCTGTGCCCGCCTCAAAAAGATGGTGAACAAGGCAGCCATGTTTTATGTCCTAAGGAAGCCTGGTTTAGAGAGGACAACTGTCATTACAAGTCCGATGACTACAAAAGAGCACACTGAGGATAATGACTAGTGACAACCTCCCCAGAAAATAGGACCAAATACAATGCCTGTCCATCCAGGAGTCTCAAAAGCAGGAGACTTGGAAGTCCCCTTTGAAGGGTTCTTCAATCTTCCCCTTATTGACAGTACTCTCAGCAAATTCCCTGTCCCCACACATGCAATTGTCAAAGAAGAGGTCCTATTCTCACTTTCATCTCATCTCCTCCTAATTTTGGTAGCTACACCTAATTTTGGTAGCTACACCTAAATTTGGTAGCTACACCTTTGGGTTCCAAAGCCTCATGACCCTCTGGGTAAGGACTGGAGTGGGGCCTGCACTCCACTGAAGTTCTAGTGGAGGTTGGGCAAAACCTTGGGAAAAACTTCCCCAAAGGGCTATATATCCCAGCCAAGTCCCTTGACTATTTATGTTCATATACTTACTCTCTGGCAGCACTCAGAACATTATGCCCCAATAATTTATTTTGAAGAACTCACATTCTATTTTATTTTCACATTTTGTTTATAACCAAATCATGATAAAGATAAAGCATGTTCTAGCATTAGAAGGTCTATTTACAACATCACCACATTTTCTCAGCCTACTTCAAAAAAGCCAATGCCTGTCATGAAATTAAATAAATCTGGGTGTTCCCCAAGTTGTAATTTTCCATTTTGCATGTGCCAGGCAAAGAGAATACTGCCTTCTTCTGTCACCAGAATAAAAGCAGCAAACTTGCAATGTCAAATCCAAAAGCTTATTAAAAATCTTTTAGAAAAAATTAATTCTCTTGTAGCTGGGCAATAAACTTGAAAATACATTAATGCTCTGGCTGTCTTGAAAGTATAGATAATGACCTTAAATATGAAGAAGCACATCATTTCATGGGTGCAAGATGATGAGTTTATAAAATATAAATGCTCTGACAGTAAGAAAACACACTGCTATATTCAATTATATCATCTGCTCAAAATACAATTGCTTCTATGTTTGGTAAATAGATTAAATCCAGGTCACATTCCTGTGTTCAACTGGGTTTCTAGTCACTCCCTTTTCTCTAAATACTTGAGTTCTTTGTTTCTGCATGTTCTTAAGTGTCATCATTTATTGCTATAGGCGTGATGGCTATACTTAACTAATAATGACAGTGGTTGTCATTAGATTTTAACTCAGTAACACGAGTCTGACATATCATTTGAAGTATGTCTTCAATTTAAATTTGATTAAAATTACAAACATCCCATCTATTGTGCCAATCAAAATGTTGTCACCCTTTCCCTGAACTTTTCTATGAACTTTCTTGAAATAAGTTGTGGCAGCTTAAAGTTAAGGCTAGCCTTGGGTCATAAACATATTTTAAAACACGACTTTCAGAATAGAGCAGAGCAAGGCCACTTGGGGCTCCTTTCATAAAAGGACTTGATTTTGACTTACACCTCAGAAAAATTCTCAAGGCAAATAGTAGAATATAGTGAGAGTTCAAAGACTCTAACTCAGATTTCTATATCATGCTGTAACACAAGTGCTTGCTTGTGATTGAAACTTGGTTGTAAATATTTTAAGATCCTGGACCTAGCAAGCACCTGTAGTAGTAAAATCAGGTACTTGTGCCGGTCTATATGATAAGCTAGTGGAAATGAGTTGAACAAGAGATGGAGCAAAAGAGGGAAAACAGACAAAGAGCAGATGGAAAACAATGTTTTAGACACCTATTATGTACAGCAGACTTTTACACACATTATTGTATTTACTCCTCATAATTACCCTGTGAGATGTTTATTATTGACTCAGTTTATATACAATAGATGAGGAAACTGGGGGTTAGAGAGGTTAAGCCACTTGCCCAGGTTCACAGAGTAGTTTGCTTCCCTGGTAGTGATGGTAAAACAGAGCCAAATGATTGTGCTGTTGCTATTTCCCTACACCCAGGCAACTATTCTGGGGAGGTAAGAGTGGACACGAGGTTCTAATAACTAGCCTTGGGATCTTAACAGCACTTGGAGTCCTAGTTATACTTATGAAATGCTATTCTCAGTGTTCTATTTAGATGAGGGATTTATAGACATTTAATTTCCAAATAACTTTGCTTTCTAGAAAAATAAGACAATATCCAATACTCCTTTAAGATATTTTTACCTCGATATACAAGTAAGGACACTGAAGTGCAGATCAGTCTGCCCAAGATCATATAAGAGGGACTAGAATCTTGCAAGATCATCTGATTTCAAGTCTAGACAACCGCCTAGAAGATTTGATTTCAAGGTTACTGGAAATGCTTGGCTCAGTTTTTAAACTCCCTCCTTTTGTTTCCATGACATTATTTGTTTTTATGATACCACCCTTCTTATTTTCTTTATAACACTTCACACCGTCACTGAATAACTTACTTAGTTCTGTATATGTTTATGTCTGTTGCTTCTTCTACCTTATTAGAACCTAAGCTCCATGAGACCTGTCTTGTTCACACCATATCCTGACATATTGTAGGGACTCAATAAATACTTCTTGAGGAAATGATTGAATGAATGAATGGTCTCTCTTTAACTACTCCTCTGCCTCCTTAAACAGAACCATAATTTTTTTAATTACTTCTCACACACTGTCTGAACTCCCATCAGGCAGGTATTCTCTCTGTCCACTTTTACCCGTGCAGCAAACAGCTCCAGGTGATAGACAGTATTTATAACTCTTCTGAGTTAATATCCTCATGAGAATGAAAGTGTATCAAATTTATTTGCAGACAAAAAAGGCTGTACTCAAAACCCTTAATGTCAGATGTGATTCCATAGTAGAAACTTTAGAATTAAAAAAATGTTAATACATTGTATATATCAAATTCAAACATTAATTATTCTTCATCAAAACAGTTGATTATTTATACCAAATAAGGTTGTGCTATCAAATGAGTTATGAAAAAATTGTTTGGTCATCTGCAATTCTGTATTTTAGAATGGCATATAAGAGACTGGATTTGTAGCATTAACTCAGGGGTTGTACAGAGAAAGCATAATATACTTAAAGCACATGGTGAGTGTATGGCTTGCAGGAAGTATTCAAATTATCAGGACAGTTACAGGTTCTCAGGCATCTTCATTAAACAAGTATAACTTCTGTGTGAATATATGCAATATATGCAATTCAACAACTCATGATATGTCAATAATTCAGGTGTTTCTCAATGATTTGAGATTTTGACAGTATGAGATGCTACCGTATGCTTGCTCTAAATTTTTCTATTGGCTAAGAATTTTTTTTGCGGGGTGGGAAGGTGCATCTCTTGCAATGATCTTCAGACCCACATCTAATTACCTAGTAAGGGCACTGTACACATTTAATTATAGGTTTAAAATATTTGGAATAGGGAAAAAACATAACATACCTGCCTATAGTTTTATCCTCCCTTGCAGAAACAGATAAAAGAATAATGTGCTATCTCAGAAGAAAGTTCTTTTTCTCTACATACTATCATGTTCCTGCTTTTGGTATATGCAGCCAAGTGAGAGAGAAGATGGACTAACAATCTTGCTTAATGTACATACTATTCAAAGTGATAATAGAGAATTTGGGAACACCCACCCTAAGTCCTGCTGCAGCTGCCCAAGTTAAGTAGTGGTCACCCTGTGGGTGAGCATCACAGAGCCCAATATTAGCTTTAGCAGGACTAATGCAGCCACTGGTGTAGACTGTAGCACTGTCTTGAGATCCAGCAGCAAGAAAAGCAAGGTATGATGTGGGTAGTAAGTCACTTCTTGAAACTTGTGCTTTTAACACAACCATTTAAAAAGCAACAAACTCAGGAGACATATAATGGAACAGAATATAATGCATGAATCCAGGTTCATTAAACTAATGCATTTTTTGAGAAACAAAATATGACAGAACATTTCATTATTGATGCACATATGAGAAAAAGTGTTATGCTGCTATTTAGAATGTGTCTTGTATGTCGTGGAATTGAAATATTTCCAAATCATCAATAATTAAAATGATGAGAATCCATCATTTCACTGACATTTATTTCTACATGAAAAGATGGCCTATTTTAAATGTGCTCACACATATTCTTGTCAATCACAAGCTGTCACAGCAAATTATCTCATTTTGTAGATCACATGGCAGTTAGCAGAAATCTCTAGGTTTAAATTTAGATCTTAGGTGTAGTATCAAGAATACTCTTCATGGATTTTTTTCTGTAACTATATCTTCACAATACAGCATATAAAAGATGTAAAATTCTATTCATAATACTCAGTTTCATTTCTGGTTAACAAAACTCAGGACTGAAATGAATCACTGTAAATGAAAACTCTGAAAGCCAAAGAATAAAATAGTATATATAGAAAAGAATGGAAATACTGAAGTAAAAAAAAATTTTAACAACCTCAAAACTCTATACAGTGAAACTTGGACCTAATGACTTAGGTCCAAACTGTTTTTCTCCTCGTCTTCTTTAAGACCTTTAAGCAACTGTGGGGCATGAATCATTTTATATGCTAGGTTTGCATTGCCTACAGCTCCTAGCAGTTCTAAAGGAGCTGAACTCTTTAAATTCCATGAATCTGATGCAAGAATTTTCATTGTGCTATCATGAAGCAGAACATTCAGGAAACTGTGAATAAAACGTAAAATGTATGTTCATGAAACTGAAAACTTTAAAAATGTCCTTTGAAACAATTCATTAACTGTATCTTCATACTTTTAGAGGAATCATTAATAAATTTCAGAATCTTCAAATAGCAGATTACAAGACCTAATAAGACAGTTGGTCTTCATCAATAATCTTCATAAAAATTCTTTCTGCTTTTCCCCCCACACAATCAATCTTTCTGTTTATGCATTCAACTTCAAATGTAAGAATTATTCTAATATTGCATTTCAACAGGGAATGTTTCATGTCAGTCTTGACCCTGGCTTGACCTCTGTATGAAAGCTTTGTGTTTGGAGGTATGTGATGAATAGCTCTCTGGCTTTCTATTAAATCCAGTGCCACTGGTTGTCAACAGTGATGCTCAAAAGGGGTGGTAAAGTATTTAAAAAATCAGAGATGTTCTGCAGGTCTCTTTCTACCTTAGTAAATCTGGAAATAGTTCTAAGGCAATTTTCACTATCTATACTACTTTCCCAAAGAATAAGAATACAATGAAGTATGGAAATACAATTGCCAAAATATACATAGGTTTATTTGGCTTTCCTGTGCCAGAAATAGAGTAAATTTTCATTTGAAGGACCAATGGATTTGGTTTAATTTTTTTTTTCTTTAAAATTAGAGATGAAGGAATAATGACAACAAAGAAATCAGATTATAAGTCCCCTTTTTTATTATCTGATCTGGCCTAGGACTGGCACATAGTAGACTTTGAATCGATGTTTGCTGAATGAATGAAAAACAGTATATTAAAATAATGACCATTTACTGACTCTAATGCTTGTTTGTTCATTGTACATAAAACATTCATGCTCATCTGCAAAGATGCAACAGTAACACCAAATTCTGCCAGGTGTTTCCCCTTATTTACCTTTAGAAAGTAGAATTTTCCAACTTCTGAGAATGCCTCCTTACTCTAAATTTATCTACCACTTTCAAAGCTATTCATACATGTTTTACTTTTATGGTAAACTCATGACAAGTTGGCATATTATTGATAATCTATAACATTCATGCAAGAGAGCTCATTTTAACCTGATTTGAAAAAGTACACGTGAATATGTAGGTGAGAATATGTAGGTGATATATATATATATGTGTGTGAAATTTCCCCCACCCCTCTCAAGTTATATACACATATATGATAAATTACATATATATATAATAAATTATTTGTGTTTATGTTCTTGTTCTGAAAGAAACCAATATCAGGCTTTAGGCTTATAGGCTTATCTGTGAGCTTAACTTACATGGATGGCTTTTTTCCCATTATACTTAAGTCTTTTTAATGGACATGTGATATGCTAGTCTGTGTCCAAGCTCACCTACAATTTCTTTTCTCAAAAGACAAGGCACATCTGCCACCTGCTCTACTCCGTGTCCCAGCAACAACTGTCGAGCAGCATAAAGATTGATTATCAGTCAAAAACCATTGCACAACACCAGATTTTGGTGGGTTAAGCTTGCTGATCCAGCAAGAGATGGTGTGAAATTTTCAGGAGTGTGTGCCAACATTTTGGTGCTAAAAGAACAGCAGTGCATGTCACAGTGAAACACAGCCAAAGATGTGCAGACAAAGCAGAGAAGTTTTTTTGTTCTAGACTTGGCTTGAAAAGGATAAAAGAGAAAACAAAAAGGAGGAGGAAATCAGTTTGTACATTTAAAAATCATCCACCAGGCTTTGTCATGTGTATAACATGTCATTTTAGGCATTCATGTCCAGATCTTTTAAGAAGCTTAGCTATAAATAATTTTTATATATCTCTTCTAAAATACCAGAATCATAAGAAAGGTAAGTATTTCTTATTAATAAAAATAACCAAGAATCTTAAGGAAGTATTCATTACATATATATCCGAATATAAAAGTCACAGAAACATTTACCCACAAAGATTCATGCTTCTATACAAAGATGATTCATGAATACAAAATAAAGGCAGCCATATTTTAAAGTAAAAACAAAATTTGAAAAATATCTGGGTCTACACTACTGCATAGCTTATTTTTACTGAGTATTGTAGCAACAAGTTTCTTTATAAGGACCAAATTACCTTGAACTTTTTATTGAATTCAAGAAATTATTTCTTGATGATCAAGTATTCTTAAAGAGATAGAAATTCTAGCATCATTTTATATAATAACATTAATAGAGGAAGAATTTTCATCACTTCCTCTGTAATGAACTCCAGAATTACTTTTCTTCTATTTATGCAATGACTGCCTAGACTTGCCTTTGGTTCACTGGCTTTATAGCAATTGCAGAAAAAAAATACTTCTAATAAGGTAGAAAAAGCAGAGGGGAATACAGCAGTTAGATACACTGAATTTGTATGGCAAAGTTCTTATGTCATTTAAATGTGATTAGCATACATAGCACTTGATAACAGGCCCTGGGTATGACATACCTGGATAGTGGCATTTTTATTTCTCTCTTAAAACATATTCTTTCTCACTAAAGAAAGAATTTTTTTTTTAGAAAATCTCCACATTTCTAAAATGTTAGAAACAATGGACTTTCTTTTTCTACAAAGAGACCTTTGCTACAAAAGTATGTCTATACATATCACATTATAAATATATAATTTATATTATTATAAAACATGTATATGTTACATATATACATAAAGTATATAAAACACGCTATGGCATTATAAGAATTTTGTTAGGAAAATCATACATATATAAGAATTATGTTCATTACTGGTCACATTTTCAAAATTATGTTTATACCATCTGAAAAAAGATCAAGAGTATAAATGAATAAATGATACTTGAAACTTTAAGCTATTTTCTGAGAGAATAAGTCTAACGAATTATGTCTGTTGAGTGTCACAGAAACTAAACAGTAAATTCAATAATCTCTGATTTAATTTATTATATTTTCACCATTTAACCTCCTGCAGGCTCCCTAATGTCTATTCAGATCTATATTAAATTAAGCACCAATGCTAATGAAGGGCAATAAACGTGGCTGTCAGTGGATTTTTCTTTCATTAAGCACATTATCCTCTTACTGAGCTGTAAATGCGTAAACATTAGTTTTGTTAAACCATGCAAAAAAGACAGGATGAAAATCATTTTTTAATTGCGCCCCTTAAGCAATTTACTGTGTGTAGAAATACAAGTTTTTTTTTCATTTTTACCTTTAATTTTTTTGAATGGATCTAAAAAGGACTCTCCCGTTGAAACATAAACGTCTGCTTCACGGGGTATGTCTTCAGGTTCGAGGGCTTCAGTGCCGTCTGCCAAGAACACTCGTCGTGCAGCCGTGTTCAGATTCAGCTTTTCTGTGCACTCCTCCAGCAACTAATAGAAAACAAGAGGTAAGGGAAAGCCACTGAGGACAAGGAAAGTAACACATTTCCACTAAGCAAAAAGGTGCAGTGATCAAAACAGAAACTCACTGAGCCACTTGCCAAGTAACTCAGAAACTCCACCAATATGGTTATTTTGTAGCAGTTGAAAATATACAAATAGGTTAATCGCAACACTGAGAATAGTTGATTCTCAAATTCTAGTCCTTGAATGTTCCATCATTCTAATAAGGCTATAAGATATAGTCATTGTACTTGTTTAATTAGATATACTACTTATATATTGATAAAAAATGAATGGAATGCCTGTGAAATCTATGTATATACATATAAGCTACCTAGAGATTCAGATAGCTACAAAGAAAATTTTAAACAATAAATGCCATCTTTCTCACTTTCTATATATAAAAAGAATAAGGGAAGAGATAAAGCACTGAAAACTTTTAGATATTAGTTACCAAGGTAATGGTTGGTACAGTAACTTTGGCAAAGACAGTTCTAGATCCATTTTTATAAGCTGTTACTCTAATCAGTCTGGGTTGAAGTTTGTGTCTTTGAGACAACCTGTGCCAGTTCTGGTCCCACTTAAATTTTGAAGAGAACTCTGCAACTCTAAAGAAAAAAAACACACAACAATTGGTGCATGTTAATTAGTAAAAAATTTTTATGTAAATTTTATCCTGGATATTTTCAACACATATAAGCACTAATGACTGTTCCTAAGTATTCCTCAAAAAAATTTTTTTAATAGAATAAGATTGTCTATATATACTTAAATATTTTTAAAAATTTAATACATGATAAATTTGCCAAAACTGTTCATATAAAACAGGTATCTCAGAATAAATCATTTTATTTATAAAACATCACAACATTCACTTTAAAAAATTATATATCCCATATTCTAATAGAAAGCAGAAAATAGCAATATGGTCTTAACATCATGAAATAGAAAACAGCTAAGAATTTCCCTTAACTTTTCATGTTTATTAAAGTTATTTGATTTCTTTTTAAAAGATTTGAAATTCAAATACATCATACCAAAGTTTTTATTCTGAAGTTACTTTCATTGCTTTCATTTCAAATTGCTTGGGGGCAGTAAGAGAAGGTTTCTAAGTTTGCTTTCAGTCAAAACTAGTTTCAATCCTTATTTTTTTCTCAGCAAAAGTACATGGTAAATGACTAACATGTTCTACTTTTACCTGAGTTCTCTAACTTTTCCTGTTAATTCTTAATGCCACATTTGCATAGTAAACATTTTAAAGTAAAAACGTGAGGCAAATTAAAAGCACAGTATATCCACCTATTTGAATATATGAAAATAATGTGAATATGAATATCTTAGTTTGATTTTTATTTTTATCAACATTTTCTTCTATCCATAAACTCGTAGGTTAACAGATTATAAGAATCTTGATGTGAAAATGTATACACAAAATGCTGTTATAACAAGTTCATTTCAATTTGATTTTATTTCAAATACTGCTTAAATATCAAAAGTATGCATTTCTATTTTTAAGCAAATATCTGGTAAGCCAAGATATTCATGGTCTTAGCCTGATTCAGCTTCAACTATTCCTTTCAGAGTTAATATTATCCAGGCTCATGTATATCTCATTTTTTTCCACAAATATAATTAGCAACATTCTACTCAGGTGCTTTCAAAGAAAAAAGGAAACAAAAGCAGAAACAAAACCCCTAGAGATGTGTTACATTTTAATGTTTGAAATAGTCAACTGAATCATTATAAATTCTGCTCAAAGGAAAAGGTTTCAACAGTCAGGTAAAAAGAACAGAGAACCACTTTGATTACCTCAGTTGACCCACTGGAGCACTGACAGGTCTGTTTCTCTTGGATGCTGATATAAAACAAGAATTGTTTTTACTGTTTGATTTGTAGCTATCTGGGTCTGATATTTCATCATGGCTATGATCTGATGCTGTTTGATGTGTGGAGCAATCTTGAAGTCCTGACCCTTCTGATACTGCCGCTGAATGCAAAAGTCTGTTGGGGCCAAACTGAGGCTGCAAATACTCTTCAGTAGTTTTAATAACTGCTTTTGCCTGGGATGACATAAACTCCCTGAAAGAAACAATGCGAGAAAGAATACAGTGAACTGATGTGTAACCACTTGTTAACAACTAACACATAATAACTAGTTGTGTGCTATGTGCCAGACAAAACACTACACGCTTAGCCAGTATTTTGCTTAACCTTTACTATATCCCTGGGAACTGAGTGACATTTTTATCCCACTTTACAGATCAAAAAAGTTGTGTCTCAGAGAGGCTAATTAATTTGGCCATGCTCACATAATCTGTAGTTGTAGCTCACATAATCTAGGAAAGAACTTGAACTTGAGATGTCCTAAAATAAAATACACATTCATAAACATTAAACTTATTTAAACTAAAGAAGAAAAAGTATGTAATGCTTGAATCAGTGTTGAGTAACATTTTAAAACTCTTACATTCATTCATTAAACACTAGTACTCTGCTAAATATTAAGAAATTATAAAAATTAAAGAGATGTGGCTCCTACTCTCAAGAGAACTTGCAAACTATCCCTTAATAAAGAGAGAATATATGTTAAATAAACTGCTTAGAACTCTAGGTGTATATTAACTTTAAGTGCAGAAAGAATTCCTTGAAGGCAAACTTTTGTGGGTTGGTGGCTTGTACTCTCAAAAGAACTTGCAAACTATCCCCTAATAAAGAGAGAATATATGTTAAATAAACTGCTTAGAACTCTGGGTGTATATTAACTTTAAGTGCAGAAAGAATTCCTTGAAGGCAAACTTTAGTGGGTTGGAGTAAAGTTGCAGTAAAGCACCATCTGGGAAGCCCCTCTTATTGCCTAACCTATCTCTATCCTCCTCCTCATTCCTCATGACTTCTGCTAATATCCTCTACATGTCTCATTCCTATACCACACAACTTTCTGCAGACTCTGTATGATACATTCAATTCCCTCAAAAGTTTAATTTCATCACTACCCCTGTTGGGTAGAACTCTCAAGCTGGGCAACTTCATAAGCTACTGGAAAACCTGTGGATGAGAAAGGACTCATCAGTGGCCCTGGAACAAGGACAGCAGGATAATAAGGTACACAGGAGATTAGAGTAAGATGGGTATCAGGTGCCTCCCAAAAGTGGAAAACATAACTGGCAGGGACTTACATGGCCTGTACTGAGTGAGAGGAGCAAGGACACTATCAAGTTGATTGATTGAAAAAGTACTCACTAAAATGTATCACACAATTTAAATTACTAGAGTAATGAGAGGCTAGAGTCCATGGGACCGCAAAGAGTTGGATACAACTGAGTGGCCGAGCACATATTATCCTCCAGACAATGCAAGAACCTTAGAACGTATCACATCCATTTACTGCTGCTTCTTCAAGCTGGTCATCAATAATTTTTAATTCCATTTTTCATGGATAGGTGCATCTATCTTTCACGGCTCCTGGTTTATGTAGGGAACTTAACTTCAAAATTCTGCCTGCATGAGTTTGAGGCTTTGCATCCTGTGCTATGATTCTTATGAATTATTACATAATTTTTTATTATAATTTCTATGAAGATCTACATCTTGTTATTTCTCTTAAGATACAAGTTTTGATAAGATCTATACTTGTTAGCTATCTTTTATAAAATTTGATAAATTGTATCACAGTTTTCTTGGACTTTTTTTCCCAACTAGAAAATTCCCACTAGGAATTCCATGTGGATTTTTAAACTAGTTGTTTTATGAAATGAAAAAATAACCTTTAACCAAAAAAAAAGAAAAAATAACATTTATCAAAAAAAAAAAACCACAAAACCTCATTTTTGTCTTAATTTACTGTAGAGGCTTCCTACCACATTCTAGAACATAGGCTCATTTTATAACCAGATCTTCTTTTTGAACTTTCTATGTCAGGATTATTATCTTGTCCTAAGTCTATGATATGTCTCTACTGTGAATCTTTCATTATATCTGTAGGTAATTCATATATACACATATTTCAAGAAGCTTTTTCTTCAATAAGACTTCTACGCCACCTCCCTGAATAAAAATGTACTTTCTTCCTATACATGTGCCCTGGTAGGTTTGATAGCTGGGATCACTAAATCTCATTTATCCTTTCCTATCATCTAAAATGCTAGACTTCAATTTCTGTCAAGTATTCCAATTCATCATTGTATTATTTACTCTTTCATCAGTGGTAAAAATAATTTTTACCTCTGATACAGAGCATTTTTTCCAGCCTGAATTCTAAAATCTACTATATTAGATTGACACAAGAATATCAATCATACTACTTAAGAATACACCTTCTTAAGAACTACTTCTGTATCTATCTTTATACCTATCTGTCTATATTAGTTTTCTACTCCTATGCAACAAATGGCTTAAAACAACACCTATTTATAATAGCACAGCTTCGTTCCATGTGTCAGAAGTCTGGGCAAAGCATAGCAGGAATCTGTGCTCAGGATCTCATAGGCTGAAATGAAGGTGTCAGCTGGGGCTGCAGTCTTATCTGATGCTAAGGATCTTCTTCCAAACTCATTCAGGTTTTGCCAGAATTCACTTCCTTACAGTTAAAACAACTCATAGTTACTATCATCTTCTTTGAAGCCAGAGGAATTCATCTTTCTTTTCTGTCTCTGATCTCTAAACTCTCATTTAAGAGTAGATCTAATTAAGTTAGGCCCATCCAGGATAATCTCCCATTTGATTAACTCAAAGACAACTGATTATATACCCTAACTACATCTGAAAAAATCTTTGCCATATAATGTAACATATTCATAGGAGTGACATTCTGTCATAGTCACAATCCTACCCACACCCAAGAGGAGAGAATTACACCAGGCATATTTACCAGTGGGTGGGAATCTTGGGGACCCATATTGAATTTCTGTGTAACACACTAGCTATACAATTATGCAGTTTTGATTACTCAATTTTTATACCAAATTTAGATCCAGATATTTTCTTTTCCAGAAGATTAAAATGCAACTATTTAAGATTAAATTTTGTCATCATTAAAAACTGAGATTATTTAAAAGAATGTACCACTGATTCTGATGGCAAATCCAAAGAGGAACTTAAAAAAGTGCTTTGAGAAGTGGCATTGTCATTAGAATAAATTACTACTTCCTAAAGTAGTAAATGGGGGGAGGTATTCATTTGGATGAGAATATCCTGGTATTTTATTTTATGTACGTGTGCGCTCAGTCACGACTGACTCTGCGATCCATGGACTGTAGCCTGACAGGCTCCTCTGTCCATGGGATTTTCCAGGCAAAAATACTGGAGTGGCTCTGACATACATCACAGCAGGATCCTCTATGACCCACCTCCCAGAATATTGGAAATAAAAGCAAAACTAAACAAATGGGACCTAATTAACCTTAAAAGCTTCTGCACATCAAAGGAAACTATCAGCAAGGTGAAAAGACAGCCTTCAGAATGGGAGAAAATAATAGCAAATGAAGCAACTGACAAACAACTAATCTCAAAAATATACAAGCAACTCCTACAGCTCAACTCCAGAAAAATAAATGACCCAATCAAAAAATGGGCCAAAGAACTAAATAGACATTTCTCCAAAGAAGACATACAGATGGCTAACAAACACATGAAAAGATGCTCAACATCACTCATTATCAGAAAAATGCAAATCAAACCCACTATGAGGTACCATTTCACACCAGTCAGAATGGCTGCGATCCAAAAGTCTACAAATAATAAGTGCTGGAGAGGGTGTGGAGAAAAGGGAACCCTCTTACACTGTTGGTGGGAATGCAAACTAGTACAGCCACTATGGAGAACAGTGTGGAGATTCCTTAAAAAACTGGAAATAGAACTGCCTTATGATCCAGCAATCCCACTGCTGGGCATACACACTGAGGAAACCAGAAGGGAAAGAGACACGTGTACCCCAGTGTTCATCGCAGCACTGTTTATAATAGCCAGGACATGGAAGCAACCTAGATGTCCATCAGCAGATGAATGGACAAGAAAGCTGTGGTACATATACACAATGGAGTATTACTCAGCCATTGAAAAGAATACATTTGAATCAGTTCTAATGAGGTGGATGAAACTGGAGCCTATTATACAGAGTGAAGTAAGCCAGAAGGAAAAACACCAATACAGTATACTAACGCATATATATGGAATTTAGAAAGATGGTAACAATAACCTGGTGTACGAGACAGCAAAAGAGACACTGATGTATAGAACAGTCTTATGGACTCTGTGGGAGAGGGAGAGGGTGGGAAGATTTGGGAGAGTGACATTGAAACATGTAGAATATCATGTAAGAAACGAGTTGCCAGTCCAGGTTCGATGCGCGATACTGAATGCTTGGGGCTGGTGCACTGGGACGACCCAGAGGGATGGTGTGGGGAGGGAGGAGGGAGGAGGGTTCAGGATGGGGAACACATGTATGCCTGTGGCGGATTCATTTTGATATTTGGCAAAACTAATACAATTATGTAAAGTTTAAAAATAAAATAAAATTAAAAAAAATTAAAAAAAAAAAATACTGGAGTGGGTTGGCATACCCTCCTCCAGGGGATCTTCCTGACCCAGGATAGAACCCTCCTCTCTTGCGTCTCCTGCATTAGCAGGCAGATTCTTTACCACTGAGCCACCAGGGAATCCCAATATCCTGGTATGTTTCCATTAACAATATCGACTACACCATTTCTGAGTTAGTTTAACGTCAGTTATTGGAAAAAGATTATTTCTTTTAGCAATTTGAATAATTGTTTAGAAATTTAGTCATAAAAAACAAATGTGGTTTTATAGGTCTGCATGTGTGCTTAGTCACTCGGTCATGTTCCTCTCTTTGTGATCCATGGACTGTAGCCTGCCACGCTCTTCAGTCCATGATATTTTCCAGGCAAGAATACTGGAGTGGATTGTCATTTCGTCCTCCAGATGATCCTGCTGACCCAGGGATCGAACCCAAGTGTCCCACAGCTCCTTCACTGGCAGGCAGATTCTTAACCAATGAGCTACCTGGGAAGCCTTTGTAAGTCTAAATGTATGCAAACTATGTAAATATTTAAGAATGCTATGTTTGCTTATAGTAAGATTAGTAAAAACATGTCAAAATTTAATAGTATGGATAAAAACTATTGGTTAAAAACCTTAGGTTATTGAATCTTTTAAACAATTTCTACATATGATATAATAGATATGATAAATCACAGAACTACAAAGCTGGTAGGCACATTAATAGATTAACTAAGCTTTCATTCTTTTCTGAAACAGTATAATACTATACATAAAGGTTTTCTATTACAGTCAAAAAGATCATTAGGGATGGATCTTAAACACTGTGGAATTGACAACCCTCTTAATGTCTCAGTGAAATTTGCTCAGTTGTGTCCAACTCTTTGTGACCCCATGGACTATACAGTCCACAGAATACTCGAGTGGGTAGCCTTTCCCTTCTCCAGGGGATCTTCCTAACCAGGGATTGAACCCAGGTCTCCCACATTGCAGGCTGATTCTTTACCAGCTGAACCACAAATATTTAATTATGCTTTACTCTCTGTGGTTTCCATTAAATCTAATTTACAACTTTTGTTTCACAAAGCAACAACTAAGTAAAGATGTGAGGTCTAAAAGTACAACAAAATATGCCCAGGGAGGAGTCTAGAAAAAGCAGATAAATAGACCAGATAATACTTAATGGCAGGATTCTAGTTTTGGCAAGAGCAATCTTCCTTCTCATTTCTTCTATTTTAATAGCATCAGTAACTCTTAGCAGTTTTTTTAATAGCAACTTGAAGAAAACTTCTACTAATGTCATGCTTGCTGCTGTTGTTGTTTAGTTGCTAAGTCGTGTCTGACTCTTTTGCGACCTGCCTGGCTCCTCTGTCCATGGGATTTCCCAGATAAGAATACTAGAGTAGGTTTCCATTTCTTCTCCAGGGGATCTTCCTAACCCAGGGATCTAACCCATGTCTCCTGCTTGGCAGGCGGATTCCTTACCATCTGAGCCATCGGGGAAGCCCACTGCTCCCCTGTAATGTCCTTACAATATCCCTCAGCTATGACTGCAGCACATTGTCTTCCATAGTTCTTACATGTATGCCTTTTTGCCAGTGCTATTCACTCAACTGATCTATATTCAGTATTGTATATCCTTCAATTAGTATTTTTAAAAATACTTATTTATTTATCTGGCTGCACTGGGTCTTGGTTGCAGCATATGGGATCTTTGATGTTCACTGCAACATGCGGTATCTTTAGTGGTAGCATGTGAACTCTTAGTTGCAGTACATGCGATCTAGTTCTCTGACCAGGAATCAAACTCAGGCCCCCTGAATTGGGAACATGGAGTCTTAGCCACTGGACCACCAGGGAAGTCTCTCGATCAGTAAGTATTTAATAAATATTAATTGAACTCAGTGTTTACATTTTCTAAAACCCCTTCCATAATAACAATAATTGTCTAGTGGAAAAGAGAAATGTCATACACATAGTCATGCATATAAATTTACAATAACTGTGATTAGCACTGTGAAGGAAAAGTCTTGGTTATTAACATGAAGAAGTTCAGGGGTTAGGATATAGAGAAAAATCTCACAAATCTGTACAAGCTGATAGGACATATGTGAGGGATTAACCCCAATAGATCCTAGTCATTCCTTATTTCAAATCATTCTGCCAGGTCCTGTACAAGAACTGATATACTTTTTGCATACTGATATCTTTACTTTGTGATTTATTACGTGATTTCAGATGATTTCATATCCCATTCTGCAAGGGTAAAAACCTTGTTTTATCTCTTTACTGCCACTGGAACTCAACTAATGATTGATATGCAAGAATTATTCTTTGATAATTATGACATCATGAAAAAATGTATCACAAAAATTTCATTGATAAGAAACATATACAATTTAAAAAGTAAAATATAATTAAGCCAAAAGTCAAAACTATGTCATGTAACACTGATTATCCAAGGGTCCTTTCTCCATTTTTCCTTCAATGAAAAGCCTCAGTTATGTTTGAATAGTCACCCTCTTTGTATGTTCATGGAAGGCATCCCCTGATAGCTGCAGTGAGTAAATATTCAATGGTCTGACACCAGTGATGCTAATTCCATTTCCCTTGCATGATGGGTTACTTAAGCAGCCTGTGATCCAATTTTGGCCAATGAGAAATGAGTAGAAGCGTTCTGGAGAAAGGTGTTTGCGCTAATAAAAAAGAGAGATAAATAATCAAATACCTATCCTCTTTAGTCAGAAATTGTCCAGTGAGCATCTAGTGAGCATATGATGAGCCTTCCCAGTAAGAGGATTCAAACCCAAGGATCTAGCCAATATTATGAGGATGGTGCAGGGAAAGATATAAAGGGTCAAGTTCTTTGATACTCTTGCTGAAGCACTGAACAAACCCTAGAATTGGCCTTCTTTCTGAAGTTCCTGTTACATGAGATAGTGACTGTCCAGTTTTAAAGTCACTTTCAGCTGAATTTCCCATTACTCTGCTAATAGTAGCCTAACGTATACAATGAACTTTCTAATCACATTTGCTTCACTGTTAGCTTTATTCAAAATCTTTACTGATTTTGAATGTTTTATGATGGGCTAAAATATAAACTAATATGGTATTTTCTTTAAAATGTGACTTTTATTTTATCAAGAACACTTCACCAGAAATTTCAGCATAAGCATAAAATGACATGGAGGTTTTCCCCTGATTTTGAAACACAAAGCATCCTTGGTGAGTTTAGATTTCTATGGCAGAAATCTCCATGTGGCTAATAATTCTATTCATAAGCAGGAAGTGTGGCTACTTTGACAGATCATGGCTCAATAACAAGCATGCAGGTCTAAGTTATCACACAGTTTGGATGTGAATTCAACAGCAGGATAATGACAGTTGCCAAGGATTTGTGCTTGCTGTCGCTTCATACCAGTGTTGCCTGTCAAAATGTCTCTTTTTCTCATACAGAAGCCATAGAATTTTTATGGATAGCAATTACTTGCAATGTACAATGAAGTACATCAAATCTAACAACCACTCTTTAGCCCCTCATTACTTGGTAGTCTCTTTGTTAAATGTAGTCAACCATTTTCATCTAAATTATTTATTTATACTGTATATTTGACAAGCATATATTTCTCGCTTTATATTCTTATGGCATTTAAACCTTCCTGAAGAGTTATGGGGTTTTTTTCCCTTAATATTGTCATTTGTAAAACTTGTCTTTATCCTATTATCATTTTAACCGTAATTAAACTCTCTAATTAGAATAAATAGAAATAAGAAAATGTAAACATAAAGGAAAATGACCTTAAGTACATTTAACAAGAAATCACCAACTTAAAATACTTGATGCAACAGATAAAAGAAATAACCCCATATTTGTTTGGTACATGGAAACTTGTACAAAATGTGGAGTACACAAAGCACAAAGATTTCATTACTTGTCATTCTACCTTTCCCCCAGTTGAAGAAACAAATAACCTCTAAAGACATAAACACCTTTCTATAATTACTAGGTAAAATGTAATTTAAACATCATGGAAAGTGAATAATAGAAGTGGCAATAATAAATGTGAATAATTTCCTCCAAATTTTATTTTGAATACCAGAAGAAAATATAATTCTAGTTTGACCTAGAAATATTGGTAAAGATACCTTGATTGCAGTGCAATTTTCAATTATTTTATAGCACAGTAAGCCCAATTTTTATTTGTAGCTCAATTACTGAATAATAACTAATGTATTATGTTCAAATTACACGTATATCCTAAAGGAGATATTCAACGTTTGTTAAATTGAACTTTCTTGCTTTTGTAGAAGGAAATGTAAAAAAGAAAAACAATTTATACAATTTGTAAAGGACTCATCTGAGTACAGGATCAGGGCACAAATTATCCCACTCAAAGGAAAAAATGAATATTAGTTCTGCTTGTGCAAAAGTACAAAGGAATAAAAATAAAGTACATCTTAAATCTAAAATTGGGGGAGATTATAGAAATATAAGGATTTTCCAGAGGAAATGCAACTTTTTAAAAAGAAATGATATAGTCTTTTAACATTTTTTAAAGTATAGCTCAGTCAGTAAAGAATCTGCCTGCAATGCAGGAGACCTGGGTTTGATTCCTAGGTTGGGAAGATCCCCTGGAGAAGGAAATGGCAACCCACTCCAGTTTCTTGCCAGGAGAATCCCATGGACAGAGGAGCCTGGTAGGCTGCAGTCTATGGGGTCTCAAGAGTCGGACACGACTTAGAGACTAAACCACCGACACCACCAATATATTAATGTCTGGATCTGCAGAGTTTTTTTTTTAAGACTTTAAGGAAAAATCTGACAAAAGTTTTGAATTAGGAAAAGTGTAATTTGTTGGGCAATGGAGGTTGAAAACAGTGCAGGTGTTGCCTTGCTGGTGCCTTGCTGTCCCTAGAAAAGGTGACATAACCAAATACTTATATTTCCAATTCAAAATAGCCAAGATAACTAAAATGACATAAAAAAGTGAGTGACTAGATTAAGCACTGTTGGTCTCCTTGAAAGCAAGATTTGTCTGTGAATCAGCAACCAGATAATCCATAATAAGAAGTTGTTGGCAATTCACTTTTAAAACTGATTTAAGTCCTAATATAATATACTAACAATAATTTGTCCTCTGGGGAGCTAAAAGAGTTGATATTACACTTAGTTGCAAGCAGGATTAAAAAAAAACAACACTACAACATTCTATTATAAAAATCATGAAATTACATTCTTAGATGACCATCACCTAAAAATTATTAAAATATATGTGGGATAGAAAGAGATATTAACTATCTAGACCATTCTGTTAGTTTTGTGATATACAATTTTGGGACCTCCCTGGCAGTCCAATTTTTAAGACTTCACTTTCCAATGCAGGAGATGCAGGTTAAATCCTTGGTTGGGGAGTTAAGATCCCACAAGCCTCACAGCCAAAACAGCAAGACATAAAACAGAAGCAATACCATAAACTAATTCAATGAAGACTTTAAAAATGATCTACATAAAAAAAATCTTTTAAAAATGCAATTTTAATTTGGAAATTGTCCCCTTTTAGCATTCAGAGACACCTTCCACAAATAGAGCAGAACTGCCCCTAGATACCTATTACCAATAAATAATTGATTCTGCTTCATGCTTCAAAGGTTGATACCCTGTACCAGGTCACCTGGGAATGCATCAGACTACAGCTGGGTAGGAAAGGTTCCCTATCATTTGCTTTCCTTGAAGTAACCACAAGAATGAAGCTAGACTTCTCCAGTCATCTGACCTTTTGGTGGCAAGTCATAAAATGGGAGGATCAGTCCTTCTTGGGCACGATATATTGAACTCACACTATTGATGATTAGTTTTCTTTTCGGGGGGAAGGGAAGGCTCCTGGCACAGCAGTTTTTCCTTTGTTACAAACAAATACAACAGAATGACAGAGGCAAGCCATTGTAAGAACACAAGAAAGAGAGAAAAGAAGGATAAGGTAAATGCAATAAAAAGTAAATTAATACCACAGATAATAACATGAGAATAATGTGATTCATCACTGCATGGTTACAAAGACTGGATTTAATGTGGGCAGGTTTTGTAAAAACGTACAATGTTTTTAGTGAAGAAAAGCACAGTCTCTGTTATATAAGTAAAGGAACAACAAATTGACTATACTTTAATAATTATTTCTCATAAAGGATCAAAAAGACGGTGGAATAAAGGTGGCAAGGGAAAAAAGGATGAGACAAGAGAGGTTTTAACCTCAGTCAGGGGAGAAACATCTTTACTCGGAGAAAATTGCCTCTCTCTGATAATCATATTACTGCCAATGGATCTTAGATTACCATTAGCCTTTATGAACTTGACCCTTCAGGTTGAAACTCATCATTTTCTTTTTCATAAAAGTAAAGGGCCTCTGGGCATTGTCTTTGACTTTCTGTTCAATTGTCAAGAAGAGGGTTACTTCTAGGTATATCATATTCAAAGTTGATGGTAACAGACAATGGTGATAGAAAAGAAGTTACTGCTATTGCTGCTGCTAAGTTGCTTCAGTCGTGTCCGACTCTGTGCGACCCCATAGACGGCAGCCCACCAGGCTCCCTCGTCCCTGGGATTCTCCAGGCAAGAACACTGGAGTGGGTTGCCATTTCCTTCTCCAATGCATGAAAGTGAAAAGTGAAAGTGAAGTCGCTCAGTCGTGCCCGACTCTTAGCGACCCCATGGACTGCAGCCTACCAGGCTCCTCCGTCCATGGGATTTTCCAGGCAAGAGTACTGGAGTGGGGTGCCATCACCTTCTCTGAAAAGAAGTTAGGATCCAGACAAAGAAATAGAAGTACAATGAAACAAACTATAAGAAAAAGGTGGTAGGAAAAGTGTAATACGAAAAACAAATAAAACAAAAGTTAGAGATTCAGACAAAGAATGGAAAGAAACTGAACAAATAAAATTACAAGCTCTATAAAAGATATCACAAAAGACAGAATAAAAAGTAAACCTATTACTATTTTGGAAAGGGAACTTGGTAAAAATAAATTCTAAAGGCAATTTTAAAATGTGCAAACACACATTAGCATTGGCAATTGTATAAGGGACCACTTAAAAATCCTATTTAGAAACTTTTTTCCATTGTTTTACTGGGAGGAACACTATCACGAGAAACCTACATCTCCACAACATAAGCACTGGGTAATGATTTCCTAAAATTATCTGGCCATGTAGCTGGCACACTGCGTCAGTGATCTCATACATTGCTAACATGCGCTCACAGCTTAGAGGAATAGGGCAAAACGAAGGTTAGCTGAAAATCTATATTTCACTTTCACCTAAAAACTTAGTGACAGATAAAAAAAAAAACAATCAAAGTCTTCAAAGGTATAAACAGGACACATCATATCTAAGGAGATTAACACAATCCCTAATTTAAGAATACTTTCTTCAATATTTTTATAATCTACATTTCCTTTTAAACATAAAAACTATGGTATTACATTTAGCCAGACAATAGTTTATCAATACCTAACAGATACTTTTTTGTTCTTTTACTTCCTTTTTTATTTTTTTAATATTTATTTGGCTGCACCAGGTCTTATTTATGGTGGGACCTTTTTTTCCCCCTAAGTTGCAGCAAGTGGGATCTAGTTCCCCGACCAGGGATTGAACTCAAGCTCCCTGCACCGGGAGCATGGAGTCTTAGCCACTGGACTACCAGGAAAGTCTCTGTTCTTCTACTTTCTAATTGAGAAAAAAAAAACACAGGGAAAATATCTCTGTCTCCTCTGCTTTATATTTCTTAGAAGTGTGGTAGAGTATTGTAGTTAAGAGTTTTATCTGTGGAGTTAGAGCTATCTGGGTTCAAACTTTACCTTTTCTACTTACCCTGGTGGCTTAGACTGTAAAGAATCTGCCTGCAATGAAGGAGACCTGGGTCCAATCCCTGGGTCAGGAAGATCCCCTGGAGAAGGAAATGGCAACCCACTCCAGTATTCCTGCCTGGAGAATGCTATGGACAAGGACTCTGGCAGGCTACAGTCCATGGGGTTGCAAAAAATCAGACAGAACTGAGCCACTCACACACTTTCTTTACCTACCAGCTGTGTGATGTTAATTAATCTCTCTAGGTCTTTGTTTCCTCATACATAAAATGGAGACAACTAAAATACTGTCTGCCTTACATTCCTCTCAAAGTTGTTTTGAGAAGTAAATAAATATAGTACAGGTTAAGCACTTAGCATGGTGACAGCTGCTGCTGCTGCGTCACTTCAGTTGTGTCCAACTGTGTGTGACCCCATAGATGGCAGCCCACCAGGCTCCCCTGTCCCTGGGATTCTCCAGGCAACAGTACTGGAGTGGGCTGCCGTTGCCTTCTCCGAGCATGATGACTGGCAAATAGCAAATACTGCCCGCCTTGCCATTACTGTTATCATCACTATCCTACCTGTCCAAGTCGGGCTCCAGGAATAATTTATGTTTACTGTATCATCTATCTTTTTCATTCCCATAAAATACGGGGAAAAAAACAAACAAACAAAAGGAAGGGTTCTAACCTAGGCAACAACCTTGGCAGCCCATCACATCTCCAAATTTTTATTGATACAGTCTTTACTAAATACAGAGAATTTACATAAAAGAGCTAACATTTAAAGCACTTTTACCCCATCAGAATTGCTTAAGCTGCTGAAATAATAATAAGTAATAAAAAAAGTTTAAGTTGCTGCTTCTTACCTTGGCAAGCCATTTGAAATATATTTGTAAGTTGACTGAATGGTATCCCCATTGAAGGTGTCTTCAGGATTGCTTTGCTGTGATATGTCTGTGACTTTAGTCAAGGGTGATAAAGGAGACTGACAAAGTACCACTTTGTGGTCTTCTGTCATTTCAGCTCAAACTGAGGAAGAATGTTATTTAACGTAAAATGTAAAATCCTCCTGGATTATCAGTTGAGGCTGGGCATTAATCACAATTTACTTCCCATTATGTAGTGGTTGCTAAATGTGAAATCTCACTAGAAATGAGCAGAGAAGAGAACCTAAAGGAAGACAAAAACATGAATCTAAGTCTTTGATAAGTGCAATACTATTTAAGAAAAAATGATAATTTTTTGCAAAGTATTTTAATTTTGCTATTTGCTAAAACATCGCTAGAGGAACCAGAGATCAAATTGCCAACATCATTAAAAAAGCAAGAGAGTTCACATCTATTTCTGCTTTATTGACTATGTCAAATCCTTTGACTGTACGGATCACAATAAACTGTGGACAATTCTGAAAGAGATGGGAATACCAGACCATCTGAACTGCCTCTTGAGAAACCTGTATGCAGGTCAGGAAGCAACAGTTAGAACTGGACATGGAACAACAGACTGGTTCCAAATAGGAAAAGGAGTATGTCAAGGCTGTATATTGTCACCCTGCTTATTAAACTTATATGCAGAGTACCTCATGAGAAACGTTGAGCTGAAGGAAGCACAAGCTGGAATCAAGATTGCTGGGCGAAATATCAATAACCTCAGATATGTAGATGACACCACCCTTATGGCAGAAAGTGAAGAGGAACTAAAAAGCCTCTTGATGAAAGTGAAAGAGGAGAGTGAAAAAGTTGGCTTAAGGCTCAACATTCAGAAAACGAAGATCATGGCATCCAGTCGCATCACTTCATGGGAAATAGATGGGGAAACAGTGGAAACAGTGTCAGACTTTATTTTTTTGGGCTCCAAAATCACTGCAGATGGTGACTGCAGCCATGAAATTATAAGACGCTTACTCCTTGGAAGAAAAGTTATGACCAACCTAGATAGCATATTCAAAAGCAGAGACATTACTTTGCCAACAAAGGTTCATCTAGTCAAGGCTATGGCTTTTCCAGTGGTCATGTATGGACGTGAGAGTTGGGCTATGAAGAAGGCTGAGTGCTGAAGTATTGATGCTTTTGAACTGTGGCGTTGGAGAAGACTCTTGAGAATCCCTTGGATTGCAAGGAGATCCAACCAGTCCATTCTGAAGGAGATCAGCCCTGGGATTTCTTTGGAAAGAATGATGCCAAAGCTGAAACTCCAGTACTTTGGCCACCTCATATGAAGAGTTGACTCACTGGAAAAGACTCTGATGCTGGGAGGGATTGAGAGCAAGAGGAGAAGGGGACGACAGAGGATGAGATGGCTGGATGGCATCATTGACTCGATGGACATGAGTCTGAGTGAACTCCGGGAGTTGGTGAGGGACAGGGAGGCCTGGCGTGCTGCAATTCATGGGGTCACAAAGAGTCAGACACAACTGAGCTACTGCAGTGAATTGATACATATATATATAAAACCAAATAATTTTGCTATATACCTAAAATTAACATAGTATTATAGATTAACTATACGTCAATTAAAAAAAAAGGAATTGAATGGAAATAAGTTTAAGGAAAAATAAGAAAGATATAACATTTTCAGTTGTTGAAGAAGAGCTTCTCAATATTTTTACTGTTTTAAAATCCCAGTAGCATCAGGCCATGAACATGTGACATGCTGTCATGCCTGAAAACAAGGAAGCTATTAAAGCCAAGTGGGGCATGCCAAAAGGACATGGGGACCAACTTGAAGGGAATTCCATGGGGCAAAGATGGGGCACTCTGAACACTGAACCAAAGAAAAGAAAAAGATCAGGAGTTCCCTGGTGGTCTAGTGGTTAAGACTGCAGGCTTCCACTGCAGGGGGCACAGGTTCAGTCTCTGGTTTGGAGAGTTAGGATCCCACATGCCATGTGGCTTTTACTTTAGTCAAGGAGAAGATTGAAACTTTCAGTTCAGTTCAGTTCAGTCACTCAGTCGTGTCCGACTCTCTGTGACCCCATGAATTGCAGCACGCCAGGCCTCCCTGTCCATCACCAACTCCCGGAGTTCACTCAGACTCACGTCCATCGAGTCAGTGATGCCATCCAGCCATCTCATCCTCTATCGTCCCCTTCTCCTCCTGCCCCCAATCCCTCCCAGCATCAGTCTTTTCCAGTGAGTCAACTCTTCCAATGAGGTGGCCAAAGTACTGGAGTTTCAGCTTTAGCATCATTCCTTCCAAAGAAATCCCAGGACTGATCTCCTTCAGAATGGACTGGTTGGATCTCCTTGCAGTCCAAGGGACTCTCAAGAGTCTTCTCTAATACCACAGTTCAAAAGCATCAAGTCTTTGGCATTCAGCTTTCTTCACAGACCAACTCTCACATCCATACATGACCACTGGAAAAACCATAGCCTTGACTAGACAGACCTTTGTTGGCAAAGTAATGTCTCTGCTTTTGAATATGCTATCTAGGTTGGTCATAACTTAAATGTATAAAAATCCACGATTACTTAATAATACTACAAGTTTTATAACCTTATTGCTTCATCACTCACCTTTGTTGCTTGCTAGGGCACCAATTTATTATTCTGAAAAATAATAAATATACTTTTTCTGGTTTCCTAAAGGGCTTCCCTGGTGGCTCATATGGTAAAGAACCTGCCTGCAATGCAGGAGACCCAGATTCGATCCCTAGGTCGGGAAGATCCCCTGAAGAAGGGAATAGCAGCTACCCACTCCAGTATTCTTGCCTGGAGAATTCCATGGACAGAAGAGCCTGGCAGGCTGCAATATATGGGGTTTCCTAAAGTGGGCTATAATTGGATGACCAAATAGGTGATAAGAGAAAATTCTTTTTCATCGTTAATACATGTAGATGGAAAAAAATAATTAGCAATTGATCATATTGCAAACCATAATGAAATAGTGGGTCCAGATAATGTCTGTCCAGGTAATGTTTGTCATTATTAAAGAGTGATGGGAAATTTATAATAGATGAACCTGACTGATATCACTCATACCACTGGAACATATTAATATGTCATTAAAGTAAAACAACCAGAAATTGTTTCTCCTTATGTGAGTTCAGTGAGATTACAAATACAGGAAAATCTATAAAGCATTCATTCATGCTACAAACACTGAATGTAATCAAGTTTTTAGATCTAACTTCTAGTTTGTGAGAAATAGGGGAGGATAGAGAAACATGTTAAATGATATAACACAGAGAATAAGAGGAGGGGAAAAATGTTACAAAAGAAAAGAGACTTAAGAATTGTATCAACCAAATACAATGTATAAACCTTGTTTAGATCCTGATGTGAACAAACCAACTTTAATAAGACAGACATTTTTGAGGCAACTGGTGATATCTGAACACAAACTGGATACTATTGGTATTAAGGTTAATTATTTTATTGGATATGGATAAAAGGTATTATAATAAACATCTGTTAGAGATACAAACCAAACTGTTTTTAAACAAAGTATTATTCAGGTTTGCTCTAAAATACTATAGGAAGAAAAGTGAAACAGAGTATAGATAAGAATGGCAGATGTTAATGGCTGTTTATATTGGATAAAGAATACATGGGAGTTTATTATTTTTCCTTTTGTGTTTGAAAACGTTCATAAAATGTTTCTTAAAAACCATATGGAACTTATATTTTATTGGATATGTTTAAAAGACTAATGTAATAGTTTTATTTTAAAATGTCAACATTCATAGTACACCAAAAATTACATCTTTTCCAACTATTTAAGCTTTAATGGGAAATTTTAAATGTGAACTTAAAAATGTGCATGGGAATATATAAGCAAAGCTATTTAAAGGTCACTATTAGAGCCACTAAGTACCTCTGACTTCAGCTTTGAGCAAGGAGAGAATGTAAATAGGACAGAGCTGACACAGACACCCTCCTACTCTTCTTCCCAGGTAAACTGGGATTTGCTTAGTTTTCCCGGGTTTGCTTACGAAGGGCCCATTCCAGAGGTGAGAGACTGGTCCTCTTAATTCCTTCATTGTGGACAAAGTGCTTATGATTGCCATAGAATCACCAGAATTTAACACTTCTTTCACAGCTTGTTATTAGTCCCTCAGCCAGATAGTGATGATCAGATGCATTTGCTTAAAATCTCAGACTGTGAGAGAGGATCACTGAAGTTCAAAGTGAAGAGTACTGCCAAGTGGAAAATTATCTTGATATAAGGGTAGCTGCTGAACACATTACCAAGCAAGCTAACCAGGAGGGCTCACAGCCCAAATTAAAATGCTCTATTCACACAATTTCGGAGAAGGCAATGGCACCCCACTCCAGTACTTTTGCCTGGAGAATCCCATGGACGGAGGAGCCTGGTAGGCTGCAGTCATGGGGTCGCTAGAGTCGGACACGACTGAGCAACTTCACTTTCACTTTTCACTTTCATGCACTGGAGAAGGAAATGGCAACCCACTCCAGTGTTCTTGCCTGGAGAATCCCAGGGACGGGAAGCCTGGTGGGCTGCCATCTATGGGGTCGCACAGAGTCGGACACGACTGAAGCGACTTAGCAGCAGCAGCAGCAGCAGCATTCACACAATTTACTAAAAAAAATTTAAAACATACAGTGATAAGAAAGAGGAAAGAAAGCAGTAAAGTCAACATACTTAAGATAGGGTATGAGTGCCACAGTCACACTGTCCAAATCTTGTTCTTTCTGCCCATATCAGCCTTCCCCATGATGGTGTGCTATGGAAACCAGAGTTGGGATTTGAGCCAGGGGCCCAGATAGAAGGTACCAAGGAATAATGGGAGAGACATAGAGGCAGTTGTGCCTCGTCAAAGCTGTAGCTTGTGAATTAACTTTGTGAAGAGCTATAGTTTTATTTGTATTTCTTGGGCATAGCTCTTTGGGCCAAAAGGAACCATATTGGATGTTATCAGGTTGTGGGCAGTTTAGAGATGACACAGCAATCAGTGCTGAATTGGCAAGTCTGACTTAGTCTGCCTCTCTGTTGAATAAAACTTGTCTATTCTATCATATATGTCATTTAGTCTATTTATCTTGGCACATTTTATAGGTTACTAACTTGATTACTTGATTAAAGTGAAGAAAGTAGGAAAAACCCCTAAACCATTCAGGTATGACCTAAATCAAATCCCTTATGATTATACAGTGGAAGTGAGAAATAGATTTAAGGGACTAGATCTGATAGAGTGCCTGATGAACTATGGACTGAGGTTTGTGACATTGTACAGGAGACAGGGATCAAGACCATCCCCATGGAAAAGAAATGCAAAAAAGCAAAATGGCTGTCTGGGGAGGCCTTACAAATAGCTGTGAAAAGAAGAGAAGCGAAAAGCAAAGGAGAAAAGGAAAGATATAAGCATCTGAATGCAGAGTTCCAAAGAATAGCAAGAGATAAGAAAGCCTTCTTTGGCGATCAATGCAAAGAAATAGAGGAAAACAACAGAATGGGAAAGACTAGAGATCTCTTCAAGAAAATCAGAGATACCAAAGGAACATTTCATGCAAAGATGGGCTCGATAAAGGACAGAAATGGTATGGACCTAACAGAAGCAGAAGATATCAAGAAGAGGTGGCAAGAATACACAGAAGAACTGTACAAAAAAGATCTTCACGACCCAGATAATCATGATGGTGTGATCACTCACCTAGAGCCAGATATCCTGGAATGTGAAGTCAAGTGGGCCTTAGAAAGCATCACTACGAACAAAGCTAGTGGAGGTGATGGAATTGCAGTGGAGCTATTTCAAATCCTGAAAGATGATGCTGTGAAAGTGCTGCACTCAATATGCCAGCAAATTTGGAAAACTCAGCAGTGGCCGCAGGACAGGAAAAGGTCAGTTTTCACTCCAATCTCAAAGAAAGGCAATGCCAAAGAATGCTCAAACTACCACACAATTGCACTCATCTCACACGCTAGTAAAGTAATGCTCAAAATTCTCCAAGCCAGGCTTCAGCAATACGTGAACCGTGAACTTCCTGATGTTCAAGCTGGTTTTAGAAAAGGCAGAGGAACCCAGAGACCAAATTGCCAACATCCGCTGGATCATTGAAAAAGCAAGAGAGCTCCAGAAAAACATCTATTTCTGTTTTATTGACTATGCCAAAGCCTTTGACTGTGTGGATCACAATAAACTGTGGAAAATTCTGAAAGAGATGGGAATACCAGACCACCTGACCTGCCTCTTGAGAAATCTGTATGCAGGTCAGGAAGCAACAGTTAGAATTGGACATGGAACAACAGACTGGTTCCAAATAGGAAAAGGAGTATGTCAAGGCTGTATATTGTCACCCTGCTTATTTAACTTATATGCAGAATACATCATGAGAAACGCTGGGCTGGAAGAAGCACAAGCTGGAATCAAGATTGCTGGGAGAAATATCAATAACCTCAGATATGTAGATGACACCACCCTTATGGCAGATAGTGAAGAGGAACTAAAAAGCCTCTTGATGAATGTGAAAGAGAAGAGTGGAAAAGTTGGCTTAAAAGTCAACATTCAGAAAACGAAGATCATGACATCTGGTCCCATCACTTCATGGGAAATAGATGGGGAAACAGTGGAACAGTGTCATACTTTATTTTTGGGGGCTCCAGAATCACTGCAGATGGTGACTGCAGCCATGAAATTATAAGACGCTTACTCCTTGGAAGAAAAGTTATGACCAACCTAGACAGCACATTCAAAAGCATAGATATTACTTTGCCAACAAAGGTTCGTCTAGTCAAGGCTATGGTTTTTCCTGTGGTCATGTACGGATGTGAGAGTTGGACTGTGAAGAAAGCTGAGCACCAAAGAATTGATGCTTTTGAACTGTGGTGTTGGAGAAGACTCTTGAAGAGTGCCTTGGACTGCAAGGAGATCCAACCAGTCCATTCTGAAGGAGATCAGCCCTGGGATTTCTTTGGAAAGAATGATGCTAAAGCTGAAACTCCAGTACTTTGGCCACCTCATATGAAGAGTTGACTCATTGGAAAAGACTCTGATGCTGGGAGGGATTGGGGGCAGGAGGAGAAGGGGACGACAGAGGATGAGATGGCTGGATGGCATCACTGACTCGATGGACGTGAGTCTGAGTGAACTCCGGGAGTTGGTGATGGACAGGGAGGCCTGGCATGCTGCGATTCATGGGGTCGCAAAGAGTTGGACACAACTGAGTGACTGAACTGAACTGAACTGAACTGAGCTTGATTACTATGTAACATTTAGCACATATTCTGAATCCTGCGTTTCTTTCTTAAACTACTGACTTACACATATCTAGAATTTTTTGGCACGCATCAAGATCTTAGTTCCCGACCAGGGATTGAACCATGTGCCCTGCAGTGGAGGCAAGGATTGTTAACCACAAGACCACCAGGGAAGTCCCACATATCTATACTTAATACAGTCTGTGAATTTCATCTGTACTTCATAAGCTATTAGCTTACTTACTACCTATCTCAACATTTCTTCTGTTTCATTATATCATTTTTTAAATCTTATACAGCTGAATTGAATATTCAAACTCACATTATATGGTGCCTTCTATAATAGTAGGCTAGATATACTAGGAGCAGTGAAAGAAAGACACAAGAAAACAAGAAAAGACAAGAAATGTGGGACTGCCATCATCTTAAAAGGCTGTAGGTCCAATTATAGCACGGTTGCAAGATACAAGGTTAATATACAAAAGTTAATTGCAAACAAGTAGAATTCGAAAATAGAAACATTTGCCCACTACTCAAAAAAAAAAAAAAAAGAAAGAAAGAAGTACTGAGGTATAAATCTAACAAAATATGTATAAGATCTATATGTGGAAAAGTACAGAAGCCCAGAAATAGACCGACACAAAGTTTGACAAAGGAGAACAATGGCACAAAGACGGTCTTTTCAACTAATGGTACTGGAACAGTGGCACATACACATGCAAAAAAAGAAAGAGAGAGAGAGAAAGACAGAGAGAGAGAATCTAAACACAGACCTCATACCCTTCACATAAATTAGCTCAAAATGAATCACAGAACTAAATGTAAAACAGAACCATAACACTCTTAGAAGATAACACAGAAGATAACCTGGATGACCTTGGGTATGTCACTGACTTCTTAGATACAACACTAAGGCATGACCCATGAAAGAAATAACCAATCCACCGCATTTCATTAAAATTAAAAACTTCTGCTCTGTGAAAGACAAAAGAGAATGAGAAGACGAGTCACATACTGGGAGAAAATATTTGCAACAGACACGTCTGATAAATGAATATCATCCGAAATTTACAAAGAACTCTTAGAACTCAACAATAAGAAAACAACAGCCTGATTTAAAAATGGGCCAAAGACCTTAACAGAAACCTGACCAAAGAAGACATACTGGTGGCAAGTAAGCACATGACAAGATGCTTCACAGTATATATTAGCAGGCAAATGCACGTTAAAATGACACTGAGATACCACTACCCACCTATTAGAATGGCCAAAATCCTGTGAAGCAACAGGAACTCTCATTCACTGTTGGCGGGAATGCAAAATAGTACAGCCACGCTGGAAGAGCTGGGTGGTTTCTTACAAAACTAAACATACACTTACCATATGACTCAGAAATCATGCTTCTTGATATTCATCTAAATAATATGAAAACTTATGTCCACACAAAAACCTCCACTTGGATGTTTATAGCAGGTTTCTTCATAACTGCCAAAACTTGGAAGCAACCAAAATGTCCTTCAGTAGGTGAATAGATACGCAAACTATGATCTATCTAGGTAATGAAATATTGTTCAGCACTATAAAAAAACCAAAATGAGCTATGATGCCATGAAAAGATACGGAGGGATCTTAAATGAGTATTCAAGTGAAAGAAGCCAATATGAAAAGTCTATGCACCATATGATTCCAACTACTGACATTCTGGAACTGTCAAATAGCAAATGGTAAAACTGTGGAGACCTAAAAAAAGTAATTGCCAGGGGTCGGGGGTGTGGTGATAGAAATGAATATATGGAACACGAGATTTCTATGAAAAATACTCTGTATAATACCATAATTGACAGGTACATGCCATTATACATTTGTCTAAACCATAGAACTGAACACCAGAATGAACTCTAATGTAAACTATAGACTCTTAATGATTATGATATGTCAATGTAGGTTTATCAATTGTAATAAATGTAACAGTCTTCTGGTGGATATTTGTAAAGAAGGAGGCTATGCACATGTCAGGGGTAGGGGTTACTTGATAAATCTCTGTACCTTTCCCTCAATTTTGCTGTAATCTTAAACTGCTCTAAAAGAATAAGTCCAGTTTTTAGAGAAGACTTCAGAAGGTCCTTTTTCTGCAGTTTCCGGCACAGAGAACTAGTACATATTTGATGGGAGAAGAGTCAGAGGTAGCTACTAAAGACCAGTCCTATGTAACACCTATTTGGAAATCCTTAGGCAGACTTTTTGGCCATATCGCTCCAATTCAGAATGTATCTATCTGTTGAGAAGAAATGTACTATTCCAGCAGTGATGTATCATGTTTCCTGCTCTCTGATTTGGCAATACTGATTTAATTGCCGTTTAGTTCAGTTCAGTCACTCAGTCAGTGTATGACTCTTTGCGACCCCATGGACTGCAGCATGCCAGCCTCCCCTGTCATCACTACCTCCTGGAGCTTGCTCAAACTCATGTCCATCAAGTCGGTGATGTCGTCCAACCATCTCATCCTCTGTCATCTCCTTCTCCTCCTGCCTTCAATCTTTCCCAGCATCAGGGTCTTTTCTAAGAAGTCAGTTCTTCGCATCAGGTGGCCAAAGTATCGGAGTTTCAGGTTCAGCATTAGTCCTTGCAATGAATATTCAGGACTGATTTTCTTTAGGATTAACTGGTTTGATCTCCTTGCAGTCCAAGGCACTCTTCAAGAGTCTTCTCCAACACCACAGTTCAAAAGCATCAATTCTTTGGTGCTCAGTTTTCTTCATAGTCCAACTCTCACATTCACACATGACTACCAGAAAAACCATGGCTTTGACTAGATGGACCTTTATCAGCAAAGAATGTCTCTGCTTTTTAATATGCTGTCTAGATTTGTCATAGCTCTTCTTCCAAGAAACAAGTGTCTATTAATTTCATGGCTGCAGTCACCAGCTGCAGTGATTTTAGAGCCCAAGAAAATAGTCTCTCACTGTTTCCATTGTTTCCCCATCTGTTTGCCATGAAGTGATGGGACCAGATGCTATGATCTTAGTTTTTTGAAAGTTGAGTTTTAAGCCAGCTTTTTCACTCTCCCCTTTCACTTTCATCAAGAGGTTCTTTAGTTCTTTTTCACTTTCTCCCTTAAGGGTGGTGTCACCTGTGTATTTTAGGTTACTGATATTTCTCCCAGAAATCTTGATTCCAGCTTGTGCTTCATCCAGCCCTGCATTTTGCATGATGTAATCTGCATATAAATCAAATAAGCAGGGTGACAATATACAGCCTTGATGTACTCCTTTCCCAATTTGGAACCAGTTCATTGTTCCATGTCCGCTTCTAACTGTTGCTTCTTGACCTGCATACAGATTTCTCAGGAGGCAGATAATGTGGTCTGGTACTCCCATATCTAAGAATTTTCCACAGTTTCTTGTGATCCACACAGTCAAAGGCTTTGGCATAGTCAATAAAGCAGAAGTAGATGTTTTTCTGAAACTCTCTTGCCTTTTCTATGATCTAATGGCTGTTGGCAATTTGATCTCTGGTTCCTCTGCCTTTTCTAAATCCAGCTTGAACATCTGGAAGTTCTCAGTTCACATACTGTTGAGTCTAGCTTGGAGAATTTTGAGCATTACTTTGCTAGTGTGTGAGATGAGGCTAGCTGCTATTAGTCTCCCTCCAAAGCTGAAACAATGTTTCCAAACCACAATAGAAGCCATTATATCCTGTTGCACCCTCAGATCTATAGGATATTATCAAGGTAGATAATGACTTTGGTTCAGGAGATCATGTAAGTTGCTGCTACACTCAAGCTTATTAGGAGACACCTAGAAGGCCACCCTTTCAGATATCTCATTTGATCACTGCAGATGGTAACTGCAGCCATGAAATTAAAAGATGCTTGCTCCTTGGAAAAAAATCTATGACCAACCTAGACAGCGTATTAAAAAGCAGAGACATTACTTTGCCAACAAAAGTCCGTCTAGTCAAAGCTATGGTTTTTCCAGTAGTCATGCATGCATGTGATAGTTGGACTATAAAGAAAGCTGAGCACCGAAGAATTGATGCTTTTGAACTGTGGTGTTGGAGAAGACTATTGAGAGTCCTTTGGACTGCAAAGAGATCAAATCAGTCAATCCTAAAGGAAATCAGTCCTGAATATTCATTGCAAGGACTGATGCTGAAGCTGAAACTCCAATACTTTGGCCACCTGATTCAAAGAACGAACTTCTTAGAAAAGACCCTGATGCTGGGAAAGACTGAAGCCAGGAGGAAAAGGGGACAAAAGAGGATGAGATGGTTGGATGGCATCACCGACTCAATGGACATGAGTTTGAGTAAGCTCCGGGAGTTGGTGATGGACAGAGAAGCCTGGCGTACTGCAGTCGATGGGGTCACAAAAGAGTTGGACACAACTGAGCGACTGAACCGAACTGAAGGCTATCAGAACTATGGTTGGTAGAGCAGTTCTTGTAAACTCTTATCACATTATTATCACTCATTGTTATGATAAATAAAATATAAACAAGGCATCCTGCTGGCCCTCCAAATGTGTTTTCCCTAATGCTACTTTTCTAATTCCTGATCCCATCATCTATTCATTCAATCATCAAATATTTGTTAAGCACCAACTGTTTCCAGAGTTAAAAAAAAAAAAAAGACAATGAATTCAGTGTTGAATGAGACAATATTATTCCTTCACTAGCTGAATTTTTCTTATAATGAATGTACTCAATGTTAATTAACTTTTCTTATTAAAAACAATTTGAATGATGATAACTGTAGTTATTACAGAAATCCCCACATTAAAATTGGAAAGAGAAGTATAGAAAATAAAATTCCTTACAATCTCCTACCCTTGGAGTTAGCCACCATTATAACTTTTCAGTATTTGTTTTCTGATTTTTGTCAATGACTTTACAGAGATATAGATTTCTCTTAAAACAAAAATGTGACTAAATAAATTAAAACCTGGTTCATATACAGCTAATGAGAATATTCCGATGTTATTAAATATTTGTTGCTGCTAAGTCACTTCAGTCGTGTCTGACTCCGTGCGACCCCATAGACGGCAGCCCAATAGGCTCCCCTGTCCCTGGGATTCTCCAGGCAAGAATACTGGAGTGGGTTGCCATTTCCTTCTCCAATATTTGTTGAGAACATGATATTTTAATTATTTAATATCTTGGTTGTTCCAAATACTTCTTATTGCAAATAAAGCTCTAATTTTTGTTCACATCTTTGACCATACAATTGAACAGTTCCTTAAGAAGTTGTGGAAGTTAAATTTCCAGATTATAGTAGTTGAACAATTTTAAAGCTGCTGATGTGTTATCTCCAAGGTGAATTGCTTTTTAGAATTTCTACCAATTTCTAAAACTAGAGGAATAGTATATGAAAGCCAATCTAACAGCACTCGTTACTGGAATAAAATATTTCTTAGCCTTACCAATTTAAGAATAATTTTCTGACTGGTAGTGAAATTTTAATTTAATAATTACCATTATATAAAGTTTTCATCAGATCATTACCCAAGGAGGAATATCGGAATAATCAGTGAGATTTTATGGATGGACCTGGAGGGTGTTACGTGTAGTGAAATAAGTCAGACAAAGAAAGACAAATGCTGTATGTTACCACTTGTAGGTCGAATCTAAAATATAAAACAAATGAATGGATATAACAAAACAGAAAGAGACTCACAGATATAGAGAACAAACTAGTGTTACCAGTGGAGAGATGGAAGGGATCTGGGATAAGATAGGGACAGGGAATAAACTACTGTGTATAAAATAAATAAGCTACAAGGACAGACTGTACAGCCCAGGGCCCTTAACCAATATTTTCTAATAACTCTAAATGAAGCATAATCTATAAAAATTTTGAATCACTATGTCATACACTTAAAACTAATATAATGTTATAAGTCATCCCTACCTCAAATAAATATCAAATAAATACCATTATTTAAATTTTTTATGATACCAATACTCAAGGAGGAATACCAAGGGATAATCAGTGAGATTTTATGAACTACAAATAATTTTAATTCTACTTAGGAAACCATTTAATTAAAAGAAGAAATTCTTGAAATATAGGATATATGTTAAACTTTCAGATCTTTTAAAGATAACTGAGTTCAAAATATCTAATTAGCCCAATGCCCCCTTTCCCATATACTTATGATAACATATCCAATTATCTTGAAAAAGGCAATTAAAATTACTATTAATAATCTTAATGCTAGGACATGTTATAATTCATTTGATAATTACATTTCCCACAAAGATACTGTCAACATAAACTGTGAAACTGCAGATCCATCCTGTTTACAAGTATCAGAGACAATATGCTCACTATTCTGTTGTACTTAAATGTTGTATTGCAGTTTTTCTTAACAGGTAATACGTGACATGAAACATGTCTCATTTTATGCTTCATAATTTCCATTCTGATGTTTAACATTAAGAAATTATATTTATATATCACATGTCAGAAAACAATTTAAATAATTAAAGCAAGAAAAATGATAGTAACCGTGTCTTTCAAGTCCAAAATATAAATCTTTTATTCATAGATAAAGAACCATCTGTGATCAGAAATGCCAACTATTCACATTTTCTGATTCATATAGCTAGCATTAAGTATTTCTGTCTGTATTCATGTTTTATATTTTCAGAAATTTGGTGCAAATCAAAATATTGTTATACAAATAAGAAAAAATCAAGAGGGTACCTTTCAACGTTGATTCATAAGTTTTGAAAATTCATTGTTTCTATTCTTCATTCTGATTTTTATAACAAGGAAAAGAAAAATGTAATTGTTTTGATTTCAAAAACGTACTACAGGAAAAGGTACTATTCAAGCTGGGCTGAAGTTTACCCTATTTATTGCTATTTTTCTTAAAAAATATTCATTAGAATAAATATTTTTCTAAACACCAAAGTAAATACAATACACGGTTCTGGCATATTTATTTTTTTGAAAAGGCACTCTGAATCTTAGACAATATAAATACTAGGCAGTCTGGTGGTTGCCATAGTAACAAGTAAATAGGAGCATAAAAATACATGCAGTTTTTCAAATGTATACACTTTTTTTCATAAATATGCATATTTTATAGGAAAAGAATTCAACCTTTGCTTTAGCTCCCTGTTTAGAGAGAGGAACACCTAATTCTTTAGAAATGAAAGATTATCACATAGAATGGAGCAGCCTCAAAAACGTTTTTGAATGCTACATGGGAAGTCTTAAGGTTTGTAAGTCAATGTTCCAAAATGAAGGCAGGAAAAAAACTCCTTTCCTTTCTATGTTACTTTAACAGTCAGTTCTTTAGGTAAGGATAAAATTACATAAACTTCTTTACCTCCCAAGCATGAAATTTCCTTTTATTTTGCATAAGTTTATTATTCACATGCGTTAAATGGAGCACTTGACCATGGAAAACTGAAAGGCCTGTTGATCACAAAGAAACCTCAAAAGTTAACGCTAACTCATGAGCTACTACTTGAACAAATGATTTGAAAATCTTTGTGCCTGTGTGGTAAATTGGAATTTAAGAAGTTCTTTCCTTTCTTAGTTTTCTCCTTTTATTAAAATACCATTTCTGGTTTACAGGTACCATAGAAGACACAGAAGTATATTGATTTTGTGTTCTGGATTTTATACTTCCAGTGTAAGAGGGATAGGATACATTTTCTAGAGCCAGAGAGAGAAGTGGTTCTAAAAACCATCATGTGAGGTTTGGAAGCTACTGCAAGGTTTGGTAAACCAACCAAAACAGAACAGGAGAGCTGCTCAATTCAGTGGGAAACAAATCCTTCAAATCTGATTACATAAATGTGTACTTCCAATTTGTTTCAATAGCAACTATTATGGAACATTCTCTTGGAAAATTTACAAAATTTGAAATATCACCTTCTAGGCAGGGTGCCAAATATGAGGCTAACACAAGGGTTCACCTTAATACCATTTTCTGGTAGACTGGCAGGTCACATTATCAAGTAATAAGAAAACAGTGTACTCTATTTAAGTGTTGTAAGCCTTTTTAGTCTATTCTCCAATCTAGTACAGGGGTAAATGGCTTAGGAAGAAAGTAATTCAAATATTGTCTTTAAAGCTAAGCTAATAGATGTTGACATATCTCCTCTCTCTTGGGGCCTATTTCAGGACTGAGTCAATGTCTTTTCTAATGACTAGGCAGGAATCTTGGCCTCCTTTATGTTTTAGCTCTATCAGATAGCTGAAATTTCTGAAATTAAAAAGAAATTTTTTTCCTTAGTTCTCTTTCCAACTTGCTGACCTTTCATTTCTCTAGGGAATTAAATGACTTGTTGCTTCAGTTAAGTGACATTGTACTGGTGTGCATGCGTGCTAAGTCACTTTGTGCATGAGTGCATGCTAAGTCGCTTCGGTTTGTGTCTGACTCTTTGCTACCCTATGGACTATGGCCCACCAGGCTCCTCTGTCCATGGGATTCTCCAGGCAAAAATACTGGAGTGAGCTGCCATTTCCTTCTCCAGCTAAGTCACATCAGTCATGTCCTACTCTTTGCGACTCTATGGACTGCAGCCCACCAGGCTCCTCTATCCATGAGATTCTCCAGGCAAAAATATTGGATTGGTTGCCCTGCTTTCCTCCAGGGGATCTTTCCAACCCTGGGGATTGACCCACATCTTTTACCGTCTCCTGCACAGGCAAGCAGGTTTTTTTACCATCAGTGCCAGCTGGGAAGCCTGTTGTACTGATACAAGGCATAAACCCATTTTAGACAGAAATTTTGAGAGGGAAAGTGGGAATGCTTTGTGAATGACTTAAAAGGATCTTCTATGACTAAATGATAAGTAACATTTATCACAACATGAGTGGTGTTTAAATATAAATTAAAACATTGGAACTTGAAGAGTGTAAAGAATAGCTGCTATTTGGTTAGAAAGGGAGACTGTAAGGAAGATCAAGTGTATGTGTGGGGAAATGAATCAGGTTTTCAAGGAGCAAGGTAACTAGAGAAGATACAGCTATTTATGATTTACAATTTAGGACTATTTGTTTCCTCAGCTGTTGATTTGCCTGCAATGCTGTGGTTTGACAGCCCAGTTTCCTATAAACTCAGATACAGCTAGCTGTTCTGTGTCAGAGTAAAAATACGTAAAATTTCTAAACCAATTCTTCTAAAGAAAGAAAGGGAGACTTTGGCCAAAAGTCAAGTAAGTAAGTATGTTGGTTGGTGGTATGTGAGAAGTGGAAAGAGAAGGAGAATTGACTGGGCTATACAAAGGATCAACTTAACATGTGGGCTAAGAGGAGATAAAGAATATCAGCAGAAAGGAGTTGAGGGCAATGGGAATTACCACTCTGATTCCATAAAATGTACTAGTTGGGCCTGCTCTGTACAATAAAATCTGGGAGGGCATCAGACACAAATGATAATACAGTTGAAAAGCTTAGCCAGTAAAAATATTAAATTGGGCTACCAAACAATAGGGTCTCAATGCTTTTTACTGATAATTTGCTTTTATCATCCTGATATCTGACTTTTCCCTGAATAAACATGTAATGAGTTTCAGATGACTCTCCTCAACTTTCCAGAACACTAAAAGGTCATTTGTGAAGATCTGCTGGTTTAATTTCATATACATAAAATTGAATATAAAGGAGAATAATTCCTAAAAAGCATGCAAAAAGTCAGTTTTCATGGACTTTTGGTCATATTATCATATGGATTATGACCTTCATAAATAAATATGGATCCAGGATGGCATGCCTCTCTGAGAGATCACATGCCACAGAGCAATCCATAGCAAAAGGTCCAAAAGACAAGACTGAAGCTTTACTAGTGTAATTCAGCTCTATTCATTAAGTACATATTGATTATCAGCTAATAATTAGAGATATCAAAATATAACTTATTTTGGTATATTGATCCAAATACACTTCTAAACATGTCAAATGCTTTATGCTTATCAATTCTTCCTATACCAAAGACTATTATCTAGTTTCTGGACCAAATTTTGCTACCTCTCAAGGCTGAGAACCAAGTAGCAATACACTTGAGTCTTGATGACTGGCTTAGCCTCATCTCCCTGAAGCAAGAAACTGGGGAAACAGAATATATACTGGATTAAGACTAAAAGAACTGTTCCAGAGGACTCAGAAAAATCTTTTACAGCTGGTTACTCTTTCTTATCTTATTTCGTAGGATCACCTGACTTTAAACTCAGACTAATATAAGATCTAAATCTAAGTATATATTTTTTGTAATGATATATCTGAATTTTGCATATATGTATATCAACAAAATTCACTATTTCATTTTTTAAATTAGTTTCTTAAAATTCTGAACTTAAATATATATATGTCTATTGTACTATGAAATAATTTTTCCTTTTCTTGTACTGAAAAGTTATTTCAGTTACCACAAATGTAGCTATAAACTGAAGAGAATTAATTTAATATTCATGGACACTAACACTGCAGATCAGAATTTACACTACAGACAAATATTTAAAAGAAGTCATATAGTCTTTCAAATTAATATATCTGTCTTTCTCTTATGCTCCCGCTTCACCTGCAGCACATCAGACAAGGTAATAATTTATGATAATCATATGAAAATATACAATTAATATTCATCACCTCTCATTCCTCATCACTTTAGATGATCAGTAATGCAGAGTGAAAATGCTGTCAGATTTCTAATTGCTTTGTAATGGGCTTGAAACAGGGAAATCATTAAAGGCAAACAATCTGTCATTTGTCTGTTACTTTAACTATCTATCACACAAAAAAAACTCATTAAAGAAATTGCTAATGAGCAACAAAAGACTATTCTCATGCCATGTCTACAGTTGATTAAAAAGTAACACTACGAATAGCTTAAAATATTTTAAAAATATGATTTTTTTGTGGAAATTCATCAGAAAACATCTATTCTTCAGTATATTTTTTAAGCTATGTGGTTTCATTATTTTGGCATCTAATCCATCATTGCAGAAATCCCTTTAACATGTAAGAGCTGTTTCTCATCACTCTCTCAATAATTAAAATGAATGGTTGAAAGAAGTTGAAATGCTAAATGTGTTTATTGCTAGTAAACTGACACAAGTAATAAAACTAGTTCTAGAGTAATCCTGAGGCTAAGGGAAGAATCTATTTTAAAATTTGTTTTTTACCCTCCCATCTCTGTGGATTTGAACTGTTGAAGTTGCAAAGCTTCACTCAACTTAAATATACCTATCATTACACAAAATTATATTCAACTATTGAAACTGAGCATATAAACATTAAAGTCTGCATAATAACATTATCTATTTTGAAAATTTAAAAGACAGTACCAACACTATAATGTTTCATAATATTATTTCAAATAATTTTGGAGGGGAAAACAAATCATTCCTTTAAATGAGTATATCAAATTTTACATGTCTTTGTATGGTCCCTTTCAATAGGAGGTACTTAGTATTAAAAAAATTCAACAATAATGATGCTAATCTAGTTTTAAAAACAAACAGAAAATGCAGAAATGTTTTGTTGGTTATTGAGTTCAGTTGCATTTTATTTTAGAAAAAAACAGAGTAACAAAGATAACAGTGTTACACGGTATGTTTTTCATTTTACTAATAATGATTAATTAAATCACGAATTTATTTTCTATAGCAAAACATAGAATCTTAAAGTCAAATTTCTTTAAGTGTGTAGACCTATTCATATATATTGGAATATACCCGCAATTAAGAACCTAAATGCAACGTCATGTTTAGCCAGGTGCTATGGTTGGCACACAGGAGTGAATTCCAAGTTGACTTCAAAAGGTTCCATAACACTCTAGAAACATCTTCATTATACACTCTAATTGACTTAAACAGACTTCATATCAACTGTTTAACACATTTTAACCTACAAATTAACACCCTTTGATCATTCAAATTAACCTTTCTTCTGTGAGTCAATTACATGACAAAAATAAAATAAACTTTAAAAAAATTCAGGTTTAAGAAACCAAAATGGAAGACTAAAATGCTAGAGCATATTAATGCATATCACTGCATGGTTTGAAGAGATCATTACAAGGTTTCAAAGTGGTCATCAGACATGAGAAAGGGATAAAAAAAGTGAATGGGGAAATAAGAAGTTGGTATTTATTATGATTACTAAAGAGAAACAGAAGATAGATTATACTCAGTGTTGTTAATAGGTTCATGGAACAATTAAAACATCAGATGTGAAGAAGCTTGGAAGACAAGAACAAAAATTCCAAATAACTGAAAATCTTTAAGAAATCTGAAACCAGCTTGAAAGAACACTGACATGACCGAAGTGAAACACACAGGAAAAACACAGCCGCAGGTGCGGTGACAGTGAAAAGTATTTACCCCTTGGTTTCCCCTGCTTAGTGCACTGACTTGCTTAAACCCAGTGAATGTTCACTGATGATTACTGTTGAAAGACAGAATAGAGAATAGATCAGGTGAATACAACCAGAGAAAGGAAAAAACTATTTCTAAAAGGTGAGGTAGGATTATTCATTAGAGCTGATTCTCAATACTGTCTAAAGCTTTATGATAATTGGCCAAAAAAGAAAATGAGGAAAATTCTCTAATTCTAGCCATTCATCTCTCCTCTCTGTCAGAGCGTTATTTAAAACTTAACACTTCCATATATCTTCCTGGATTAGTCTCATTTTGATTCAAGGATTTCAATCACTCAAGTAATCTGCCTTATTCTATTCGCATAACCACAAGTTATTAACTATCACAGTTAACCTTTATTTCCTCTGGCATAGCACTTTGCACAGTTATTTCAGTTGCCTGTCTGTCTACCCAGATAAACTTTAAGATTTTGATAGAGCTACAGCCAACTCTATCTTGTATTTTTTGTAACAGTGTACAATAAATATTTGTTGAGTAAATGAATAGGTGAATGAAGGCTATGTATGTACTGTGTCGGAAGAGGCAATGTCACCCCACTCCAGTACTCTTGCCTGGAAAATCCCATGGATGGAGGAGCCTGGTAGGCTGCAGTCCATGGGGTTGCTAGGAGTCAGACATCACTGAGCGACTTCACTTTCACTTTTCACTTTCATGCATTGGAGAAGGAACTGGCAACCCACTCCAGTGTTCTTGCCTGGAGAATCCCAGGGAGGGGGAACCTGGTGGGCTGCCGTCTATGGGGTCACACAGAGTTGGACATGACTGAAGTGACTTAGCAGCTTAGCAGCATGTACTATTTACTTGTGTCTCTTTTTTTTTTTTAATTCATTACTAGCTAATAGACTCCAGGTGGGGTCTATTAGCCCTGGTTGGGGGGGGCAGTCATCTAGTTTTCATATATAACTACAATATTGCAGTACTTAAAAATAGATACAGCTTAGTTAACTGATAGGAAAAATCTTAAAAATTCAGAGGTAAATAAGATCAAGGATATGAAAGAAGAGTTGGTAATGAAATCAGTGGAAAGAGCCAAGTAAATATAATCCTAGGATAAGAAATAATTAATAGAAGTATGCTGAATGTTTTACAAATATCCACAAGAAGCATAATTCACAAATATGATCTCATGATAAGAATTTGTTAACATATGGCGGACATAAGTAAGTTTATGCATGGGCAAAGGGCTGAAGGAACAAATTGAATAAGAATGTGACTGCTGTATCTGTATCAGTATCTGTATCTGTATGCTGTATCTGTATCTGCATCTGTATTTATATCTCTGCATCTACCTCTAACTCTAGACATAGCACTTGATGAATCATCTTGAAATTAAATATTTGATGTATGCCTATTTCACTTATGCTAGATGTTGACGATTCAGGAATTAAGAGGTTTCTGCCTGTGCGCTTAATGTATCTGGCAAACTACAGTTCAACAAATATTTGGGTTTGGTTTCATTTTTCCAATTCAATAGTCTGTGGCTTTCATTTGCTTTGTTTAGAAATTCCTAAAATACTGTTATGAATTCTTAATATTCTGATGTATCAAAACTGAGTAACAAATAGTTCATTATTAATAATAATCACAATATCTACCCTTTTAGTTTAGTTCAGTTCAGTCACTCAGTCGTGTCCAACTCTTTGCGACCCCATGAATCACAGCATGCCAGGCCTCTCTGTCCATCACCAACTCCCAGAGTTCACTCAAACCCACGTCCATTGAGTCAGTGATGCCATCCAGCCATCTCATCCTCTGTCGTCCCCTTCTCCTCCTGCCCCCAATCCCTCCCAGCATCAGAGTCTTTTCCAATGAGTCAACTCTTCGCATGAGGTGGCCAAACTATTGGAGTTTCAGCTTCAGCATCAGTCCTTCCAATGAACACCCAGGACTGATCTACTCTTTACTGAGTACTTACTACTTTCAGACACCATCATCTCATTTAATCCTCACAACAAACCTCTGAAGGCAATACTATTATTATCTCTGTTTCACAGCGGAAGAAACTAAGGTGCAGAGATTAACTTCAAGTTTTCACATAACCAATAAGAGGCAGAATCTGGATTCAAATCTATGAGTCTGATCCCAGAGTTCATGGTCTTAACCACTGTGCTAACATAGTTTATATTTACGCTATATTGGTTTTACATAAAATAAATATATTACCTTCTAAAAACACTGAGAAACAAACCTATAGTAGACATACATCTTTAGAACCCCAGAGAATGTGGCATAAAAGCTGGTGCTTAGTTTCTCTAAGAGGTGTTCTTACCCTTAGAGAGTTTACAATCCAATCAGGAAACTAGAATACACATCTAGTGTATAATAATACTCTATAGGATAGGATAAGTACAAAAGAGGAGTACACCTAGGACTGCTCTGAAAATTGAGAGAAGGTAATTTCTAAGGATTGGGCCATCACAAAAGACTTGATGGAAGAGATAGGTCTTAAAGAAGGAGTAAAACTGATAGGAGGAAGAAAAGACGTATGGTGTTATAAGCAAGGAGATGCCTCCAAATATAATTATGAAGTACCAAGAAAATATTCAATTGTTTAATTGCTTCATGTATGAAGGTAATAGGTGATGAAGCTGGAAAACTGGGATCATACTGGGCAGGAATGCTGGACTTTATCCCCTAGACCTGTGATTGATAAAGTAGTCACTAGTAAGATGTAGCTATCGAGCACTTGAAAAGTGGCAAGTCCAAACTGAGATGATTTGTATAGGTAAAATACACATCAGCCTTTGAAGACTTAGTATGAAAAAAAGAATGTAAAATATCTCATTAATAATTTTTGTATTGTTTACATTTTGAAATGAGCATACTCTGGATACACTGGTAAATAAATATATTATTAAAATCCATTTCACCTGTTTCTTTTTATTTTTCTAATATGGCTACTAGGAAATTTAAAATCACGTGTGTGGTTTGCATTTGTGGCTCACACTGTATTTCCATTGAACAGTAGTGCTCTAAAAAATGAAAAATATGAAGGAAGACTAATGAGCAAGGATTTCTGTAAAAAGGGTTTTAAAAAGTGGATTCTGGTATAAACAGATAAGTTCACACTGTAAGACAATATCTGTTTTTCAATAAACTAATGGAAAAAAAAAAGAAAAAAAAGGTAGTAGTGAAGTATTGGGACTGCTATAGCTTAAAAGATACTTAAAAGACAGAATAACCAAATGCAATGTGTAGATTCCAGATTCTGACTCAAGCAAACCAATCATAAAAAGACCATTCAGAGACAACTAGGGAAATGTAAACAAGCACTAGATTTGGATAATATCAATGAATTATTGGTAATTTTGGAGGATTAATGACTTAATGGAGATGAAATTAAAAGTTGCAAACTAAAGTATGCTTTACAGATGTAAACTATGTTATTGTGAAATGACAGAACATTTGGGATTTGGTGGGGACAAAAAAAGTGTACCTCTTCCCATATCAAAAAATAAATAAATACAAGAAAGTAAATACTGTGATTAGAATTTTCAGAATTTTGTTCAAAAAGGCAGTAAAAGAGATAACACAATACATTAATGCAATCATAAATCAAAATAAAGTGCTCTTTCTATAAAAAACTGAAGAGCTTGAGTATAATTATCTATACAAAGGACTATGCAGTGGAAAAAGGAAGTTTCAGGGCTAGAGAAATTCAAAGTGGTGCCATTCTGATAGTACTGTATAGGAAGGTCTTCAGAATAACACAGTTCTGTCATTTTAGGTATACTTAGGTCTACACAGTGGAGAAGGCAATGGCACCCCACTCCAGTACTCCTGCCTAGAAAATCCCATGGCAGAGGAGCCTGGTGGGCTGCAGTCCATGGGATCAAGGAGAGTTGGACACCACTGAGTGACTTCACTTTCAGTTTTCACTTTCATGCATTGGAGAAGGAAATGGCAACCCACTCCAGTGTTCTTGCCTTGGAGAATCCCAGGGACCGGGGAGCCTGGTGGGCTGCCGTCTACGGGGTCGCACAGAGTTGGACACAACTGAAGCGACTTAGCAGCAGCAGCAGCAGCAGGGTCACACAGAATGTTGAAACCAGTCATGAAAATCAGATCTTCTGACTTAGTATTGATATAAAGGTGGTTGTGTCTGCCTTTAAACATGACAAAATCCTATGAAGAACCTAAACTATACTTTTCCTTTTAGATTTTTAAACTGTATCATTCAGTTATTCAGTTATAGTTCGGTGAAAGTCGCTCAATCGTGTGTGACTCTTTGCGACTCCATGGACTGTAGCCTGCCAGGCTCCTCTGTCAATGGAATTCTCCAGGCAAGAACACTGGAATGGGTAAGCCAATTCCTTCTCCAGGGGATCTTCCTCACCCAGGGATCAAACCCAGCTCTCCTGTATTGCAGATGCATTCCTTACCAGCTAAGCTACCAGGGATCCATCATTAAATAACTGACCATATCAAAATATCTTTTTCAATGTGCTTAGGGTTTGTCTTGACTGCTTCTCAAATGGATATGTGGTAAAAGATAAACTTAAAAAAAAAAAGAAAAGAAAAGAAATCTAAGGAGTAACAGCAACAAAACTACCTTAACATTTCCAAATGAAATTTATATCATGCTATGGAGAACAAAGATGCAGATTTGACCTCCAGGTAAAATGCAAGCAAGAATAGTCAATATGTTGTCGAGTCCAAGCTTGCTCTGCTCGACACACAACAGGCACCAATCCAAGATGAGAGGCTGAGTCAAGGAAGAGACTATAATTGGGGAGCCAGCTGATGGCGAAGATGGCAGGCTAGCACCTGAAAATAACCATTTTACAGGGTCTGGATGCCAGGTTCTTTTATAGATCAGACATGGGGGAAGGTGAGGAAGCAAAGTTTAAAAAGCCATTAATATTGCAAACATCTCACAGAATGGCAAGCCTCAGGCAGGGGATTTGTTAATTTCTTTCTTCCTGCCAGCTATGGGTGGACAGGGTTCTGAACAAAGGCACTCTAGTTTAACAGTCAGGCAGAGGGGCAGGATTCTTTAAGGCTGGCCATTCTGTATGATTATAACAGAAGCAGCAAAAACAAGTCAAAGAAACAGGACCAACATGGAATCAGGATTGGCTTCTCTGCAACAAATCTAAGGTAAGCAGCACATAGATTTGACAGTAAAAGTGAACAACAGAGCGAATGACAGGGAGAGGAAAGTGCCCATTTGGAGTACCCAATAACTACCTCAAAGTGAGCGTTTTATTTTGCTTTTTCTGTGAGCTTGAACGATGTCATAGCTGCCCTGCGAATAGGAAGACTTGCTAAGAGTGTGAAAGGACTTTGAAAAGTTTTCATTTTTCAAGTCGGTTTCTAAAATCTAAAAGAAATAAGCTGAACATCTCTTCCAAAAAAATAATATTAAAACTGAAAAACTTTGGGATTCCCTGGTAGCTCGCTGGTAAAGAATCTGCCAGCAATGCAGGAGACCCCAGTTTGATTCCAGGGTTGGAGAAAGACTAGGCTACCTACTAAAATATTCTTGGGCTTCCTTGATGTCTCAGATGGTAAAGAATCCGCCTGCAATATGGGAAACCTGGGTTCAATCCCTCGGTTGGGAAGATCCCCTTGAAAAGGACATGGCAACCCACTAAAGTAAAACCTAAAAGAAATAATTAAGTTGAACATCTCTTTCAAAAAAAAAAAATTAAAAACTTTTTACTCAGCATAGGTTTTAGTTGTCTTAGTTTTGGAACGAGAACATTCCAAAGGAAGTCTAGGGAGAAGGGAGGAATCAGTTCTTGTCACCCTTCTCATCGACCTCCACCCGCTCTAATCCCAACTGTACCCCCTCCGTAGCCCCCCACCCCTCATCTCCCGTCATAGTACTGCAGTCGTCAGCCGGGAAAGGACAGGGAGATGCAGCGGGTAGGTTATATGGAGGAAGTTTTGGGGAAGGCGGAGGAAGCTTGGAGGGGCGTGCTGAGGGTACTCGCTGAGGAAGAGGAGAGAAACGACAGTCTGGGAGCCAGGACAAGAGCGAGTTAGAAAGAGGCGAAGGAAACCTTTTCCCACCGCGTCCGCACTTACTGTTGGTAAACTCCTGAGGTAGAGGCGATGGGTTACCATAGCGACCGCGTCCAGAGGGCGGAGCGGCGCTTCCGATCGGTGCCTCCGCCATTGCGGCTCGGCTGGAAACTTGACCGCGTTAGGTCAGTGACTTCCGGCGGAAGCAGAAGCCGGTTCCGAGGTTTGGCAGACAGCAAGCGAGGAGTGGGCTCTAGTGGCTCTACCGTTGCTAAGTTTGTGATCGAGCGGATCCAGGAGAGGGTACGAGTCTGTGGCTGGGCGACACAGGGCACTGTGAGTGCAGTAGATTTCCGAGTCCCAATTTTGAGGAAGCCCCGGATGTCTCGTTGAGTTCGCGGCTATGGGAAGAAGTTGCCTGGTTCTGGGGCTCCTAGCGGGTTCTCTTCGGTTCGGGAGTGTTGTCACGTCTTCCCTTGAAGAGTTTCAGGAGCTCTTTGCGAGATCTGAGCGCCTGTCCAATAACTGAGGGACTGTTGCTCTCCACCTGCCAGTGCTGACTGGCTATTTGGCGTGTTATTCTTTGAAGATAACCCGAAAGACAAGAAGTGAACTGGAGACATTAAGAGGGAATGCTCCCAAATTGATTTTAATTCCTCGTTTTGCTTTTAAAGAATATTTATTCATTTTATAAACACTTATTAATCCAGGCAAGAATATTGGAGTGGGTTGCCATTTCCTTCTCCACTAGTATGTTTAATGAGTACCTACTCTGTGTCGCTTTTACCAAGAGATTAGCAGAAACACCTTTCTTAGAGGGCCATCCACCGCTCGGGTTCATTATCGAATTCTTTTTCTTTCTTACGCTGTTGTATAGTCATTAATTTAAGATATAAGCGTATATCATGAAACATCTAACAGATTTTTCCACACTTGTCTATATACTTAAACGTGAAATTCTTGGGGCGTTTCAAATGAAAATATTTGCTTCTTCAGGCTTGCATTATTATCATGACTTAATATTACAGAACTTAGGGAAGCTGTACCTAGTTATTTCCCAGATATACGCAAACTGTAATGAATTGTCGTCAATATTTATATTCAGCTGATCTGAAAAGGACCTCTTCTTGTTCAAGGGATGATGGCGTTTGAGCAGATACCAAAAAAGGATTGGTACAGCATTCTGGGAGCAGACCCATCTGCAAGTGTATCAGACCTAAAACAAAAGTATCAAAAACTCATTTTAATGGTAAGTCTTTTGTTTTCAATTCTTATTGCAGGGGGAAAATCAGGGGAAAATTTATGTGACCAGAAATACAGGTTTCTGTACAATGAATATATGATATCAAAGCAGGAATCAAAAGTATTAATTTGGTTAATTGAAAGTTTCTGTAATAGTGTAAAAGAAAAAAGTTGATTTGAGGTGGAATTGCATAGTGATTTGGACCATATCTGAGTAATGCTGATTCGTTTAAAATTCTAATTCTACCACTAACTAATCTTGGGAACTCGGGCAAGTTATTTTCCCCTGTATTTTCCTTGTGTTGGCTAAAGTCACGTTCCATTCTTTGTGAGCACGGACTATAGCTCGCCAGGCTCTTTTGTCCATGGAATTTTCCAGGCAAGGAATACTGGAGTGGGTTGCCATTTCCTTCTCCAGGGGATCTTCCCCACCCAGGGATCAAACCTGCATCTTCTGCATTGGCAGACAGATTCTTTACCACTGAGCAGCCTCAGGGAGTATTAAATGAAATAATCCATGTGAATTTCCTTGAAGTGTGCGACATTAGCATCCAGTAAACACTAGCTACATGTGGCTATTATGCACCTGAAACTTGGCTAGTCAAAAATGAGGTGTGCTGTAAGTATAAAACAGACATTGGGCTCTGAAGGCTTAGTACAGAAAAAGAATATAAAATAATCTATTACTTTTATGTTTATTAAATATTGAAGTGATAATGTTTTGGATATATTGGCTGTTTTGCATATTTTATACATATACAGTAAACATTCTATCAAAATTACCAGGCTTCCCTGGTGGCTCAGATGGTAAAGAATCATCCTGCAAGGCAGGAGATGTAGATTTGATACCTGGGTTGGGAAGATCCCCTGGAGAAGGGAATGGCAGTCCACTCCAGTATTCTTGCTTGGAGAATTCCATGGACAGAGGAGCCTGGCAAGCTACAGTTCATGGGGTCACGTATACCCTAAATGTATTATCAAAATTAACTTCATCCATCTGCTTTGTAAACATTGTGTATATGGCTTGCATTTATAGTTTACATTATATCTTTATTGAATAATACTGATTTAGGCTAGTTAAAGACTTGTTTTTCACTGATTTCATTCCTTTGTGAAATGGGTTGTGGTATTTATAAAGAGATAGTATCTTTCTAAACTACCATATTAATTTTTTCAGACTATATTGTGAGGTTTATTAAGGAAATCAGTAACTATAATAATCTCCAGTTAACTCAGTTTACAAAAAGAGTAGAGGATCATTACTTTTATAATATGAGTTGTTTCCCAAGTTAGATAGATCAGTGAGATTTTGCCATAACAGTGTGAGACAGTAGATATTTCACTGTCAAGAATATATTATTATCCCTGCTCTAGGTAATAAGTTGAGCTAAATGATTTTAAGGTTTCTTTTGTCTCAGGATTTTTTTTTTAATTTATTTTAATTATTACTATCATTTTTTGTCTCAGGATTTTTAAGATTTCTGTCAGTAAAATCAAGTAGACTTTTTGGAAAAAATTTTTAGTACTGTATCATTCTTGTGCCTCAGTTAACGGAGATATGAGGCTGGAGAAGTACACTGGCTTTAGATCATGCATGGCCTTGTAAGCTATTTGGCATTTAATTTGACAAGAAGTTATTTACACTTAGTACAGTAATATCTGTCAAATGTCAAACAAAGTGAATGAACTATTCTGCATCCTCTCTGGTAATATATTCCAGAGTTCCAGTTGCTGTACATCTTCCCCAACATTTGATGCTGTTAGTCTAAATTAATCTCTTAGGAGTTTTTCAGTTTTGCCACCATTGACATTTTGGGCAGGATAATTGTTCTGTGGGGTTATCCTGTGCATTGTAAGATGGTTCACAGCATTCTAGATGCCAATAACAACTAAAAATGTCTCCTGGTTGTAAAAATTGCAAACCTCCCTATCTCATTGAGAACCACTCCACTGCACATTCTCCTGTGTTCATAGTGATATCTCACTGTGGTTTTGTATTTCTCTCATGGCTGATGGTGTTAAGCTGATTTTTAATGTGATTTTAGCCATTTGTAGAATTTTTTTTTTTTGTGAAGTCTCTTTTGAAAAAGAGACTTGATCTTATATATATATAAGTGTATGTATTTTCTCCTAGTCTGTGGCTTGCCAGCTGATTTTCCTAATGGTATTTTTCGAGGAGAAGTTTTTATTTTGGTGAACTGTAATTTATCAGATTTTTGTTTTATGATTAGTGCTTTCTGTGTCTTCTCTAGGAAGATCATGAAAATAGTCTCCTATGTTTTCTTCTAGAAGATATGTAGTTTGCTTTTACTTTCGCCTGCATGCGTGCTCAGTCATGTCCGACTCTGCGACCCCATGAACTAGAGCCCACCAGGCTCCTCTGGCCATGGAATTTTCCAGGCAGGAATACTGGAGTGGGTTGCCATTTCCTATTCCAGGGGATCCTTCCGACCCAAAGATGTCTCTTGCATCTCCTACATTGGCAGGTGGATTCTTTCCTACTGTGCTGCCTGGGAATTGTGTATCCTGTGGTATACGAAGTCATGTTTTTGGTTTTCCCTCAGTAAGGATATCCAGTGTTCATCATTTGTTGAAAAGATTTTCCTCTCTCCATTGGACTGTCTTGGCAAGATGGATCTATTTTTGGACTATATTCTGTTTAATATATTTGTTTATCCTTTTGCTAATACTTTTGTCTGGATTACTATAGGTTCACAATCAGTTTTAAAGTCACATAAAGTTAAATAATCTTATTCTACTTTTAAATGTTATTTTGGTTAATTTAGATTGCTTGCGTGTACTGTCCCAGCCACCACAGAAGCCTCAGTGTTTAAATTTAGTATGGTTATTCCAGCTCCAAAAATAATTGGGAAATAACTCCATTTTCTCTCTTTTCTGAAAAACTTTGTGTAAGATTGCTATTGTTAATTATTTAAATGTTTAATATAATTTACTAGGGAATTAAACTGGGCCTGAATTTTTCTTTGTGGAAAGTTTTGCAGGTATGTGTTTATTTTTTGAGGCTATAGGGCTGTTGAGAGTTTCTTTCTATTTTCTGTTTTGTCAACATAGGTGAATTATACTTTTTCAAGAATTTGTCTATTTTGTTTAAGAAGTCTAACATCCTTCAGGACTTCCCTGGTGGCTCAGAGGGTCAAGAGTCTGCCTGCAATGCGGGAGACCCAGGTTTGATCCCTGGGTTGGGAATATCTCCTGGAGAAGGAAATGGCAACCCACTCCAAAATGTTCATACTGTTGCCTTATTAGTCCTTTATTGCTATAAATTATGTAGTTATGTTTTCCCTTTGATTCTTTATATTGGTAATTTGTGTTTTCTATTTATTTTTTCCTAATGAGGCTTACTAGAGTTTTTTCTCTTTCTTTAATCTTGTTTGCCAAGAACAAACTTTTACTTTGTGGACATTTTTATATTGTTTGTTCATTTCTCTTCACTTGATTTCTGTTTTTAATTTTATAATATCCTTTCTTCTACTTATTTGCTTTTATTTTCCTGGTTTATTAATGTAGAACCATTCATTATTGAATGTACACCTGTCTTCTTACATTCTTAACATAGTTACTTAAAGCTATAAATTTCACTCTAAGCTAGGAAAACTGCTTTAACTGCATTCTACAAATTTCAATATGTGTATACTCAAATTATATAAAGTTTCTCCTCTAATAGTTTTCTTTGACCAATGGGCTACTAGGAAGTACATTGTTTAATTTCTAAACATTGGAAAATATTCAGAACTTTCTATTATTGACTTCTAATTTAATTCTGTTGTGATTAGATTTCATTCCTTTATATTAATTAAAACATTTTTATGGCCTAGCATATGATCTACCTTAGTTAATATTCCCATGCCCTTGAAAAAGATGTATTTGGCTTTTATTAAATCTAGTGTTCTATAAATGTCTGATAGATCAAGTTGATAGTATTCAAATACTTTATATCCTTATTGATATTTTTTTGGACGATTTTTATCAGTTTCTGAGAGAAGGACATAACATCTTCAACTGTGATTGTGGATTTGTGTTTTCCTCTATAGTTTTGTTAATTTTGTTTTATTTATTTGGGATCATTTTTATTGAGTGCATATATATGTGTGTGTGTGCATAAAGATTATGCCTTTATGAATTTGAACCTTTGATCATTGTCAATTTCCCCTCTGTATTTCTGACAGTATTCTTCCTGAAGTGTACTTTGATATTTCTGTAGCCAACACCTGTCTTATCCTTCAGTTCAGTTCAGTTCAGTCACTCAGTCAGTGTCCGACTCTTTGCAACACCATGGACTGCGGCTCACCAGACCTCCCTGTCCATCACTAGCTCCCAGGCTCACCCAAACACATGTCCATTGAGTCAGTGATGCTGTCCAACCACCTCATCCACGACAGAAGATGCTGTCGTCCTCTTCTCCTCCTACCTTCAATCTTTCCCAGCATCAGGGTCTTTTCCAATGAGTCAGTTCTTTGAATCAGGTGGCCAAAGTATTGGAGTTTCAGCTTCAACATCAGTCCTTCCAATGAATAGTCAGGATTGACTACCTTTAGGATGGACTGGTTGGATTTCCTTGCAGTCCAAGGGACTCTCAAGAGTCTTCTCCAACACCACAGTTCAAAAGCATCAATTCTTCTGTGCTCAACTTTCTTTATAGTCCAATTCTCACATTTGTACATGACTACTGGAAAAGCCGTAGCCTTGACTAGATGGACCTTTGTTGGCAAAGTAATGTCTCTGCTTTTTACTATGCTGTCTAGGTTGGTCGTCACTTTTCTTCCAAGGAACAAGCGTCTTTTAATTACATGGCTGCAGTCACCGTCTGCAGTGATTTTGGAGCTCCAAAGGGTAAAGTCTCTCACTATTTCCATTGTTCCCCATCTATTTGCCATGAAGTGATGAGACTGGATGCCATGATCTGTTTCCTGAATGTTGAGTTTTAAGCCAACTTTTTCACTCTCCTCTTTCACTTTAACAAGAGGCTCTTCAGTTCTTCGTTTTCTGCCATAATGGTTGTGTCATCTACATATCTGAGGTTATTGATATTTCTTCCAGGAATCTTAACTTCCAGCTTGTGCTTCATATAGCCCAGCATTTCTCATAATATGCTCTGCATATAAGTTAAATAAGCAGGATGACAATATGCAGCCTTGATATACTTCTTTCCCAACTTGGAACCAGTCTGTTGTTCCACGTCCAGTTCTAACTGTTGCTTCTTGACCTGCATACAGATTTCTCAGGAGGCAGGTCAGGTGGTCTGGTAGTCCCATCTCTTTAAGAATTTTCCACAGTTTATTGTGATCCACACAGTCAAAGGCTTTGGCATAGTCAATAAAGCAGAAGTAGATGTTTTTTCTAGAACTCTCTTGCTTTTTTAATGATCCAGCAGATGTTGGCAATATGATCTCTGGTTCCTCTTGCCTTTCCTAAATCCAGGTTGAACATCTCGAAGTTCATGATTCACGTAGTGTTGAAGCCTGGCTTGGAGAATTTTGAGCATGTTTTTGCTAGTGTATGAGATGAATGCAATTCTGTGGTACTTTGAACATTCTTTGGCATTCTCCTTCTTTGGGATTGGAATGAAAACTGACCTTTTCCAGTCCTGTGGCCACTGCTGAGTTTTCTAAATTTGCTGACATACTGAGTGCAGCACTTTGACAGCATCATCTTTTAGGATTTGAAATAGCTCAGTTGGAATTCCATCACCTCCACTAGCTTTGTTTGTAGTGATCCTTCCTAAGGCCCACTTGACTTTGCATTCCAGGATGTCTGGCTCTAGGTGAGTGATCACTACTGCTGTTGCTGCTAAGTCGTTTCTGTTGTGTCCAACTCTGTGTGATCCCATAGACGGCAGCCCACCAGGCTCCCCTGTCCCTGGGATTCTCCAGGCAAGAATACTGGAGTGGGTTGCCATTGCCTTCTCCAATGCATGAAAGTGAAAAGTGAAAATGAAGTCTCTCAGTTGTGTCCGACTCTTAGTGACCCCATGGATTGCAGCTTACCAGTCTCTTCCATCCATGGTATTCTCCAGGCAATAATACTAGAGTGGGGTGCCATTCCCTTTTCCAGGTGAGTGATCACACCATCATGATTATCTGGGTCATGAAGATCTTTTTTGTATAGTTCTTCTGTGTGTTCTTGCCACCTTTTCTTAATATCTTCTGCTTCTGTTAGGTCCATACCATTTCTGTCCTTTATTATGCCCATCTTTGCATGAAATGTTCCCTTGGTGTCTCTAATTTTCTTGAAGAGATCTCTAGTCTTTCCCATTTCATTGTTTTTTCTCTATTTCTTTGCATTGATCACTGAAGAAGGCTTTCTTATCTCTCCTTGCTATTCTTTGGAACTCTTCTTTCAAATGGATATATCTATCCTTTTCTCCTTTGCCTTTTGCATCTTTTCTTTTCTCTGCTATTTGTAAGGCCTCCTCAGACAACTGTTTTGCCTTTTTGCATTCCTTTTTCTTGGGGATGGTCTTGAACACTGCCTCCTGTACAATGTCATGAACCTCTGTCCATAGTTCTTCAGGCATTGTGTCTATCAGATCTAATCCCTTGAATCTATTTGTTACTTCCATTGTATAATCATAAGGGATTTGTTTTAGGTCATACCTGAATGGTCTAGTGATTTTCCCTACTTTCTTCAATTTAAGTCTGAATTTGGCAATAAAGAGTTCATGATCTGAGTCACATTCAGCCCCTGGTCTTATTTTTGCTGACCGTATAGAGCTTCTCCATCTTCAACTGCAAAGAATATAATCAGTCTCGTTTCAGTATTGACCATCTGGTGATGTCCATGTGTAGAGTCATTTCTTGTGTTGTTGGAAGAGAGTGTTTGCTATGACCAGTGTGTTCTCTTGGCAAAACTCTGTTAACCTTTGACCTGTTTCATTCTGTAGTCCAAGGCCAAATTTGCCTGTTACTCCAGGTAACTCTTGACTTTCTACTTCTGCATTCCAGTCCCCTATAATAAAAAGGACATCTTTTTTGGGTGCTAGTTCTAGAAGGTCTTATAGGTCTTCATAGAACCGTTCAACTTCAGCTTCTTCAGTGTTACTGGTTGGGGCATAGACTTGGATTACTGTAATATTGAATGGTTTGCCTTAGAAATAAACAGAGATCATTCTGTTGTTTTTGAGATTGCATCCAAGTACTGCATTTAGAACTCCTTTGTTGACTATGATGGCTACTCCATTCTTCTGATGGATTCTTGTCCACAGTAGTAGATACAATGGTCATCTGAGTTAAATTCACCCATTCCAGTCCATTTTAGTTCACTGATTCCTAGAATGTTGACGTTCACTCTTGCCATCTCCTGTTACCACTTCCAATTTACCTTGATTCATGGACCTGACATTCCAGGTTCCTATACAATATTGCTCTTTACAGCATCGGACCTTGGTTCTATCACCAGTCACATCCACAACTGGGTATTGTTTTTGCTTTGGCTCCATCCCTTCATTCTTTCTGGAGTTATTTCTCCACTGATCTCCAGTAGCATATTGGGCACCTACTGAGTAATGGCTTCCGGGACTGTCCTCTGTGCTTTCTCTTTGGTTGCTTTCAAAATTTTTTCTTTATCTTGTGATTTTAGTGGTTTCTCTGGCATTTGCCTAAAATGTGATTACTTTGCATTTATCCTACGTAGGGTTAACTGAGCTTCTTGGATTTTTGATTGCTCTCTTTCTTTAGTTTGTTTTGGAATGTTTTCAGCAATTATGTCTTCACTTTTTTTTTTTTTCCTGCTTCATTCTTTCTTCTCTATTTGGGATTCTGATTACATATAAGATTGTACTGCAGGTATTGGTTGCTCTATTCTTTTTTCCAGTAGTTTTTTTTTTTCCAATTTTTATTTCAGTTTGCATAATTTCTGTGAACCTGTCTTCAAGTTCACTGGTTTTATTTTCCCTTCTGCTTTGTCCATCTCCTGATAAATTCATTACAAAAATTATTTCTCTTTATTATATAATTTTTATATCTAGCATTTATCCTGGCTCTTTTTATATAGCTTTCATCTTTCTTTCATCTTTTCCTTTCTAGTGTTGTGTACCACTTCCAGTAGTTCCTCTAAATACAGTCTTTTTAAAGTCCCTGTCTGATAATTCTAACATCTGGGTCTAACATCTGTCTCTGAGTCTGGTTCTGAAATTGCACAACTCAGATGGGAGTTGAACCCATGGACTGGGCCTTGAATCCACTGTCTTTGAATTGAAATTGCACACCAGGTCTCAGGACTTAATGAAGCTCAGGTTCTTTATGTTTCAGTACAGAAGGAATTCAGCGATAGGCAAAGTGATAGTAAGAGGTAGATTTATTGAGAGAGGTACACACTCCATAGACAGAGTGTGGTCCATCTCAGCTGGCAAGAGGCCCTGGGAGATACACATTCCAAAAGACAGAATGCGGTCCATCTCAAAAGATGAGAGCAACCCAGAAATGCGGTATGGTGAGTTTTATGGGCTGAGTAATTTCATAGGCTAGTAAGTGGGAGGATTATTCCAGCTATTTTCAGTAAGGGCTGGTATTCAGGAATTGGGCCCCCACCTACTTTTTTGGCTTTTTATGCTTGGCCTTGGAACTGTCATGGCACAGTTGGGTATGTCATATAGCTTGTTAATATATTATAATAAATGTGTAATGAGGCTCAGGGTCTATTGGAAGTCAAATCTTTTCCATCTGGGGCCTAATCGGTTCTAACCATTTTTTGTGGTATCCTCAAGAGCTATGTCCTTCTTTCAAAGGTTATGCCCTGCTCCCTTCCCTTCTATTTCAGTTCTGTATGCTTTCTTCATGATGGAGCAAATTCTCTTGCTTCTTTGCATGTCTTATAATTTTTTTTGAATGCCAAAATTGTTTGTAAATGAAAAGCAGAGATTGAATTAAGGAATCTATTCTCAGGGATGGGCATGTGCCTTCTTTGTAAGGCGACATGTATAGCAGTCTGAGTCACTCTAGTCTGTAATTGAGCTGAGTTTTTTTGCTTGCTGTTGCTTTCGTGTTTTATTTCACCTTGGGCGTCAGGTGGTTTGAGCAGGATCAGAACTGCCCCTGTAGCAGAACTTGGGATCTGAATCCCACTAGGATTTGTCTCAGCTCCCCTGCCCTGTCCTTGAACTTCATATTAGGAATGTCTGTCTCTGTCTTCCTGTTCCTTTCCTGAGTTGGGGATGACTGCTGCCTGGTGCTCACTGTGAAATCTAGCTTCCTTCCAGGGATTCTCCACTGCTTCAGTCCTGCCTTCTGACTTGAGTAAGCCGCTTGTGCTTGTGCCTTGTGGGTGACTCTTGGCAAAGGCCTGTCGGGTGGAGTTAGTGAATGGGTGCAGACTCTGTTGTGTCTGGGGTACCAAGGATTGTTGTGCCAGTCTGTGTCTGGTCCTTAAAGTTCATTTTCTTCTTATCTGTGTCAGTATTGATTTCCTGCTTCTGCTGCCAAAAGTCAAAACAGTGATGGCTTTTTTTCCCTCTCTTCTAGGGTCTTTTCATTTGGATTTTGGTTCGTTGGGTTTCTTTGAGTTTCTTTGAGTCATCAGCTCTCTATTTTTGTTTAATTTAATTAATTAATTGATTGACTGTGCTAGGTCTTTGTTGCCACTTGGGCTTTTCTCTAGTTGCAGCAAGTGGGGGCCACTCTCTGGTTGCGGTGCACGTGCTTCTCATTGCAGTATCTTCTCATTGCTGAGCAGGGGCTCTAGGGCGCGGGCTTCAGTACTTATGCCACATGGAAGGGCTTGTTGCTCTGCGTCTTGTGAGCCCTCCCAGACCAGGGATCAAACCTGTGTCTCCTGCACTGGCAGGCGGATTCTTTACCACTCAACTTCCTGTTTAAAGCAATGGTTGAATTTCTAGAATCTGGCTAATTCTCCTGCGTTATTCCTTTCTGCATTATAATATGCCATTATTTCTCCCATCTTTGAAAATACCCTTTCTCCGAACGCATATCTGCCATCTCTTGCCCCAACTCTTTTGTTCTTTGCAGCAAAAACTGTTTCAAAAATTTGCCTCTGCTTCCTTTCTCCAATTCCTCCCTTCCTGTTATCTCTTAAACCTGCTACAGCGCGGCCTTGTTCCTGCCACGGCTCTCTCCCTAGTCCACTGTGCCCTTCCCTGCCTCACCCAGTGAACTCTTACTCATTGGCTCAGACGGTAAAAACTCTGCCTGCAATGCAGGAGACCTGGGTTTGATTCCTGGGTCGGGAAGATCCCTTGGACAAGAGAGTGTCCACCCACTCCAGTATTCCTGCCTGGAGAATTCCATGGACAGAGGAACCTGGCGGGCTATAATCCATGGGTTGCAAAGTCAGACATGACTGCGTGACTAATACTTTCTCCCCCCTCCCCTTTTTTTTTTTCCATGTACTGTTTTATACTAATTTATACTTCATACTTTAAATCTTATCTGGTGTTATCCTCTCAGCAGTCCCATAAGGTAGGTAATACTATCTTTATATTTGCAGCTGAGCAAACCAATTCTTAGTTATAATCAAGTGATTTGCCTGAAACACACAATTAGTAAGGTGTAAAATCTAGGCTTGATCACATATCCTCTGCCCCTCAAGACTCTCCCATTATATCAGACTTCTCATAATTGCCATCCAAAAGGGTTTACAGTTGTTCAGAGGCATAATTTTCAGTTTTCTGAATTTCAGTGGAAGGCCTATTCATGTACAGTTAATGAAGTAGTACAGAGGTCAGACATAATTACTATTCTCTGTTTTAATTTTGAAGGGATCTAGATTATATATGGTGTATGGAGATAAAACTTATTTTTCTTATTCTGTTTGTCTAAGTTTAGAATTTCTAATAAGAGTTGAGAAGGAGAAAATTATAAGGGAAAATCATACTACTTACCATGCTTATCAGTTTTTTTTCAAAAACACTTTTAAAGTTCATAATCTTGCTTTCTAATTTGAATTACCATGTATTTTCTTAAGTCTGTTTTTCAGCAATGTCACCAAACAGTTGGAGAATAAAATTACATTTGACAAATACTATTCTGTATCTAATTTTGTAAAAAGGCGCATTTATTACATGCACTTTTCCAAGTTCAGAAGACTTTGAATTTAACACCTCCTACATAATTAGTTGTTGGGATAAAATATTGCTAAATCGCAGGCTGCTAAGTTTACAATACATGTTGATTTAGTAAATACTGTTTCCTTATTTTAGTTTTTGTAAACGTAGTACTTACTCAAGGTCCTGATTCTGAAAAATTCTTATTAACTAATTGTGGTCTTTTAGAATGCATAAAAGATACATATAAAGCACAGAATTAGCTTGAAAGACATTTATTTCATATACCATTAAGTCTATTGCCTAATAAATTACTGTATAAAAATAAAGGTAATTGAATCAGCATTTCCCAGCAGCTTTTTTTTTTTTTTTTGGCGGTGGGGACGGAGCTGTGCTAGGTCTTCACTGTGGTACACAGACTTAGTTGCCTGGTGTCATGTGGGATCTTAGTTCCCTGACCAGGGATTGAACCCACGTCCCCTGCATTGGAAGGCAGATTTTAACCATTAAACCACCAGGGAAGTCCTCCAGCAGTGTTTTATTAATAGGGACTTTGTGTGTGCTCAGTAGCTCAGTTGTGTCCAATTCATTGTGACCACATGCACTGTATGGAATTTTCCAGGGAAGAATACTGGAGTGGGTTACCATTTCCTTCTGCAGGGGATCTTACCAACCCAGGGCTCGAACTCACTTCTCTTGCGTCTCCTGCATTGACAGGTGGATTCTTAACCATTGGCTACCTGGGAAGCTGGTAGGAACTTAATAAAAGTAAACTGCTCTTCTTTTTTCCTTATGAATCAAATTTTAAACTATTTTTCTAGTTTTTTTTTTTAAGGTAAGTTGAATGATAATTCATTGCTTTGTGATGGTCTAGGGTCAAGAATGATTAGTTATGTTATCCCGTGTGTTTTACAGTTATGCATGTGAAAATTGCTGTTTACTGAGGAAAAAGCTTCCCCCCAAAACCTTTGTCACAGTGAAAATTGGGGGCCTTTTCCTGTTGATGCTGATAATATTACAGGATGCCTTTCAACTGCAAAGGAATTATTATGTTGGAAAATTATATGCTGCTGTTGCAATATGTTCCATAATCTTAAAGAAAATGCATGTAATTTGAGGCAAATGTGTGCAGGTTGCTGTTGATCTTAAGGTTGGAAGGGTATAAAATGCCTTTGACAGTTACATGGGCATTCAGAGATTCTCTTGATTTTAAGTGATTATATATGTAGATTACCATTAAGCTTCTTATGTAATACACTTTAACATATTGAAAAAGAAAGTAGAAAAGGGTTCCTGAGCTATAGGGGAGAAAATTACCAATCAGAAAAGAAGGGAGATAAGAACAATTCTTTAAATAGGTCTTTCGACTATACTACAAAGTGATCATAATTATTGAAAAGGTATTTAGGCAATATGAGAAATTTTCTGAAAACATCTGGCAGTGTTGTGAGTAAAAATCAAAAGAGTATAACTTGTAGTGAACATTATGATTTATGTTGATGTGGTTAACTGTTTAGCTGTCCTCTGGGTGTCATACAGGGTGCAGGGTATTTAACAGTAATTACTTTGGTATGAACTGTTCTCTTCCATGATGAGACAAGGACATTTTAGGTGAACATTAAGTAATAACATTAACTAATACACATTACTGTGTATCAGACACTGTTCTAATCACTTTATGTCCATTTATTTAACTCTGTAGAGCAAGAAATCATTATTATCCCTGGAAAATGAGGCTCAAAAATTAAGTAACACTCTGGTTGGTGACAGGAAATTGACACAGTCTATATATACTTTGAAAACTAGGTAAATAAGAAAGCTAAGAGTTACCTTTTCAAAGTTTTCCTTATCTTTCTATTGCATATATACAGCAATAATAGATTGTATCTTTATAGAAAAGGCAGCATTTATGTTACACATGCAGAAGAGAGAAGGGTTAACTATGTGGACTCTGCAGATGAGGTAATTTCCTGGGTTTGAATTCTGACTCTACCACATATTAGTTCTGTGACTCTGAGCCAGCTCTATAATTTAGGAACTTGTTTCCTTATCTGCAAAATAGGTACGAATCATTATTTATTCATAAATATTAAATACCCATGTGGATGTGAGAGTTGGACCATAAAGAAGGCTGAGCACCGAAAAATTGATGCTTTCAAATTGTGGTGCTGGAGAAGACCCTTGAGTCTCCCTAGGACTACAAGGAGATCAAACCAGTCAATCAGAAAAGAAATCAACCTTGAATATCCATTGGAAGGATTGATACTGAAGCTGAAGCTCCAATATTTTAGCCACTAGATGCAAAAAGCTGACTCATTGAAAAAGCCCCTGATGTTGGGAAAGATTGAAGACAGAAGAATAACGGGGCTGCAAAGGATTAAGTGGTTAGATAGCATCACTGACTCAATGGGCATGAATATGAGCAAACACCAGGAGATTGTAGAGAACAGAGGAGCCTGGCATTCTGCAGTTCATGGAGTCGCAAAGAGTTGGACCGGACTTAATGACTAAACAACAACAACAACTATATGCCAACTCTGTTCTAGGCATTTAGTAACTAAATATCGATTTCATAGGGTAGTTGTAAAGATTTAAATCAGTAATAAACCTAAAGCATCTAAAATAATGCTTGTTGTTGTTCAGTTCCTCAGTCACGTCTGACTCTGCGACCCTATGGATTGCAGCATGCTACGCCCTCCTGTCCTTCACCATCTCCCAGAGCATGCTCAGACTCATGTCCACTGAGTCAGTGATGCCATCCAGCCATCTCATCCTCTGTCATCCCCTTCTCCTCCTGCTTTTAGTCTTTCCCAGCATAAGGGTCTTTTCTAATGAGTCAGCTCTTCTTATCAGGTGGCCAAAGTATTGGAGCTTCAGCTTCCAAATCAGTACTCTTAAAGAATATTTAGAATTGATTTCCATTAGGATTGAATGGTTTGATCTCCTTGCAGTCCAAGGGACTCTCAAGAGTCTTCTACAACGCCACAATTCAAAAGCATCAGTGCTTTGGTGCTCAGCCTTCTCTAGGGTCCAACTCTCACATCCATACATCACTACTGAAAAAGCCATATTTTGACTGGGGGGACCTTTGTCGATAAAGTAATGTCTCTGCCTTTTAATATTCTGTCTAGGTTTGTCATAGCTATTCTTCCAAGGAGCAAGGATCTTTTCATTTCATGGCTGCAGTCACCATCTGCAGTGATTTTGGAGCCTAAGAAAATAAAGTCTGTCACTGTTTTCATTGTTTCCCCATCTATTTGCCATGATGGGACTGGATGCCATGATCTTAGTTTTCTGAATGTTGAGTTTTAAGCCAGCTTTTCACCTTCTTTCACCTTCATCAAAAAGCTCTTAGTTCCTCCTCGCTTTCTGCCTTAAGGGTGGTGTCATCTGCATATGTGAGGTTATTGATATTTCTCCCGGCAATCTTGATTCCAGCTTGTGCTTCTTCCAGCCCAGCATTTCTCATGACGTACTCTGCATATAAGTTAAATAAGCAGGGTGACAATATATAGCCTTGACGTACTCCTTTTCCTATTTGGAACCAGTCTGTTGTTCCATGTCCAGTTCTAACTGTTGCTTCCTGACCTGCATATAGATTTCTCAGGAGGCAGGTCAGGTGGTCTGGTATTCCAGTCTCTTTAAGAGTTTTCCACAGTTTGTTGTGATCCATACAGTCAAAGGCCATAAAGTCAAAGGTGTAGTCAATAAAACAGAAGTAGATGTTTTTCTGGAACTCTCTTGCTTTTTCTGTGATCCAACATGTGTTGGCAATTTGATCTCTAGTTCCTCTGCCTTTTCCAAATCCAGCTTGAACATCTGGAAGTTCTCAATTCATGAACTGCTAAAGCATAGCTTGGAGAATTTTGAGCATTACTTTGCTAGCATGTAAAATGAGGGCAAGTGTGCAGTAGTTTGAACATTCTTTGGTATTGCCCTTTCTTTGGGATTGGAATGGAAACTGACCTTTTCCAGTCCTGAGGCCACTGCTAGGTTTTCCAAATTTGCTGGCGTATTGAGTATAGCATATTAACAGCATCATCGTTTAGGATTTGAAATAGTTCAGCTGGAATTCCATCACCTCCACTAACTTTGTTCGTAGTGATGCTTCCTAACTAAGGCCCGCTTGACTTCGTACTCCAGGATGTCTGTCTCTAGCTGAGTGATCACACCATGGTGGTTATCTGGGTCATGAAGATCTTTTTGGTATAGTTTTTCTGTGTATTCTTGCCACTTCTTCTTTTATATCTTCTGCTTCTGTTAGATCCATACCATTTCTGTCCTTTATTGTGCTCATCTTTGCATGAAATGTTCCCCTAATATCTCTGGTTTTTGTGAAAAGATCTCTGGTTTTTCCCATTCCATTGTTTTCCTCTGTTTCTTTGCATTGTTCACTTAGGAAGGCTTTCTTATCTCTCCTTGTTATTCTTTGGAACTCTTCATTCAGATGGATATATCTTTGCTTTTCTCCTTTGCCTTCCACTTCTCTTCTTTTCTCAGCTATTTGTAAGGCCTCATCAGACAACCATTTTGCCTTTTTGCATGTCTTTTTCTTGGGGATGGTCTTTATCACTGCCTCTTGTACAGTGTCACGAACCTCCTTCCATAGTTCTTCAGGCACTCTATCAGATCTAATCCCCTGAGTGTATTTGTCACTTAAACTGTATAATCATAAGGGATTTGATTTAGGTCATACCTTACTGGCTTGGTAGTTTTCCCTACTTTCTTCAATTTAAGTCTGAATTTTACAATAAGGAGTTCATGATCTGAATCACAGTCAGCTCCCAGTCTTGTTTTTGCTGACTGTATAGAGCTTCTCCATCTTCAACTGCAAAGAATATAATCAGTCTGATTTCGGTGTTGACCCTCTGGTGATGTCCATGTAGAGTCATCTCCTGTGTTGTTGGAAAAGGGTATTTGCTATGACTAGTATATTCTCTTGACAAAACTCTGTTAGCCTTTGACCTGCTTCATTTTGTACTCAAGGCCAAACTTGCCTTTTACTCCAGATGTCTTTTGACTTCCTACTTTTGCATTCCATCCCCTGTGATGAAAAGGACATCTTTTTTTGGTGTTAGTTCTAGAAAGTCGTAGGTCTTCATAGAACTGTTCAACTTCAGCTTCTTCGGCATTAGTGGTTGGGGCATAGACTTGGATTACTGTGATAATGAATTGTTTGCCTTGGAAACGAACAGAGGTCATTCTGTTGTTTTTGATATTGCACCCAAGTACTGTGTTTCACACTCTTTTGTTGACTATGAGGGCTACTTCATTTCTTCTAAGGGATGCTTGCCCACAGTAGTTGATTATATAGCAGTCATCTGAATTAATTTTGCCTATTCCAGTCCATTTTAGTTCACTGATTCCTAAAATGTCGATGTTCACTCTTGCCATCTCCTGTTTGACCACTTCCATTTTACCTTGATTCATGGACCTAACATTCCAGGTTCCTATGCGATATTGCTCTTTATAGCATCGGACATTACTTTCACCACCAGACACATCCACAACTGGGCATTGTTTCCATTTTGACTCAGCCTCTTTATTCCTTCTGGAGCTATTTCTCTGCTTTTGTCCTGTAGCATATTGGGCACCTACCGACCTGGGGAGTTCATCTTTCAGTGTGCTATCTTTTTGCCTTTTCATTCTGTTCTTGGTGTTAGCACAAACAATGCTTGGTACATAGTAAATGCTCAGTTATTTTATGGTTGCATATAACAATTCAGCATTGGGAGACTGACACGTTTCTGTTTTTTTTTTCCCCAACAATGAAAATAACACTTTAGTCTTTTTTGATGGCTTAAGGGTCATCACTGTTAAAATTAATTTTTGTACTCTGAAAACACACATATAGATGGTTGAGCAGATAGTGAAAAATGTCAGATGTCAGCTTGATTTGTTCGTCTCTTAAAGTGAAGATGAAGAATGTATATCTGTACATAACTGTGTATTTACAGAGCTAATTAGTCAGTGACAGCACTTTTCTCCCAGGTAAGACTTGCATTGTTCTTTTCACCCCATTTGTCAGCGTTCTCTAAAACATCAGTACTAGACAGACCATAACAACATGTAAATTATTCTTCAATGAAAAAAGAAGCAAAATTAATCTTTAAAGGTGTGAGGTAGACTATCCTTTATAATGGATTACATTTCTCATAAAATATTTCTGTGACATTCTTTATTTTGAATGTCTTATGACACAAGATGAATCACTGAAATGAGCAAAGAAGTGTTAAAAAAAAAAAAAATTTCTGTTTTAAAATTTTGACTGTTTCCTTATGGTAAAGATTTTGATTTTAAAGTGAATAGATTGGCTGACCTGGGCTTCCCTTGTGGCTTAGCTGGTAAAGAATCCGTCTGCAATGTGTGAGACCTGGGTTCGATCCCTGGGTTGGCAAGATCCCCTGGAGAGAAAGGCTACCCACTCCTGGCCTAGAGAAGTCCATGCACTGTATAGTCCATGAGGTTGCAAAGAGTCGGACATGACTGAGCAACTTTCATTTTCAGATTGGCTATCTAAGGTAAGCTTATACTTCTGATACATTATTTCATTGTAGGTAGAAAACAGTGAAATTAATCATCAAAAAAATTCTTTTGGTCCAAAAAAACTTGGTGAAAAGAAATTTTTGATGATCCATATACTTGTTTAGATGACTTGGGAAAACTGAGTTGATCAGATTTTCAGTCATAAAAATCTTTTTGTTTTGTACTATTTAAAGTTCTTTTTTAGCAAGCAATAAAACCAACTCCTGCCAAGTGCAAAGATAGCTATTAGAAGAGTTTCATGTGGCTCACAGAATTGATAGGTGGCTGAAGGCTTATGTCTAATAAAATAGGAACCAAGGGGACTGCAGAGGGCTAAAAAAATAGCACCTATTTCACAGCTAGAGCAGCCTGGTCAGGGCACCATTGCTATTATCTAAAGTGCCACCATTGCTGTGAAGAGCTTCTGACTGCCTTGGTAAAAATTCAGAGTTGCAGGAGAGGGCTTTGTTGAGGCTGGCAGAATTTAGTTATGGAAGACCACACACAGTTTGAGAGAGAGAATTCTTCAAAAGTATGTGAGGAAATTGAGAGGAAAGGATGCCTGGCACTCCCATAAAGTAGGGGGTCTTGCTGTGTGAATAAATTCAAGAATAGTTAACCTATCCTCCATGTTAAAGCCAAGAACCTATAACTTACTGTCCAAGTAAATTCGGTTAAGTTGCTAAAATAGCATGAAGTCTGGTGTTGTATAGGCAGGTGGGTTCTCTAAAGCATTTCCTTCATTGTTTAGTAATGTTACCAGCACATTCTTCTTTCTAATGACATGGATTAATTTGAAATGCCAAAACTGTTCTTAAGAAAATATATGGCAATCATTTAATCATAGGGACTCAAAAAATCCTTTTTGATTAAAACATAGATGCAAATACAGGTTTTAATCTTTTCAGTGAGGCCTCTCATATATAAATCACAAATACATAAAGTATGGTATGTTTCAGTACTATTTCTTCAAGTGTGGTACACTTTATTGATTATATGCAAAAATAATTTTAAGTGATATGCAGGTGAACGATTTTTATGTAAGTAGTTATATTTTTACTATAAAATATTTTACTATACATAAATATATATCATAGTGGATAATTTGGTTTTAGAATGAAGCTGAGTAATAAAAATGACTTGGTTTACCAAAAAAAAAAAAAAAGAGTATTAAGTATGAGAATATGGCAGAAATCTTAAAGATACTGTAACAATGACTGAGTTTTAAGAAGCCCTAGTCTGTACTACAGACCAAGGAGTCACAGTCAGGCAGAATAGTGCTTGCTGCTGCTGCTAAGTCGCTTCAGTCGTGTCCGACTCTGTGCGACCCCATAGATGGCAGCCCACCAAGCTCCCCCGTCCCTGGGATTCTCCAGGCAAGAACGCTGGAGCGGGTTGCCATTTCCTTCTCCAATGCATGAAAGTGGAAAGTGAAAGGGAAGTCGCTCAGTCGTGTCTGTCTCTTCACGACCCCATGGACTGCAGCCCACCAGGCTCCTCCGTCCATGGGATTTTCCAGGCAAGAGTACTGGAGTGGGGTGTCATCGCATTCTCCTAGAATAGTGCTTAGGATTTTTTTTTTTAAACTATGAAAAATATTAAGAAATCACAGTTCTGGCCTCAGGAAGCATCCATTTTTATGCTTTGAGATTAGCGCAGTTTTAAACTTTCCTCCACTTGTATATGGTAGCAAGCTTCTATTTCGAGTCTAATAGTATACGTCTTACACAGTAGAGTGGTAGTGAGTGCTTACACAGTGAGCACTTCACTGTTTTGTCATGAATAGATGTAATTGTGACATGTATACATTTTCTTAAAGAAGGCAGGGGACTGTTTCATATTTCAGAAGAAAAATTACTTTAGCAAGTGAATGAAATAAAAAACATAGCACAGAGAGTTACTTTTCAGCTCTGGAGATAATATTACTTTGTCATGTAATATTGTGCCATTTGGAAAACCTATATTTTTCTAAATTAAAGAAAATAGGTTTTGTTTCTTCTGTTTTTTTCCTTTCATTATATCCTTAGATGTCATCTGGGCTTCCCAGATGCCCTAGTGATAAAGAATTCACGTGCCAGTGCAGGAGACACAGGAGATGCAGGTTTGATCCCTTGGTCAGGGAGAGCCTCTGGAGGAGGAAATGGCAACCCCTCCAGTATTCTTGCCTGGAAAATTCCATGGACTGGGGAGCCTGGTGAGCTACAGTCCATGGGGTCTCAAAGAGTCAGACACGACTGAGCAAGTAGTTGTCATCTACATGACTCTTCATATCTGAGAACTTTTTTCCTGTCTTACCATACTGGAAGTAACTTTGTTTTGGTGATTCAAAATTGTTTTCATAATACACGCTCTCTAGACAATAAATAGTGGTAATTGAGAATGCTGTCATAATTTGCTTCCAGTTTGCCATGTATTTAAGATAAAAATATTCCCTCCCCAGGTTTGCCTAAAATTCTATTACTGACAATCCTTTTAAAGTTTAATCAGGGCATAAATGCTTCACAGTTTGCTTTTGCAGGAAGTGGGAAAAAAAGAAATCTTAAAATAGCTTTCTAATTACGATCTGACTTATCTAACCGACAGGAAATTCATGAAGGGGTAGTTTAGGCATTGTTTTATTTGTCTCATAATCTGACTTGAAAGAATCATAGAATTCCAGAGATTCTAACTAAAAGAAATATGGAGTGTCAGAACATAAAGGAAACTTTATTACAAAGACTTAGACTCAGAAAATGAAAGTATTGAGCACAGAAAGGTGAAACAAAGATACTAAATTTTCAAAATCAAGTAATATGATGAAGTTATAAACCAAAAATCATTTTCAAAGTTGTAAAAAGTAATAGTACTAAGCAAAATTGAAATTGGAGGTGTGTGAGATCCAACCATTCCATTCTAAAGGAGATCAGCCCTGGGATTTCTTTGGAAGGAATGATGCTAAAGCTGAAACTCCAGTACTTTGGCCACCTCATGCAAAGAGTTGACTCATTGGAAAAGACTCTGATGCTGGGAGGGATTGGGGACAGGAGGAGAAGGGGACGACAGAGGATGAGATGGCTGGATGGCATCACTGACTCGATGGACGTGAGTCTGAGTGAACTCCGGGAGTTGGTGATGGACAGGGAGGCCTGGCGTGCTGCGATTCATGGGGTTGCAAAGAGTCGGACACGACTGAGCGACTGATATGATCTGATCTGATGTTTAGTTTTAAAATACATTTGGAATTTCCTTGTGATTTGGTAAACATTTAATGAATTGTTCTACTTTTTTTTTTTAATCTAAGTAAAATGGCTAGAACTTTATGGTTTTAGGATATACTTCTTTTAGGCAGTTAGAAAAGAGTCAACTTTATTGAAATAAAGTGTATATACAGTAAAATGCATCTATTTTAGTACATTTCAATGTGTTTTGATTTAATATACCTATAAAACCACCACTGTATCAAGTACAGAATATTTTCATCATCCCAAGAAGTTCCTTTATTCTTTATTTTCCCTCAGCAACCATGAATCTGCTTTCCCTGTCTATATATTTCTTCAGTCACTGTTTTAAGCTCTTAAAATGTCTTTATGTTTTATTTGATGATCTTTAATGATCTTTATTTGATGATCTTTAATGATCCAAACTGGTTGGTTATGTTTAATGAGAGATGAATTTATCTTTTTACCTACTGAAGTGAAGTGAAAGTTGCTCAGTCATGTCCAACTCTTTGTGACCCCCTGGACTATACAGTCCATGGAATTATCCAGGCCAGAATACTGGAGTGGGTAGCCTTTCCCTTCTCAGAAGAGTAAACCTTACATACTACACTTTCCATAAAAATGTTCTATAAAAAGTCTAGTTAGCACATTTAGGATATGTTATAAGTGAGTTGCAGGGGGTTTATATGATTTTAAAATAGTAACTATCATCTTGAAAGGTATTTATTTATAAAATCATGCCATATGAAATATAAAATACCTTTAAAATTTGCCTTCAAATACATCATGGATTTTGACTCATTAACCACCTTTTACTTATTAACGTTTGTGTTTTGACTAATTTTTCCTTTATTTTCAAATTTATTTGTTCTTCATAGCTGTAATTATATTACATATTTATATATGTTTGAATTATCTTGTGTTTGAATTATTTAATGCTTTTGTACCCATGTTGTCTACTAATTAAAGATTGAATAGATTCTTAAATGTAGTAATAGAATATAAAATCCTTCTGTTAAGCTATTTGAAATATTGACTGTAATTGAGGATTATCCTGGTGTAAAGTGTGGGATAAGATAGTCTGGAAAACACGGTTTGTTTGTTTTTTCTTCCCCCCTCTGAAGCAGCTTAAACTAGCCATTACCTTTTAGTCTAAATTAGATTTTGGTCTCAAGCTATTTTAAAATACAAATCTTGCAGTTCCTGAAGGTAATCCAAAATATTTTGTTTGTGAATTATACATTTCAAATTAGTTAATTACATAGATTCAGATCTATTTACAAGGGTTGAAATAGTCTGAGTGTGTCTTCAGTTATTCATTCATCTGTTTACATTTGTTAGGGTTGGTATCTGTTATATTTCTCGGCACTATTCTAGATGCTGTGGCTATAACAGAGTTAATTGTTAGAAGGAAGACACAGATGTTTAAATACTAGTAATATAATAAATGCTATAGTGTATACAATACAGGCATACTTTGGAGGTATAATGGGTTTGGTTCCAGACCACTGCCATAAAGCAAATATCTCAATAAATAGAGTCACATGAATTATCTGGTTTCCTGGTACATATAAAATTTATGTTTACAGTGTACTGTTATTCATTAAGTATACGATAACATCATGTCTAAAAATGAGTGTACATACATTAGTTTAAAAATACTTTATTGCTAAAAAATGCTGTCAAATGAGCCTTCAGCTGATAGAGGGTCTTGTCTTGCCTCTGTGTTGAAGGTTGCTGACTGATCAGGGTGGTTGTTGCTGAAGGTTGGGGTGGCTATGTCAGTTTCTCAAACTAAGACAACAATGATACTTGCTGCATCAGTTGACTCACAAATAATGTTTTTTGTAGCACACAATAAGGTATGGTAACATTTTACACACAGTAGAACATCTTTCATAATTGAAATCAGTCTTCTCAGATCCTGCTAATGCTTTATCAAGTAAGTTTATGTAATATTCTAAATCCTTTGTTACAAAAGTCTTCACAGCATCTTTACCAAGAATGAATTCCAACTCAGAAAACCACTCTTTGCTCATTCATAAGAAGCATCTCCTCGTCTGTTTTATCATGAGATTGTAGGAATTCAGTCATATCTTCAGGTTCGACTTCTAATTCTCTTGGTTTCCACCACATCTGCAGTTAATTGCTCCACTAGAGTCTTGAACCCTTCCAAGTCATCCGTAAGGGTTGAAATCAACTTCTCACAAACTCCTATTGATGTTAGTATGTTGACCTCTTTCCATGAATCATAAATGTTGTTGATGGCACCTAGAATGATGAATCCTTTCCAGAAGGTTTTCAATTTCCTTTGCCCAGATCCATTAGAGGAATCACTATCTATGGCAATTATAGCCTTATGAAATGTATTTCTTTATTAGGACCTGAAATTCAAAATTATTCCTTGCTTTATGGGCTGCAGAATGGGTGTTGTGTTAGCAAGCATGACAACAATACTAATATCATTGTGCATCTCCATCAAGAGCTCTTTGGTGACCAGGTGATTGTCAGTGGGCAGTAATATTTTGAAAGGAATTTCTTTTTTTTTTTTTTTCTGAGCACAGGGTTTCAACAGTGGGCTTAAAATATTAAGTAAACCATGTTGTGAACAGATGTGTGGTCATCTGTGTTTTGTTGTTCAATCTACTGGCAGAGTAGATTAGCATAATTCTTAAGATCCCTAGAATTTCCAAAATGGTAAATGAACATTGTCTTAGCTTAAAATCACCAACTGAATTAGCCCCTAACAATAGAATCAGCTTGTCCTTTGAAGTTTTGAAGCCAGGCATTGATTTCTTCTCTTTAGTTATGAGTGTCCTATGGTGTCTTCTGCTAATATAGGCTGTTTATCTATAATATCTTGAAAATCTGTAGTTTAGTGTAGCTGCCTTCATTAATTATCTGAGCTAGATCTTCTGGATAACTCGTTACCGCTTCTATATCAGCACTTGTTATCAACTTGAACCAACAATCTCTGTTAGCTTCAACCCTTTCTTCTATAGCTTCCTCATCTTTCTCAGCTTTCATAGGATTAAAGAGAGTTAGGTCCTTAGTCTGAATTTCTCAGATGACACAAGTGGTAAAGAACCTGCCTACCAATACAGGTTAGACATAAGAGACACAGGTTTAAATCCCTGGGTCAGGAGGATCCCCTGGAGGAGGCCATAGCCACCCATTCCATGTTCTTGCCTGGAGAATCCTATGGGCAGAGGAGCCTGGTGGGCTGCAGTCCATGGGATCGCACAGTCAGACATGACTGAAGTGGCTTAGCACACACAGGTCCTTAGTCTAGATTACGGTTTGGCTTAAGGGAATGTTCTGGCTGGTTGGATCTTCTATCCAGACGACTCAAACTTTCTCAGTGTCACAATAAGGTTGTTGGCTTTTTTATCATTCACATGTTCACTGGAGTAGCACTTTTAGTTTCCTTCGAGCACTTTGTATTTGCATTCATTCACAACTTGGCTATTTGGGGCATGACATCTAGCTTTCTGCTTATTTTATCTTTTGACATGCTTTCCTCATTAAGCTTAATCGTTTCCAGCTCATAATTTAAAGTGAAAAGAATTGTGACTCTTCTTTTTACTTGAACACTTAGAGGCTATTGTTTGGTTATTAATTGGCCAATTTCAATATCGTTGTATCTCAGGGAATAGAGAAGCCCGGGGAGAGACCAAGAAAGAGGTAGAGACCACCCAGCAGGTCAGCAGAACAGTCAGAACACATATTGCTGAGTTCACCATCTTATATGGGTGTCGTCTGTAGCACCCTGAAACAATTACAACAGTTCTTTATCCAGATTTTTTTTCCAGTTGTTTTCAATGGAAAAGTTGGTTTGAATAACCGAGCCCACCATTACTGGAAACAAGAAGGTGTCCTCCCATTCTTCCCATTCCTTCCCATTCAATATAAGGAAGTCCACTTCCCATTAAGGTACAACTCAATCGCTCCTTCTCGAAGTTTTCCCTTATAGCTAGTCAGGAAGTCTTCCTTGTGTTCCATTGATATATCATAACTCTGTTGTCCCACTGACCACATTCTGTCTTTACCATAATTACTTATACCTATGGCTTCCTCTCAGCTGGAGGTAGTTTTTGAAGGCAGGGATCCTGCCTGTAATTTTTCTACCTTTCGGTAGCACCAACTTTGTATACTTTATACAATAGACCCCTCTCTACGTGCACTGGATTTTGCTGAAATACAATAGAAGGGTTAAGAAGGGAGTCGTCTCCTGTTATGTTGGCCTCTCCATGTGGGTTACTGTGCTGTTCTCTCTTTTCCGTTGTTCTTATGGGTTCAGTGGCAATGTTAGATGGTCCTTGACCCATGTCAACTGATGACAGAATAGAGCCGCAGCACGTGAAAGGATTTGACCTGTGGCCGTCTTTGAGCCGATGTTTTGTCTACACCTGTCCTAGGAGGCCATCCAGCTCTTACAATTCATTTTTAATAGTTCAGCCAAAAGTGTAAAACCTTTATCTTTGTAGTCTTTCAATAGTCTGAAGACATATTTTTGAGAGGAGAATATTGAGACTAGGAAAAATAAATATGTTGCTACTTAAAGGACAATAGCTGAAAGGCAGAATACAAAATAGGGAATATAAGTGTATAGGTCTCAGTTTATTAAGTTAAAGAATACTTTTCTTAGGAAGGAGGAATTAAGAGTCATTAAAATTGTAAGACTAAGAAAGACTTTTAAAAAAGCCTCAGTTACCCATTATATTTTAATTTGGACATGACTATTTCATAGTTATAGTGGTTCTTGCATACTGTCTTGTAATTTAAAAAATTATTTTAAAATAATGTGACAAATTATTCCACAATCTTAGTACTGGGCTTTTAGAAAGTGAGTGTTAAAATGAGCTTTAGGTGGTAAAATACTCAACTGGAACACTTGTGTTGTTGCACAATAAAAAAGGCCAGAGAAGATAGTTATTTAGTCCTATTTTGTTTTAGCCATGATTTTCTCAGCTAGATTAAGCAAATTTTAGAATTTACTCTTTTAATGGTCTTTCTGCATATGGAACTCCCTAACATTCTGTGACTATCTAGATATCTCTGAGGGCCTGTGAATGCCACTGTACACATGTACTAGAAGACTGTACCACTAAAGCATCTGAAATAAATTCTGTATTAAGATGTACCTGTTGCTTTGTTGTTAGGGGTTAAAATGTGTGAAGGTCCCAGAAATGTAAAACTTAAATCATCGATGGTCTGCTATATGATTTTCTCTGATCCCCCTGGAGCTAATAAGTAAAAAGAAATCTTATAAATTTAATTCTTGTTCAAAGAGTTGTTTCTTTTCCAAGTTAAGTAAACTACCACTAAGGTCACTGAAAATCTGAGGATGTTTCTTAAATTGGTTTTTTCCCCTCCTTCTTTTGAAAAGGTTATAAAAAAGTGATAGCATAATGTAATATTAATTAGGCCCACACCTAATGTTTACTCATGCTTACAAAAAGATTAGAAATGGGAGTCTATGTCCCAGATGCTTAAACATTTAAAAAGTTGTATGTCAAGCTAACATAATATTAAATAAGATGGGTTCTCTAATCTTAAAAAATATATTGTCCTGACAAATATACCTTCCTATTGACCTGGAAAGCCAGGATCAAATGTAGAGTTGTTAGAGTCCTTGGAGTTTTGTGTCTGAATGCAGCCATGTGGAAGAAGCCACCACTTTCTTCCCTCCCTCTTTTCCCACCCCAGCCAGAGTCCTCCAGGGCATAAGATGAGGCTGTTTGGGCAGGGAATTCCTGTGTCCTGAGCCCTTAAAAGCAGAAGGTAAGGCACAGGAAGAAGGGTATAGGATCCGCACGGCAGATCCTCTTAACTAAGGATTTCGTGGCGTGTGGCAGGAGAGAAGGGACAGAGAAAGAGCTGTCAAAGGCGATGGATGTAAATTAGTTGTAATACATATATTATTGATATCATACAGTCAGTCCTTATTTGCCATTGTTATGTTGTATAAAATCGCCACAAACATAGAATTAGGAAACACTGAAACATTGCTCATAGGGAAAATACGAGGTTAGGTTTCTATGAGCCTCTGGTCACAATATTTTCATCAAGTGACCGGTATATAACCTTGTATTGTGTATATTTCTGCTTCAGGACGCTTGAATAGATGTTGCTGATTCATTAACATTGAACTCAGGGCCATCAGTGCTGTAACTCATGCCCAGAGGAAGAAGTTCATCCAAAAACATTCTCCTTGGGCCCTGGCTACTCTGGCTGTCTCTCCGCTCTTCTACCATGTCAAACATTTCTCAACTACCGTCTTTTTGCTTCTCACCCCTGTTTTACCACTGCCCTTCGCAGTGGTGCTTGGCTAAAGTGGCCAGTGTCCCTAACTTGCCATATTCCGTGGGTTTACTGTGGCCTTTGCTGCTGTTATGGATCTTTCATCTGCCTTGGAACAAACTTTCTGCCTTGGGCTTCTTTGGGTTCTGTTTCCTGGTTGCCTTATTACTCACTGCTTTATTTTCTTTTTGAGCAACTTTTCCTTTCTCTGATGTAAACCATTACGTCTTTCAGATTTTTATCTTTGTCTTTCTTCAGTTATCACAAAATCAGGGACTGTTATCACAAAATCAGGGACTGTAAATCAAAGCCTCAGGTAACTTTTAGAGGTTTAAATCCCTTAAATGGATTTAAATGTATGAAATGTATGAAAATTTATGTGTATATATCCTTCCCCCCCAGCTTTTCATCAGATTCATGGAGGGGTTCAGAAGTCAAAAAAATTGAGAAGGACAGCTCTCTGTATTCTGTCACTTTATCTGCTTACAGGTGACTTCTACTGCTCCCGCCTTTCCCCCTGCCTTCCTCCTCAGCATTGTTCACATAGTTCCTCAGAAGCACTGCAAGAGTACAGGAGTGGCCTCTTTGCAAGTCCCCCTACCTATCCTGCAGCTTCCAAGGTGGCTCAATGGTAAAGAATCTGCCTGCCAATACAGAAGATGCAAGAGACGGGTTCAGTCCCTGGGTCAGGAGGATCCCCTGGAGGAGGAAATGGCAACCCACCCCAGTATTTGTGCTGGGAAATCCCATGGCCAGAGGAGCCTGGCAGGCTGCAGTCTATGCAGCTGCAAAGAGTTGGACACGAATGAGCAACTGAGCACACACACAACTGCCCATCCTCCCTACCGCTTCCATCCCACCTTCAGGGTAGATTTTTTGTCTTTGAAACAAGTAAGTGAAGTGTTAAGTAGGAAAAAGTCAATTTTTTTTTTAATTTAGCATACTAAAAAGTTCCCTTATGATCTAAACCCAATCCAGCTTTTCAACTTTGTCTCTCATAACTTTTCCCACTTGCTGATTCTTTTACTCATTCCTACCATAGCTTGCAGTTCTGCCATTTATAACTCTAATATCCATCTTAGGACTTTCCTGTCTTAAATTTGCTGTTTCTCTCTGCACCTAATGCCGTCCCCCTCTCACCCTTCTGCAATTTCTCCACAGGCCGACTCCTATTCATCCTTCAAAACCCAGTTAAGTGTCTTTATTAAGAAACCTCCCCTAATTTATTCTAAGTTAACTTCAGGCTGTCATCTTTTCTTAGCACCTCACCTTCCCATTATATTATAATTAATTGTTTACCTATCTGCATTCCCCCACTAGACTGCGAGTCCATCATAAATCCTCACTGGCAGGCCAGGTATCTGATTTATAGTAAGGCGATCATGAGCCTTTTTTGAATGGATAAACACACTTTGGGGCTACCAGTTTTGAATGTGGATTTGCATATTTGAATATTTTCTCTGTCTGAATTAGAAAACCTTAAAAATTATCAGATATATTTTAAAAATCATATTTCAACTGTTTATTTTCTCATAAAATGATTCATGGGGTGTGGACTGCTTCTTTAGGCAATATTTCACTAAACATTAGGTGGCAGTAGTGTGTTACACTTCACTTTACCTTTGTAATTTTTTTTTTCAAACCTTCATAATTTTAATGTAGTGTCAAAGGGTAAAGGACACAGTTGTAGTAGTTTTATACCTAACTTTTTGTAATATAATCTTGTTTTATGCTAATAAGTATTTTACAGAAATTGAAACAAAACTCAGCCATGTCAGTCAATGTCTATCTTTCTTGCCTACCTAAATGTATGCAGATTTGTTAGAGAATCACTACAGCACCATCTTAACAGCACTTCCTTACCAGCTCTTTAATGGCTGCTTCATAATAACAGTGATTTACAATAAGGAAAACCAAAAATTATCTCAGAGGATATGTTTTTCCTCAGTTTCCTAAGAAGCTCTCTTAAGCCTTTATCTCAAAAATAGTATATTTACTGCAAATAAAAGAAATAGATAGCTTTTAGAGGAAACAGGCTTAGTGTTGATTCAAATATGAGGTAGATAATGTAAATCTGTGACATTCTCTTTCTCACATCTTCTTTAGTTTTCTTTTCTATCTCTGGGGTAAAGCACTTGAGGGAATTCAAAGCCAGTGTACTAGTATCATTAATGTGGCAGAATGATCAATTAATAAAAGAAGAGCATGAAAGTGTTGACAGAACACACTACCTAATTAGTACTTGATGACCTTGATGGCCAGAGTGGGGTTCAGAGCTGTCGCTGGAGAGCAGCTCTGTAGGATCTGTAGAGTACGTCATCATCCTTATTTAGCAAGAATAACTTCAGCAACAAACTTTAGCAAGAATAAATTTGGCATTGGTTCCTTAAGTCCTTCATTATACAAAAACCATGTATTCCCTGAACCCAGAGGGTAGATGAAGTTAGCCAGCACACGAAGGCAATTGTCATCAGGGGATATTGGAGGTAGAGTATTAGTTAATCTTGTAGTTCTCTGTGTAGCTCATGTCAAGCATGTCATCAAAAACTTGTTTGATATGATTTTGGGAGGTGGCAGTAACCTGTCTTACACTTAAATTGGATATAATGTAGCCTATTAAGAGTTAAAATTGCTTCATATCTTATGTACAAAGGAGAAGAGGTTATGTTACACTTGCTTATAGTCAACACAAGGAAAGGCATGTGACTAGTAAACGATTCAGTTCAAGATTGTATTTTAGAGTTAGTAAATCTCACAGTAAATCTCACAGTTCAAAGTAAATTACAGAGGTCGCTCATGGTATTGAAATGGTTTTGCCATGAATTTTTTTACCAGCGACACATCATCCTACTTCTTACATTTATTTCTTCATTTCTGTGAACCCAGTTGCTGCAGTCTACCTCTCAATTCTTTATCTGAAAAACATCAATACCTCCTGTAAATATTTCATGGCTGTGTTTTCCTTCAGTGGTTTTCAGCCTCCTCCCTTGCTTACCCTTGCTTTTCCTTTTATTCCTTCTGCTCCTCTGCTGTCTCCCTCCCCCTTGCCCTGCAGTCTTCTCTTTCTCCATCACCGCCTCCCTTCCCCTTCCTCTGCCTTTCCCTATCCTCCTACTCCCCTCCTCCTTCCTCCTCTTCTTTTTCTTCCTCCTTTTTTACCCCATTCTCTTAGAACTGCCAGTAATCTCAGAATGAATCTCCTAACGTACATTCAAAGGAAATCATTGTTATATTTAACAGAAATTTTAAAATAACTGTGATCAGACCAAAAGGTCTCTTAAAAATATTAATAGTGTTAAAATAACTCTTTTGAAGATTAGAGGCAATCATCAGCAAGTCTGATAGACTAAAGAGGCATACACTTCTTATTGTTCTGTCACTCTGGCTGCTGCATAAGCACACTGAAACATTACTGTAAGGCTTTCTCTGGGGACCATGGGACTATGTTATGTGTAGGATTCTATTATAAATAAATTCAGGGGACTTTTCACAGTGAATTCCTCAGTAAAGTCTGTTGTTACGTTATGGAAGTAAATTGTGATTTCAAGAAGAGCATATTCTTTTTGTTTATGCGCTCTTCCACATTCTTAGCTTCACCAACATTCCCAAAGTAACTGAGTAAGGTTCTCTTTTGTAGATATTTAAAAATCACAAATGTGCTTTTAAATTAATTAGTACCTGTGTATGTGTATGTGGTATGCATGTGTGTATCTATTATACCTGTCCAGAATAAACAAATCCACAGACACAAAAAGTAGATTAGCTTGGGAGTAGGAGGAAAGAGAAACAGAGAGTGACTACTATTGAATGCGAGATTTCTTTAGCGGGTGATAAAAATGTTCTGAAGTTAGTAGTGATGGTTGTGCAACTCTGTGACTTTTCTAAAACCACTGAATTAAGGACTTTTACTAAGTCAATCTTTTGGTATATGAATGATAGCTCAATATAGTTGTTATTTTTTTAAAGTCCTGTGAAAATGTCATTGGTAATTTGTTAGGGATTGCATTGAATCTGTTGATTGCCTTGGATAGTATGGTCATTTTAACAATATTGAGTCATCCAATCCAAGAATATCTTTCTGTCTCTCTGTATGCTCTTCAGTTTCCTTCACCAACATTTTACTATTTTTGCTATATAGGTCTTTTGCCTCCTTCAGTTCAGTTCACTTCAGTTCAGTCCAGTCACTCAGTCGTGTCCGACTCTTTGCGACCCCATGAATCGCAGCACGCCAGGCTAGGTAGGTTTATTCCCAGATATTTTTTTCTTTTAGATATGATGGTAAATTGGACTGTTTCCTTAATTTCTCTTTCTGATAGTTTATTGTAGTGTATAGAAATGAAACAGACTTATGTGAATTAATTTTGTGCCCTGTATTAATTTTGGCCTTTATTATGTTTTACCACATTCACTGATGAACTATGTTTCTGGTGGTGTCTTTTGGATTTTCTGTGTATTTTATCATGTCATCTGCAAACAGTGACAATTGTATTTATTCTTTTCCAATTTGAATTTCTTTCATTTTTCTTCTCTGATTGCTGTGGATGGGACTCACACAATTCTGTTCAGAAAAAGTGGCAAGAGTGGGCATCTTTGTCTTGTTTCTGATCTTAGAATGAATGCTTTCTGCTTTTCATCTTTGAGTATGACGTTAGCTGTGGGTTTGTCATATATGGCCTTTATTATGTTGAAGTATGTTTCCCCTATGTCCACTTTCTGGAGATTTTTTAAAATTATAAATGGATGCTCAATTTTATCAAAAGCTTTTTTTGGATCTACCCACTCATTTATGGTCAGTTAATCTACAACAAAGGAGGCAAGACTATGCACTGAAGAAAAGACAGTCTCCTCAATAACTGGTGCTGGGAAAACTGGACAGTCACATATAAAATGAAATTAGAACATTCTCTAATACCAAATACAAAAATAAACTCAAAATGGATTAAAGACCTAAATGTAAGATCAGATAGTATAAACTTCCTGGTGGAAAACAGGCAGAACACTCTTTGACATAAATTACAGCAATATTTTTTTGGATCTGTTTCCTAGAGTAATGACAAAAGCAAAACAAACAAATGGGACCTAATTAAAAGATTTTGTACAGCAAAGAAATGGAGAAGGAAATGGCAACCCACTCCAGTATTCTTGCCTGGAAAATCCCATGGACGGAGGAGCCTGGTAGACTACAGTCCATGGGGTCGCAAAGAGTTGGACACAACTGAGCGACTTCACTTTTCTTCTTTCTTTACAGCAAAGAAAACCTTTTAAAAAATGAAAAGACAGCCTGTGGAATGAGAGAAAATATTTGTAAATGATGTGACTGACAAAGGATTATTTTCCAAAATACACAAAACAGTTCACATAGCTTGATATAAAGACACAAATAGCCCAATGGGTAGAAGACTGAAATAGATATTTCATTTTTCCAAAGAAGATATCCGGATGGCCAATAGGCACATGAAAAGTTGCTCACTCTACATGGCAAATTATTAGAGAAATGCAAATCAAAACAGTGAAGTGGAAGTCTACAAATAATAGATGCTGGAGAAGGTGTGGAGAGAAAGGAACCCTCCTACACTGTTGGTGGGAAAGCAGGTTGGTTCAGCCACTATGGAAAACAGCATGGAGATTTCTCAAAAACCTAAAAGTGAACCATGTGAGCCAGTGATTCCACTCCTAGGCGTGTATCCAGAAAAGACAAAAACTCTAATTTGAAAGATACATGCACCCCTATGTTAATATTAGGCTGGTGCAAAAGTAATTGCAGTTTTGCATGCTTGAACTTTCCTGTTTGATATTGGAATTTTAAACAAATTTAACATTGTTAAATAAATGTGGTTATATTATGCATCATTTGAATGTGCATTTTTTGCTTTACGCTTCTTTGCTAATAATTTATTACTTGCTGTTTATATTTATTTTAGACAAGGGAAATGATATTAGACAAAAAGCAAATTCTAGTGATGTTCTTATTTGAGTAAAGCAGTGGAGACAACCAGTGACATCAACAATGGGTTTGGCCCAGGAACTGCTAATGAATGTACAGTGAAGTGGTGGTTAGAGAAGTTTTGCAAAGGAGACAAGAGCCTTGCAGGTAAGAAGCACAGTGGCCAACCATCAGAAGTTGACAACCAGTTGAGAGGATCATCGAAGCTGATCCTTTTACAGCTACGTGAGAAGTTGTGAAGAACTTAGTATTGACAATTATGTGGTCATTTGGCATTTAAAGCAAATTGGAAAGATGAAAAAGCTCGGTAAGTCCGTGCCTCATGAGCTGACTGCAAATTAAAAGAAATATTGTTTCGAAGAGTCATCTTCTCGTATTCTACACAACAACAATGAACCATTTCTCGATTGAACTGTGACATGTGATGGAAAGTGGATTTTATACAACAACCGATAACAGCTAGCTCAGTGACTGGACCAAGAAGCTCCAAAGCACTTCCCAAAGCCAAATTTGCACTAAAAAGAGTCATGGTTACTGTTTGGTGGTCTGCTGCCTGCCTGATCCACTACAACTTTCTGAATCCCAGTGAAACCACTACGTCTGAAAAGTTTGCTCAGCAAATCAATGAGAGGCACTGAAAACTGCAATGCCCGCAGCTGGCTTTGGCCAACAGAAAGGGCCCGGTTTCTCTCCACGACAGTGCCTGACTGCACATCTTACAACCAGTGCTTCAAAAGTTGGACACATTGGGCTGCGAAGTTTTGCCTCATCTGCCATGTTCACCTGACCCCTCGCCAACCAGCTATCACTTCCTCAACCATCTAGACAACTTTTTGCAGGGAAAATGCTTCCACAACCAGCAGGATGCAGAATATGCTTTCCAAGAGTTCGTTGAATCCTGAAGATTTTTACACTACAGGAATAAACAAACTTATTTTTCATTGGCTAAATGTTTTCATTGTAATGGTTCCTATTTTGATTAATAAAGATATGTTTGAGCCTGGTTATAATGATTTAAAATTGATGGTGCAAAGCCACAGTTACATTTCGCCAACCTAATAGCACTGTTCATGATAGCCAAGACATAGAAACAACTTAAGTGTCCATCGATAGATGAACAGATAAAGAAGAGGTTTTATATATATATGTGCAAAGATATACACATACAGTCGAATATTACTCAGCTGTGAAAAGGAATGAAATAACATCATTTGCGACAACATGAATAGACCTAGAGATTATCATACTAAGTGAAGTAAGTCAGAGAAAGACAAATACCATATATCACTTATATGTGGAATATAAAAAAATGATACAAATGAGCTTAGTTACAAAACAGAAATACTAACCAACATAGAAAACGAATTTGTCATTACCAAAGGGGGAAAGGAGGGTGATAAATTCGGAGGTTGGGATTAACAGAGGTACACTACTGTACATAAAATAGATAAACAACAAGGACTACTGTATAGCACAGGAAACTATAGTCAGTATCTTATAATAACCTATAATGGAAAAAACCTTGGAAAGGAAGGTGTATACACACACACACATCTTTGCATCATATATATAGATAGCTGAATCACTGTGCTGTACACTTGAAGCTAACACAACATTGTAAATCAACTATTCTTCAATAAAAAAAATTTTTTTAAAGCCAGGGTCATTCCTGTAAAGTTTGGTAGAATGGGAGAAAATTAAAATCACAACTTTATGTATGAAAAAACCAATAATTTTTGAAAAGGAGAGTGACTGTGTTTGAATCCTAATAATTTCACTTTAATTAATAATAATATGAATCCTACTCTGTAAGATCAGCTGTAACTTAGTCACACAAATTCATATTGTCTCACTCTAAAATCAGTACTTAAACATATTATTCATTTGAATAATATTGATATTTTGTCTTTCAATTTCTTGATATATCAGCTTGGCCAAAAAGTTCATTTGCGTTTTAACATACAATGTTACAGAAAATCCCGAACAAACTTTTTGGCCAATTCAATGAAAACAGTTTTTTGTTTCAGAGGTCTGCTAATTACAGGTTGTCGGTAAACAGATAATTCAGCATTAAAAAAAAAAAAAAAACAGGAAAAGAAAGAACATACTGAGGGAGGTGAAGACGTCAGTGAACTGGGGAAAATTATTTTGGAAAAGGACCTGTTTTCCTGGGGGTTTTTGTTTGTTTTGTTTTTTAGTACATCAACTTAGAAATTTCTGTTTTTTCAAAGTGGTGGAAAGTTAGGTTTTAATATAAATAATTTCACAATTTTGCTATCTGTTCTCATTAATGATACAAGGATAGTCTTTTTCCTTCCTTGTACGTTTGAGAGGTCAATAATCATTGCCAGTTATGGCAAGCAAGACCAAGGAGAAGTATAGTAAGAAGACTTTCCTGAACCTGAGGAGAATTTGATAAGTTGATTCTATACTCTTTCCTGGCTTCCTCATCTATTTCCTTCTCAGATGGACCCTTCTGTAGAGACCTATTAAGCAAGTTTGTTGTGCTGAAAAATGGCAGAGAGGAGCTGTTCTCCCACAGCCCTAGTTCTTTACTAGTTGGCTCCAAGACCCTGTTGTCTGCATCCTTTCCTTCCAGAAACCGCAGAGGCCCAGTGCTGGGGAGCACCGGTGCCTGTGGCCCCATTCCTTCCAGCGGTCCTTGATTCTGCTTTTCTGGTGGGTGGTAGCAGTGATGACGCCACAGCAGAATGGAGTTTACAGGCGGAAATTCAGGCCTCCCACCTTTCTCAGATGTGGGGGAAAGTGAGGCCTCAAATACGAGCCTTGGGCGCTGCAGCAGCTCATCGGGACTCAGCCAGTTCACTTCAGGTTGGAGTTGGAGGGAGTGTTACACTGCAGGGCCTCTTGCTGACTGGGACATATTTTGGAGGAGTTTTGAGGGGAGATTGGAAGAGAGGAGAGCATAAGAAGGTGTTACGTGAGAGAAGTAGATGAAAAGGTGGAGTAGTTGCGGGAGGCTTCAGAAGTGTTGGTGAGGGTCACTGGTCATAGTATTTAAAGATTAAGAGCAAAGAGATGGAGTTATTTACGATTAACTTTTATTGACTTAACTGTAGTTCTTTTCTTTGTCTTGTTTTGAGAGGAGAGACAGGGATGTGATAAGCACTTCAGGGGAAAAGGTCTTTGATTTTTATAAAATTATAAAATATTAAAAATCTGATTTTCATGAATTATTTTAATAGAGCCTATATTTAATATTTCAGTAAATCCAAAGCAGTTCTTTACCAGTAAAAATGTTGGGGAATGCTATTTTAGTTGTCAGATACTATTGCGATCAGATTTGCTAGTGCTTATTCCATAATTCTCTCAACTTGACCATTTCAATTTTATTTCACAACTGAGGTCCAAAGAAACGAATTTTGCTTCTCTTTGAGGTAAGAAGTACCTCAGAATGTGGTGATGACTGGATAAAAGCACAAGAACTCGGGATAGAAATGATCTGAACAAAAATAAAAACAAGCTTTTATTCAGTGCTAATATGTGTGCTGCATTTTGAAGTTCCTCAGCAGTATTCTGCATTAGAATCTGTTTGGAAATGTGTATCTGCTGTGATATTATGGAAATTGAACATTGGTCCTATTGGGGCTTGGCAAGTAATACAGATACAGGTAAGATCAGTTCAGTTCAGCAGTCATGTCTGACTCTGCGACCCTATGGACTGCAGCACCCCAGGCTTCCCTGTCCATCACCGATTCCCGGAGCTTACTCAAACTCATGTCCCTTGAGTCAGTGATGTCATCCAACCATCTCATCCTCTGTTGGCCCCTTCTCCTCCCACCTTCAGTCTTTCCCAGCATCAGGGTCTTTTCGAACACTTAAGATAGTTTTACCCATATACACAACTAGTGTGATGCCATCTGAATATGGCTATTAAAAACAGCTTCATGGAAGGGGTGCATTTGAACTGGTGGAGGATGTTCCATTGGAGATAACAGCATAAGTAAGACATGGAAACAGAAAGGTATGAGTGTTCGGGGGGAATATCTAAAGGTCTAGTCTAGAATGTGTAGAATGACAAGACAACATGGATGGTGTATATATAATACTTGTAATAGATAAAGCTGGAATGGTAGATGGAGTTCTTTTATTGGAGGACTTTACTTATAAGCATAAAAGAATATGTCTAATTTATTATGTAATCATTGGACAATTAAACATTTTGAGGTGAAAAATGACATTGTCAGGGTTTTAAGTGAAGGCGAGTGAATTTGGAAGCAGGTGGGTGAACTGGAGAGCTGGTAGAAGACGAATGCTGGAGACCAGATAAGAGCTTCTGTTGAACTACGTTTGTCATTTGGAACAGAAAGGACAATTTTTAGGTAGAATCTGGTGCTTAATGGGATGAAGAAAAGGGAGGTTACTCTGATACTATAGCTTGGATTATTAGGAAATGTATTTTTCTTTAATTTATTCATTCAGCATTTATTAAGCTTGGTGGTAATCTTAACAGACAAGGAATTCAACAGGAGAAGGAACTGCTTTTAGAGTCTGGATGATAAATTGGGTTTTAGATGTGCTGAACTTGTAGTGCTAGTAAGTTAGCTTTCAGAAGGTATTTGAAATTTGGTTCTGGAATTCAAGAAAGTGTGAAACTAGAGATGAGAGCTGGCATCCTGTTAATGATACTGCTCATTGTTAATATGTGGAGAAAAACCAAAGTGCTGTATCCTCAGGGGCCACCTTGGTAGATCAAAATATTATTGGCATGGTGATTTGGGGATTTTTGTTTAATCAAATTTGCCTGGAGTCCTTTTCATAGTTACTTGTTATTTTTTATTTGCAGTCAATATTTTATTAATCAAAACAACGTAATCACAAATGTGTAGTAAAGGATTACTATATGACCTCCTTAACTTTTTGTTCAATTTAATGTATAAGTATCAGGCTCTGGTAACATAAAGCAATATTTCCTTTTGAAAAGGAATATAAGAAAGACTCCCCAGGTAACTCAGTGGTAAAGAATCCGCTTCCCAGTGCAGGAGACGCAGGTTCAATCCCTGGGTCCAGAAGATCCTCTGAAGTAGGAAATGCAGCCCACGCCAGTATTCTTGCTTGAAAGATCCCATGGACTTTGAAAAACCTGGCTGGCTAGGGTCCATGGGGTTACAGAGAATGACTACGCTACTGAGCACCACCTCACATACCTTTGTTTCTGTGATCTGAAATATTACTTTATTGTGTAGTGGTCAGTTTATCACAAAACTGTCTTGTGCATTCACTTTAAAGAAATACCATTTCAACTTTATTTTGCTTGGTCAATAGAAAAGGTCATTTGGGGCTAATGTATATATAAATTTTCACTAACAACTGTTGCTAGAATTTTCACAAAGTCTTTTTTTTTTTTCTCTTTTTGCAGTTTATGCTATTTCAGTTCTTTCCCCTTTTTTCTGTGTTTTCTAATAGAAAAACTCTTTCAGTTTTGTTAAACCTACCAGTGGACACCGTTGCAGTGTTCAGTAGCGGAAGCATCATACAAATTATAACCCCCTCTTTAAAAAAAACTCAGCAGGTTAAAATACCACTTACGTATTGTTCAGATTTCATCACCTTCATCACTGAAGTTGGCATTTGTGCAAACAATCAAATAAAGAGGTTGGCGTTTATGATTACTTAACAAAAGGTATCAAATATCAAAAAATTTCTGACTTGAAACACTTAATATAATTTTCATTGTGGTGTTATAGGTTAACAATTGAGGAGTGTCACTCACTTGCCTCTTTTTTTAAATTCATATTTGGAGGAATGCATTTGTCAAGGGGAAATTTTTATGGAGCACTAATTTTCTGACTTGCAGTGAATTCTTTGTTTTAAGCATGCTAACAGTGTCCTTCTCAGACCTCAGCATGCATAACAACTGCCTGAAGGGTTTGGTGAGACAGATTCTGGGGGCCCCTTCTGCACGTTTGGGATGGGGCCATCTTCTAATGAGCTCTCAGATAATGCTGATGCTGCAAATCTGAGGACCACATTTTGAATTGCACTGAGCTGACACAATGAATATTCATTGGATGGACTGTTGCTGAAGCTCCAATACTTTGGCAACCAATGCGAAGAGCGGACTCATTGGAAAAGACCCTGATTGAGAAAGATTGGGATGGCAGAGAATGAGATGGTTAGGTAGCATCGGTGGCCTTGACTCAGTGGACTTGACTTTGAGCAAAATCCAGGAGCTATTGGAGGACAATAGCTTGGTTGGTGTGCTACAGTCCACAGGGTCGCAAAGAGTCAGAACTTAACGACTGAAAAACAACAACAGTGAGCAGACACAGAGTGACAGTCATTCTCGGATTAGTCATTTTGAAAGCACTTGCGTTTCTTATATGGAGAAAATATAACATTAACATTATAACATTATAATGACCATTATAATGACCATGTGTTAACATTATAACATTAACATTATAAGATTGACATGTTTCATGTTAATCAACCCATTGCTGTAAAATCTCAGCTAGTCAGAACTGAGTCCATAATTAAAACATTAGTTATCAATTAGGTAGTTTATCAGTTAGGAAATAGAGAGCCCATACCAAATCTGTTAAAAAATTATAGCATTTTCGTATATCTTTTGTAGTGTCATGAGTGATCCTTTGTTTTATCAAGACAGGTTCTTAATCTTTACTTTGTGTTCATTTTTCTCATCCTCAGCAAGTGACTTAGGGATTTAAAAAACATAGGTCCATATAAAAAAAATTTCCCCACATGTGTAGAAGTTACATAAATCATAAAGTTTTAAGTGTCAAGTCAAGCCAGTTGAGGATAGTAAAATAATACTTCACTAAAATTTTGGAGATAAACAGCTTTGTCCTGTTTTAATAAAGAATCACAGAGTAATACTCTTCTAGGTTTTCTTAGTATTGTGACATGTTTATCATGTTTTATTTCTGAATGCATTTTAGTTCTCTACTTAGCAATACTAAACTTTTAATGATGTTTTAAAGTTTTTTGGCGGTTGGCATATATACTTGAGAGTAATAAAACTATTTCCATACACTAGTATGTAACTCAAACTTTTCACTAATTCCTATCATTCTCTTCATTAGTTTTCTATGTTTTTATTGTACTTTTCTCGTTTAATATTGGAAGAAATTTCTAATTTTTCTTTTATGGCTTAGAAAAATGTGTTAAATTCCTTTTAAAACATTTAGACATTTGAAGGTATTTGTTTATTGAGATACAGTCAACATATCTCAATAGAAAAGTTCAGTCCTGCTGGTTCAGATGGTAAAGAATCTGTGTGCAATGCAGGAGACCTGTGTTTGATCCCTGGGTCTGGAAGATCCCCAGGAGGAGGGCAGGGCAACCCACTCCAGTGTTCTTGCCTGCAGAATTCCATGGACAGAGGAGTCTCGCGGGCTACCGTCCATGGGGTAGCAAAGAGTTGGTCCCGACTGAGTGACTAAGATACATGGTCATCATACACTGAAAAATGCATGAATCTTAAGGGTTTAGTTTGGTGAAATTTGATACCGTGTAACTACCATCCCAAACAGGATATTGAACATTTCTCTTTTCCCAGAGAATTCTCTTATGTCCCTTTCCAGTTAATTTACATCCCCTCATAACCTATTCCAACCTGGCAACCAACTTTTAATTTTTATCACTATATTCATTACTAGGTATTCTTAGGGGATTGGTTCTAGGACATCCTGAGGATACTAAAATCCAAGGATGTTCAAGTTCTTCATGTAAAATGGCATATCCAAAGATACGGAGGGCAGCTGTATAGGTTTAGTTCTGCCTGAATTTGGATTTTATATCAGGGTAATCATATACTATGTATCCTTTATTTTTGTTTTTCTTGCCTAACGTAATGTTTTATTTTTACTTGTTTTTATTTATTTTATTTTTTGGGGGGGCCAAACTGGGGCATGTACGACCTTAGTTCCTGGACCAGGAATTGAACCCATGCCCCTACAGTGGAAACATGGAGTCTTAACCACTGGATTGCTAGGGAAGTCCCAACATAATGTGTTAGATATCCATCTGTGTTATTACTGACTGTATCAAATTTGTTTTCTTCTTTGTTGTTGAGTAGTATTCCCTAATGGATATACTATAGTTTATCCATATTCCTATTGATAGACATTTATGGTTCCAGGTTTTGGCTGTTAATGAATAAGTGTGTTGGTACATTCTAAGTCTTTTTGTGAACATACATTTTTTATTTCTCTGAGGTAACGGTCTAGCAGTGAAATTGCATGACCTCGAGTAGATGTGTGTGTTTATAAGAAATCGTCAAATTGTTTCCTGCCAGCAACATATGAAAGTTCCAGTTACTCCATATCCTCATCAGCATTTAGTGTTATCAGTCTTTTTTTATTTGAGCCACTCTATTAGGTGCTAGTAGTTTCTCGTGATTTTAATATATATTTTCCTGATAACTAATAAAAATGTTTGAGTGTATATTCATGTATAATTATCTGTTCATCTGTCTTCTTTTGAAAAATGTCTGTTCACGTTCCCCCCCGCCTTATTTTTAATTAGTATATCTTTTCACCATTGATTTATAGAATTTTTTGTTTGTTTATTCTGGATACAAATCCTGTATTTGATAAAACACTTAGACAGTATTTTTTTTTCCTCTATCTGTGGCTTGTCTGTTTATCTTCTTAATGGTATGTTCGATGAGCTAAAAGTTTTAAAATTGCATGTAGTTTACATGTAAAATTTTTTTATGTAAAATTTTACATGTAAAATTGCATGCATTTTGTTCATTATAGTTTGTGCTTTTTGTCAAAGCACAAAGATGCCAAGGGACAAAGATACTGTGTTTCATTCTAGAAGCTTTATGGTTCTGAGTTTTACATTTATATCTATGATTTATCTTGAATTAATTTTTGTATATGTAGTGAGATAGAGATTGGGGTTAACCTTTTTCCCCATGGACAGCAGTTGTTTCAACATCATTTGTTCTATGTTGTCCTTTCCCAATTGAATTGCCTTGGCACCTTTGTTGAAAAACAAGTGACTGTATATGTATGGTCTAGTTCTAGACTCTTCCATTCCATCAATTTGTATATATTTCTGCCAGTAATACATTCTTGATTATCACAGCTTCATTTTGTTTTATTTTTTAATTTTTACAATGTTGTGTTTGGTTTTTGCCATACGTGCTGCTTCTGCTACTGCTAAGTCACTTCAGTCGTGTCTGACTCTGTGCGACCCCAGAGACATACCATAGCTTTACTGGAGAAGGAAATGGCAACCTACTCCAGTATTCTTGCCTAGAGAACCCCGTGGACAGAGGAGCCTGGTGGGCTCCTATCCATAGGGTTGCACACAGTCGGACACGACAGAAGCGACTTAGCACGCATGCACGCATTGGAGAAGGAAATGGCAACCCACTCCAGTGTTCTTGCCTGGAGAATCCCAGGGACAGAGGAGCCTGGTGGGCTGCTGTCTGTGGGGTTGCACAGAGTCGGACACGACTGAAGTGACTTAGCAGTAGCAGCCATAGCTTTATATTAAGTCTTGAAATCAGGTGATACAGGTCCTCCAACTTTGTACTTTTTGAAGATTCTTTTGCTTGCTATAGATCCTTTGTATCCAATTTTTTTTCAATCTTTATTTTTTTTGTCATGCTATGTGGCATGCAGGATCTTAGTTCCCAGAAAAGGGATCAAACCATGCCCTCTACAGTGGAAACACAGAGTTCTCACAACTGAACCTCCAGGGGGAGTCCCTAAATCCTTTGTTTTTCCATGTAAATATTAAAATCATCTTGTCTGCTTCTTCAAAGTGACTCACTGCAATTTTTCAGGAATTTCATAAAATTCTTAAAATGGACATGATATTCTCATCTTGAACATATTATTTCTTTCCATTTTTCCCCCTTGAGGCTATTGTAGTTGGTAATTTCTTAAACTCTAATTTTTCCAGTTGTTTGTTGAAAAATTTGCTGATTTCTTAATTTTGAGTTCTTTGCTTACAGGTGACTTAAGCTCTTCCAGTTTCAGCAAAATGCATTTTAATTTATACTGGTAGGAAATAGTAGTTAAATGAACTTTACAGCATTGATTTTAGTACATGCCTCTTCTTTTAGTTGAGTTATCAATATTTTCTGTATTTGATAGATGAGTGTTTTCCTCAGAGCTCCCTGTTATTTATAGTATCAGCTGGAATTTTTTTCAATATAAGGAAATTCATGCTGTCTTTGGGGATCAAGACCATTCCGATAGAAAAGAAATGCAAAAAAGCAAAATGGCTGTCTGGGGAGGCCTTACAAATAGCTGTGATAAGAAGAAAAGCGAAAAGCAAAGGAGAAAAGGAAAGATATAAACATCTGAATGCAGAGTTCCAAAGAATAGCAAGAAGAGATGAGAAAGCTTTCTTCAGTGATCAATGCAAAGAAGTAGAGGAAAACAACAGAATGGGAAAGACTAGGGCTCTCTTCAAGAAAATCAGAGATACCGAAGGAACATTTCATGCAAAGATGAGCTCGATAAAGGACAGAAATGGTATGGACCTAACAGAAGCAGAAGATATTAAGAAGAGATGGCAAGAATACACAGATCAGATCAGATCAGTCGCTTAGTCGTGTCCGACTCTTTGCGACCCTATGAATCGCAGCACGCCAGGCCTCCCTGTCCATCACCAACTCCCGGAGTTCACTCAGACTCACGTCCATCGAGTCAGTGATGCCATCCAGCCATCTCATCCTCTGTCGTCCCCTTCTCCTCCTGCCCCCAATCCCTCCCAGCAGCAGAGTCTTTTCCAATGAGTCAACTCTTCGAGTGCGGTGGCCAAAGTACTGGAGTTTCAGCTTTAGCATCATTCCTTCCAAAGAAATCCCAGGGCTGATCTCCTTCAGAATGGACTGGTTGGATCTCCTTATAGAATACACAGAAGAACTGTACAAAAAAGATCTTCACGACCCAGATAATCACTATGGTGTGATCACTGACCTAGAGCCAGACATCCTGGAATGTGAAGTCAAGTGGGCCGTAGAAAGCATCACTATGAACAAAGCTAGTGGAGGTGATGGAATTCCAGTGGAGCTATTTCAAATCCTGAAAGATGATGCTGTGAAAGTACTGCACTCAATATGCCAGCAAATTTGGAAAACTCAGCAGTGGCCACAGGACTGGAAAAGGTCAGTTTTCATTCCAATCTCAAAGAAAGGCAATGCCAAAGAATGCTCAAACTACTGCACAATTGCACTCATCTCACACGCTATTAAAGTAATGCTCAAAATTCTCCAAGCCAGGCTTCAGCAATATGTGAACCGTGAACTTCCTGATGTTCGAGCTGGTTTTGGAAAAGGTAGAGGAACCAGAGATCAAATTGCCAACATCTGCTGGATCATGGAAAAAGCAAGAGAGCTCCAGAAAAACATCTATTTCTGTTTTATTGACTATGCCAAAGCCTTTGACTGTGTAGATCACAATAAACTGTGGAAAATTCTGAAAGATGAGAATACCAGACCACCTGACCTGCCTCTTGAGAAATCTGTATGCATGTCAGGAAGCAACAGTTAGAACTGGACATGGAACAACAGACTGGTTCCAAATAGGAAAAGGAGTTCATCAAGGCTGTATATTGTCACCCTGTTTATTTAACTTATATGCAGAATACATCATGAGAAACGCTGGGCTGGAAGAAGCACAAGCTGGAATCAAGATTGCCGGGAGAAATATCAATAACCTCAGATATGTAGATGACACCACCCTTAGGGCAGAAAGTGAAGAGGAACTCAAAAGCCTCTTGATGAAAGTGAAAGTGGAGAGTGAAAAAGTTGGCTTAAAGCTCAACATTCAGAAAACGTAGATCATGGCATCCGGTCCCACCACTTCATGGGAAATAGATGGGGAAACAGTGGAAACAGTGTCAGACTTTATTTTTCTAGGCTCCAAAATCACTACAGATGGTGACTGCAGCCATGAAATTAAAAGACGCTTACTCCTTGGAAGGAAAGTTATGACCAACCTAGATAGCATATTCAAAAGCAGAGACATTACTTTGCCAACAAAAGTTCGTCTAGTCAAGGCTATGGTTTTTCCTGTGGTCATGTATGGATGTGAGAGTTGGACTGTGAAGAAGGCTGAGCACCAAAGAATTGATGCTTTTGAACTGTGGTGTTGGAGAAGACTCTTGAGAGTCCCTTGGACTGCAAGGGGATCCAACCAGTCCATTCTGAAGGAGATCAGCCCTGGGTGTTCTTTGGAAGGAATGATGCTAAAGCTGAAACTCCAGTACTTTGGCCACCTCATGTGAAGAGTTGACTCATTGGAAAAGACTCTGCTGCTGGGAGGGATTGGGGGCAGGAGGAGAAGGGGACGACAGAGGATGAGATGGCTGGATGGCATCACTGACTCGATGGATGTGAGTCTGAGTGAACTCCGGGAGTTGGTGATGGACAGGGAGGCCTGGCGTGCTGCGATTGATGGGGTCGAAAAGAGTCAGACACGACTGAGTGACTGATCTGATCTGATGCTGTCTTTTTGTGACTGTTTCTGGATTTTCAGTTAGTAAACCAGGAACTAAATCAGGGTTAGTAAACCTGAAACGCACGATGTTTTACATTTTCTGTCTTTCATTTGATCATTGAGTGAATGCAGTAGGAATAGCTTTGGTTGGGAAGGTTTGGCTGGTGGGATTCAAAGTAAAATGAGCAAAGAATAAAATAAGCCTCAACAATGGAGGAAAGTGACAGTGGCCTCTTGTGGTGCTACTGAATGCTTCAGCCTGCCTCTCATGGGAGGGCTCCAATATAAAAACAGTAGGAAAAAATTCACATTCCCTGGGATCAGAAGGTCTTGAAACCTAAGATCAGAGGCTTGGTTTCTGTGGTCAGTGAAGAGTCATAGCAGTTAATATTGTACATAAAAAGTCACCATTTTATTAATAGACCTTTAATTGAAATATCTTTTTAAGCTGTGCTAGATGTATTCTAGTTTTAAACCATAGATGTGTTTAGATTGTATATAATTTATTGTGGCTGCTGAAATAAATTACAACAAACTTAGTGGATTTTAAAATAGCAGAGGAAAACAAGATGGCAGAGGAGAAGGTGGACGTGGAATACATCTCTCTCCATGGACACATCAGGAATACACCTTCAGACACAGAAGTGCATGCAGAACTCTAGCTGAGAGTGGACAGGAGTACCTGACCAGAGGAAAAGAACATAGAACCTCACAAAACTCAGTAACGAAGGAACTAGGGGGAAAAATGGGAGTGTTAGTAGAACTGGACCTGCCCTCAGCAGGTGGGGGAACCGAAGCAGGGGTCTGATCCCCACATCGGGGCAACTGTCTGAGTCAGAGGAGAAACATTTAAGGTTGAGAGTGAAACAGCTGATCTGTGGCAGCCTAAATGGAGTGAGAATCAGACAGTCCTTGCCGCATCCATACATACCCTGGACAGCGACGTGGGTCCCCTGGAAGGCGCAGTGGCTAGGACCTGGAGTTTGGGGATTATCGAGCAATCCCAGGACAAGGGCTGCTATTGACTGTGGAGAGATGGATCGAGGGGATGTGAGGGAGAAGATTGTGGTGGGAAATGCCTGTGGAGAAAAGCCAGGCAGCCATGGAAGCAAGGTGATACTGCTGAGTCATGTGTAGGGGTTGGAGCCATCATCATATCCTTTCTCTCCCCACACGGCAGCATCAGCAGCTGAACAGTAAGAGAGGCTGGCCCATCAAATGCCTGAGGCACTCAACTACAGAGTAGGACCCCACCCAGGGTGCCCCATTAAGTGCCTGATGTGCTGCTCCATATGGTGGAACCCCAGCCAGGGGGACCCCTCTATGTGCCTGATGCATGGAACAACAGAGAAATACCCCAGGCAAGGGAGCCCTCTAAGTGCCTGAATGGGCACAGCTAGGGAGAAAGACTGGCCAAAGAGGCCTTCTGATCACCAGCTACAAGAAGCTTGAAAAAAGACTCTGATAGGGCCATAACTACTGCAGCGGAGGCAGTCTGTGTCCCTGCACACTTGGCACTGCCAGGGTCCCTGCGTGCCAAGCAGCTGCACCTCCTTCACACTCAGCTGTCACTGGGGCAGAGCTGTCACAGGCAAAAGAAGTCTTGGGTCTATGCACACAGGGTCACTTCGGTAGTGTCTGACTTTGTAACTCTGTAGACTGCGGCCTGCCAGGTTTCTCTGCCAGGTGTTCTCCAAGCAAGAATACTGGAGCGTATTCACCAATACTGGTTGCCATACCCTTCTAGAGCACTATATTCCTGCTGCCCTAGCCACCAACTCCCCTGAGTACCTGGTACTGCCATACCCCTGCGACCCAAGCAGCTGCACCACCTCCACCCCTGGCCCTCACAGGGGCAAACCCAAGTCCTCCAGGGCAACCTCAGGAGCAAACCCTACTGGACAGCCCACATGCAGAGGTGGAAATTAAACCACAACTGAAACCCAGGGGCGGTGTCACCAAAGAAGACCCAAAACCTTCCCATCAGCTGTACAAGCTGCAGATTAAATCCACACAATCAACTAGGCAGACTCTGTGTCCATAGAATATATAAACGGTCATTGAGAGCTCCCACAAAAGAAAATGCACTAGTTCTGATAGCTGTGGACTTTGGAGGCAAGAACACACAGGCGTAGGACCAGATTAGAATCTGAGCTGCCCCACAGCAGGTTCAGAGACCAGCACAGTGTTGGAGGGCATCCTAGGGACGTGAGGTAGACTGTGACTCCCAGTGAGCGAAAGGGCTCTGACAGCTGTGACTCAAGAAAAACATTTATTATTCTTATGTTTTGACTTGTTCTGTAGATTCTTTTGGATTTTTTTCTTTTTTATTACCCACTCTGTTGTAGTTATTGACTTTATTGCCCCTATGAAATCTAATTAAGCTTTTGAGCTTCTTTGTTTTTTTCTCAGTCACATTTTTTATTGTTGTTATAAACCTGTGCCTCTATGTTGGACTTTTGTAGTTCTGTGGAGTTTTGCTTTTTTTTCCTTTTCTCATTTTTTAATTTTTTAAGTTATTATTTTTCCACACTTATTCCTTTGTTTACCTTTCCTACTGTTCTTTTCCCCTTGCAGTTAATCTTTAATGTATATAAATCTTCTTTATCTACCTCTATTTAACTTTGCATATCTGTTCTTTCTTTCTTTTCTTTCTTTCCTTTCCTCTTAACATTTTTTTAGTTTTATTTTCATTGCTTTATTCCCTAATTGGTACCTTGCTTTAATTTTGTTTTCCAGTTTGTGCTTTAGTTAGTTTTGTTCTTAACTGGTAAATATAATTTTTGACTTACTTTGTTCACCAGGTCAACCTACCATACTTTTTTTTTTGTTGGACTGTTTTCACTTTGCTTATGGGCGCATATGTATATGCGTATATTCCATTATTTTAATTGTTATTTGCCTGATTTTGTAACTGCCATTTGTTGATCTTTGGTTTCTCGTTTTTGGATATTTGTTTTAATCTTACTTAATACCATAACAAGCCACTTGTGGAATCTTTGTTCCTAACCAGAGATCAAGCCCTGAGTCTTTGGAGTGGGAACACTGACTGCAAGACCCTAGACAACCAGAGAACTAACCCTAGGGAGTATCAGATAGTGAGAACACACACTAAGGAAACCACTTGAATAAAAGACCCAGCATCACCCAACCACCAGTAGCACCCTGTGCAGTTTCCTCCTCTAAACAATGAACAAAGCAAAAATACAAATCCAATCATCAGCAGACAGGATCACCACCTCACTCAGCCTTGCCCATCAGAGGAAAAACAAACAAACAAAAACTCAGCACAAGTCTCACCCTATAGGAAGCTTACACAAACCACTGAACCAACCTTAGGAGGGCAGAAACCAAAAGGAAGAAAGAATTCAACCTTGAAGCCTAGGAAAAGGAGACCTCAAACATAATAAGTTAAAAAAAAAAATAATGAAAAGGCAGAGAAATATTACATAAATGAAGGAACAAACTAGAAACACAGAAGTCCAAATTAATGAAGAGGAAATAGGCAAATTACTTGAAAAAGAATTCAGAGTAATGATAGTGAAGATGATCAAAAACCTTGAAAACTAAATGGAGAAAATGCAAGAATTAATTAACAAAGACCTAGAAGAATTAAAAATAAACATATAGAGACAAACAACATAATTACTGAAATTAAAAATACTCTATAAGGAATCAATAGCAGAATATCTGAAGCAGAAGAATGAATCACTGAGCCGGAAGATAAAATGGTGGAAATAATTTCTGAAGAGCAGAATAAAGTGAAAAGAATGAAAAGAGCTGAGGACAGTCTCAGAGACCTCTGGGACCATATCAAACACACCAACATTCGAATTATAGAAGAAGAAGAGAAAAAGAAAGGGCATGAGAAAATTTTTGAAGAGATTATAGTTGAAAATTTCCCCAACATGGAAACAGAAATAGCCAGTCAAGTCCAAGAGGCACAAAGGGTCCCATACAGGATAAACCCAAGGAGAAACATGCCAAGACACATACTAATCAAACTAAAAAGACTAAATACAAAGAATATTAAAACAGCAAGGGAGAAGCAACAAGTAACATACAAGGGAAACCCCATATGCTTAACAGCTGATCTTTCAGCAGAAACTCTGCAGGCCAGAAGGGAATGGCAGGATATATTTAAAGTACTGAAAGGGAAAAATCTACAACCAAGATTACTGTACCTGGCAAGGATCTCATTCAAAATTGATGGAGAAATAAAATGCTTTCAGACGAGCAAAAGTGAAGAGAAGTGACTACCGCCAAACCAGCTTTACAAAAAATGTTAAATGGACTTACATAGTCAAGAAATTCAACAGAAGAAAAAAGATCTACAAAATCAACCCCAAACAATTAGAAAATGGCAACAGAAACATATATATCAATAATTACTTTAAGAGGATTAAATGCTTCTGCCAAAAGACACAGACTGACTGAATGGATACAAAAACAAGACCCATATATATGCTGTCTGTAAGAAACCCACTTCAGACCTCAAAACACATAGACTGAAAGTGAGAAGATGGAAAAATATATTCCATGCAAATGGGAAGAAAAGAAAACTGGAGTAGCAATCCTCATATCAGACAAGATAGACCTTAAAATAAAGAAGATTACAAAATAAGGGAGGACACTACATAATGATCAAAGGATCAATATAAGAGGAAGACATAACAATTGTAAAGATCTATGCTGCCAACATAGGAGGACCTTAATACATAAGACAGACAAACATTCAGTTCAGTTCAGTCACTTAGTCATGTCCAACTCTTTGAGACCCCATGAACTGCAGCACGCCAGGCCTCCCTGTCCATCACCAACTCCCGGAATTCACCCAAACTCACGTACATCGAGTCGGTGATGCCATCCAGCCATCTCATCCTCTGTCGTCCCCTTCTCCTCCTGCCCCCAATCCCTCCCAGCAGCAGAGTCTTTTCCAATGAGTCAACTCTTCGCATGAGGTGGCCAAAGTATTGGAGTTTCAGCTTCAGCCTCAGTCCTTCCAATGAATACCCAGGACTGATCTCCTTTAGAATGGACTGTTTGGATCTCCTTCCAGTCCAAGGGACTCTCAAGAGTCTTCTCCAACAACACAGTTCAAAAGCATCAATTCTTCAGCACTCAGCTTTCTTCACAGTCCAACTTTCACATCCATACATGACCACTGGAAAAACCATAGTCTTGACTAGATGAACCTTTGTTGGCAAAGTAATGTCTCTGCTTTTGAATATGCTATCTAAGTTGGTCATAACTTTTCTTCCAAGGAGTAAGTGTCTTTTAATATCATGGCTGCAATCACCATCTGCAGTGATTTTGGAGCCCAAAAAATACTCTGACACTGTTTCCACTGTTTTCCCCATCTATTTTCCATGAAGTGACGGGACCAGATGCCATGATCTTCGTTTTCTGAATGTTGAGCTTTAAGTCAACTTTTCCACTCTCCTCTTTCACCTTCATCAAGAGGCTCTTTAGTTCCTCTTCACTTTCTGCCATAAGGGTGGTGTCATCTGCATATCTGAGGTTATTGATATTTCGCCCGGCAATCTTGATTCCAGCTTGTGCTTCATCCAGCCCAGCATTTCTCATGATGTACTCTGCATATAAGGTAAATAAGCAGGTGACAATATATAGCCTTGACGAACTCCTTTTCCTATTTGGAACCAGTCTGTTGTTCCATGTCCAGTTCTAACTGTTGCTTCCTGACCTGCATATAGGTTTCTCAAGAGGCAGATCAGGTGGTCTGGTATTCCCATCTCTTTCAGAATTTTCCACAGTTTATTGTGAGCCACACAGTCAAAGGCTTTGGCATGGTCAATAACACAGAAATAGATGTTTTTCTGGAACTCTTTTCTCTACAAACACTGACAGACATAAAAGGAGAAATCGACAGTAACACAATAATAGGAGGAAACTTTAACACTCCACTCACACCAATGGACAGATCATCAAAAGAGAAAATTAATACGGAAACATGTTTTATTTATTTATTTATTTTTTTGAAACATGAGTTTTAAATGACATATTAGATGGGATGGATCTCATTGATATCTTCAGGACATTCCATCCAAATGCAGAAGAATAAACCTTCTTCTCAAGTGCACATGGAACATTCTCCAGGATAGACTACATCTTGGGTCACAAATCAAACCTCAGTAAATTTAAGAAAATTGAAATTGTATCAAGTATCTTCTCTGACTACAACATTATTAGACTAGGTATAGATTATAAGAAAGAAAAAAAAAACTGTAAGAAACACAAGCACATGGAGATTAAACAACATGTTTGTAAATAACCAACAGGTTACTAAAGAAATCAAAAGGGAAATCAAAAATTTTCTAGAAACAAATGACGATGAAAACACAACTCAAAACCTCTGGGATGCAGCAAAAGCAGTACTCAGAGGGAAGTTTATAGCAATACAATCCTACCTCAAGAAACAAGAAAAACATAGACTAGAGAACCTAACTGTACACCTACAACAACTGGAAAAAGAAAAAAAATAAACCAAAATTAGTAGAAGGAAAGAAATCATAAAGATCTGATCAGAAATAAATGAAAAAGAAATGAAAGAAACAATAGTAAAGATTAGTAAAACTAAAAGCTTATTCTTTGAGAAGATAAACAAAATTGACAAGCCTTTAGCCAGACTCATGAAGAAAAAAAGAGAGAAGAATCAAATCAGCAAAATTAAAAATGAGAAAGGAGAGGTTACAACAGATAATGCAGAAATACAAAGGATTATAAGAGACTATTATGGCAGTAAAATGGATAACCTGGAAGAAATGGACAGATTTTTAGAAAAGTTCAATCTTACAAGACTGAACCAGGAAGAAATAGAAATTATGAACAACCCAATTACAAGCACTGAAATTGAAGCTGTGATCAAAAATCTGCCAAAAAACAAAAGCCCAGGACCAGATGGCTTCACAGGAGAATTCTATCAAACATTTAAAGAGCTAATGCCTATCCTTCTAAAACTCTTTCAAAAAATTGCAAAGGAAGGAACACTTCCAAATTCATTCTATGTGGCGACCATCACCCTCATACCAAAACCAGACAAAGACAACATGAAAATAGAAAACTACAGGCCAATATCACTGATGAACATAGATGCAGAAATCCTCAACAAAATTTTAGCTAACAGAATTCAGCAACACATCAAAAAGCTTATACACCATGATCAAGTTGGGTTTATTCTAGGAATGCAAGGATTCTTCAATATATCCGAATTAATCAATGTGATACACTGTACTAACAATTGAAAGATAAAAATCATGATAATCTCAATAGATGCAGACAAAGCCTTTGACAAAGTTCAGAACTCATTTATGATTAAAACTCTTCAAAAAATGAGCATAGAAGGAATCTACCTCAACATAGTAAAGGCCATATATGATAAGCCTACAGCAAACATTATTCTCAATGGTGAAAAACTGAAAACATTCCCCCTAAAATCAGGAATAAGACAAGAGTGTCCACTTATACCACTATTATTCAACATAGTTCCGGAAGTCCTAGCTACAGCAGTCAGAGAAGAAAAAGAAATAAAAAGAATCTGATCGGAAAAAAAGTAAAGCTCTCACTGTTTGCAGAAGGCGTGATACTGTACGTAGAAAACCCTAAAGATAGTATCAGAAAATTACTAGAGCTAATCAGTGAATTTAGCAAAGTTATAGGATACAAAATCAATACACAGAAATCACTTGCGTTTCTATATACTAACAATGAAAAATCAGGAAAAGAAATTTAGGAATCAATCCCATTCACCATTGCAACAAAAATAATTAATTATCTAGGAATAAACTTACCTAGAGAGACAAAAGAAATGTTCACAGAAAATTATAAGACACTAATGAAAGATGCAGGTCAGGAAGCAACAGTTAGAACTGGACATGGAACAACAGACTGGTTCCAAATAGGAAAAGGAGTACATCAAGGCTGTATATTGTCACCCTGCTTATTTAACTTATATGCAGAGTACATCATGAGAAACGCTGGGCTGGAAGAAGCACAAACTGGAATCAAGATTGCCGGGCGAAATATCAATAACCTCAGATATGCAGATGACACCACCCTTATGGCAGAAAGTGAAGAGGAACTAAAGAGCCTCTTGATGAAGGTGAAAGAGGAGAGTGGAAAAGTTGGCTTAAAGCTCAACATTCAGAAAACGAAGATCATGGCATCCGGTCCCATCACTTGGTGGGAAATAGATGGGCAAACAGTGTCAGACTTTATTTTTTGGGGCTCCAGAATCACTGCAGATGGTGAGTGCAGCCATGATATTAAAAGACGCTGACTCCTTGGAAGAAAAGTTATGACCAACCTAGACAGCATATTCAAAAGCAGGGACATTTCTTTGCCAACAAAGGTCTGTCTAGTCAAGGCTATGGTTTTTCCAGTGGTCATGTATGGATGTGAGAGTTGGACTGTGAAGAAAGCTGAGCGCCAAAGAATTGATGCTTTTGAACTGTGGTGTTGGAGAAGACTCTTGAGAGTCCCTTGGACTGGAAGGAGATCCAACCAGTCCATTCTAAAGGAGATCAGCCCTGGGTGTTCTTTGGAAGGAATGATGCTAAAGCTGAAACTCCAGTACTTTGGCCACCTCATGCGAAGAGTTGACTCATTGGAAAAGACTCTGCTGCTGGGAGGGATTGGGGGCAGGAGGAGAAGGGGACGACAGAGGATGGGATGGCTGGATGGCATCACTGACTCAATGGACGTGAGTCTGAGTGAACTCCGGGAGTTGGTGATGGACAGGGAGGCCTGGCGTGCTGCGATTCATGGGGTCGCAAAGAGTCAGACACGACTGAGCAACTGAACTGAACTGCACTGATCCTTGGGGGCTGTTATCACAAAATGTATTGTCTGTTTTAGACCTTCATTTTTGTTCTGGAACTTACTATCAAAGCAGATTGGACTGAGGCTTTTAGCAACCCAAATGACATACTTATTTTCTTGCTATAACTGTCATTTTTAATTGTCTGTATCAGAGTGTAAGATTTATTCCATTCTATTAGCACAACAGAACACATCTAAAAAGCTTCAGATCATGAATTACTTGTTTAAAATGGTAGATGATGAATTACTTATTTAAAATAGTAGTCAGGAAAATACCAAATTAGTGAAAATGAATTGTGCTTTGACTCTCATAGAACTGATATATGACTCAAAATTTAGTGATAGCTTTTAGTTTGGGGCAGCTAGAAACTAATTCTTTCTTTTGTAGGGCTTTCTTTCTTGGTAAATGATTAGGTCCAATGTTTTCTGTTCATTGTACCAACCACTGTTGGTTTTTCTAGTGGCCTATTAGAAATTCCCTGTATTCTAGTCTATACTTACATGATACAGCTGCTAGATTAAGGGATTTCTCTAGGCCTTACTCAATGCTTATGGCATACTGAGATTGAGATTTCACATGTAAGTATATCTTAAATGTATGCTAGTAGTATAGTTGAGCATGTGCGTGAAATAACATTGATTCATACCAGACGTGTTATATAAACAGACTGTCTTTACGTAGTGTAAGAAGGGTTTGCTAGAGATCTTAATATAGCCAACTCTGTTTTGGCTTTGGTACATTATTTAATACCCTAACTTTAAAGATGGATTAAACTTCAATGTGGGAATAACTTTTATGAGGGTCCTTTAATAAATCATGGCCTAAAAAAGATGAAACAATAAGCCTTAGCTTCCTTTTCTTTAGTCATTACATTAATTAGCTTAAATATTTAAATATTGGTAGCTGATAGATTTGGGCATAGGGAGTGAGGAAGAGAAATAGTGAGTCAAAAGAAAAATGGAAACTTGATTCTGTTTGCTCTAATGATCTTTGTCCCAGCGTGCATGATGTTCACTAGTTCTGGGCAACCAAATACCACAGTAGCTTTTGCTCTGCTGCTGCTAAGTCGCTTCAGTCGTGTCCGACTCTGTGCGACCCCATAGACGGCAGCCTACCAGGCTCCCCGTCCCTGGGATTTTCCAGGCAAGAACACTGGAGTGGGTTGCCATTTCCTTCTCCAGTGCATGAAAGTGAAAAGTGAAAGTGAGGTCGCTCAGTCGTGTCCGACTCCTAGCGACCCCATGGACTGAAGCCTCCCAGGCCCCTCTGTCCATGGGATTTTCCAGGCAAGAGTACTGGAGTGGGGTGCCATTGCCTTCTCCGTTTGCTCTGCTAGTGAGGATCATCAGCAGTGTGGAGAAGTTCAGCATGAAAACAAAGTAAGAAAGATTTACTAATGAATTAATTTGTATTTAAATGTTTTGTTGAGTTCTTTAAAGTTGTTTCCTACAAATTTAGCCTAAAACAACCATTTTTCAAGAAAAATTTGTGTTTGGGGATTTATAACTTTAAAATCTTCAGGGCTGAACCAGAAGGTGAGAGGTGTTTTATTTTAAAAAGTATAATTGTGTGATTTCGAAAGAAAAGCTAGTAGTGCATGGAGATGATATTTCCAGCCAAGCACATTTTATGAGGAGAGCTTCATACACTGCAGAGTCTGCACTCTTCCTCTGTCATGTCCTGCTCGTCTGCATGTACCTATTTCTGTTTGTGTTAGTCATCCTCTCTAGGTAAATTGTCCATGAGACCAGTGATTCCATCAGCAAATTATCCAGAAAATGCTGTCTTTGCACGTTGTGACAGATCATGTCACCAGTGGATTTATAGCTACTCCAGTGCTCTAATTAACCTGGCAGTTGTCTCCTGTGCCCAGCACTGTAGTCTCGTTGCTTGTTTTCATCTTCTCATTACCATCTCTCTTAAATACGGCTCAGATTTAGATTTTTTTTTTTTTTTGGTAACCTACCTCCCCCCAACCCTCTCTACTCATCACCTGCCCTTATTTTTGATTGGCAGTATCATCCAGATAAACAGAGTGCAGATGCGCCAGCAGGATCAGTGGAGGAATGTATACAGAAGTTCATTGAAATTGATCAGGCATGGAAAATTCTAGGGAATGAAGAAACAAAAAAAGAGTATGACCTGCAGCGACATGGTAGGTACTTATGGTGAGGAGCCCAGCACACTGGCAACTCTGAAGTGCAGTCTGCAGCCACTCCTAGGGAGCGCATTCCAGCATTTACACCGTTATTATTCTTCCTTTCTCCTCCCCTCCATCATTGTTTCTAATTATGCCCTATTCTTAGCAGTGATTACTGTGTATCCATTGAGAAGTTAACAGAACTACTAGGATGTGGCTTCTTGTGAAGCTGTGAAAGCTACTTTTTATAACTAATGAAAAATGTTTAATTATACATTCCTAACGAATATGTTTTTTATGTTTAAAAACTTCCTTTTTATTAAATTTAATTATGTACTGATTAAAAATTTAATTGTAGTACTTTTAGGATTATCTACTATATAAATGACAGTCTAAAGCAGAATACAAAGGATAACATCGTAAAGCACTCTTGGCTGTCTCTGAGCTTATATTAGGCTAGGTTTTTATGATTATGTCCTGTACAGATGATATTCCTTATAAGATTGCTATAAATGATATTTTAGGAATGTACATTTCCTAAGCAATTTTAAAAGTCATTTCTTTTGTGCGTTTTAGAAAATAGCTTCTTAAAACAGTGACAGGCTCTTGTGAGAAAGAAAGGGAGAAATGTAGGTCAGGTTTGTCACACATGGACTGCAGTTACACGAAGTGATAGGCTGTCTTTCAGCACTGGCCTTGGGATAGGAGTCCCCCAGCCTTCTCTCTGAACCTTCAGTATGCACCCTACATGCTAATGGGAGGAGTCAATAATCAGCCACGGCCTGTGGGGAAAACACTCGGTTGCACTCTGCCATAGCGCACCAGGCTCAGCATTGACTCAGATGTATTGATAAAAGCTCATGTCTCTATACTCTATTTTATTGAATCTTCTCCCATGGTCTGCACGGGCACACCATCAAACTTAGCAGAATGATCATAAGGCTCCTATTACTAAGGTTATGAAAATTTGATTTGAAAAATAAGGCTTTATTCCCGAAACACAGCATTACAGGTTAAAGCCAACTTGTGATGCCTTTGTGTAAAGACTTCATGAGCAATTTGCTTACATACTGAAGTATTAGTTCTTAATAGTGACTTTCATAATACTAATCATCTCTCAAGATGATTAGTATTTACTTTTTAAAAAATGTTAAGAAACTGACAAAGGTACTTTTGCAGTGAATCTAGATTAATTTTCAAATATGCTTTGAATATTGGGTCCTCCTTCTATCTAATATATTTATGCACATCTTTCAAATGTTGTATTTCTTCTGTAAATGCTTGTGCTTCTGGCAGAAGAAGGAATGTAGAAGTGGTTTCATCTGAGGGTGAATTCTACCCTCAGATACACCTTTTTGACCTGGTTCACATAGTAAAATGTCTGTGAAAGTGTTGAAATTAATAACCATGAGTGTGTAGTGTGTGAGAAGTTAACTATGTTTCTGAAGTGACCAAGTTCTGCTGGGGATGACAGTGTCTCATGATGCTTCGCACATGCTTATCAGTCTGTATTTTGGGGTGCTCATGTGCTTATGGTGAGGATGACCCACAAACCTGTATTGTAAGGCATGTAGGGTGTCCACTTGCTCTGCTGCTCTGTATGTTTGCTGCTCCACAGCTTGTTACTGTTAAGAACCTATCTGTGAAACTGACTAGAAACCTACTGTCTACAGAGGAAGAGCTAGGGAGAGATCAGAAATTTAAAAATATTCTCTTTTGCTCTAGGGCATAGGGTGGGGAAGACCAGAAATGGAGAGAAAAATAGAGCAGGGTTAAACATGAACAGTAGAATTACATAAAGTAGGGTTTAAGAGATTTTGGAAGAACAAATAAGCAACATCCTCAAGTGTTTCTCCATTGCCTTTATGAAGTCTTTGGAAATGTGGGTTTCTTTTGAGCTTTGAGTCCTGGGTTTGGAGGTTTTAATGGAAGCAACTCTAGCCTACTGTATCATAGGAGATTCTTGTAAATCATTGATAAGGTCACAGCAAAATTCAGACAAACCAAATATAGTGAGATTGAGCTTGATTCAGATAAATAGGCAGCTCTTCTGGGAATTTATATGTATAATGTCTGTTTACTTGCAGCTGTTTCCGGTGGCTGAGCTATACTATGACAGCAGAAATACACATTTCCATGACATTTTAGTACCCCAGATCCAAGTACTAAATATTTCCTGTATTACCAAAGCCTCATCATAGTGCAAATGCTTTGTTTCAGTTTTAAATTGAGATTGACTTGCTGTTTAGTTAAGTAATAGGCGTTCTTATCCAAATATAACTTGCTGTTTTTAAGCCTTTCATACTAGAGCTGTTTTTAAAACTGCAAATAAGCCTAGTTTTGTGTTGTCATTTCTCTTCAACACCAACGTTAATTTCTCCTTCTTGACCCATGTTCAATAAATGGCTCCTCAAAAGAAGGAAATGCACTTGAACTTCTAACACTTAGGATTTAGATTTGGCAGAAGGAAAACCTTTGAGAGTGATAATTTGCTGAAGACCAGGATAACTTACCAAGAGAGAGAAAATTTGTTATAACCAGGTCAAAGCACTCTTTTCTTCTGGGTCACCCCCTGGGGACATGGAAATAGCTTTGTTATACAGGACTCTTTTTGGATGTAGTTCATTGTAGAACTTTCTTTTCATAGGGTGTGTTTTAAATATATTTGTTTCCTGCGCTCCACTAATATATAGTATAAGATAAATTTGACTTCTGTGTACCTGGGAAGGAGGCAGAGGTGTTATTGGCTGATTTTGAATACTTTCTTGGATTTCACAGCTCAAAGTTGGCGCTCTTTTGTAAGGAAAGCCTCATATATTACCTGCAACCATTTATTTCTGTAAAAGATCATTTAAAGAGGCCCTTGGAATCCATATCTCTTTGCTTCACAAAAGAAATGATCAAAAGGAAAGCTCTGGGATAGATAACCTAAAGAAAATTACCTATATTTTTTCTCATATCATTTCCACTTCTATACTCTCGGTTGACATTTTAGGGCAGTGTTGGCCAGGCTGAAAAAAAGCAGACCTAAGAAAAAGATGAGTAATATTCAGTTCCCACATATTACACATTTTGAAAGCAGTGTTAACTAGTGAATTTAATCAGTTAATTTCAGTTGGACGTATTTACCGTATTATTTTTAAGTATGCTTCCAAAGACTGCTTTCCACGCTCCCTTTGAAAGGCATGTAGTTATTCAAGGTTAGTCTTTGCACTCCCAGCAACCAGGTGAACACTTCAGAAAATCTCTTTGAGGATTTAGAAAATGTTCACGTGAAAATACCTGTTGAACAGATTTTTGCACCTCTATAATTCTTGTGAGGAATTTTCTTATATATTAAGCATATTTAAAAGCAGGTCAGAAGGGTATCATAGGAAAAGAGTAGGGATCATGATTCAGTAGCTTTGTAGTTTGAGTCACACATTCTGATGTCCCAGTGGCTCTTCTAGAGTGACACAGCTTATGCTTAGTTTACTTCACTATGATCTGAAGAGGAACAGACCTTCGTTCGGATGAAGTCAGTCAAATTAAATTATGTTATTAAAAAAAAGCGGATTGTGTCTGGAATCCTTGGTGGTATATTATTTTACAGTAAGATGCATCTTGGTTCTCTGTTAGTGAATTATTTCGGTGATGTAGAGCCTTCACGCTACACAACCAGGCTCTGAAGGGGATTAAGCCAGACATTGTAAAGTTAGTGTCTTTACGTGAAGCTCATCAGCTATACTCTCCTTACCTAGGTAGAAAAAAATCATTTCTGGTATTACACAATTCACTTCATCTGTTTATTAGGATAAATATTTGAGAATAAATCTTGGACCAAATGAGGAACATACCTTAAAACCCTACCATCATCTGTGCACCAGAGAACTGAATCAACATGGAATTTCTTAAATTTAAAATAAGAATGCTCCCTGAAAATCAAGTTAACACTAAAGACTAATTAACTCCATAAGAAGGGAATTAATACTTTTAAATGTAGATAATGCGAATTTTGGTTCACTGTTTGGAATAATAACCTAAGGCCAGTAGATATTTGTATAAATTATTTGCTAAAACTGACCCTTATAAAATGCTTGTATTAGTTAGGTTCCACTTATGGCTATATCAGTATCTCCATTTGATTTTAGGAATTTGAAAATTGCTTATAAAAATGTGCTGCAGGTAAAACTTGAAGATAAGCATCAGCGGGCATGTTTTTTTTTTGGTGACTCTTTCTGGGAAAAGTAAGTATGTGAAATGATGCAGAAAATCCATCTAGACAGTTAGGGACTGGCATTTCTTCAGAGAGAGAAGATAATATAGATAAAACTTTCTGTGAGGGTCCCCTTGCTTCACCTTATTTGTGACAAGAAGGTGACCATTCACATTGTTACTTTTATTTGAATACAGATAACTGTTTTTGTAATTTCTCAGTGATCTTGAATAAAAATTTGGCTACTTTCAAATAAAGCTATAGAAACCTCTGGGCAAGACTGTAGTTATACTCCTGTAATACTTGGACATAATCGGAAGTTCTAATTTAATAACAAGAAAATGTAGGGTTTTAGGAAGTTTGTTTCTCATCTTTAACCTCTTTCCCAATTTCTACTCGAGTAATTGACCCAAATGAAAACAACGGGTTCAAAACCGAGTCTGGGCCCGCCTTTCCTATTGCTTGTTTTCAACTCTCAGACTTGAAATCTTTGTTTCGGGTTACACTCTGATTACTTCTGGTTTGCTCAGTATATAACCAATGAGTTAAAAATGAAGGTTGGCATTTTTTCTTTAATGTGGGTTTTTTTTTTTCCCCCCTCTAAGTAATCTTTTTATCCTCATAGCTACCACAGCAATCCATGCCCAGATTATAACATACACTTAGGCTATTTCCACAGCTGCTAATTGGCTTTCTCCGAAAGTCATTTTCATTTTGATTGATTGAGCTTTCTTTATTCTCACTCTTGTTTAAGAACATATATAACTATACCCACTCCCTAACACAACCTATTCACCTGGAATTTAAATGGGACAGAAGCTTTTAAGTTTGACCCTAGTTACTCTTTCCAACCTCATCACCAATCATAAACCTGATGTGAATCTTCTCCCCATCCATTTAGGGATTCCCAAACGCGTCTGCTTATGCTATTTGTAGTTTTACTCAGAACACCCTCCCCTTCTGTTGCTTCACAGCGTGTTCTTTGTTCAAGATAACAATTCTAGTCCTATCTCCACTCACACCGCCCCCCATCCCCATGAGAAGCCTTACCTGACTTGCTAATCTACTGTCATTATGTCTGACCTCTGAATTTAATCCACAAATTATTTTGATACCCCCCCATGGCGCCTATCTTTCAGTTCTGTTTGATGTTTTGGAAGGACTAAATAATAATTTGGACAATGTCTTTGATAATAATGGATCAATTCTAATGGTACTGACAGTAGTAAAGTACATACAATTTCTTAATACTGTTACAAATCCAGACAAGGTCAAAAGTGGCTGCCATCCTACAATGTGGTACCCGAGGCTCCCCAAACCGCAACAGTTGAATCATTGTCCTATGCTCTGTTATAGACAGGTGAACACAAACACTGTGAGTTAATAATAAGTTAAAAGAGCTGCCATTTGTCAAGCACTGGAACTATGGCAATTGTCTTTTAATCGTTGCTTAACAACCTTGTAAGGAAGATATTAGTATCTGTTTTCCAGAGAAGGAGTCTGAGGCTCAGAGTTATTTGACAAAGGGCACATAACTAATAATTGATTGAGGGGAAACTCAAAGCCCTTCTCTGACTTTAATCACTGTGCTGGGTTGCCAAGTCTTGAATAGGTGTGTATAACCTACTGTTTTAGTTCCAAATAATTAGGAATGAGGCAATTTAAGGGTCAGAGTGAGAGGCCAGGCTTAATTCTGCTGCTGTGTTCTACTTTTCTGTAGTGAAACATGAAATTCAGTTTCCGGACTCATTTGGTACCTTTCATCAGCACGAGGTGTACGTTCAGCTTGTGAAAGCTCCGTAGCTCAAGTCCATAATTAAGGCCCAAGTTTGTAGTTTTTCATCAGCATCTAAAGCCTTGCAGTTGTGACTCTTTAATTTCATCTAAGAAAGAATTATAGAGCTTTATGATTTAATGAGCAGGTTTCAAGTTAAACATTGCTTGATTCTGAGTCTCTTACCAAGACAGACTGTTCCAAGAACAGTGACTGTTAAGGGCAAGAAACAGATTTTCTTCAAGTTATTTACTATATGAAAAATGATTTTTAAGTAAAATTATTTTTAAGAAGGAGGTGATTGTTTAAAATTATTTGGTTTTAAAACAGCAAGATACTGAGTTTAGATCTAACCTAAAGGAAAATACTGCTGTTTGCATTTACCACACTTGATGGCATCTGTCAGTTTGAAATAAACTTTTAAGTATTTTAAATGGCATAAAAATAAATACAGTAAAATAATTGCTAAATAAGAGTGTTCAGGGGACTTGCTCACTTGAGTAATACACAGCAGTCCCATACTTGAATAGTAGGGACAGAGTTACATTTAGACTGGATCTTTTGGTCAGTAGTGGGTTGAACGGTTGAATGAGATTGTTAGATATCTCATCCATAAAGTTAAATTCTTCTTCTTGGTAGCTTTTTGTTGCTGTTATTTATTTATTTTTACTTATTTATTTGAATTGTAGCTACAGTTAGAAAAGGTTTCCCGGGATTAGGAAGTGTAATTATCTAGGCAGCAAACAAAGAGCTGTTTTAGAAATTTTACTATCATTAGGAGGAAGTTTTAAAGGACTGGAATTCCATTGTCTTGTAAGAAGTAAGAAATATTTATTGATTCCCAAATGGAGCTGAAAAAAACCTTTCCTCTTTTAGAAAGTTGTGAATGACCCAGCGAGAGCTCTAGTAAGCTTTACTGAACCAAGCTGCTAATAGTTATTTAATGTTATTCTTCAGTGTGAAAGAATCTCCATAGATTTTCCTTTTAATCTCTTTGAATTGCAGGCTCATAAACCTCTCTGATGAGTCCTGCCAGTGTTTTCTTAGATCCCACTGTTGAGACAATGGAGCCACAGAATTCTTTCACTTCTTGTTGTCAGACAAATCCAATAGAACACAAGGTCAGAAGGGCCTATACTTCTAAAGGTTGAAAGATTCTTTTTCAAGTAACCACATAAATTGATTTTATCATTACATTGGTAGGGAATCTCTATTTAATGATAGTGCTCTGTTTTCTACATGTAAGTAAATCTGGAAGTTGTTCTTGTCTCCATATTTGCCTGAGCTTTGTCAGCACAGTACTGGGTTTGACCAGACCTTAATGTTCCTGTATACCTTAGAAAAAGCTGAACCCATTCACTTCAAAACAATCTGGAATCACATAGTGTCGCTGGACTCAAGATGGAGTTCACCAAATGCCAGGCAATGTGTCTTCTTTCCAAAAGACTGTTTGTTATTTTATTTTTTTAAGTTATTACCATATTGTAGCTAAGATTCCAGATTAAAATCTTGGATCTGTCTATTTAATTAAATCTCTAAGTCAGTTTCTGTTTTCTCAACATTTTTAGTAGTGTCTTATGAAGAACTTTGAGATAGGATTTACATTTTCAGATACATATTACAATATTTCATTGTAATGAGGAAAAATATTTATAATATGTAAAACTCAAAAGAAAACAAACATGTCTTTTGCAGATACAATGCATGATTAGTAGATAATAATCAAAGCTAATTACAGGGTTCCAGTGAGTTACTTTAAGGGCTAGGGAGGAATTACATTTTCTAATTATAACTACAATGGTGGACAAGCAGGGATCATTGTTTAAAAAGGAAAAGAAACACATTGATTTGTTTGTGCTCCTTCATTGTAATCCTAGTGTTGGGGGGGTACTGTTGCCCCATTCCCTGGACACCTGCCTCTTAACAAAAGATCGTGATCTCTCCCCTCCCCCCCATCCCCCCACTTAGATTCACCTTTTCCTTGTGTGTACCCCCTCTGCTCATTATACAGTTCTCCAGGGATGCAGTTTTCCTCTGACTTAATCACCCCCAACCTTTTTCAGAAGTTGTTAGACTATGGTCCTTTCAAAGGATACACAGTTTCTTATGGTGCTCTTTACTTCTTTCCCCTAATTTTTCTCTCCTTATTTCTGTTTTAAAATATAGCCGTTAGAGTTCTAACACACTAAAGTTTATTGAAGTATATCATACATACTGAGAAATGCACCAGTCCTAAGTGTACAGCTTGATGAATTTTCAAAGTAAACACATCCATCTAATAAACCAGCACCCCCAGAAGGCCCCTGTGATTCCTTCCAACCACTGCTCACTTTCTCACGCCCAACACCACAGGATAGTTTTGCCTGTAAAATTTTATATGATACAGAAATCAAACAGTTGCAGGTACCCTCTACTTTTCAAAAATTCACTTTATGCCATTTTGCTTTCATGAGAGTAAACTTTCACTTAATGGGAATAAAGAGAATGTTCACTTTTATGAAAAAAGGTGAAAAATGAAAATAGTGTTCCACATTTGCTTTTCTGTGAGCCCCTTAGAGAGGTAGCATGCACCCTGAGCCCCGAGCAGCAGAGTGGCACCGCCAAGCTGTTCCCCCCACCTCTTTGGGAACTGGTGTACATTCAGCACCAAGCCACCATAGCTTTGAACCGGATCTGTGAGCATCTGTGCTTTATCTGGAATTATTTTGTGCATCCATTAGGAAGATGTGTCTTGAGGTAATCGCTTCTTTGCTTTTCCCACCTTGGCTTACAAAAAAGCTTTCATGGGAACACACTACTTTGATTGCAGGGGAAGCCTGTGTTCTCCTTTGTCTCAGATACTGACCTTTCAAACCAGAATCCCCACAAAACTTGGTCTGTGCACACATAGTATTGAATCATCAGGTCGATATATAAATATTTAGATGGCCATAGAACAGGAGAATGTTTTAAAGACTGCTTTTAACTCTGACCTTGGGTAAAGTGCTAACCATTTTTGTGTTATATTTTCTTTCCCTTTACCATGAGATGTGGTCTAAACTGATATTTCGACTAGGTACTTAGCTAAAGTTCCTGTGCAGAAAGAATTTAAAAAATAATAAAAAAGCAAAAGCCATTTTTGAGTAGGTGGAATAATAGAAAGGGTTCCCACATGAAATAGTAACTAAGTGATAATAACAGTGGCTTCCTTGTAGAGCAGCAGAACAATACAAACCCGGCTTGCTCAACAGTTACATTTGCCACTTACGTCTCACTATTTTAAAATAAAAATGGCATAATGAATACCTATGGATGGATTGTCTTTTTGTACAATTAATGTATTACAGATGTCCAGGATAGGTTCGATTAAGGTTTATTCATCTTGTCATCACCTCTGGTCTGATTTCCTCTGATTTCAGCATTACTTAAAATATCTATCTGTAAGATACCCTGAATATAGGCAGCTTGATTGTAAATTATTTATACCTGTTTTCTCCTTAACCAAGCCCCATTAAGTACCAGTTACTCCCATTCTTCAGTTCTAAAACAGTGTTTCATTTCTGCATTCAAGTAAATTATCTTGGTCCTCCCAAGTAAGAAATTGAAACATGATAAAATCCGTGAGACTTTTAGGTAAAAATTTTCTCTTTAATTTAGAATACTGAATAACCTGTGGCCAAGTAAACTTATATAGAATGTGGAAATTAAATTGGTTTCTTCAGAAATGACCTTGCATACTGATACATAATACACTTTGGATAGGCTATTAAGTGGACACACAAAGATGGAAGAAACACCCCTTGGTCACTCTGCAGAAGTCTTTGAGTTTTAGCACAGTTTAATAGAGTGTTGGTAACCAATAAACATGAAGTGATATAAAATTTGACATACCTTAATAGAAAACCGTGGTGAGTTCAAAATATTGTAAAATCTTTTCATCTATTTTAAAATTGTGTAACTCACCAATAAATTTTGAACAGGCAGTTATTAAATATAATTAAGTTGCAGGCATTCACATAATGGAACAAAAGGAAGCACTCTCAGCACGTGAACAAGAGACTAGTGAGACAGCTAAAGACGTTTTCATTGGGATGGAGGGGTGGACTTCAGTGGTTTCTTTTAGGCATTGACTTCTAGAAGAACAGTACAAGCATACAGGAAGTATAACATGCCTTTAAAAACAAAGACAAGTTCTTCTCATCTGTAGTTGTTTTCTTTGTCCTAAAGTACACTTGTTTTAAGCAAGAGTGCATGCTTATACTACCTAGACCGTCCCTACTAAATTCCTACGAAGGTGGAATCCCAGGTTTCTTTGGACTTTCCATCTGCAGGGAAAACTTTGGCCCAGGAAACAGCAACGGAACATCAACACAGAAAGGTTGTGTTGCATGGTTATTGACATATTTTAAAATAATTTTTCTTGTAAGTTACCCGTCACTGTCTTGTGAGCAAATAAAAATCAGATGACCAATAGCCACTTACATTTGATTAGAACCTTATTCTTTAAAACACTTTTAGCCTGATCTCAGTTGATTGAAAGGCATAATAAAAATATGTTTGACATAACAAAATTCCATAGACCAGGTGGCTTAAACAACAGAAATTTGTTTCTCACAGTTCTGGAGGCAGAAAAGTCCAAGATTGAGGTTCCAGTTGATAAGGATCTTGGTCAGGTCTCTTTCTGGCTGGCAGAGGATCACTTTCTTGCTGTGTCTTCAGGATGCTTTCCTTTGGGAGTGGAGAAAGACCTCTCTCTTCCTTCTCTTGTAAGGCCATCAGTTCTATCAGATTAGGACCTTAGTCTTCTGACCTCATTTCACCTTAATTATCTCCTAAAGGCCTTATTTCCAAATATGGTGATGTTGGAAATTAGGGTTTCAACATAAGAATTTGGGGGATGGGACATAATTCAATCCAGACTGACCCTTATAAAGAAGATGAGAGATAATCTGAAATACTTAAGGTTTGACAACTAGTAAAATATTATAACCAAGGTTCAAATAATTTTTACCTGACTCCACACTGTCCTCCTTGGTCACACAGATAGTTTATCTGAAAATTTCCCCTTACAAAATGCAGTTCATTAGTTGATTGCAGAGTCATCAAAACCAACTTCATGGTTTTACTTATTGCATACTTGTAAAAAATGGCGTTTTTAAGATGTTCTGGATTTTTTTTGTCAGCTGAAATCAGGCAGCTTTAAAACTGCTATTAAAAGTAGTAAGCTAAGTTTTAAAATTAGAATTGTAGTGACCAGGCTGGAGTTGCCTGCTTAGCATTCTTCATGGTTATAATTTAAATATCAAAAGAAAGTATCTCATTCTATATTTTACAGAAGATGATCTAAGAAATATGGGACCAGTAGATGCTCGAATATATCTTGAAGAAATGTCTTGGAATGAAGGTTGGAATTATTTTTTTCTCTTGATTACAATCAGGAAAAATATTAGGGACTTTGAGGAAAAAAAAAAAAACCACAGGATGTTTAGAAATCTTAAAAAGAAATAACAGCTTGGCTTTTTACATATATACGGTTGTTTTTGTTTGGAATATTTTGTTTCATTCTAAACTTCAATTATTGGTGTCCCCCTATGTGACTCATTCCCAGTTATTTTTCTGTCCTAATTAGATGTTAGGTACTTAAGGTTTCATGTGGATTCCTTTTTTAAACTACTTTGATTTTTGGTTTAGTCTTCACCTGTATAAGAAGGAAAATAAAGTCAAAGAGGTAATTTCTTCCATCCTATGTTGACAGTTGAGATGAATTTCTGTTAGAATATATGTAGAAGGGGAAAAAGTGGTAGCAGTGAAAGATTTTATTTTATTGGGCTCCAAAATCACTGCAGATGGTGACTGCAGCCATGAAATTAAAAGACACTTGCTCCTTAGAAGGAAAACTATGACAACCCTATACAGTATATTAAAAAGCAAAGACTTCACTTTGCCGACAAAGGTCTGTATAGTCAAAGTTATGGTTTTCCCTGTAGTCATGTAGATACCAGAGCTGAACCATTAAGAAGGCCGAGTGCCGAAGAATTGGTGCTTTTGAATTAGAAGACTCTTGAAAGTCCCTTGGACGGCAAGGAGATCAAACCAAGGACTGATACTAAAGCTCTAAGTGGCCATCTGATGTGAAGAGCCAGCTCATTGGAAAAGACCCTGATGCTGGGAAAGATTAAAGGCAAAGGAGAAGGAAGCAGCAGAGGAGGAGATGGTTAGAGAGCATCACCGACCCAATGGACATGAATTTGAGCAAACTCTAAGAGACAGCAGAGGACAAGAGCCTGCCATGCTGCAGTCTGTGAGCTTGCAACTTAGTGCAAGCAGATGCAACTTAGTGAATGAACAACACATATGTTTATTTTTGTTTCTTTATATGGAATCATAAATTGTCAGAGCAGGAATTTTGGAGCTTTATGTTTATCTTTCCTTTTTGATTATGTCTTAGGTGGAAAAGAAATATCTGTCACTCCTTTTTACCAACCACGAGTCATGTCTTTTTCTCCTTTCCCATTAATAGAGTTCAAAATCTTAAATCTAACTTAATTTTTCACTCTTTGATTATTTCTGTGAATTGCTCTGGTGAAATTTTATTCAGTTCCCTTTTTTACAAGTGGAAGCCATGAATACACTTCCATGTTTCTCTGGACAAATGAAGAAATCTTACTGTTTTCTAGAATTTGTGTGCATTTGTGTGTGCTCAGTCACTCAGTCACGTCCCAACTCTTGGCAGCCCCATAGACTGTAGCACACGAGGCTCTTCTGTCCATGCGATTTTCCAGGCAAGAATACTGGAGTGGGTTGCCGTTTTCTCCTGGAGGGAATATTCCTGACCCAGCAATCAAACCTGCGTCTCCCACATTGGCAGGTGGATTCTTTACCACTGAGCCACCTGCGAAGCCCCTCTAAACATATTCATATACTCTTAATCCTATAACTTTACTATTCACCCTGGAGTACAAATTCCTAGGAATCTATAAAAATGTATTAGTAAGTGTAGATAAGTAGAAGATAAACTGTCCTTTCCAAAACCTAGTTTACTGGAATATTTTTTAATGGCAAATTCTCAACTTGGTGCTCTCAGGAAGTTGCGTCTCAAGCTGTATTGACCTAGGAGGGGAATCACGTTTTTGTTTATGAGCCACTGTGCCTCAGCTGCCAGTGTAAATCCTAAGTAGAGATTCTTACTTGCAGTGAATATTGGAAGACTTGAGGTTTTGCGTAACAGGGCTCCCAGGGTTTATGATAGTTTCATCAGAGTAAAACAGGAAGAGCCGCTGGGCTGTGAAAATAAAATATCCCAGTGACACTGGTTTCACTGCTGGTGTGTGAAAGGGATAGACTACATGTTATTTATCAGGGAGATCTACCCAGCTAAACAGTATTTTTTGAAGATACAGTATTACTAGTTTATCAATCTGTGTATGTGTTTAATCTCTTATTGAACAAATTAGTTTTTGTTGTATTTCATGTGACTAGTATGTTTTATTTACTAATAAATCCTGATAATAAGAAAATAGTGAAAACTGGTTTTTTAAATTTTTACTTCAGTAACATTTTAAAATCTAATTTAAATTTTTATTTTAAATTAAGGCTATGGATTAGTGTTGTTCAAGCATCTGTTCAGTCAGCAAATATATGGTTTTAATAACAAGTGAAAATGCCAAGATATTGAAGGACATGTACAACATGAAATCATTAAGAATTATCTTAAATCTTGCTGTCTTTGGGACTCCATAAAGTACAGTACATTCCCTGGCAGTGAAGAACATAGAAGCATCCCAGCTACAGCCAATGGAATCAGTTAGAAGCAGCTACAGTTAATCTTAAAAGCATAGACTGTTCTTAGATACTTATTTACATTAAGGTTTTTTTAAATCATTGTAAAGATAGAAATAATCCTTATCCTTATGAGAGAAAATACTGAGCAAGAGCTGCATGAAGATATTATTTTTGCAGGAATATTTAAAAACTGGTCATGTGAGTTTTGCAATTGAATTTGTGATTTTGAATTGTTATTTGCAATTACAAAGAGCAGTCTTGGCAGATGAAGTTAAATAGAAAGTGAGATCAACTGAAGTAGGAAACAATCAGTTGATGATGTGCCTTCATGGTTGTTTTCAGAATAACCTTGGAAGGTAAAGATCCAGAACAGGACAAAAGTGGATGAAATCCTACATGATAAACATAGCCAAACTATTAACTTCTTGGTCTAAGAAGGACCAAGTAGGAAATGATGCATTTTATTATGCTTAAAATTGAGGCAAACCTGAAGAACTTGAGAGAATGAAGTTAGCCATTGCCTTTACACTAAGTGTTATAAACTCGTATGTTTTGTCTTCATTCAGTATATTTAAAATTATGATTTCTGTGAAGATAACACTTTGTTAAGTGATAGTAGAATAATTTAAGAAGAAAGTTAACAAGATGTAAGTTAACATTTGGAATCACTGATGAAAAAACTCCACAGTAGCCCATGGTGGTCTCTGCATCATTTACTAAGCACAAGTCACCTCACAGTGTTTCTCAGTGTTCAGTGAGGTGGTAAAAAAACAAGAGGGAGATTTAAGAAAAGCAATGATTACAATATGCTTATTTTTAGACAATTAAAAAAAAATCACTTTGGAATCATGCTGTATTACACAATGTTAGCTCAGATTAGGGAGAGATGTTAGCATTTTAAAATTCAAGATTAAATTATTTTTCTTTACAGATTAAAAAAAAACATTTTTTATTTTTCTTTACAGATAAAAAAAAACATTGTGGTGAAAAATAAAAAGCAGCATTGTGAATTAATGTTTCCTTCCTTTCCTTTCCTAGTAGCTCAGCTGGTAAAGAATCCACCTGTAATGAGTTCCCAGTTCAATTCCTGGGTTGAGAAGATCCCCTGCAGAAGGAATAGGCTATCCAACCAGTATTCTTGGGCTTCCTTGGTGGCTCAGATGGTAAAGAGTCATCCTGCAATGCAGGAGACCTGGGTTCAATCCCTCGGTTGGGAAGATCCCCTGAGGAGGGCATGGCAACCCACTCCAGTATTCCTGACTAGAGAATCTCCATGGACACAGGAACCTGGCGGGCTGCAGTCCATGAGGTTGCAGAGTTAGACATGACTGAGCGATTAAGCACAGCACAGCATAGAAAAGTCTTAGAAAAATCTAAGCTTCTCTCCTCTTTAATGGGCTTCCCTGGTGGCTCAGTGGTAAAGAATCTGCCTGCAATCCAGGAGACCCGGGTTCAATCCATGGGTCGGGAAGATCCCCTGGAGGAGGAAATGGTAACCCACTTTAGTATTCTTGCCTGAAAAATCCCATGGACAGAGGAGCCTGGTGAGCTATAGTCCATGGGGTCACAGAGTCAGACCACGACTGAGTGACTAACGTTTACTGATAAAAGAAACATGTAGAGCTGGCTTTTTTAGTTGATTGTTTTCCTAAGACCAAACTTGGTTAGAGAATAAATACAAAGCAGCTGATTTTCTTTTTTTTTCTTTTCATGGCATATGATGAGATCTGATGTTAAAAAACAAAGTTATGGGATTGAATGAAGATATTTGGTTCCAAATAGGAAAAGGAGTACGTCAACGCTGTATATTGTCACCCTGCTTATTTAACTTATATATAGAGTACATCATGAGAAATGCTGGGCTGGAGGAAGCACAAGCTGGAATCAAGATTGCCAGGAGAAACATCAATAACGTAGGATATGCAGATGACATCACCCTTATGGCAGAAAGTGAAGAACTAAAGAGCCTCTTGAAAGTGAAAGAGGAGAATGAAAAAGTTGGCTTAAAGCTCAACATTCAGAAAACAAAGATCATAGCATCTGGTCCCATAACTTCATGGGAAATAGATGGGAAATAGTGGCTGACTTTATTTTTTGGGGCTCCAAAAAATCACTATCACTGCAGATGGTGATTGCAGCCATGAAATTAAAAGAAGCTTACTCCTTGGAAGGAAAGTTTTGACCAACCTAGACAGCATATTAAAAAGCAGAGACATTACTTTGTTAACAAAGGTCCGTCTAGTCAAGGTTATGGTTTTTCCAGTGGTCATGTATGGATGTGGGAGTTGGACTATAAAGAAAGCTGAGCGCCGAAGAATTGATACTTCTGAACTGTGGTGTTGGAGAGGACTCTTGTGAGTCCCTTGGACTGCAAGGAGATCCAACCAGTCCATCCTAAAGGAGATCAGTCCTGGGTGTTCTTTGGAAGGACTGATGTTGAAGCTGAAACTCCAATACTTTGGCCACATGATGTGAAGAGCTGACCCATTGGAAAAGACCCTGATGCTTGCAAAGATTGAGGGCAGGAGAAGGCGATGACAGAGGATGAGGTGGTTGGATGGCATCACCGACTCAATGGACATGGGTTTTGGTAGACTCCGGGAGTTGGTGATGGACAGGGAGGCCTGGTGTGCTGCAGTTCATGGGGTCACAAAGAGTCAGACACAACTGAGCAACTGAACTGAACTGAAGATATTTGATTATAAGTATCTTTAGAGATTTAGTTCATTTATCCCTAATTTTTTCATGATGCTAGTAAAATAATATGATCAGTAATTATTCTTCAGTGACAGTAAAATGAAATAACCAGTGGATCAGAGATCTTTCAGGTAAAAGAAAAACGTATTTCAACTTACCAGAAGATGAGAGACTTATAAAATTTCCACCATGAGTAGGCAAAATGTTGCACCATATTGCCTCCTTTGGGCATCTCACTTCAGTGATTGTCCTTTTGGTTCTTTCATCCTTTGTAAACACCAAAACAGCACACACACGTAGCCCCCAGTGAAAGAACGCCATAGTGTTTGTTTATATATTAGGTTGATGCAAACGTAATTATAGTTTCAGGCCATGAAATTTAAATCATTATAACCAGGCTAAAATACATCTTTATTAATCAAAATAGGAACCATTACAGTCAACACATTTTTTGCCAATGAGAAATGCTTGTTTATTCCCATAGCATAAAAATCCGTGCTTCAGGATTCAGCAAACTCTTGGAAAGCGTTTTCTGCATCCTGCTGGTTATGGAAGCATTTTCCCTGCAAACAGTTGTCGAGATCCTTGAAGTGGTGGTTGGTTGGCAAGAGGTCAGGTGAATGTGGTGGATGAGACATAACTTCGTAGCCAGTTCGTCCAACTTGTGAAAAGCTGGATGTGAGGTAGTGCCGTCGGGTGGTGGTGTGGAGAGAACTGGGCCCACTCTGCTCACCAATGCTGGCTGCAAGTGCTGCAGTTTTCAGTGCATCTGATTTGCTGAGCGTACTTCTCAGATGTAATGCTTCTGCTAGGATTCAGAAAGCTGCAGTCAGACTGGCAGCAGACCACCAAACGGTGACAAAGGACCTTTTTTTTTTTTTTGGTGCAAGTTTGGCTTTGGAAAGTACTTTGGAGCTGCTTCTTGGTCCAGCCACTGAGCTGGTTTTCACTGGTTGTTGTATAAAATCCACCGTTCATCTCACATCACAATCTGATCAAGAAATGGTTCACTGTTGTTGTGTAGAATAAAAGGTGACACTTCAAAATGACAATTTTTTTTTACATGCAATGAGGCATCCACTTATCAAGCTTTTTCACCTTTCCAATTCGCTTCAAATGCTGAATGACTGTAGAATGGTCAGCGTTGAGTTCTTCAGCAACTTCTCCTGTAGTTGTAAGAGGATCAACTTCGATGACGGCTCTCAATTGGTAATTGTCAACTTCCGAAGGCCAGTCACCACACTCACCTTCAAGGCTGTCATTTCCTTTGAAAAACCTCTGGAACCACCACTGCACTGTACATTTGTTAGCACTTCCTGCACCAGATGTGTTGCTGATGTTGCGAGTTGTCTCCACTGCTTTACAACTCATTTTGAACTCAAATTTGCTTCTTGTTTAACATCATTTCCCTAGTCTAAAATAAATATAAACAGCAAATAATTATTCATTAGCAAAAAAACATAAAAGTGAGAAATGTGCATTAAAATGATGACCACATTTAGAATGTATTCCAATATCAACCTTGCACCAACCTAATATTTTAATCAGAATTCCTCAAATAGTGTGATACCAGAAGAGACAGCAATCTGCTGAATTCAGCAGTTTTTTCTGAAATGATATACTGCAGGCAAAGGGATGCTCCTTGACAATAAGACAAGTAGGGCTATTTCTTTTTCCTGCACAGTAATACTTTAGAAAAACACAGTGCAGAAGAATATAAAATTTATATGAATCTTAAAGAAACATAAGACTTCAAATAAATTTCACTGATCACTTCTGAGCATCTCCTCTCCCCCACGAGACTTCGGCCTAGTGTTTCATAGTTTCCATCCTTCTCCTCCACAGATAATGACCTTTTAGTAACTAATTTTTAGAAACACTGCCCCTATACACTTTTTCATTTATATATATTTTATATTGACAGGTCTTTTATTTTGCATTTTTGTGAAATAGTTGCACTTTTTAAAAAGGTTGTTAATTTACATGTATTTACATGTAAGTGTTTTTTATTTTCTTTGCAGATGATCATTCCTTTTCTCTGAGCTGTCGATGTGGTGGAAAATACAGTGTTTCAAAGGATGAAGCAGAAGAAGTTACACTGATTTCTTGTGATACATGTTCACTAATTATCGAACTCCTTCATTATTGCTGACATTGTTCACTAAGTGGAATTCTTTAGTGTATTCCGACACATGGAGGAGAGGCCACTCCACCCTGTCCATTCAAGCAAATGTATAAAGCTGATAAAAAAAAAAGGATTTCTTTTTTTTGTCAGCTCTATTTTTGCAGAGAAAAGATAAGACTGTCAAGCAGAGGCTACCTGGATTAAGAGAAAATTAATTTCATCATTCATATATATTTATATTTATAGATCACAAGAAAGGGGTCTTGAATTTAAATTTATATTAAATAAATTCCCACCTGAAAACTTTATTATTGGTTCATTTTCCTATTGGTACAAAGTACAAATTTTCCTTTCTTCGTGTATGTATGTCTCTTTTAATGGGTCATGCTGCTGCTGATGCTAAGTCACTTCAGTCGTGTCTGACTCTGTGCAACCCCATAGATGGCAGCCTACAAGGCTCCTCCGTCCCTGGGATTCTCCAGGCAAGAACACTGGAGTGGGTTACCATTTCCTTCTCCAATGCATGAAAGTGAAAAGTCAAAGTGAAGTCGCTCAGTCGTGTCCGACTCTTTGTGACCCCATGGACTACAGCCTACCAGGCTCCTCCATCCATGGGATTTTCTAGGCAAGAGTACTGGAGTGGGGTGCCAGTGCCTTCTCTGTTTGATGGGTCATAGAATCATCATATTCTTTTGTAGTTGCTATGTTTTTGAAGTAACTTGATATATCTAGCTGCTAAAGTAATACACCTTTTACACAACTCTCTCAAATCTCAGGTCATTAGATTAGAATCTTTGTGAATAACATGTAAGCCTAGCTTCCCCATGATGAAAGTTGAATATGGATATTCATTAGGTTATCTCAAAGTTAATAAAGTGAAATGGCAACTGTAGAAAGAAGGATAGCCCTGGAGTCAGAAAACATGGCTATTGTGTGGCTGGTATGATGAAATGGACTTTTTAAGTGTGTTCTTATTGATTATAGCTAACTATAAAGACTTTGATTTTCTATATATTTACTATTCTATGCACAGAGTAAGTCAGAACTCATTTAAAAAAATTTTTAAGAAATCTTTTATGGGATCACTGAAACTTTCTCCCTTAATTTCAAATGACTGAGCCAAGCATATGACTTAGCAGCTTTTTATTAGGTTAAATTCTTGGTATTTATTATTGGTTTGGACTTAATAAGACTAGTTACTACTCTACTTTGTTAATGTAGCTAAAGTATTGAGGCATATTCAAGAGGAGTAAATTATTTTCATTATACCTATACAACCAAAAATTTGAAAGTGAGGTTGTTCTAGGTTTTCCCTAAAAATACTTTTATATCTAAATTTAGATGACTTATTTTGGATTATATTTTTATCCATATATTTTGAACAAATATAGCTTCCAGAGTGTGTGGTGCTTATTCTTTATATTTAACAATTAAAAATAACTAAAATTGAATAACAAATAGTTTATTAGTAAGTACATGGTTTTAGTGACAGTAAACTCATTTGAACAGAAGACAATAATCAAATCAAAAGAGTAAATGTTTGCTACTCATCAGAGAATCTGTGACCATTAGGGCTGTCACGTAGAAATCCAAAATCATTCAGAGGCCAAATCTGTAAAATCAAATGTGATTGAAGACAATAAAGCTATGTTATTAGCATCATCATATTTCCCTTGTCATCCCTTTCTCCTTATTCTACAATCAAGAACAAATTTTCCACATCAAAATAACACTGTAGAAAGTAAATCTGTATTTGTGTACATACTTAAAATCTAAAATGTGCAACATTCAAACATTATATAAGAAATAAGATGTTTATGTGTGTATATTTTCTTTCACAACTGTCAAAATTAACTGTAAGCCTAAGCACTTGAGTATAACATCTGCTTAAGTGTAAAAAATCCTGTAAATTATCCAACAGCACCAAGTACTCATGTCTGTTTTTCTCCTTACTGCCTGTGACAAAATGGAAAGGCCAACAACAATAATCTTTACTCTGACTCAGTGATTTACTGCAGTGATGCACATGACTCTTACTAACTTACTAACAACTGGGACATCCCTGCATTCCACCTAGCTGGACTCTAGACTGCTCTTCTGCAAATGCATATTAATATGTGCCCTGGGTATGAATATGATTAGAAAAGTTGTATGAGAGAAAATTAAAATTTTGGAAAGTTAAAAGCTTCTTATGCTACCACTAAAGTAATTTGAACTTTGTTATTCAAACAAAAATATTCTCAATTACCTGTGCTAATGGGGGAGTGGTAATGTTTATTATAGCTATTATGGTTAACATGTTCCTAAGGTGTAGCCATTGTAACAGCCTAAAGATTTCAAAGATCATTTGAAAGAAACTGGTTTTCTTTTCTTGTTTTTTTTTCCCCAGCTCAGAAAAGAAGCCTGCATCTTAAGCAGAAAACAGTAGTACCTTAAGGAAGATTCGTCCTCGTATTAGTCCATATGGAACAGGTCCATAGTACCTGGAATCTGTAGAATTCTGTAGATTATCACCTTCTAACCAGACATGACCCTTTGGCACCTAGAATTAGAGAAGAAAGCACCCCCTTTCAAAACAAATATGGATACTATGAATAAAAAAATTATGTCTTTTGGAGGTAGCAAGGAATGTCCTAAAGTTCTTTTGTAAAATATAGTCAGACCCTATGGTTTGCATTTTTGCTATTATCTCTGTCAAAATAAAATAAATTTTACTAAATATTAGTAAGGAGTATTAATATTTCAACTTTTAAAAAGACCTATCTCTTTTGCCACATGGTTCCCAAACATTAATTTGTTATACAAACCCCAAACTGAGGTTATGAGAGATCAAAACAGTGTGACAGGGTCATTAATTTAATAGACTTCAAAAGAGGTCATTAGGATGCTGACTGAAAATGTGCCCCCCTGTCTCAATAACAGCATAAGCAGGGCAGCCACTCACTTAGCAACATCCTGGGGCCAATACCAAGGCCAGACCTATTAGAATGTTCATGATGAAATAAGTGGTAATTGATTGTGACATCAATTACAAATAATCTCATCATTTTATTGGAGTGGGCTTGTCAGAATTCTAATTAAGATCCTTGTTCTGCCTTTGTACAGGCCATATCTTCAATGTATTATATACTTCAATAATGACCATCAAGAACTAGAAGGACCTATTATAAAATCATCAGTTGTGAAATTAATGATGGTGACCCTCTACTAAATGAAAAGATCTTATATATGTCCTGTGTATTAACTGGTAAATAACATAAATTTAAATTTTTACTCAATGACAATCATAAGCATATTTAGAACATGTTACTGTAAAAAGTGCTCTGTGATATGAGACATTTGCCTATTAATGTCTGTTCAATATAAACTTTAAAAATTACTCTCCACCAATTGTTTTTAAAATTGTATTTTAAAGTTTCTTTTTTTTTACAGTTTTTGTTACCCAAGAAAGCTGAACTACTGACTAGCCAAAACGATCTATTGGGAAGGAATTAATTTTCACTATTCTTTTGACTGGTTATTACCTGGGAACCTTATGTGAAGAAAAATAGCCCTATTAGGTTTAGTAAGAAATGACCAACTTTTTAAATGTCACAATTTGTTTTTTTAAAGACCATCTTTTAGAGCAGTTTTAGGTTCACAGCATGAGAAAGGTACGGAGATTTCCCGTATGCCTCCCACCCCCCACATGCGTGGCCTCCCTATTACTGCCATCCCCCACTAGAGTGGCATGTTTGTTACACCTGGTGAACTCACACTACCATCATAATCACCCAAAGTCCCACAGTTTACTTAGGGTTCACTCTTGGTGGTGTACATTGTGAATTTGGATGAGTGTACAACATGGATCCTCTACCACAGTATTATACAGGATATTTTCACTGTCCCCCAAATCCTTTGTGATCTGCCTATTTCATTTCTCCCCTCACCTCCACTGCCATCACCTCTGAATTTTAACTTTTGGAAAAATTAATTTGTATAAGCATGTAAAATATGAAGTACACTTTACATCAGATATAATTTTGGAATGTCTTTATGTAGAAATATTAGCCCAAAATGAATCAAGCTAAATATTTTCATTTAGATACACTTAAGTGTCAAATCTATTTGAAGAGAAAGAATAAAAGTGTTTTGAAAGAATATCAGATATTGTAAGATCATTAACTCCTACTGGTGGAACTACTATAGGTTCTAGGGACAATAGCATAGTTAGTTCATACCTATATCGTAAGTTGATTTATATGCTGTGAAGCATAAGGCTGCTCAAATAGAAAAATGAGTACATCTCAGGTCACAGATGAAAACAACAAAATAGTATATCTGGAAATAATATATGTGGGCTTCCCAGGTAGCTCAAATGGTAAAGAGTCTGCCTGCAATGCGGGAGACCAGAGTTCGATCCCTGGGATATCCAGGGAAGATCCCCTAGAGAAGGGCATGGCAACCCATTCCAGTACTCTTGCCTGGAGAATTCCACGGACAGAGGGCCTGGCGGGCTGTATAGTCCATGGGGTCTCACAGGGTCAGACATGACTGAAGCAACTAAGCAGCAGCAGCATAAAGTACACAAATCAAGGGAGCAGCCTCATCACTGATGGTACCTTTAATAAGAGCTTCTCTATAAACTCCCTGGTGGCTCAAAGGTTAAAGCATCTGCCTGCAATGCGGGAGACCTGGGTTCGATCCCTGGGTCGGGAAGATCCCCTGGAGAAGGAAATGGCAACCCACTCCAGTATTTCTGCCTGGAGAATCCCATGGACGCAGGAGCCTGGTGGGCTACAGTCCACAGGGTTGCAAAGAGTCGGACGTGACTGAGCGACTTCACTCACTCACTCACTCACTCTCTATAAACAGGAAAACCTTCAAGTTTGAGTCTTAAAATCAGTCACCTTTGCTGACCTACCCCTCTATCAATTACTATCAATTCATTATGTTTGAAATTACTTTTGGAACACATACTGATTTTTGATATGGGGTAAGGGTGTACACTTTAAAATCAATTTTATAGACATATACTTTACAGTAAAATGGGACTCATTTTAAGTTTTGACAAATGTGCACTCCTGTGTAATTACTTACCACAATCAAGATGTAGAACATTACTATCATGCCAAGTTCCCTCCTTTCCAGTCAACCTCCCACCCCTATACTTGGTACTAGGCAACCAGCGATCTGTCTCCTGTTACTAGAGCCTAGTTTAACTTGTTCCTAAATCTCATACAAAGGAGACTGCATGGTACATACTATTTTGTGTCTGGCTTTTGTTGAGCAGTTTTTAAATGATTAATACCTGTTACATGTATCAGTCTTGCATTTCTTTTTACTGCTGAGTATTGTTGTTCATTTGCTAAGTTGTGTCCGACTCTGTGACCCGATGTACTGTAGCTTGCGAGGCTCCTCTGTCCAGGCAAGAATACTGGAGTGGGTTGCCATTTCCTTCTCCAGGGATCTGGGGGGTCAAACCCGTGTCTCCTGCCCAAGCAGGTGAATTCTTAACCACTGAGCCACCCGTGAAGCCCTTCTGAGAATATCCCATTGTAAATCACAGTATTTTTTCCCATGAACCTGTTGATGGATATTTGAGTAACCTGCAATTTTTGGCTATTAAAAATAAAGCACTGTGAACACTGATGTATACACATCTGTTTTTTTCCAGTAAATACGTAAGGGTGGAATTTCTGGGTCGTAAGTGTACGTTTAACCTTAAACTTTTCTAAAATAATACCATTTCACATTCCCAGCACCAGTGTATGTGTGTTTCTGTTGCTTTATAACCTTGGTATTTTCAGTTTTTAAAAGTTTTGCCTGTCTAGTAGGCTACTTTGTTATCACACTGTGGTTTTCACTTGCATTTCTCTTAAGTATGTTTCCTAGTACCTATTAGTATATCTTTTGTGAAATGTCTACTGAAAAATATTTTGCTCATTTTAAAAATGAATTCTTGTTCTTCATTTAAGAGGTCTTTTTTATATACCTTGAGTACAAGTCTTTTGACAGGTATTGCAAATATTTCTTCACAGTCTAGGATCTTTTGTAAAGACCATATAAATTACACTCTTAAAATTTCACTTGGTTCTTTCTTCTATTTAGCACTTCTTCCCTTCTTATATTTACCCTCTAGATCCTTGAAAGTATTTATAATTAATGTTTTAGAGCAGGTGTCCCAAAGTTTCTAGGATCTAATGCCTAAGGATCTGAGGTGGAGCTGATATAATAATAATAGAAATAAAGGGCACAATAAATGTGTTTGAATCATCCTGAAACCATCCCCTGCGATCAGTGGAAAAACTGTCTTCCAGGAAACTGATCCCTGGTGCTAAAGAAACTGGGGACCACTGTTTAAGAGCACATGACTATTACTTCTGTCATTTATCTCTGTCATTTCTGGATCTATTTTTCTTCTGTCATGGGTTTCATTTTCCCACTTCTTTACATATCTGTGACTGAGCTGAACACTCATTTGTTGAGCGGATTTTGTTTTAAGACAGCGTTGAATGTTGAGGAGGTCTGTTTGGTTTTTAGAAGGCAGTTAAGTTTGTGAATCAGCTTATTCCTTTCAAGCCTTGTTTTTAAGTTGGGTCTCATACTGACTATTCCAAGGGCTAGTCTAGCCTACTCCTAAGGCATGATATTCCACGGTCTCTTCTGGATACTCTGGATATTCAGTGAGATCCTTCCCCTGTGGCTGGTAAAAACTCCAATGGCTCTCAGCCCTGTGTGACCTCTGGAAATTGCTAGGCTGATCCCCACTAGTTGTTCTTTGCTCAGTCTCTAAGTTTCACCATGCCTGCTAATTTGCTTCAGTTGTATCTGACTCTGCAACCCCATGGACTGTAGCCTGCCAGGCTCCTCTGTCTGTGGGATTCTCCAGGCAAGAATACTGGAGTGGGTTGCCATTTCCTCCTCCAGGAGATCTTGCCGACCCAGGGATCGAACCCGGGTCTTCTACATTGCAGGTGGATTCTTTACTGTCTGAGCCACCAGGGAAGCCCAAATTTCACCATATGTGGGCACAATTTAGTGTTCAGCCCCAAATCCAAGAGAACACTTGTGCGTATTTCTCAAGATCATTCTGTGGCTCTTTTCTCCCTAGTGGTTTGATGCATAAATTCCAACCACTTAAATGTCCCTCTACCCTAATCTCTGTTTCCTCAACTCAGCAACACCACTGTCCTTTGATTGAATTTTCCTTCCTCGGAACCTCTGCAAACTGCCTTAAAGGCAGAAGTAGGGGAAACTATAAGGTTTGTTCGTTTCCCTTCTCCAGGAGTCTGGCGTGTACTGCCTGCTGAACACTGTCTGAAAACACTTATTTTACATAGTTTGTCCAATTTTCCAGTTCTTTATGGAAGGAGAGCAAGTTCAGCACCAGTTACTCCATAATTGCTACATGTTCAAATTATCTAATTTTTACAGTCTTATTATTTTTTTTTTAGCATACCTCATAACAATATGAAGAGAATCCTTCTGGTTGAGAACTAAAAATTTTAAAGTAAGTAAGGTGTGATTTGGCATCTCTACCTTGATTCCCCTTCAGTGGCATCCCCTGTGTGTTTTCATTCTATCCTTTGCCTATCAAAATCTCAAAAAGATTTGCCAAACTCAGCATGCCATATGTATAAGCAAGGAAGCTGAATATGGTATTTCTTGCATCTCAAAGTTGACAATAGAATAAATATTCCTCAGTAGGCAGAAGTAAATAGAGTTTATTTATAGAATAGTCACACCCAGCAGACAGCTATAAGAAGGACTTGGGGCTTCCCTGGAGGCTCAGTGGTAAAGAATCTGCCTGCCAATGCAAGAGATGTGTATTTGATCCCTGGGTTGGGAAGATTCCCTTAAGAAGGAAATTGGGTCTCTCCCACTCCAGTATTTCTTGCCTGGAAAATCCCTTAGACAGAGGAGCCTGGCAGGCTACAGTCCATGTGGTCACAAGAGAGTTACAGTACTACACAATAACAATAGGACTTACATGGATACAGTCAGTGAAAAAAAATTACAGGGTATGCTTAGGTATAATTACTTTTTAAAAAAAAAACCACAAAATTTTATGTATTTCAAAATTTACATTTTTGGGACCAGTATGTATTACTTGCTGCTGCTGCTGCTAAGTCACTTCAGTCGTGTCCGACTCTGGGACCCCATAGACTGCAGCCCACCAGGCTCCCCCATCCCTGGGATTCTCCAGGCAAGAACACTGGAGTGGGTTGCCATTTCCTTCTCCAATGCATGAAAGTGAAAAGTGAAAGTGAAGTCGCTCAGTCGTGTCCAACTCTTAGCGATCCCATGGACTGCAGCCCACCAGGCTCCTGCGTCCATGGGATTTTCCAGGCAAGAGTACTGGAGTGGGGTGCCATTGCCTTCTCCCATGTATTACTTAGATAATTCAATTACATATATATGTACATACACATATATGTGTCTTAATATGCCTAGTTATTTTAGTAATACTTGTACTTTTTTAAAAAGGGAACATTGTCCATCACAGTGCAGGTCAGGAAGAGCTTTACTGAAGTAAAAACAATTTTTTTTTCTTTGCTTGTGTGGAATTAGACCCAACTCCCAATCCATACAGCAGGCGCTGCTTCTTTGCACAGTACAAGTAAATGACTGCAATTATAGTATTGTCACTAGACCTCTGGGTAACTATTAGTCTAGCTATGAACTTATTTATTTAAATAAATATAAAGTACAACACATTTTTGGTGTGGGTCCAAAACTTAAAACCTGACCTTTCTGCTCAGGTGAGTGGAGTGGAATGAAGCAACAAACAGAACAAAAATTTCCTAACTCAAAACACAGTTATTGTCTGTTGGATTAATCTATTGTGGTTATCACTAAGTTCAAAATTCAAACCAGGTAAGAAAAAAGTTCTATAGCAATATTATTATAATAAAATATTAACAGATAAAATATATTAAAATATATTTTATTTTTTTATTATAAATTTATTTATTTTAATTGGAGGCTAATTACTTTACAATATTGTACTGGTTTTGCCATACATCAACATGAATCCTCCATGGGTATTTTAAATTATTTGTAAAAAGCCATTATAACTTCCCAATTAAAGTAGAACTCATATTTATAATAAATGTTTTAGAAATGGCCAAAAGTGGAAATCCTAATTCCATGTCTTTGTTCATCATTTCTCATAACCAAAACTTTTAAAAATAGCTAATTACTTTTTCTGTTTGTACTTCTGGAAATATGCCATGACAACTTGAATGAATGCACAAGACTGAGTAAGAATATATGGAATATATGTCTACAATGCCACTTAGAAATTTTTGCTCAACTTTAAATTTTCCCAGTGTCTCAGATAAAGCTAGCTTTAGGGCTAACTTTTAAAGCATTAAAAGAACCCTTAAATCATTCTTGGTTTTTCCTTTCTACGTCAGAGGTTTACCTCCTGAGCTATGATAAAACCTAATCTCAGGGCAGGACAAAAGAATCAAGCCTCTGGTTCTCAGCTATACTTACTGAGGTCTAGTTAAGTGCCTCCTTTATAGTACAAGCAACAAATGTAATTGCCTCATGGCCTGCGGGTGTCCATTGAACAAAAGCAGCTTTTGTGAACCAACCCACAGGTGTTACCTTTCTTGATTCAAGTGAAATCTGATGAAAGAGTCCACAATATCAAATAACACATTTACTAAACTGTAATCAAACTTATTATTTGATTAAGGAAAGACTGATTAAGTTCTGACTAAAGAGTAAGATATTTGTATGCTCAACCTTTCAAAAGTTTCAAAAAACAGGAAATCCTAGTAACAGACTGATTTTTAATTAACTCTCTGTTTGCCAGATATTTAAAAATTTATAATCAGCAAAGGCAGGATATGCACTGGCCTTATTATTGTTCATGACTCTTTAATGGTTCTTCTAAAATGACTGTGAATGTAAAGAAAACAATAATTACTGAAGAAACAAAAATCATAAAGGTAATAAGGGTGGGGGGGGGTAAAGCTTCTGAAATCCTTTTTTTACATGACTTTTTTTCCTGGAAAAAGGAAATGGACAGGCATATAAACTGTAGTCATAGTAAGATGCTATGCACACAAACTAGTGGAGAGAATGCTTGTGAAATGAGATAATTTATTAATTATATAGTTTTAAAGAACTTCACACACAGCCCAGTATTTGTATGACTCATGCAAAGGCAAAACTGGGAACACCATCAGTAAATTATTGTTGGAGTTTACCTTCCTATATAAGCCACCAAAACGATAAAGACATGCATGTCAAAAAGAAAAACATTAAATCCCCTGAGAGGCAATCACGTAGAAGTTTTTAAGAACACAAAACTGAGAAAACATTATTAATCTTTAATTTTGTAAAATGGTGCTGTCCCAAGTGTCAGTTATGGATGGGTATCTTTGAAAGCAAAACTCAAGAAACAGTTTCACTCAGATTCTATTTTTAATGACATTCTCCTTGCCACAACTTTTTGCCCATACTTGTCTCCCTGAGTAGACTATCTGGGGAGGGAAGTGCTCCCAAATGCATGACTAAGGGATTAACATGTATAATGCCCAGGCGTGACACGTTAACACACTGATTATTTCAATGGATACTATTTCTATGCAGTCTTGCTTCTTTTTCTCCCCATTTAAATTCTGACTTATTACTATCCTTCATTCCCAGGAGCTGTAATTGTCTTTCCCTACTTAAAAATGGCGCCACTTTAGGTTCATAGCCAATTATCACTAAAGAGGAATTTACACAAAAGTTCTAGTAGACTACACCTACAGCACTGGGGTGAGGGTAATGATGAGGGATGCTTTCAACCAACAGGTTCTCTTTCATTACTGAGCATCTCCCTGCTGAGCAGGTTTAGAGCTTAGTCTAAGACTTGACTTGCTCATTCTCATAGCTATTGCAAGCTAAGCTCCTTCATCATCTCCTTCAGTATTCAATACCTCCATCCAGCCTAAATAGGAATCTCTGGGGCTGAGTTCAAACTGTAGGTCTGCCACTTACTAGTTAAACACCTTGGACAGGTTATTTAAACCTCATCTATAAAACTGGGACTAGTTAAATGCCTTACAGAAATATTCTAAAAAACAAATAACACATAAGGTTCCTGGCACCCAGTAAGCACTCACTAAATATTAGCTATTGTTATTAACATTTGCTCCAGCTGCTGGATGAATGATGCCTGCCGGGCTTTCTTTATTCCTGATTTTTTATGCAGTCTATCCAGTTCTCTGCAAAGTGAACTGTGCTTTGCAATTTCACTTTCGTTATGCTTTTGGCCTTTTTCTTTTACACTATATTCAATTATATAGTTCTGGTACTAGCCAAGACTTTGAATTGAATCCATTATAATTAAAAATGTACATTAATTTTGAATAGATGCCATATTAATTATGCCAACAGATTTAATGGAATTTAATGAAATTCAGTTTTTAAGACCAAATCATCCAAATGTAGCAAAGAACAACATTTTAATATTTTAATAGGGATCTTTTCCAAGCAATGTTTATTGACTATCAAATACCTAAGCTCTTCCTTATGAAGCACTTACTTCTTCAGAACCATCTACCAACTTGTCAGAAGGCAGAGGAATGGGGAATTAGATTTTTTTTCCCCCTTAGGACAATGGATTATCTCACTCTCTGACTTCTTTTTTGTTCTATATGTAACAAGGTTACCTGTTGTGTATTTGGATTAGTATTTAAAAGAAGTACCTTACATTCTCATTTCAAAACTATGTCAGTACTCTCATTTTAATATAGCCTGATGTCCACTCTGGTTCTCATAGTCCAAAAGATGAGCCTAATTTAATGAAACAGGATATTTGAAAGAGCAGTAGAACATAGTGGTAAATATGTAAATAGTGAGTTTTCTCATGTTCACAGAAAAAGTCTAAATAATTAGTAAATCAGATGCTTACTATAAAGAATATGTGCTAATAGATTTCCACCAAATATTCCCACTGAATTATTCCTGGGACTTCAAATAATTCTTCCCAGTCAAAATTCATCCCTATATGGATTTATTCCTGTAGATGAATCTCCATATCTCTTTTCAATTTCTTATGGCCCCAATGTATAACTGCTTCATACAGAGATTGGCTAGAAAACTGATTTACACCTGAAATGGAACTATAAATAAAAGATTCAAAGTATTCTTGAACTTGGCATTACTAACGCCTTAAAAAAGTGTTGTGCTGCATGATTTCCTTTGATACTTCTCCTTTTTATGTTTTATTAAAAACAGAATTCTAATGTCCCATACCCTGGAAGTTATTTAGAATAACATGTAGCTTTGCGAATACAAAATTGCAAAATAGGCAGATGGACAACACATGATTTTTTTTTTTCTGCGTTAGTGTTAAGATATGAAGAGAACAGCTAAAGATCTTTAAAAAGGTTGATCTCTGGGGGCTAGAAGCATCAAAACATTGTTTTGACTAACAAGACATCATGAAAATATACTGTGGACATCAAGGAGGGAATCGTGTAACACCCAGACATCATTCTGGGAAAGCACTTGTTTTCTTCTCACTTCAATTCCATTGCCACTGTACTCATTTTAAGTACACTCAACCATAAGCCTATTACACAGGCTTCCAGAGTACTCCAAAACTGACCCAAGTTTTTGGCTCTAACAACAGAGATAGATGATGCATTTCTTCCAACACCCAATCCTGTTTAGACATTCTCCTAATCTTTCTCCGAACATTTACTGGTTTCCATTCTTAATGTTAATTGTCTCAATTATGTCTTACAGCCTATTTATTAACTGGGCTTCCTGCCTCTGGCCTCTCCTATTGCGATCATCCTTTATTAAACTATCCTTGATTAGTCTATATTAGTATCAGGGTGATCTCTTAAAAACTAAGTCTGATTATGTTACTCCCAGGACTTCCCTGGTGGTCCAGTGGTTAGAATCTGTGCTTCCACTGCAGGGGCATGGGTTCAATCGCTGGTCTGGGAATTAAGATTCTGCAAGCCATGCGCTGTGGCCAAAATAAAGTAACTCCCCTGCTTGAGACATGCAAGGAATTCAACCCTGATTATCTTTTCACTTTTATCTCTTTTTGCTAGTCATCCCTCGCCACTGTATGTCCCAGATGTAGGAACTTATTTTTCACAGCTGCCCAAAGCACAGGGCTGCACTCCCTTCTAGAACCTAAATATGCTGCTTGCTTGGATAAGGATCTTATCCAAGCTCCCACTTATCCTTTAGAAGTTCAACTTTGACCTCCCAAGTCTGGAGTAATCCTATCCACCCCAGTGTAGATGAATATCATGTTACACCATTTTGTAATTCCTTGTCTGCTCCTCCAACTTGACTACAAATTCTTAAAGCTGTATTGTTCAACATGGTAGCCACTAGTAACATATGTCACCATTTAATCTTACAGATTATATAAAACTAAAAATTCATTTCCTCAGACACACTAACCATGTTTCCTGTACTCAACAGCCACATGAACCTAGAGGCTACCACACTGGACAGTGCAGATACAGACTACTCCATTTTTGCAGGAAGTTCTATTGGACAGCCAGCAGGCAGGGACTTACCTACTCTAACATGGTGGAGACCCTCAAGTAAATGTTCGGTAATGTTTGGAATTAATGGAATTAGTGAATTCATGAATAAATAATAGGAAAATTGTGAAGTTATTGTCTGGCAAATGTGCCCACCCTGGTAGCCTCCTAAAGGCCTTTTGCTGAAGTCTTCTCTCCGTCCTCCTAAGTCCAGTGGTTTCCCCTGCTCCTGAGGCACAGTCTCATTAAAGACGCCGCCTGGTGCTGGGATTTGTTTGGGGTTAGGTGTATTTGCAGTTAGGGTCAGAAGTCCATATCAGTCTATGTGCCCAGACCTACCCTGACTTTCTTGACATAAGGGAAGTCAAATTTCAAGTCTCTTCTGATGACAAAAGGTTTCTCTAATCCTTTCTGATTTAGAGATTTAAACACACAATGTACAGGAAGTAGATCAGAATCTTGAGTTACAATCTTAGAATTTTAAGTTACTCACCCTATGGTCTTAAGTACTTTGTTTCCCTTCCCTGTTGGCTCTGTATGTGTATTAACAGTAGGGATGTAAACCAGCTATGCCAAACTAAACAATTTTGACATTTGCTTAAAATAGTTACGAAAATTCCAATCCAGGAGGAAAGTACGTTCAGATATCTAGGTGAGCAGTATCATGGCTTGTAATGTCAGTATTTTCCAGCTAATCTACTATCTGCAACTGTTTTATAACATGCATACTTGCTTTTAAATCCGTAATTCCTCTTTTCCATTCTTATTTTAGGTAAAGACTGGTAGATGGAGAATGTTTTTATAGATTAAGTGGGTCACAGAAACCTGTAGGATTTTAATTACCCAAAGTGCTAAGAGAAGAATTTCATTCAGTTGTTTATTTCAGAAGACATCTGACTATGTTCCACCTGGTCAACGGCAGCTTTCCAGAAGCCACTCAGAACACATTCTCTTTACTACTATCAGAGTGCGAGTCTGTCTAGATGCTGACGTTGAACAGTAGCGTTACAATTTCATGCTCAGTAATTTTTCCCAATTACTTTTAAGCAGCCTAAGTATATACAGGTCTCATATAACATGTAGATAAAACTACACGTAATACGGCATTTTACTGAATTGCATAAATGCCTCCCCAGAATCCCACCAATGGCACTGACTTTCCAGTTCTGAGTGGTTAAAATATTTTCAGGTGAGCAAAACATGCTAGTTTCAGGAAGAGTTGCTACTGTTTCAACAGAAATGTCGATTTTCACAAATACATATACATACAAATACAGTTCTGTAAAATAATATTTTATAAACTACATATTATCGTTGAGCTAAGATCAAAATATTCTGAAAATGTTCAGGGAACACATCAGAAAATGCTTAAGTACTGAGGGCCTCAAAGATGATTCTTTAGTGTTAACATCAGAAGAAAAACACCTCAGAATTGTAAACACTAAGTCAAATTTATCTTCACAGTTGTGTTAGCTATAGGATGAAAAAGTCACGTCATCTCCGCAGTGAACTTCACTTAGCAAAAAAGTAAACAAATTTCCTCTGCATCAGCTGCAATCAAGGCATTAGCAGTATGCCATGATTGATTACCCTGGGAGCCGTTGCTGAGAAATGGATGTGAAGCACAGGTTTTTATCACTATAGTCTGCAAAAAGCAAGTCCCTTGTTTAGATATCCTAGTCGTAATAAGTGACATTATTAGGTAGTTCTTCTATTTAAATGACATAAGGATTCAGTGTATCAGCAGCTTATAATAAATAAGCCCTTTCAATCTGAGGAGTCCTCTCCCTACAAAGAAGTACTTTTGCTGTTTATAATACAAGTGGCAATAGAAGACCATATGGTCGTGACTTTTAGCTAAAGTAAATGACATTTAAACAAACAGAAAAACAGCATTAGGATATTCAAAGATGTGGACTATAACCTAAATACACAGGGCACATTGGGAGTTATCAGTGTTTATAAAGTGCCCATTTTCTAATGTTGTCCAATTATTTTTCAGCTTGCAATTTTATATAAATACTTCTCAGTATACAGTAAAAAAGCTTTTTACCAGCATCTTATCCCATTTCAAAGTTTTCTTTTTAAGAACACTATAGACCACAGCATGCTTAGAATATTTAATCAGTTCTTTTTGAAATGTAAAACTATTTCTTACATTTCTGCCAATAACAAGGTTATAAAGGTATAAAATGTTACAAATTGTTATAAAATGTTATAAATAAGTTACAATAAAGTATACTGTTACTAAGATACTCTATAATACAAAAGAAAAATGTAAGAAATATGTAGGGCAAAAGCAAAGTAGCCAAGATGGCATGGTCAGGCGCTCTTGCCCCAAGTTTTGTAAATAAAGATTTTGTAACAGCTGAGATCACTGATAGCTTTGTGCATGCTCATCAGGAGGTACTCGGTAGTCCACAGGCTACTGTTGGTGTGTAAGCACGTACAAGCTTCACCTGGAACGCCCTGGTGGACTGCGTTATGGTTATGTTTTGGCTGGTGCTATGGCTGCTCTGTCAGCCAGGAGAGAATAAACGTGTCTGCAGTTCCTGTGGCTTCTCCAGTCTTCTTCCAGGCTCTTAGCTCCCTCCTCGCCTACCCTGGGTTTAAAGAACAGTGCGCACAGTGATACAGAGTGAGACAAGTGGCGTAGTTGGCAGGATCAGGAGACAAAATACTACATTTCTCATCCACCTACTCTACTGTGGTAACAAACCAGGATTTTATGAACATTTCACCTTTTGTGTATGACACTGGAATCCATGTTATCGAGAACCAAAAAGCTTTATATAACTGGATCTTTGATAGGTCAAAAATAAAAGAAAATTTTCTAATAAGTACAGATGTTTTCTTTAACAGTAGCAGAAGACTGCCATGTTTTAACTATAGGAAAATACTGAAATCTCCATAATCATATTCCTACTACCATGCTCGTTTCCAATACAGAGTGGCCGCTATGGCTGAAAAACTGAAATTCAATAAATAGAGTTTTAATTATTTGAAACATTTAGAAAAAGAGAGTCTTCATTTTATAACAACCAAACACTGGAAAGCAGTTTACACTTAAAGGAAAGTTTACCAACTTCCAGTAATAACTTATCCATCCTTAAGCTGCCAACCAATATAAGGATCAAAAGGACAAAATATCTGCAGAGTAGTTAAATATGTCCAAAAGCACATCATTTCTACTGAAATGTAGAAAACTCTCTTTACCACACCACTTAATTAGTGGGTACTACATGTTGCAAAGGCAACTTTAGCCTTCATAGTAACAAAACTGCCATACCATTTCTGGGAAATTATATCTTCCCTAAAAATGAGAGTAAGGTAGCAAGTCCAAGGTACCTCAGGTTCCACCATTCCTTTAGAAGAGTTAGACAAGACCAAATTCAGAGTACTCCAAACTAAGTCGTTCAGAGGCAGGTAGATTTTTAGTCTGCTCTAATAAAAGGACTAAAATCTATCAAACAGAAGTCACTTAGGGAAATAAACATTTAATCAGCATAATGCTATCCTGGCACAAAGTAACAGGGGCATTCCAGTATTTTCTACAACTTTCACCTGCAATTATGCAAGATGGTCAAGTAGCCCTACCATGGAAGTTAAGTGCAGTTTTCAAGTATTCTATGAAGACTAGGATGAACCCAGATTGGCCAATTCAGTATTAGCATACAATGTGTTGAAGTACGGGAACATCTATATCACTGAAAAAGAGAACATCATGCACTTTACTCCAGAGCAAGTCTGCAGGAGAAACCAGAAGAAGAAACTGAGTAGAACAGAAACTAAAAGAAACGCCGTCAGACTCTAGTTATATGGACATTTGTCTAAACTTCAAGTATTTTTAAAGTATCTACCAGATGCCAAATAGAAGATTAGGAGTTGGGGAATTAACTGAGATGAAAACAAATCCCTGCCATTAAGAATCTTATATTCTAGAGCAAGGGTCAGCAAATGTTTCTGTAAAACACCAGACAGTGAAGAGCCCAAGCTTTGCAGGCCATAGAGTCTCTGTTACAACAACTCAATTCTGCTGTTTTAGTGAGAGTCCCAGACCATACAGAAATGAATGAGTGTGCCTGCGTTCCAATAAAACCTTAACTACAAGAACAAGGAGCATGAAGGGTGTGGGTCTTCTAGGCTATCAAAAGGACCATGGCTTTTATTATGAGACGGGGAGCTACTGGGCTTTTTGGGCAGAAGAGTGTAACATTATTTCTATTAAAAAGCATCATTATTAAAAAGGATGATTTCAGCTACTATGTGAATAGTAGGGATGCAAAAAGTTGGGAAAGATAAAAACAGAAAGAGAAGATCAGAAGTTATTACAAGAAAACAAGAGTAAGATAAATTTGTCTTGCACCAGGATGTAGTGGTGATGGTGGCAATGTGTGGTCGAATTCTACTTTACAAGATATTGGTTCAGTTCAGCTCAGACGCTCAGTCATGTCTGACTCTTTGCAACCTCATGGACTAAAGCACGCCAGGCTTCCCTGTCCATCACCAACTCCCGGAGCTTGCTCAAACTCATGTCCATCAAGTTCGGTGATGCCATCCAACCATCTCATCCTCTGTCATCCCCTTTTCCTCCTGTCTTCAATCTTTCCCAGCATCAGGGTCTTTTCCAGTGAGTCAGTTCTTCCCATCAGGTAGCCAAAGTATTGGAGTTTCATCTTCAGCATCAGTCCTTCCCATGAATATTCAGGACTGATTGCCTTTAGGATTGACTGGTTTGATCTCCCTGCAGACCAAGGGACTCTCAAGAGTTTTTTCCAACACCACAGTTCAAAAGCACCAATTCTTTGGTCCTCAGCTTTCCTTATGGCCGGTCCAACTCTCACATCCATACATGACTACTGGAAAAACCACAGCCTTGACTAGATGGACCTTTGTTGGCAAAATAATGGCTCTGCTTTTGAATATGCTGTCCAGGTTGGTCATAGCTTTTCTTCCAAGGAGCGAGTGTCTTTTAATTTCAAGGCTGCAGTCACCATCTGCAGTGATTTTGGAGCCCATGAAAATAAAGTCTGTCACTGTTTCCATTGTTTCCCCATCTATTTGCCATGAAGTGATGGGACCAGATGTCATTTTGAATGTTGAGTTTTAAGCCAGCTTTTCACTCTCCTCTTTCACTTTCATCAAGAGGCTCTTTAGTTCTTCTCTGCTTTCTGCCATAAGGGTGGTGCCATCTGCATATCTGAGGTTATTGATATTTTTCCCAGCAATCATGATTCCAGCTTATGCTTCGTCCAGCCTGGCATTTTGCATGAGGTACTCTGCATAAAAGTTAAGTAAGCAGGTTGACAATATACAGTCTTGACATACTCCTTTCCTAATTTCAAACCAAGATATAATCATCATGATTTGCTAATAGATTGGATGAGAGGATGAAAGAGGAAGAGAGGCAAGGATGACTCCAAGGTTCATGACTTGAGTGAGAAGAAGAATGGAGTCGCCTTTCGGTGACTGGGAATATGTGAGGGAGGATCCAGTTGTGGAAGGAAAATCAGGAGTTTAGTTTTCGACATACTAAGTTCAAGAGGAAAATATTAGACAGACTATTAGATATATGATTCTGGAGTTCAGGAAAGAATCTGTGGTTGATATAAATTTAGAACTTAAATTAGACAGTACTTAAACCTTCAAGACAGGATTAGGTCACCTTATGTGTGCGTATATAAACAAAATAAGTTTAAAATACAAACCCTTAGTTACTCCAATATTTGGAGGAATCAATAAAGGACACTCAGAAGAAGCAGAAAAAGGAGAAAACCTGAAGACAGTGGTATTCTTCAAACTAAGTGAAACCAGGCCTGAAGAACAACTACTTTAAATACTAACAGTAGGTCAAAGGGGAGGAGGACTGAAAGTTGACCACTGGATCAACAACAGATCATTCATGAGAACTGTTTCAGTGAATTCCCAGGGATCAAAGTCTAAGTGGAATGAGTTCAAAAGAGAATATAAAGTTCACAGGGGAGTCAGTAAGTATGCACAACTCTTTCCTAAAGCAGGTTATGGTGCCCAAAAGGTCTGTTTGTTTGGATGGGAGGTTTTATAGCAGGATTGTTTGCTGATACAAACTTACTGTATTTCAAAATGCCTAACTGTAACACAGTTACACTATGAATTAAAATCACAGCTTTGAACTATCACAATGTTATCCTGAGAAAGAGTATAAAGTGTTTTTCTGTGTTTCTTTATTAGCTTTATAACAAAATTTTACCATATTTCCTGAGTCTTGGCCCTATATTCCTTAGGGGAGTGGAGTCTGTGTTAAATCACCTGCTGTGCTGATCAACAGAAGAATGCTAGTTCATTTAATGCATTTCCTACCTGCTAAATGCTTCTTCCAATTAAATTATTTTTGGCAAATTAGTGGCTTCTAGCAGCTAACTGAGGAATTCCTATAGTATAGAAAGGCAAGTTATTCAAGATGTTTGAGCTGAGTAAAATTTGTTTCTTTTGAGAGCCACAAATTAAGTTCATTTCCTAGTACCAATGCTCAGCACATAACTCAAGGGAAAAAATTACTAGCCTCAATATCAGGAAAAAAAGCAAAACCACTGCAGTAACACCTTGATAAGGACTGCTTAGTTTCCAAATGCTTACTGTAAAAAATAAATCATCTTTACTGCTTGCCATATGGACTTTTGGAACTCTGGAATGAATAAAACAGCTTCACATCACTTAACTGTCTATGTTCTTTTTCGCCAACTTAAAAACAATGCTAATTCTTTGATACGCTAAACTCTATATTCTAGGTTCCAAATGAAAATTTTGGTGTTTTGCTTTCTGAAGCACCTACTTAAAAGAATGTTGTTGTCGGGTTTTTTTTGGCCTGAAATTCAAAACATATTTAATATACATCATCCTTATTATGCAGCTCAATCAAGATCTGAATAGCATTGTCTTCATAACTTATAAACAACAAATATTTTTCTGAAAGGGTGCACAGATATGGGAAAGAAACCCCTTTCATAAAATACAGCACCAGTCTGCTTCTGAGGTAGCTGGAAAAGGGAACACTCTAGAAGGGCAGATTGCAAACAGTTTGGATATCGCTCCAGAGTGCTCCAAACTTGGATGAATTTTTGTTATAAATCACCTTGATTAATGGAACACATCTGCTAAAGTAGTTCAGTAATAGCTACACAATTCTCATGGTTTAAAAAACTCAGCCTAGAAAAACTGGTAGAGGTGGGAAGCCTTCAAAAATCACTGGCTTGTCTTTAGAACTAATACTAGCCCTGATCAGAAATAGCTGCCTTCCTTTTTAAAAATGTTTAAGACAAATACATTGTAAGCGAAGTACAATTTGAGGAGATGGGAGCAAAAGTAAGAATAGTAAGTGGAGGATACTTGGGGAGAAGTAGTACTGGCATAGTAAAAAAATACAAATTTTTCAATAGACCCAGGCTATCTGTGTTTGAATTCCAACTGTTTCTCTTATTAACTGTTTGAAATTGAGCAATTTATTTAACCTCCCTGTTGTTCAGTTTTCCTGTCTCTTAAATGCCACTACTAACTACCTGTACTGGGTTACTGTCGTGATGATTAAATAAACTAATCCTTGAAAGAGTTTCAACACTTACCCTGTACTTATTCTGGTACAAAGTAAATACAGGCTAAGTGTTGACCAAAATTATCACAGTTGTTTGTACGTTTATAACATGCACACCAAAGTGAATGGAATACATCTGGAACAAAACAGCAGTGCCCCTAACTTATCCTCTCATCCAACATAAAAATCCAAAGGATGTTTTCCTTGAAAGAATATTTATACATATGTAAAAAAATACATCTTATAGTCCCCTGGTTATTTTTTCTGATTACTAAGCAGAGATTTTATACAAATCCTTTCATCCTAACATTCCTCTTCTAATAATTTCAGAAGAAAACAACAACAGCAGTGTGCACACTGTATAAAGTACAACTGCACACAAGTACCCAGAAATTTATATGTTTTGTTATCCTTTATATGTTTTGTCATTTGTCTGTTGATAATTCTGGCCTCAGATGCTGGGAAAGATTGAAGGCAGGAGGAGAAGGGGATGACAGAGGATAAGACGGTTGGATGGCATCACTGACTCGATGGACACGAGTTTGAGCAAGCTTCGGGAGTTGGTGATGGACAAGGAAGCCTGGCATGCTGCAGTCCATGGTGTTGCAAAGAGTTGGACGGGACTGAGCAACTGAACTGAACTGAATTCTGGCCTCAAGTATATGCTTGTTGCTAAAGCAACTTAGAGGTGACTAGACTGCTTCATGAAATGATAACAGTCATGTGATGGTGAAATAATTATATAAATAACTAACATATTAGAAAAACAAAAAGATAAGTATCCATGATGAAGACCACAGAAAAATACTGATTTGTTACCTGATACTACATTTTCAACTTTAACATTAGGATCACCATCAGCTATTGATTCCTAGGATGTTTAGCACTGTAGTAATAAACATCAAAAGTGTAATAAACATTTGCACAGCTGAACCATAGTCTATTAAGGAAAGTAAATAAATAATAGGTTGATTATTTAATAGTCTATTGATCAAACTTACTTAATAGGGCAACAGAGGCTATTACAGGTAAAAATAAATATACAATGATGAAGACAATTCAACTCCTAATTATATGTTTACATTGGGGATGAAGATAAAGTTACTTAATAGATATAACAGTTCTATTAATAAACTGATAGTGACACAGAACATTTAAACAAAAGTAGAAAATAAATTTATAGTTAAAGTAAGAACAGCATATGCTGAGTAAACAGAAGGCCCTCCTTGCCCTGCCCCACCACAGCTACACGTTCTGTCTCAGCAGGCATGTGATTGGTGGAGGGGGCTGACACGTTACATGCTCTTCACTCTTCCACTCTACTGCGTCTGCTCTTTTTTCCTAACTGGGTTGGTAAGTTGACTACACCAAAAGTATACAAAATATCTATTCTGAACATTTAAACAGGATTAAAAAAAAAAACTATATGACTACATTTGATTTTACCAAATTTTTCATTATCAAGCCAGTGGAAAAACTAAGCCAGAATTCCAGATTGCATTTAGTTGTCACATCTCCTTCGTCTCCTCCAATCTACGACAATCCCTGACTTTCCTTTTTTAAAGACTTTGACACTTTTGAAGAGTATTGGTCAGTTATGTTGCAGGATGACCCTCAATTATGGTTTGTCTGTTGTTTTCTCATGATTAGACTGGGGCTGTAATTTCTTGTTACACGAATACCACAAAAGTGATGTGCCCTTCTCAGTGCTTCAATTCAGGGGCTACATTATATTGGCATGTCTTATCACTGGTGAAGCGAACCTTGAGCACTCAGTTAAGGTAGTGTCTGCCAGGTTTCTCCTCCACAAAGTTACTATTTCTCCCTTTGGAAAAATACCTTGGGAGAGATACTTTGAGACTATGCAAATCTACAATTTTCCCTCAAACCTTTGCCCAATATTTTGACACCGCTGGTGAATCCTGCCTTCAACAACTAATACTGAGATGTTTGTATGGGGCATTAAAAGGAAATAAAATACATAAATTATAACGGTCATGTTGTTTGTGATACAAACATACACTTACATATTCTTATCCTACTGAATACATCATTTTAATTTATATTCAAACATGAATAAGTTATTTTCATTTGTCAGTGTGTTCAGTTAACGTTAATCAACTGTGATACCAATGAATAACATAATTGAAATGTTACTTACATAACTATGGCTTTTAAAGAAACCTGCTGGACTACTGGTGAGAATTTTGTCTCCTTCCAAACCAATTACTCTTTTACAAATATTTGATTTTGGATCACTCGGGCTTTTTGCAACCACAATGTCACCTCTGAGGGGAAAAAGTCAAAGAAAGTCAGTGTTATTATTAAACATAAACACATGCATGACACTGCTACAATACTTTTATAAAGCAACTTAAAGCCACACCCTTTATCCTCTCACATACTAACCCTCCCATACATTTACCAGCTTTGAGAACCTCGAGACTAACTTTATGGGTCAGAATCCAAAAATGAGAGTGATGGAAAAACTATTAGAAGATTCTAAAATTTTTGACAATTCCACGAGAATTACCTTCTTGCACTGTACTTAGTCTGTTACTTCTGTGTCTAAATTTTTAGAACCAAAACTATAAAAAAGCAATTCATGTAAATATCACCAGACTAACCAAGCAAATTTTACTGCCCTGCCTGTAACACTGACTGACTCTACAGCTTATATAAAGGTAGAGACATCATCTATGTTTCTCTAGAGCTTAAAGAACTGAGAAATCGCAGCATGTAAATTATATAAACCTAGATAGTTCACAGTACAGTCAAAAGGACTTATATTTGAAGAAAAATTTTCAGAAGACTTAGCCAGAAAAAATACTAAAAGCTGTCTAAACATAAGATACAAAAAATAAACTGGCATATCATACATATAAAACCAATATGGACAGGGTTACATATGGAAGAGATGATTCGTGGAATAAGTAACAATTTGCATGTATTAGAAGACTAAGTAAGATACTTAAAATTGGAAAGGAAGGAGACAAAAATATAGGACTAATGTCCCAACCAAAAAGAATACAACACTATTTCTGCATGAAATGAGCATGAAATGAATTCTGTTGCTCACACTTGAAAGGATTTAATATATTTACTTATTGTCTCTACCAGGTTCTTAAAATAATCTGATGCTGCTTATGATAAAAGATACATATATCAAAATCAAAAGTCATAAAAATAAATGATGATGGTTAAATTAGAAACCTAGTTATTTCTATATGTAAGTATTATATTGAGTCTGAAGCTTTTTGGTAGTCAAGTTAAAAAAGAAATTATGTTTATCATCTGCCAATCATTAACTAATAAAATAAGGTTTAGTTTGAAAAATATGACAAAATTTTTCTTAACAACTAATCACAGGAAAAGATATGTATGTAAGGAAAGTAAACATAGCATCTTTATCAGAAATTTTACAGAAATTACAACAGTATTCAGAATAGTCATTTCTTCAGGCTATTCTTAATAAGAGCTGAATGCTATTAAAACACTAAACTCTATAATTTGGAGTGCAATATAAGGCTTACACTTGTTTGAAAATGGGATAAAGCATCTCTTTTCAACCAACTGGAACTATGGCAGCAGAACTGTTCAGATGAAGAAATTTGCAAACATTGTAACATATGTAACATACTATAAAGTTGATTATGGCTAGCTTTGGGGAAAGAAATGTTCTCCGTGGGAGTCTTATTCAGCTTAAGTTTGTTAACAAAAAAATCAGTATGATCCTCAAAACAAACTGCATTTGAATGGCAACATAAAAAATCATAATTTAGTCAAAGTTTTTTTATAGAAAGCATTATTACTGTAGACTGAACTTCCAGTGGTCTAACCAGATATTATAGGCAAAGAACTTAGATCAAAAAAGTTATCCTAGAACTCTCAACTCTTTCAAATAGCATTTTAAAATAAACTTAACTAAGATTCAAATTTTTCTATATCATTTATAATCATCCTTATTATTCTAATAGATTATAAGCTTTTGAGATGAAGGATCAACCTCTTACTCAACCTAACATTCTCTATAGGGTAGAGCACATCTTATAAATGAGGTGCTCATTGACTATTCAAAGAGTACGTAGTAATAAGGGATGACTGTCTCGAGCATGAAAGTTCTGTCCACTGGACTGAAAAATCCATGTGTTTTAGATACCAGATATGCAGACTTTTATCTTCCCTAAATGGATGGCTATTCTGTCTTTAGAAACAGGCAGCTAGCAAGAGTATCTCTTGTCAGGTGTCAGAGATTCCTCTGAAATCTCAGAGTTCTGTGCTGCAGATTAATGAAAAAAATATTCAGTATAGTAATATTTTTAAAGTAGAGTTACCAACTGACTACCTTGGTTGTAAAAGTTACTTTGTTATGTCTCACATAAATGCCAAATTTTGAGCTGTCTTTCCAGCTAATGGGTTCCCTGAATGAACAGAATACAAAATGAAACTTTCAAAAAAATCTTATTTACTAAATACAGTTATTTATATTATCCATCTGACTCCAGAGTATCCCCTCCAAAACAGACAATATTGAAATATTCATTCAGAAACTATGTAGCCAATGAATCCAGCTTCTTGTTAAGGATGCTTAAAGACTGTGAATTACGTGATCAGCATGGAAAACAGACGCTTGTCTTCACATTGTAGTGAACCTAGGTCTCCAGTTAATCCAAAGACTGTAATAAGTTATTTTGATACAAGGTAAAAAGAAAAGGAAGCGAGAATATAACCTGTTATATAAACTTTATTTTATTACCCCCGTATCTATCAATTAGGCATCCTGAAGTTGTTCGGGATAAAAGATCTGAAGAATTACCTAAGGCCCAAGCTAGACCATAATGCTTGAGGAAGAGAGTTTCTATCTACAGAATCTAAGATGGCGGAAGATCAGTAAATGCAAAGAATAGTTTTACACTGTTCTTAGTGATTTTCCAGTAATGTGGAATACACTATAGAAAAGGTCAATAATGAACAAGGAAAGCCTAAACCTACTTAGGCCATAAGATAAATAACAGCTCAAGTGAGTAAAATTTATATTTTCTCAAGATGAAATATAATACAGATTGACTTTTTAAGAGTTATGAAAAACTAATGGACCCCAAAATTTAAGGACTCAAAGAGGTTCTCTTTAGAAATTACATTAAATGACTAATACTTAACATCAATTCAGAAGGAATAACACTCTAGGAGTTAAGTAGAATAAATAATATCTTAAGGATTGGAAACACCATTTAGAACAGGATTTTAAAAGATTTAGTGGCCAATAATATTTGCCAAGGAATTTTGTAACTTAATATAATTAATCAGAAAACTCATAATAGATAGGATTCCTGGCTCCCAGCTATATACAGTGCTATATAGTCTAAAAGTCATCAACTGCTCATCACAGACTACAGAGATTAAGACAGTCACCAATAGAAATGCAGGATTATATTGAAAATTAAGAAATCAAATCACTAAGATTTGAATATGTAACTGGCTCCTAAGTCTCTAGTTCCTTAAACGATCCAAGAGACTGCATGTTTAGAGAGACTATTAGAATTTCTCACAGTGAGAGAAAAAATTTGAGTAAAAATTTCATCCAGTTGGTCATTAATTTGGTTATTTACAGAAGAGTTTTTAAAGCTAATGTTAAGAAACTGCAGAAAAGACACAATATATATGTGTGTTTTCACCATGAATTTAATATATTTGTGACAGAAATTTACCTTTGGATACCATAAAAATGTCGACTAAGATTTTCTGCAAAGACAATATCTGAATTTTGAATTGTAGGCTCCATTGATGGTCCAGAACACTGAAAGAGAGGTAATTTTTAAATTTAACTTGAAAACCTTTTAAAATATAAATATCTGATCAGGCTTAAAAGAAAATCAAGCAAATGTTCTTTAAACTTGGAGAATGATTTATAATAAGCTGGTAGCGCCAAGAGAAGTTCAACTCTACAGAGAAGCCAGCAAATCTGGAAACACAGGCAAAATATATTTTAAATGGTCTATTAATATTATATTATAAAAGATGAATAACATTACCTCTGGTTCCAAATTTTGGCCATCTTGTAAAATTTAAGTGCTTTGAGGGCAGTGACTTTGTCTCTTAAGTTCCCAATTGCTAATCAAGATCAAGAACAGTGCTTAGCATAAACTTGATACTCAACACACACTTATTGAATGAACAGTTAATGACTTTTTTCTTCTTGCTATGACCAAATATCATCCAGAAGCCCATGACAGTAATTTAGCAAGTGGTATCATACTATTTTCAACTAACTGGTGTCTTTCATTCTCTTCCAGAGAATAGTTTATTCATTCTGGGGGGCTGCAACTTACATTTTCTACTGAAAAATACTGGCATAATGAGATGCACTTTAAAAACTTTCATGTTAGTATGTCTTAAAACAATAATCTTCATATATACCTCAAAACAGGTATGAGGTACATATGCACAGGGAGTTGGTGATGGACAGGGAAGCCTGGTGTGCTGCAGTCCCTGTGTTGCCAAGAGTTGGACAAGACCGAGTGACTGAACTGAACTTATACCTCAAAACTGTAGTATATTATCATTATAATCTAAAAAATATAAATACAACAGTCTTTACTCAATTCAGTTGTATGTAAATAAAACTTTTTACTCAAAACCTCCTACTCAGGCAGAAAAAAAGACCACAATGAAAGTTTTTTGCTATTTCTGTAGTCTACTGGAAGCACCAGTATAGATTAATAAAAAAAAATCAAAGGGGAATTTCAGTTAGATATATTTATTTGCCTAAATATAGTTATTAGAATTATTCCAACTTGAGATTATACGACTATAAATCTCTTTAGGGTAAACCTGTAAACATAGCAACACCAATAGCAAAACTCACTGACCGAACAATCAACCAATTTACTATTTCATGTATATGACAAAAGGTGAGTACTGTCATGGCTGATAGATTTATGATGCAATATTAAGAAAATACATTGGGAAAAGGACAGCCTTATCATTTTAATTTTGACACAAGGCAGAATAAATCATTTGTTTTAGTAACAGTTATTGACATTCTTCACAGAAATTAAAAAGTAGGATTTTTGAAAATCAGAGCAATATGTGCTGAAATTCCAAGTCTACTTGGAATTGTGGGACCTATAGAAAGTTACTTGAGCTTTCTGAGCCTCAGCTTTCTCATGTACATAGTATTAGTAGATTTCTAATAAGTAGTTCAGGGGCTTCCCTGGTGGCTCAGTGGTAAACAATTCGCTTGCAACACAGGAGATGCGGACTCAGTCCCTTGGTCAGGAAGATCCTCTGAACAAGGAAATGGCAACCCACTCTAATATTTCTGCATGGGAAATCCCATGGATGGAGGAGCCTGGTGGGCTACAATCCATGGGGTCGCAAGAGTTGGACACAGCTTAGCAACTAAATAACAATAATACGTATCTCACAGAGTGTAAGAGATTAAATGAGTTAATAAACATAAAATATCAAACACGTCCTGGAGTGCAGTAATATTCAACAATGGTAAAAACTAATATTTCATTAGATTAATAGGGGCTTTTGTGTCCCTGAAAGAAACAATACAGGACCACATTTAAAGTTACAGTTCTTCTGTTTTACATCAGTGCCAATGCAAACAAACACTCTTCCTTCAATTTAAAAAAATAACATATTTTATATGATTATTTTCTTGAATGTGAGCACTTACCACGAGAACACCACCAACGTATTCAAAAGCACAATGAGCTATGCAGCCATACTGAATAGTATAGCCAACAAGTCGAAAGGTTTTTCCCAGAACACCACGAAGCATAGTTCTATGTAGACTCTGCTACCATTGGCCTGATGGTAAATTTCAAAAAGTTTCATGATCAATACTATTTTAAAACACGTAAGAGATAACTCTACTGTAAAATATTTTACAATTACCCAAAGTATAGTAAATGGCTAATATGATTTGTGCAGAAAATCAAAAGTTTACTTTCATTTTTTCTATAAAGATTTTTTTAAAAGGCAAATCATAGCCACTTAATATTCTGATCTACTAAGCAGATTATATTCAAATATTACTGGGTTTAAATATAAATTAGATAACTAGTAGACTCTGAACTTGTCTCTCCCCTTTCATGCCCCGGTTATTTCTTGATATTAAGGCAGATACTTAAAAAAAGATATTAACTCTTTCAAGTATTAATAACAGTTCTTCATACTGTTTCCAGTGATAGAACATCAGTTCTTGTCATAATAGGGTAATAAACAGGAAAAAATCAGAATAAACGTATGAAAAGGCAAGTTTTCAATTACTTCATTTATTAACTTGTGTGATCTTCAATGAATTACTTCATCTCTATGGGCCTTAATAAAATGGAAGTAACAGTATCTCACAGAATGGTTTGAGAATAAAATTCAATTAACATGTCCTAGTGGCTTTGTAAATTGTAGGTACATTCAGTTGTCAGTTATTAATTGCTACTATAACAATGAACTCATGATTATGAAACACCATTAAAAACCAAGTATTTTTAAAAAGCCATATATACTTGACATACTGATATTCATCTAAAATATTCCTAGTATTTGTCCCTTCTTTTGTTATTTACCTGCTACAACTACGTTTCAAGCATTTCTGAACTAATGGCCTAATGCTTAGGCCTAGACTTCTAGGCACTATTATCAGATTAAATTTACTAAAACACATCAACAATAATTACATGTAACATTTGCTCAATGCGTAGTATATAAGTCAGGCTTTACAAATTAATCTCTGTGAGACAGATATTATTAGTATTATCATTTTATAGATAAGGAACCTATGAGTAGTCAGCTTACATGCTAAACATCAACAAAACTAGAAACTCAAGAACTTAACCATTATGTTACACTGACTCCCATATCTCTCCCTTGCTCTCATAACCTCTATAGTTTTCTATCACATATTACTCATTTTCATGATTCTTTTTCAAATAGCTTCCATCCTGTCTTCAGATTCCAACCTGATCTTCCTTGATGCTCCTACAAAAACTGACTACTCAACCATACTCCTGTTTACTTAAACTGCCCACCAAACGCTTACTTATACCACTATCCCCGCCTGGAATATACCCATCAGGATACCCATCATGTGTCTAGTTTATAACTCTTCTCTAAATGCTCTCAATAGGCAAGCTGTTGCTTCTTATTTGGGTTCCTAATGTTCATTTTCAATGATTAAGAATACTGTCTCTATAGTTGGTCTGTCAAAGCAGATACCCTGGCTCCACCATATTTTAGCTGTGTGACATTCAGGTTATTTGACCTATGCAAATCTCAAGTGCCTTTATCTGTAAAATGGCCTTACTATCACTATCTCAGAGAGTTGAGTCAGGATTACTTGTAATCAGGTATGTAGTTGTGTAGTGAAATAGATCGGAGAAGGCAATGGCACCCCACTCCAGTACTCTTGCCTGGAAAATCCATGGACGGAGGAGCCTGGTGGGCTGCAGTCCATGGGGTCGCTGAGGGTCGGACACAACTGAGCGACTTCACTTTCACTTTTCACTTTCATGCATTGGAGAAGGAAATGGCAACCCACTCCAGTGTTCTTGCCTGGAGAATCCCAGGAATGGCGGAGCCTGGTGGGCTGCCGTCTATGGGGTCACACAGAGTCGGACACGACTGAAGTGACTTAGCAGCAGTGAAATAGATCAATAAATGCTAGTTACTATGTCATTTGCTTGGCAATTAGCATGTACCATATAAGCTCATATAATTAAGCTGCATTTCCAAATGTCTAAGTTTCTGCCTATCTTATGTTTAAATAAAATATATTTGTTTTTTCCTTTTGGATGCACCATGCAATTTACGGGATCTTAGTTTCCTGACCAGGGAGTGAGCTCAAGCCCTAGGCAGGGAAAGCACAGTCCTAGCCACTGGACCTCCAGGGATGTCACAATAATAGAATTATAGAACCCACAGGATAGGACTATTATTTATCAGTGTTTTATTACTTATTAGTGTTTAGTCACCTATTAAACATAGATTATGTCATCTCCCCTAACAAGTCTTCACTGGGCCACGCCAACAAATGTTACCTATGCTTTGTATCACTTACCTACCTTCAGCACACACTGATTATAATACTTACCGCACTATATTATTTATATCTTTCTCTTATTATATATTTTATTACATACTATGCTTATATGTCGGTGGGCAGTGACTATGCACTATTCATCTTTGAATCCTTGGGGCCTGACTGAATTAATGAATATATATTGAACCCAAATCTCCTATATTTTCCACATCTTTAGTATGATAAAATGGTTATAAAGTTCAAAATGATGATCAGAAGAACATTGAGATTTTTGGTCAACGAGGAGACAGAGTAATGTCATACTCACTGAAAGAAAAAACTATCAGTAACATATTAAAAAGTGTTCTCCTTAAATTTTTTAAGTAACATGAAATATTCCATCTTAGGAATCTGACTTACAGTAATAACTGACATACTTTTAAAAACTAAGGATTTTTAGAATATAATAAGTTAATAAACAGTGATACTTAAGAACACTTCGTAACTAAAGCGAGGCGAAGGATGGAAAGGAGGGAGACTTCTGTCTGCTCAGGGACGCTGCGGGGAGGCGGGAGCGGGGCCCGCCCAGGCGGTCTTTCCAGTGTCGGGGAAAAGGAGAGCGAGAAAGTGGGGAGCGGCGTGAAAAGGGGGTCGGGTGGGAAGGCGGCTCCATGCCCGCCCACCACGCGCTCCATCACCAGGGTGGCCCACCCCGCCCCACCCTGTCCCGCGCCCCGTGGCGTCCTCTCTGGCGTCTCTCTTCCGCCCGACCTCCCCGCCACATCACTCGAGAGTGGGTCTGAGGGCTTTGGGAGGCCGAGGTTCCTCCCCCTGCCCCCAACGCGCCTTCGCTTCTGGCGCCGGCCACTACTGCCCAGGGTTCGCGGCCGCACCGCGCGGAGCTTCTGGTGCGTCTCGCAGGCTGCACAGCGTGGCGGTGCATGGCTCCGGGGGAGCCGGCCCTGAACCGGTCTGTCAGTCGTCCACTGCTCTGGACCCGGTGCCCGGTCGCCAGGCGCCTCTGCCCGCCCTCCGAACCTCGGGACATTCCCATCTTCTCCAGCGCTCGCTCGCTCTCTCTCTGACTGCAGTGCAAGAGGCCTCGGTTTGATTCCTGGGTCGGGAAGATTCCCCTAGAGAAGGAAATAGCAACCCATTCTAGTATTCTTATCTGGAAAATTCCATGGACAGAGGAGGCCACAGTCCATGGAGTCGCAAGAGTTAGACACGACCGAGCGACAAAAACCACCACCACCACCACAACTAAAGCTCAATTAGTTAAAAAAAGATTTAAAAGTAGTAACAATAACAGAATATTGTTTGTAAAGTTAACTAGGTTGTGTAAATACTACTTTGCTCCAATGATAATATTAGGGAAAAAGTAGGGGCACGACTTAGCAACGAAGCTACAAAGGGTAAGTCCTAAGGCTTAGCTGTGAAACTGTGATCCATGAGACAAACCCTAAAAAGTAGTGAAATGGTTATTACATTTAAAAACAAAATAAAAACGAGCTTATCTGATGTTACAGACAGCATATATTATCAAACAAAAGGAAACATGAGGCACTCAGCAAGAAGACATTGATAATACAGATATAAGATGAAATTTATAGAGGAAATTAATAGAAATCTACTAAAATTTAAATAATTTGAATTGTGCAACAGATTTTGCTTTTGGCTAAAAAACATCTGCTGCTGCTGCTAAGTCGCTTCAGTCGTGTCCGACTCTGTGCAACCCCATAGACGGCAGCCCACCAGGCTTCCCCGTCCCTGGGATTCTCCAGGCAAGAACACTGGAGTGGGTTGCCATTTAAAATACAAAGATGCTATAACTATACAATGGTTGTGATCTTCTGAGAAGTTCTGTAGTAACTTCCATTCACAAGTAATTGAAGGCATAAAGCCTTTTTTTATTAGTACACAGTAAATGCCCAATTTCAAATACAATGTTTGAGAAGAAACTATCTCATAAAATAATACAATAGATCAGTGATCAGAAGAAAAAAGTTAGCAGACATCATTTCTTCCTTACAGATACTAGCAACAGAATGGAGGCTGAAGTATCTGAAATTATTTTGGATCTTAGTCTCTTAAATAAACAGAGCTGTTTATAGAGGACTCAGGATCAAGACTAGTTGGTCTTATATTTTAAAAGAGCACTGTTGAGAAATATTGAAACTGAGATTAAGAGCTCACAAATTTATTTAAGAGAAACCTCAAGAGTAGAAAGTAACATTCATGTAGTGTTAGTAGCTCAGTCACATCCAACTCTTTGCGACCCCATGGACTGTAGCCCCCTAGGTTCCTCTGTCCAAGGGATTCCCCAGGCCAATAATACTGGAGTGGGTAGCCATTCCCTTCTTTGGGGGATCTTGTGACCAGGGATCAAACCTGGGTCCTCTGCATTGCAGGCAGACTCTATACCATCTGAGCCACCAGGGAAGCCCAAATTTATGTAAGATATAAATAAATCACACACACTGCTAGGGTTCAACAGCTCTACTGGCAAAAAGAATTAAGACAGGGGTTTCAAACCTCTGGTTAACACAGTGATTTCAAAGGGTCCTTAACTCTTCATGTGCATACATGTGCCAGATATCTTGCTTGTCACTTTGGATTTGCTCTCCACCTTTCTCCATACTGCTCTCTGCACTTGGAAAACTGACCTATATGAACTACATCAAGGCACTTCAGTCAAGCTTTGACTGAACCCCAGCAGGAAGTCAGAGAGAGAAAGGAAGGGTTATCTATTTTCCTGGCTATTTCCTTGGGTATTCTACTTAGGCTAGTTATGTCTTTTGACCAAAAGTCACTGAATCCCCAAAGGCATAGGAGTCACTTTGAGGGGTCTCCTACCAGCCAAGTTTGAGATTATTTTAAAAAGTAGTAATAGTAATAAATAATATAGTAGACTAAAAATGAAATCTAGTCAGTACTTTTTTTTTTTTTTAAGTATGTGTTGGGGATAAGGCAAGTTCTTTATAAAAAAAAATAGCAGCTAATAAATACAGCAGGAATAATGAATTTAACACCAATGTAATTCAGGCAAGGGCCATTAATAGATGTTTAAAATAACTGGATGATATCCTTGGATTAGAAGAATTAGTACTACTACAGAGTAATCTATAGATTTAATGTTATCCCTATCAAATTACCCATAACATTTTCAAAGAACTAGAACAAATAATCCTAAAATTTATATGTAACCACAAAGACCCAGAATTGCCAAAGCAATCCTGAGGAAAAAGAACAAAGCTGGAGGCACAACACCCCCAGACTTCCGACAATACTACAAAGATAAAGTAATTAAAACAGCATGGAACTGGCACAAAAACAGACATACGGATCAATAGAGAGTCCAGAAATAAACCCACAAACCTACAGTCAATTAATTTTCAACAAAGGAGGCAAGAATATACAATAGAGAAAAGACAGCCTCTTAAATAACTGGACAACTACATTTAAAAGAAGGAAATTAGAATGGTCTTTAACAACATACACAAAAAAACAAAATGGATTAAAGATCTAAATGTAAGACCAGATACTATAAAACTCCTAGAAGAAAATATAGACAGAATACTCTGATATAAATCACAGCAATAATTTTTTAATCTGTCTCCTAGAATAATGGAAATAAAAGCAAAATTAAACAAGTTAAACTTGAAGTTACTGCACAGCAAAGAAAACCACAAAAAAAGACAACCTACAGAACGGGAGAAAATATTTGCAAATGATGTTACCTACAAGGGATTAATTTCCAAAATATATACAATGAGCTCATATAGCTCATATAAAAACAAACAAATGACCCAATCAAAAAACGGGCAGAAGACTTAAATAGACATTTCTCCAAAGAAGAAATACAGTAGGCCAACAGGCACATGAAAGTATGTTCAACATCGCTAATTATTAGAGAAATAAAAATCAAAACTACAATGACATATCACCTCACACCAGTCAGAATGGCCATCATTACAAAGTCTACAAATAATAAATGCTGAAGAGGGTGTAGAAAAATGGGACCCTCCTACACTGTTGGTGGGAATGTAAGTTGGTACAGTCACTATGGAGAATAGTATGTAAGTTCCTTAAAAAACTAAAAACAGAGTCACCATATGGTTGGCTGAGTGCCGAGGAATAATGATTTTGAAATGGGTTGGGAGAAAACTCTTCAGAGTCCCTTAGACTGCAAGATCAAACCAGTCAATACTAAAGGAAATCAATCCTGAATATTCACTGGAGGGACTGATGCTGAGGCTGAAGCTGCAATACTCTGGCCACCTGACGCAAAGAGTCAGCTCATTGGAAAAGACCCTGATGCTAGGAAAGATTGAAGGCAGGAGAAAAAGGGGACGACAGAGGACAAGATGGTTGGATGCCATCACCGACTCAACAGACATGAGTCTGAGCAAGCTCCAGGAGACGGTGAAGGACAGGGAAGTCTGGCATGCTGAAGTCCATGGGGTCGCAAAGAGTTGGACATGACTGAGTAACTGCAATTCCAGTCCTGAGCATGTATACAGAGTAAACTCTAATTCAGAAAGATATATGCACCCCAATGTTCATAGCAGCAATATTTACAATACCCAAGACATGGAAGCAACCTAAGTGTCCATCAACAGATGAATGGATGAAGATATGGTACATGTATACAATGGAATATTACCCAGACATAAAAAAGAATGAAACATTGCCATTTGCAGCAACAGAGATGGACCTATATATTATAAGTAAAGTAAGTCAGAAAGAGAAAGACAAAACCATGATATCACTTATATGTGGAATCTTAAAAAAAAATGACAGAGATGAACTTATTTACAAAATAGAAATAGACTCACAGACATAGAAAAGAAACTAATGGTTACCAAAGGGGAAAAGGTGGGAAGGATAAATTAGGAGCTTTGGACTAAAAGATACACACTACTTTATGTAAAACAGATAAACAACAAGGCTCTACTGTATAGCAAAGGGAACTATATTCAGTATCATATAATATACCATAATGGAACAGAATCTGAGTAAGAACAGATAGATAACTGAATCACACTGCTGTACACAAGGAACAAGCACAACATTATAAATCAGCTGTAGCTCAATTTTTAAAATACTGACTAAAAGGCTGTTGGTAAACAGGATAGGTACAAAATATTAAAGTAAATAATTTATTATTTACAAAGGGAACAGAATACTTTTACATGGAGAGATCAAGTAAATATTATCTTAACTATGTGATCCAATTTAGCTGCATACATAAAGGTAAAAACTGATATGGAGCTTCTTGACAATCTTATCATCATTGTACTATTCTTGTCAAAAATGTATAACCTAAATCTAATTATAAACAATCAGATACATCCATACCGTAATTAGGTCGATTAGGACATGGATATCTCAGAGTGAGGGATTCAATTATTCTACCTACCACATCAAAATACCAACCCACTAAACTAGTAGTTTTCAAAGTATGGTCCCCAGATGAGCAGGAGGGGCATCAAAGCAACTTGTTTGAACTGCAAATTCTTGGGCCAAACTCAAGATTTAAGTAATCAGAAATTCTGGGAGTATTGTTCAACAATTTGTGTTTTAACAAGTTCTCCAGGTGATTCTGAAGCAAAATTTGAGAACTATTGCTATAAGCTCCCAGGATGGCCAAAGGCATTTATCCTTGAGCAGCTTTGCTCAGCTAGTCATTTATTACTGGGTGCTGTATAAATGTATAAATATTACCATATTTCATGTGTGCTGTGAAAAAAGTTGGGAAGCTTTGGCATACAGAATTTTACTCTCCTAAGAAATAGAATTTGTTGCTTTTTATTCCCTATCATATTTACATTCAAAAAAAAAAAACTTGAGTTAGATAAATTAGGAGTTTGGGATTGACATATACACACCACTGTATATAATACAGGTAAACCAGAACCTATTGTACAGCACAGATAACTATATTCAGTATCTTACAATAACCTATAATGGAAAAGAATCTGAGAAAGTACGTACGTATAAATGAATCACTTTGCTATACACTTGAAACTAACACATGGTAAATTAACTATGCTGCTGCTACTGCTGCTAAGTCGCTTCAGTCGTGTCTGACTCTTTGCAACCCCATAGATGGCAGCCCACCAGGTTCCCCCGTCCCTGGGATTCTCCAGGCAAGAACACTGGAGTGGGTTGCCACTTCCTTCTCCAATACATGAAAGTGAAAAGTTAAAGTGAAGTTGCTCAGTCGTGTCCAACTCTCTGCAACCCCATGGACTGCAGCCTACCAGGCTCCTCCATCCATGGGATTTTCCAGGCAAGAGTACTGGAGTGGGGTGCCATTGCCTTCTCCAATACTTCAATTAAAAACTGAGTTATTGATGTAGAGAATCAATTTCTTTAATGGGGAGCCTACGTACTCTAACAGAGAATTACTAGAAAAGCTAGAAAAAAAAAAAGGAAAATTTAAAATTGTGACCTTGTCACATAATACAGGAAAAGATATGATGATACTTCTTTCAGAAAACCTTTAAGAGACTTCTGATTAAAATATAGCAAAACTCCACTAATGCTGGTATAAGAAAGCAAAGTTGTTGTCTACTTTCAACAGATAACTGCATTATAGACTTAAAATGTCTTCTTCCTATAACATAAAGTTAGAAAACATTATGTTAGATGTAGGTCATAATGGCTTCTTTCCATACACATAAAAATCCTCAAATACCAACCAAAATAACTAATAGCAATAGCCACAAATACTTAAATAGTAGTTCTTGCATGCCAAGAACATGCAAGAACATGTTCTGTTCTGAACAAGCACTGTTCTAACTACATTATTAACTCATTTAATTCTTACAATAACTCTATGAGAACTTAAGTATCTGAGGGACAGAAAAGTGAACAAACTATTCAAAATCACATAGCTCATACACAGCAGAGCCAGAATTCAAAATGAGGATGTTGGGGTCTAAAATCCACTACTATATGCCTCTCAATAAAAATCAAAGAAATTTATAAGAAACTATAAAATAGGCATGGGAGAGAGGTTGGACTGGTTAAAACTAGCTAAAGGGGGCTTCCCTGGGGCTCAGTCAGTAAAGAATCTGCCTGCAATACAAGAGACATTGGTTCGGTCCCTAGGTTGGGAAGATCCCCTGGAGAAGGAAATGACAACCCACTCCCGTATTCTTCCCTGGGAAATAAAGTGCATATACAAATATATATCTCAAACTAGCTAAAAAGATGGAGCAGAATGAACTCCAGAATATGAAAAAGAAGTAGACATTTCTCCATCCTTAGAAGTTTCAGGGAATAGAGGTACAAGTCTAAGATCCTGATTTACGACTAAGCATTGAAGAAGCCTTTTTGGGTATTTCAGAATACGCAAAGGCACACACAAAAAAATCCACCTGATTGTTCAGGTGTTGAATTCCTTTGAAAGAGAAAGTATTCTGTTTCAGAAAAAGAAAAAAAAAAAAGTAAAGTGTCAGGGTTACTTGAGAATATCAGTTTACATAAATTCATTCATTTTAAAGTACAACCAAAGAAGTGATTAATGTACTTTTTTTGATAAACAGAACAGTTAGTGAATATATGAGCATTTAAAGGATTCACATTAAGAAAAAGGTGAGAAGAGAGTAGATGTGAAGCAGAAGACAAATCGCAACATTAAGAGTTTTGCTACATTTACCTTCATTTGGATAAGAAAAAACAGCAGACTTAAACATTCCTGACACCTCTGTGATTTCTAAAGTTCAAAGATATCTAGGCAAAATACACTTTTAGCGTACAATTATATATGTTTGTGTATATATACACGCATATAAATAAAGTAGCTGAAAGACATATGTCCACTTCAGACTGAATGGAAGTTACTGTGACAAGGAGAGAAGAACAAAGACTCATTAAGACATAGATGGTGAGTGGTGTACCCTATTCAATAGCTAAATACTTCACTCTCACACAGCAGCCTCTCTATCAAAATAACTCAAATTCCTGACGTTTCAAAATCACCTTCAAGGCTGCTCATCAATTGTTCAAATCTATAATGTTCAATCTACTGTAAGACTTGTGCAGAGGGTATTTTTTATTTTCTAGAACTGCACATTCAAGGAGCACTTATCCCCGTAATCAATGAAGATTATATTTAAATCTATTTATTTTGACTCATTCTCAAGAGGAAATAAGTGACATCACTTTAAGGTTTAAAGCAGTGAAAACTGATTTAAATATGACTGCAGCATCAAAATAATTCAAGAACCTAATTTAAAACCCAAACTTAGAAGAATTCCAAACTTCCAGGTTCCTATCATGGAGCTAATGCATAAGAATCTATGGGAGCAAGGCTACAGAATTAGTAGTTTTAATAAGCTCCCAGAAAATCCAGTAAAGGACTCTGTGCTTCATTTGAAACCACCGAGACATACTCACCATTTTCAGAAACTTGACAACATTTAACCATTCATTAATTTTAAACTAATTGCTACCTTTGGGATAATTCTATAAATTTTCATCATCAAACTTTATAATGCTAACATTTCAATGATTTGAAAAATCCAATATTATTTTCTGAAATTCACTCTTTTATGTACATATATACACACACACACACAATCAAAACTCATTTTATGTTTATAAAGTGTTAAGTAGTTGACACTTTTAATATAATCAAGTATCAGCCTCCAAACAGTTAAATACCAAAGCCACCCCATTCACTCACCAATAATTCCCCAATGGCTATATAATTCATCTATTTCAGAACACTATACAAGTTACAATAGTTACAATAACAATATTGTACAATAAGTTACAATGTTGTACAATATTGTTACAATAACAATATACAACAACAATACAAGTTGTACAAACAATAGTTGAAGGATATTCATTCAAATGGAAGAAATATCATTTAGCATTATTATAGGCTAGCTGTTGTGTACCAGCCTACAGTTCATATATGGTCCTTTGGAGAAAATACTAAGGCTGACACATTACCAATAAAGAAAAAATGTTCATCATCTCTTAAATAATCAAGAAATCCTAAGATTTCTCATCCTGTTCTTTATTATGACTTAATTAGTAAAATTTTCTTCATTTTTCCCATCCTACATCCCTTTTTCTTATCTCCAAAATAACTCCCTTAACTTTCACTGACATCATTATGAGTTACTTGTACAATAAATTATTAGTTGTAGCTTTTAACAAGTCAACTTTCTTATAATCAATAAGGTATTAAATTCAAGTAATCCATACCTGTTTGAAAAAATGTATATTACTGAAAAGATCCTATATGCTTATAACGAATTTAATTAAGTGAGGTTATTTGGGACTTTCCAAAGGAGATAATCATTTCTAATCAAATAAAAATAATGTTTAGAACAGGGAAGTAAAAAACACTAACTCTCAAATGTCACTCAGTAAACAGCTGAAAAGCAGAAAAGTAAACAGTGAAAATGTTTAATAAAATTTTGAGATAAATTTTATTTTGAAAGGAAAGCTATGCTTTTGAAATAATTATATAATACTATTAACTACCATAGAAAGTTACCCTGAGAAATACACTACCTGACAAAATAAATTGAAATTACACATAAGTCAAATACTATATATTTAAAATACAAATAATTATATTATGATGATAAGAAAAAGATTTTAGTTCACTTATTTCATGAATAGGTCTTTTCAGTGTAGTATAATTTTACATAAACAGCTTTTCAAATAGTAAAAATACAAATAGAAGACTATAAAAGTCCTTTATAAACTACCACAATGCAGGTCAGTAGAAATATTATTAAGCTTTCTCATTCATTCATTTTAAATGTGAAAACAAATGAAGATACAAGAGCTTAGAACCAGTTAAAATTCATTAGAATGATGTTTGCTAGGTAGGTTTGACCAATGATCACTATATAAATTTATTAAAATTTATTATTGATTTTTTAGACAAAGACCTCATACAGAGAAAAGTGTACTATATGTTAACAGAGGCTATAAGTATAACAATATTTTATGTAAAATGGATGACTATATTTCAGTTATAATTTCAAAACATTTTACTCACCTACATTTAGTTAAGACTTTACGTTTGAAAACATTAAAATTAAGGTTTTATAATCCATTTTTTCAAATATAAAACTAATAAATCAAGAACTACAGTAAGATAAAAATCAAGTGCTGTGAACAAATATTTTAAAAGTAAGTACTCCAGGATCATAACACTGACAACACTAATTATCTTTTCTAGTCTTGGCAGTTATGTTGCATACTGTTTGGGTGACTGATGGGATAATTTCACTTCATTTTCTCTCAGTTTATTCTGGACTGTGTAAGAGAAGAATATTAAAATAATTAACACCTCTAAACAAAGTACTTGATAAAGTTTTTGGTTGAAATAAAATGCTTTAAAAAAAAAGTCAATTAACTAATACATGATTCTAAAGCAAGTAAATCCCCATCTGCTAAAGGAAAACACTAAGAATTTCTGATTTTAAAAAACAGTCATTCAGTATTAACTATTTTAAGACCTTTACCTTAGATCATACACTTTCAAAAGAGCCCTTTTTCTATCAGCAAATTGAGCCACCATTTCCTTAATTATCAAAAGTATGTTGATATATTTTGATATCATTAAACATTTTATTCACTAAAAACATTTAATTCAGCAGGAATTGAAGCAGTCACAAAAAAAGGTAAAACATATGACAAATTACTCCCATTCCTTATACCTATGAACAGTTGGATTTATTAATAATGGCCTTCTATCTAAAAGGACACCAACGTATATAAATTAATATTTAATCTCAAATATAAGCCTTTATCAATAGCAAATACATTATGTCACCAAACTGGAAAAAGCATAAAAGACACTATGAATCAACTCATATTTATAGTCTATATGTCTTACATAATTTATGAGTCATATAGATTATAATAAGGCAACATATTCTAAATAATAAAAAAGCATATTCTTTGCCTTGATCACCTGATTTTTTTGCTGTTGTTGTTTATAAAATTAATTACAGTTAGCAGGAAAGAAATCGCTTTGAGCTTCATGAATGACATCCAAGAGATGGGAAAGGATTAGTTCTCAGTTGCTGCCAGTTATAGCGCCAGGTGGCTTTTTCTGCAGTGAAGGTGTTACCGATAATCCCATTACACTGGTACTAAATCTTGCAGACATCAAAATTATCACCAAGGTTCCTTTTCATCCCATCCTTTCCAAATGACTGGAAGTCGCTTCACCTGAAAGAAGTCAAATCCACATGCAGCTGCTATTTTAGCAGGCAGCAAACTCCCTGAGAATGCCAGTTGTGATTCAATTTTGCTGTGCTGGTGGCCCCCTATTCCCTGTCCAATAATACATCTGTTAAAAAATCCTACAGCTACAAATCAAGTTTAATCCTACCAGGGACCTCATGTTGGTCTTGTCTTCCAAAAAGGCAGCAGGTTCTGTTGTCTATCTGCTGGCGTCCAGGGAATACCCTTCAAATCCCAGCCCTACTTAGAAGAATAAGCTAAGGATCACAAAACATGACCTCAAAAACCCTGATATGACTATATTCTGACCCAGAGGCATTCATTCTAGGTGAAGATTAGAACTTTGCATAATAAGATTACACAGCAAGTGAATGATATCAAGGGACTATCCATATGCAGCCGCCTGGTTTTCTATAGACAGCCTGTGCTCTGCAATATGCAGCGCAGACGAAAAAAAGCTTGGTCTTTCTAGCTGAAATAAAATAGATTCACATAAATTAGTTGGCCATTTCCAGATTCCTAAATCCCCTATTACATCTTTTATTGACAGCTCCTGTGAGGATAGCACAAATGTTATTCCTTTTTATTCTGTGCTTCTATAACAATCATGCTCTGTAATTGAAATGTACATAGATTATGGCTAGAAATTAACATCTTGTTTGCTGTAATCTTGGATTACAATTGACTGTGTACATAATAAAATTAGGAAATCAATGGATGGATTTATCATCTCCAAGAAACTAGAGGTATTGTTTAAAGAATAGTTTAACATTTTATGCCAACACTTTAAATGCATAAGTCACAAACAGAAGTCAATAAAAATTTAAGTGAGTAAAAGAATACAACAGGCACCAGCCAATATCTACATGATGGTTAGATTGCACAAAAATTAGCTCATTTCTTTAAAAATTTAGAAAATGTGAATTATTCAGAAGTTTCACAAACAGGATTTTCTCCCTAAACCATACATGAACAAGAAGGTCCACGCCACATAATAAGGTCTCTACTTTGTTATAAAGTAGGTACAATAGCAGCAGTATTTTATATAAATCATCTTGATTATTTTACACTTTAAAATATTTGAACCAATACAAATCAACTGTAATTGAGACTTTTAGAATTCTTAACTGTATACCTTTAAAGTACTCAGTGAAATAACCTCTCTTTATATTTGCATATACACAGAGCCTTTATTAATAAAATGCATGGAATCCTAGAGCTATTTAGAAAACAGTATTTTTATGTTTGGCTTTTTTCTTCCAAGAAATTTAAAGCTATACTAACTTTAAGCAAACATACATGAAAAGAGAGATTCATATTTGTTCACATAAATAACTATCCAGAAAAATTCTAAGAATGTGAGAAGTTCTCAACTTTATTAAAAAAAAAAGAAAGTATCAATATTTGTTTTGGAATTCTTGTAAAATTAAGCTCCTCAGTATACTTGAAATATGACTTATTTGATAAATTTGATCTGCCCACAAGTGTTGAGAAACATATCACATCCACTAAGTTGGCCATTATTATTTCCTTATCATCACAATACCTGTAAGCATATCTACATAATATCTGATAAAAACTCAGGTGGCATAATTCTGATTTTGTCTATGAATCATGCACCAATATCATCAGCACCAGAGCAACAAAAAAAACTGTAAGTGATTTCAATTTTACAGCGCATGAATACTCTTTGATTACCTTCATTAGGATAGTATAGAAAAACAATGAAGAATGTAAAAAATACACATTATACATTTCTGTTATGATTTTTATAAATAATACTGTAGAGCTACAGTATTCAACAAGGTAGCCACTAGCTACATAAGGCTATCAAGTACTTGAGACATGACTAGTCCTAATTGAGATGTAAGTATAAAATACACACTGGACTGTGAAGATAGTACAAAAAAAGAATAAAATATTTTGCATTAATTTACATGTTGAAAAGATAAGATTTTGAATTTAATGGGTTAAATAATATATATATGACTTGCATTATATTTCTATTAAACAGCACTGCTTTAGCAGACCATTTCCAATACTATATTCCTAAACTAACTGAAATTGTACTATTAATAAAAACATTAAAACAGAGGATTATTTGGAAAAACAAACATTCCAATATCAAATCTGATAGAAAAGCTTAGTACAGAAAAACAAAATCCTGTCATTTTAGCCTCTTTCTCATATTTCTAGCTTAAGGGTAATAAGGGAAAACAAGGGACCAGCCAAATTGATAACCAACATATACCAAAATGAATGATGTTTTATAGTTACAAAAATGCTTTAGTACAATAAACTCAGGTTTTTTAGAAAAACCACATCTTGGGCAATTTCCTAAAAGACTAGTAAGGTACATGTGTTACCCCTCATTGAGTCCAATAGACAGAAACTTCAAAAGAGTCTGGATCTAGAAAGGGCCATGATTTTTGCCTAAGATGCTACATTTATTCATATTCAAATTTTAAAACTATATTTAAGAGTAATAACTATAATAGAGATATGAAGCATTTAGTGTATTCAGAGTTTCAGCAAAATTTAAAAGATCGATTTTACAAACCACTATAAAGCTGCTTTTTCGTTAGTCTTCTCATCATTTCACCAATGTAGGTAAAGAAAAAAAAAAAGGATTAACAAAAAAGGTTTTACAGAAACAGGGTAAACTGTACATAGCTGAAATATAAAACATATACCTAATTTAATTCAAGAAAGTTAATGGCTGATTTAGTATGACCACAGACAACTGATATGATACAATTAAAATACAAAGTCTAACTCTGTCACACACTGGAATATTATTTCAATATAAACACAGTATGTACGGTATTAATTTAAAAGTTGCTTTTTCATAATTATTCCTTCATAACATATATCTAAAAGCACTAAGACTAAAGATGAAATGTGAGTATCAATTAATAAGATGGATAAAATCTAAAGAAACTGCTCATGACTTAACCATACCACTTTTTCCTATCCTTTAATTATTTAAATTCTTTTATGGATACAAGTATCACAATGACATAGACACACAAAAAAACCCCAAAATAACAACAATAACAAACTTTCTAGTCATCAATATATGAGTGCAATGATATTCAGTCTAAGTTAATCCCCAGACATCCAAATTCATGAATAAAAATTCATCAGTTTTAAATACACTGAGCCTATTAAGCAAGAACAAAAGCATATGCACAAAAGAGCTTTTAATATATTTCAAAGCCCACAAGAGCCATGGTCTCATTAAAATTATAAATTACACAAACATGGAATGAAGATTCAAACTGCAGTGCAGCTAAGCAGATTACAGAAAAGCCCGCGTTCCATATGATAACACACCATGGCCCTCCCAGATGGGGGCTTGGAACAAAAAGGCCATCACCACAGCTAGGGAAAACCTCCTTGTGATCTCTGGTTTCTGTTCAGCAGATGACAGCCAAATAATATGTTGATTATTCTGTTTGTGCTGCTAAGCTTGTAAGATGGAATAAAAGCGATATGATCTATTGTGAACCCAATGCTAATGTGTTGCTCCACTCATAAATAATATGCTGAATTTATTTTGAAAATATCTTTTATCTGAATTTCAGTTTTTAAATGCATGAATTAAAATAAAAGCCAGGATAAAATTATATTTAATGTGTTGCTTTAAACTAAAAAATGTAGATGACAAGTGAAAAATACCTAAGTGCTTAGCTAACAGTCAAGTATAATCACCTTTCTTTATTAATAATTTCAGCACTGTGATCAGAGACAAAATACATTTTCAAGCAGGCAATTATATCTTATGAAATATAAATGTAAAATTAAATAATACAATAATCATTAAGCTAATAAACATTATTGACAATAAAAAAACTAAAATACCAGGGTATATAGAAATACTCTGCTGTAATGTAAATAATAGCACATAGAACAAATATCTAAAATATTTTTGAATAATAAACATATCACTGAAGGCCTTGTGAATGTTATAACTTGTATACAAATGAATGCTCACACAAAAAAACCTACTTAAGATCAAAATGATGAAAAAGAGGCCTATGAAAATATTTTTCAAATGTAATAGTATTTATATTGCTTTGGTGACAAAAGTTAATACCTATTTTTTCTCAATTAAGTATCCTAAACTTTAAGAGAGTAAAGACTATACCCAATGAGGTACCTAGAATTATGTCTGTAAATACATCACAAAATTTAATGGATAAACATTTTTAAGAAAGATAGAATTGTTAAAAATATTAAAAATCATAAAATTTGCCAAGCTCAGAAATTCTTCACTGAATTTTCTAGTGAACTTTACTTAAAGACAATGAAGTACATTATAGGTACAGGTGGGGGGCTTCCTAGGTGGCTCAGTGGTAAAGAAGCAGTTCAAATGCAGGAGATATGGGATCAATTCCTGGGTCAGGAAGATCCCCTGAGGAAGATATGGCAGCCCACTCCAGTATTCTTGCATGGAAAATTCCATGGACAGAGGACCTGGCCAGCTACAATCCATAGGGTCGCAAAGAGTCTGAAGCAACTGACCATGCACGCAAGGTAAACATATAGATTACATACTACTTTCTTAAGGGAGTATTCTGTAGAAGGTACATGATCATGTTGATTTATAAAAGTGCACTTTCTTTTTCTGTCTAGAGACACAGACTAAGTTTAAAAAGACAAGCAAAACTGCCTAACATGAAAATATAGTCTGAAATTACTGATGCAAATGATAAAATTACAACACCCTTTTTTTTAGAGAAAAACACAGAACATCCTTGGAGTAGACAATCACTTCTTAAGACACAAAAAGCACTAAACATAAATGACAAACTAGATTACTTTAAAGTCATTAACTTGTTCATCAAAAGCACTATTAATAGATTGAAAAGGCAAATCTCAGGGTTGGGGAAATATTTGCAATATCTGTACAAAGAAGGACTCATATTCTGAATATATAAACAACTCCCCAAAAAATCAAAGAAAAAAACAGATAGCTCAACAAAAAAGTGGGCAAAGAAGTTAACAGGTACTTTACAAAAGAGAATAATCCAACAGTCAATATACATATGAAAATGTGTTCAGCTTCATTAATCATCAGGAAACTAGAAATTAAACGACGTAAGCCTTAGTACTTTATATCCATTAGAATTGAAGGATGAAGAAGATGGGGAAAATGAGGTGTGAGCAAAGACACAGAGCAACTTAAACTGTCACATGAATGTAAACTAGCACAACCATTTCAGAAAACTGGCGATTTTGATTCAAGTTGGAAATAAACATAGTTATGATCCAGTAATTTTGCTGCTAGACGTCTGCTCAAAAGAAACATGCAAATATATCGATCAAGAGATATGTATTAGAAAGAATATATTTAACATTATATAGAAATCACCCAAATGTCCATTAACAGAATAGATTCAAAAATAGTTGTGATATAGTCACAAAGGAATGCAGTAATGAAACTGAACAGACTACAACTACACGCAACAATGTAGATGAATCCCAAGATACAAGCTTTAGCAAAGGAACTAAACATAAAAAACTATACTGTATAATTCTATATATAAAATACAAAAGCAAAACTTATAATCTATGATGTGAAAAGTCAGGTAGTGGTTATCCTTGTGCAGGGAGGGAAACAGAGGATAGAAGAGAGCATAAAGGTGTCTTCTAGAGTGCTAATAATGTTCATTTTGGTATCTCGGTGGTTACATGATTGTTTTGGCTTCTGAAAAATTCATTGAGCCATCCACTTATAATATGTGCACTTTTCCATATATACTCCTTTTCTTTAAAAAGGCCATTTTGCACATAAATACAGATACACAAAGGGAGTCAAAATCATTATCATAAGAAATTTAGGAAGAAGCAATGGATATAGAGGGCCTTCCCAGATGGCTCAGTGAGATTCTTCATTGCTACTAATGTAGGCGACATGGGTTCTATCTCTAAGTTGGGAAGATCCACTGGAGAAGGAAATGGCAACTCACTCCAGTATTCTTGTCTGGAAAATCCCACAGACAGAGGAGCCTGATGGGCTATAGTCCATGGGGTCACAAGAGTCAGACATAACTTAGCGACCAAACAACAATGACATGTATATAATCTAAAGATGAAACGAAAGGTTCATATACTACTTATCTGAAAGATCAAATCTGCAAACCATAAGATAAGTTCCTGAACTCATAAACGGAGAAGCAACAGCCACTTACCCTATTATCTTCCCTCAATTCCCAAACTAAAATACCATATTTTCAGAGATAACGGGCCTCTGTGTCAGGAGTAGCTACAGGTGCTGCTGCTATTATAACAGTGCTTCTAAAATTGTCTCAGGACTGAAAATTGCCCTCATATGAGAAACTAAAGTATGACAGAAGATAAGGCAAGTATAAAGAATATGTAGGCCATTTTCCCCTGTGCTCTCAAATTTCATAAGCTTTTATTATGAAACCTTATTAGCTAATTTAATGGGAATCTTTTGAAAACATTCATTTTACTTTTCAGTGAAATTAAAATTCTTTAATATCAATATCCTACAAGTTAAGTGAAAATTCATGATAATTTGACAATAAATTAAGCTATTACTGTTGTTGTTTATTCGTTATTGTCTGACTCTGCAACCACGTGGACTGCAGCACACCAGGCTTATTATTTCCACTTAAATACTTTCCCTCACTTCTATACTGGAATTAACACATGACTTAGAGCACTGTTTTTCCCTTATTGAAAAGATACTTTAAGAAGTCAGCTAAAAGAGATAACCTAAAGATTATATAGCTTATATTTCATTTGTATAATAAATATTTATTCAGTGCTAACTATATCCCAGGCTTCCCTGGGGCCAAAGGGTAAAGAATCCACCCGCAATGCAAGAGAGGCATGCAGAAGATACGGGTTTGATCCCTGGGTCAGGGAGATTCCCTGAAGAAGGAAATGGCAATGCACTCCCCAATTCTTGCCTGGAAAATCCCATAGATAGCGGAGCCTGGTGGGCTACAGTCCATGGGGTTGCAAAAGAGTCAGACACAATTTAGCAACAAAACAACAACCAACTATATCCCAGACTCTGGGGAAAAATGAATAAAACTGGCTAATTTTATGGAAAATACAACAAGTTTATCCCTTTCTCTCTCATTTGATTAACAAAACAAAATTATTTTTAACTAATAACATATTCACATATCCAAAAACAATCTAAAAGATATATAGTAAAAGTCCCAACTAGTTTGTTTTCCTTATTCATCAACATGTAAGATTTAGAATTTGTATAGATGTCCAGATTTTCTTTATGCAAATATAAGCAATTATGAATATTGATTTCATTCCTTACTTCTTTTATACAAAAAATAGTTTACTACACACTCTGAACACTGCTTCCCAGGTAGTGCTGGGGTAAAGAATCTGCCTGCCAACGCAAGAGACATGGGTTCAATCCCTGGGTCAGGAAGATCCTCTGGAGGAGGAAATGGCAACCCACTCCAGTATTCTTGCCTGGGAAATACCATGGACAAAGGAGCCCGGCAAGCTACATGACCTGTCCACAGGGTCACAAAGAGTTGACATGACTAAGCGACTGAGTACTGTTTGAGCACTGCTTTTTTCAAGTAACAGTGTTCTGAATCTTCATACAGAGAACATACTTTCTATTTTTAAAGCTGTAGAGTATTTCATTGTACAGCTATGGCAGAGTTCATTTAACCACTGTGACCCCATGGACTGTACCCTCCTGACAGGCATTAGGCATGCTTCCATCTGTTGCTACTTCAAAGGAAGCTCTAATGAAAACGTTTATGCATATGTCATTTTATAAGTATTAATACGTAAGTATATCTGTAACAAATTCCCAGAATTGGTTCTGAAACAAATGTGTAAATGCACAGGTCTTTTTCTACAAATTGCTAATTTTTCTTTTATGGGGGCTATGTCATTTTGCTTCCATCACATATACATCTCAGATGTATCCCAGAAGAAGCTAGTCCTCAAAGATGTTCTCATTGGAAAAAACTGTATGAAGCTCTTTGCTTCTTTTCTTATGCACATGTAAAATTTGCTGACTTAATTTTCGAATTGAAAAAAAATCTCATTGATGTAGGAAATCATAATATTAACACCTAACATGCTTTCTTCCTCAAATTCCCTTCATTTAAAAATAAATATACACATCCACTCCAAATTTTTCCTTTAAATTCACATTCAATAATCTATAATTGGGGAAGCAGTCAAACATGCATTTCCCTTTTAAAAGAATGTTTTCCTGAAGCACTTCAAAGTTTTTAGGAAACCAAATCTATGTTACTTCTATATTTTCATTTACAAAACTATCATTTCAAAGGTGGTTTAATTTTTATGACTGCCATTTTCAACAGACAGTGTTACATAACATACTGTTTTTATTTCAAACCCTATCCTATCAAATATTTCATAATTAAAAACAGCCACTTGAGTTCACTGGACTTCCTATTTAAGGAATTCTTAAGAGAGGAGGGTTCAGTTCCTGGATGGGGAAGATCCCCTGGAGCAGGAAATGGCAATCTGCTCCGGTATTCTTGCCTGACAAATTCCATGGATAGAGGAGCCTCATGGGCTATAGTCCACAGCATTGCAAAGAATCAGACACAACTGAGTACGCGCGCACACGCACACACACACACACACACACACACACAAGTAAATCCAGTTTCAATATTACTGCTTTGTAAGAAAATATGTACGTGATAATTCTTATTCCACGAATAAGAATATAACAGTATTGATACATGGAAATCTATGTTGTATTTCAATCATCCATAAATCAGTTGTAAGATAATCTCAGTCCCCTGGAACAAAGTGACAAGACTAGTTGCTGATCCCAAAGTAAATTTTAAAAAGCACACATTCTATGCCCTTAATCAGCACATGGGGCAGAACTATACTTAAGATCTCACCTAAGCAATGTATATGTAAATGCTGATTTTTATATTAGAATCAGTATAATGCATTGAGAGCAAAAAAACAAGAATTATCTAACAAAGGTAAAACAAAACAAACAAAAAAATGACATCATAAGTAGCACCCAGGACATAAAAGTTTATCACTCTAGGATAATTTAGGAGAATAGGCCTATACAGCATAATGATCTGTGCAGAAATCACATAAATTCTATGAAATGACTGTTGTTCACAACTCTGAGCCATCAAAACAAAATCGAAACAAGTTACATTATACTCAATTTGTCTTGTTTAAGAAAACAAAGGGTACATTTTATTTTTCAAAAACATTTTAGAAAAAATATTCCTATGAAATAAATTTTGGCACATAAAAGGGTCGGATTCAATTATTCACAAATTAACAGATGAGTGATAGTATACCACTTGTTAATAAGAGCCCAGTGAATGAGGAATTATGTAAGTAAAATTCTCACTCAAAGTGATAATATACTATAGCTGCCTTTCAGAAGATGAACTGTGATAAGGTACAATAACATTTCAGGCACCTTTATACATACAATTCCCTGTGCAAGGCCAGTTCTTGGTTAAGAGTCAAAAGAATATCTGATAATTTCTAAAAGCTAGTCATGCAAATTTTCCACTTCATTGTATCCTGGTTTAGCTTTTCACTTTGTTTTCTTTAAGTTGTGACTGCCAAGTAGACAGGCTGGTCTGGTTTCTAGCTCCAACCTACTAAATAACCTTGTATAATTCACTCAACCTCTTTAGTTCTCCACAGTTTCTTCATCAGTAAAGTGAAAGTATATAAAACATGATATGATAGTAAGTGGAATCGTGTTAATAAAGTAAACAAAGAGTTACTACATTAGGTCCTATATCTGTATCTGTATATATACTATTTTTAAACTGTCACAAGTTACATGGCATTCTACCATATATTTAAGGCCTACAGTAAAGAAATAATGATCGATTCAGAATCTTTTTCAATACTTAATATGTGTTACTCTCAGGATATAACAACTTTCTCATTTACATTTATTTACAATACCACTATGATCATCTATCTTTAACCTGAAAATGTATGACTTTTTCCACATGACACATAAAAATCAACATATGATATACAAAAGAATGTTCATGGCAGTGTTAATTGTAACAGTCAAACACTAGAAAGAACCCAAACATCCACCAACAACAGAATGAATAAATTCTGCCATATTCATTCCAAAGGAATAACACATGATAACGAAAATGAACAGAGTAAAACTACATGCAACTATGTACATGATCTTCCAGTAATGGAAGAAAGAACGCATATGATCCCAGACAACGGCACTCACCAGTAGGTCCACCTGTGTCCCCTACTACCCAACAAAGGCACCCCACAGCTGCAGCAGTGTTACACTACAGAAGCCTAGCACCAACCCAAAGAGAAGTACAAAGGTGATCACGGTCTCCAAGTGCAAATCAAGATCCAATCTGAACTCTGAGACTGGTTGTAGGGTCTGGAGGTGCTCACTGCTCCACCACATCTTTCTGTGTCTGTGATCACAGCTGGCACCCCTGCCAGCACTCCTAGACACAGTACTGGAGACCCTCTGGTTAACACTGGTGACAGAGGAGGAGGGTAGGACCTCTGTGGACTGTGAGGACTTTTTCCAATTGTTGGAAGAGGGTACATGCTTAATGATCCTGGAATTCAAGCAAATTTAGAGTTCCAGCAGGAGTAGGTGCTGTCATATGGCCTAGGCCGGGGAGAAGCCCAAGCACAGCAAGGACATTGCCCTCATTACCTGGTATATATACAAGCAAACTCTTGAGACCTCTTTGGCCTGAACATCTGTGCCACATTCTACAGGATCTACTCCATGAGTTGTGACTTTCAAGTACTTGGTCCAAAGAAAGTGCTCAGGGAGCTCATCCAGTTGAACCTCCATGATGCTGCTGCAAGGCCTGGGCCACATGTTGCTGGGAGTTTCCTCCACCCTTTGCCATGCAGTGGAGGGGGCTGAGCAGTGACAGTGACAGCAGCAGGGTCGCCTCCATCCCTACTGAGAAGGGGTTCTGAACTTCTGCCCCAGACCCGTTCCAAGAGACACCCTGTGAGGATTGCGACAACATCAGGTTTGGAGACCTGCAGGCAGTGCAGACTAGATAACTCACCTGATTCTCCTTACTATTGTTGGCAGCATTATGATAGGCTCCATTAGCATAATGCTTTCCATGCCTCATTCAAATACATTCCTCAAGAATGCTGTCCTTTCTTAGCCAACTTATTGGCCTTTCATTTCTCCTGAAAGATGACAAGCTTGTCCCTAGACATCCTGATCCTATTCTGACTGCTGCTATTTCTAAATTCCCTACAACTCCTTCTTTCCCTAAGCTCTTCAGTACAGTGAAGCCAGCCCTCTCTGACTTTACCTTACAATCTGTTTCTTCACACCTTTCACCTTAAAAATAACAAAAACATTTCCAACAAAAATACAAAAATGTTTATCCAAAAAAAAGAATACATATGATCCCAAAAAGATCAAAATGAGGCAAAAAGTGAACATACTGCTGAGGAATACACATAAAAGTGATAAAATTATATAGAGAATTATCTAATTATTAGGAAACTGTTCACCTTAAAGAAAAGGAAGATTATACTAAGGGCTTCTGGGATGTCAGTAGTGATCTATGGTTACTGAATATCTGCTTTATATTTATTCATTTTACTATACATTTTTGTTTCTATATAGTGTTATATTTTATAATAAAAAGGTTTAAAATGATATACTTTCTGATATAATATAGTTTTAATGGGAAGAAAGGGCGCCTCTTTTTTACTAACAATCTTGTATTTTCTTGGTCTACATTTCAAATTTTTATTGCAATATTTTAAGAATAAATAAGTTATTATGCCTAATTCTCCAGAATCCTAATTAAGAATAGATTTCACAAGCTTTCCAAATGGCCACAAAAAAAGAGAAACCAGACCATTAAAGAGCATAAGATTGGTTATCCTGCTAAATCTTTGCTTAGCTCTATGTTGTATCTGTCACATTTCCTTCTTTTCAAGAAAATGTATGCTTACTTAAAAAAAAATCTATGTTACTCCAGTTTATCCATTGGATAAATTTACATTTATCCAATCTACATTGCATAAAATCTACATTATACTTTATGCAAACCACACTCCAAAAAGTATATAATAATTTAGCTCAAAAGTAGGAAGACAAATATTTTCAACTTTTACAAGTTTAAAAACAATTTTAAGAATATCTATGTTTGCATTCACTGTGAGGGTTCATTATAGGACGGACACAGATATGACACTTCAGGCCCAATCCAATGTCACTCTGTGTGAGAATGGGTCACTGTGTGTACTAGAAAATATAATAGATTACAGGATGGATATACAAAACAAGGTACACTTGAAGTCTACTGCATAAAATTTAATTAAGGGTGAAAGTGAAAGTTGTTCAGTCGTGTCCGACTCTTTGCAACCCCATATAGTCCATGGAATTCTCTCAGCCAGAATACTGGAATGGGGAGCCACTCCCTTCTACAGAGGGTCTTCCCGAGCCAGGGATTAAACCCAGGTCTCCCACACTGCAGGGAGATTCTTTACCAGCTGAACCACCAAGGAAGCCCAAGAATACTGGAGTGGGTAGCCTATCCCTTCTCCAGCAGATCTTCCCAACCCAGGAATCAAACCAGGGTCTCCTGCATTACAGGTGGATTAAGGGTAACCCACTCAAAATAGTTCCAACAGTATCTAATTTAAATTATACTGAAGCTGTTTTAAATACTACATTTGGAAAAACAAATATACAGGGCATTTAAATGATTATATGATTACATGATTACAAAAGAGATAATACTAATAATAAACTGATAAATTGCAAAAACATGCCACAAATAAAAAAATCAGGAAATCCTAAAAGTTCCATCAACTACAAGCATCCTTTAACATATGTTTGCTACAGCTTTTAGATGCCACTATCCAGGAAGCACACATAATAAAATTTAGAAACAAGACTGTAAGCACTTTCATTAGGCTCCAGATATCAATACAACAGTATCACCCAAAATAAAAACAGAGTTGCTTTGGTTATATACTGTTGTGTTTTTTTGTGTGTAAATGCACTCAAGGATTTCCCACCAGACTGGGTCCAGCTAATCAGTTATTTGCCCATCTATTAAGTGCCAACTTTAAAAAGTTACACTATGTCCAGCAGGGAGCAGTATTACAACATCCATAAGACTTAATGCCAACATGAAACGGACAGACGAAAATGAAGGGGGAAAAAAACCCACTTACCATAGGTCTTTACAACAATACACTGAATTTTTACAGTATTTACAGGGCTTCCAGAAAAAAACATCTAAAGCATGTCTCAAAGCAAATATAGGTGATCCACAGTACCAGGATTCCTAAAACAGGAAATCAAAATTATATTAGGCAAAGATTTCTTTCAGCCATATTTAGTTGAATTAGTACATAATATGACTAAATGTCTCTCAGTTACTAAAGTGCCATCTTCCTTAGTGGATCAATCGGATTTGGAAGTCAGATATTCAATGACACTTTGGGTCAAGTGATTTTAAAAAGCAGAATATTATTTTATTTACCAGAGAATTTAAGTAGACGAAGAAGGTCAGTGGATGACATAATATGTCAATCACCAGAGAAAAGTGTGGTCAAGGACTTACAGTTGTTAAACCAACCATACACAGTGCTGATATATCAAGCCCTTCTAAACAATTTGCAGGTTATAGAGAGGATATGACATTCATTTCTGCATGTCAGCATGAATGAGTATCTAGGGTTAATTTTAAGAATGAAAAGGCAAGAGAGAAGTAGCCTGTAATGCTGGTATGTTAAGATTGATTAGCCAGATATTTACTGAATATGAGGAATGCACATGATACTTTAAAAAAATTCTATGACCAGTCACAATATGTCAAAGGCAAAACATATTATGTTTGATATTCTAGATGTCAAAACCTGCCTCATATTCAATGATAACAACTCCATGTCAGTTCTTATGACTGAGGAAATAATGTAACACCACTTTCTTTTTCTTTTTTTTTAGGCCACACCATGCAGCATGCAGGATCTTAGTTCCCACACCAGAGACTAAACCTGTGCCCCTGCATTGAGAGTGTGGAGTCTTAAACACTGAAGCACCAGGGAATCCTAATGTATCACCACTTTTACCTGAAACATTAAATAGTTTGCCTTATGTGTGTTTACATGCAAAATTTCATTGTTTACACTAAAAACCAAATTTTTGCCATTAGAAAAAGATAACATATGAATATTTACCTTGAAATATATATATATAATAAAGTAGTTTATGTAATACAAATAACATTTAGTTGAAATGTAATAAATAATCCTACTATTTTCTTCAGAGAAAATGACATGAGAGAAAATGATTTGATTGCTGGTAGAAACAAAGATATTAAGGAGATTCTGGTGAATGTGCAGAAAGAAGCAAATAGGTAGATTCTCCATCATCTTAGAGAATATATGTGTCAGGAACAGAATGATCCAGAAATAGGAACACTGAAGGGGTTTCTGGTGAAATCTCAAAAATGGAATGAGACATTATTGAACAGGACAGGAAAGGCGGTCTTTGTTATAATGTAGCAAAACTGAAATGTATTCTAATATTGTGTGAAAAGGAGATAAACCTGGATATTTGGTTGAAATTTCCAAGCAAAATATTGAAGGCATGTACAGCTTTCTCCTTGCTGCTTATGGTAAAATGTGAAAGAGAGGGTAATAAACTGAGGAAGGATAAAGAAGAAAAGGAGATAAATTGAGGAAGTTAAGCAAAAAGAAATCATTACTTGATAATTTAGAAAATTTTTAGTGTGTCTAGACTGCAAAAAAGGTTAACATCACAAATTATTAGGAAAATGCAAATCAAAACCACAAATGAGATACAACTTCAAATTCATTAGAATGGCTATCACCCAATAAAGAGCCAAAGTTGCTAGGACATAAGAGAAATTGGAACCTCTGTGTATTGCTAGAAGGAAGGCAAATGATTAAGTCACTGTGGAAAACACACTGGCAGTTCTTCACAAAGTTAAACATATAATTCAGCAATTCTGCTCCTAGGTATATACCTAAACAAACTCTAACAGATACTCAAACTCCAACATTCATACATTATCCATAATAGGCAAAAAGATGGAACCAGGACAAGTGTCTGCCAACAGCTGTATGGATAAACAAAACGTGCTATATACACACAATGAAATATTACACAGCCATAAAAAGGAGTGAAGTCTGATACATGCTATATGATGGAAACACTGCTAAGTGAAAAACATGCAAATGTTAACAAAGAACAAATATTACATGATTCCTTATGTGAGGTATGTAAACAGGCAAACTCACAGAGACAGGAAATATAAAGCTACCAGAGACTGCAGTGATGGCGTGGGAAGTTACTGCTCAATGAGTAAAGTGTTTCCATTTGGGATAATGAAAAAGTTCTGGGAAAAGACAGTGACAGTGTTTACACATCATAAATATAGCTAATGCCACTGAACTGCACACTTTAAAATGATTATAATAATAAATTTTGTATTATGTATTTTTGGGGCTTCCTTGGTGGCTCAGATGGTAAAGAATCCACCTGCAATGTGGGAGAATGTCAGGAAGCATTTAACAGGAGGATTCCTGTGTTCCTGTGTGCTGTTTTCGATCTGTCATGAATCCTGTCCCTTATTTATTCCTGAATATTCAGGAATTAAGTGGAGTAGCAAACTACTCCTGGGGCTGAAGAATGCATGCATTTCCTTCATTAGTTTTTCCATATGGTGATAAGTAACTATTTACGACCCTCTTCCTTTTTATGAACCATATGGTAAAAGTGATTATTTACAACCCTCTCTCTTTGATATGGATTGCCTTATGATAATTTGTAAGTCTGGACTTTTGATTTTTATCTCTGCTGAAAATAGCTACCTTGTAAGACAGTATATACAAGCACACTATGTTGAATAAAACACCTTCGCTCCATCAGAGCTCGGGTCCCCGTGTCTTTCTTTCCTTCTCTCTCTCAGGCTAATTCTTTGGAGCGCACAGGCCCACTGAGCTCACTTTCTTGCCCAGGCTTCTAAGACCCTCTCGAGAAGGCAAACTGTGCCTTCACCCCGCCTCAAGAGAGTGCCTGGTGCCTACATGTAGCAGTGCAAGCCCTGTGTCAAAGGGCTTTATTTGTTTTCTGCATAAACCAAGGAATATCAGCCTCTTTCACTCTCTCTTTTACTTTCTAATCGTTAACTCTGGACCACCAGGTTCTGGTCCATTAAAGGACTTCAACAGGAGACCCAGGTTCGATCCCTGGGTTGGGAAGATCCCCTGGAGGACGGCATGGCAACCTACTTCAGTTACTGCTGCCTGGAGAATCCCCAGGGACAGAGGAGCCTGGCAGGCTACTGTCCATGGGGTCGCAAAATGTTGGACACGACTGAGCGACTAAGCACACATGCATACTTTTATCACAAAAAGCTTTTTACCTATGAAAAAAGGGACCAAGATCTTGAGTCAGCTAAGAAGGTTAACATACTGATTTCAATTAGGAGAATTAAGACCGGGCTACTGATAAGCAAATTTGGAAAACTCAGCAGTGGCCACAGGACTGGAAAAGGTCAGTTTTCATTCCACTCCCAAAGAAAGGCAATGCCAAAGAATGCTCAAACTACCGCAAAATTGCACTCATCTCACACGCTAGTAAAGTAATGCTCAAAATTCTCCAAGCCAGGCTTCAGCAATACGTCAACCGTGAACTTCCAGATGTTCAAGCTGGTTTTAGAAAAGGCAGAGGAACCAGAGATCAAATTGCCAACACCTGCTGGATCATGGAAAAAAGCAAGAGAATTCCAGAAAAACATCTATTTCTGCTTTACTGACTATGCCAAAGCCTTTGACTGTGTGGATCACAATAAACTATGGAAAATTCTGAAAGAGATGGGAATACCAGACCACCTGACCTGCCTCTTGAGAAACCTATATGCAAGTCAGGAAGCAACAGTTAGAACTGGACATGGACCAACAGACTGGTTCCAAATAGGAAAAAGAGTACATCAAGGCTGTATACTGTCACTCTGCTTATTTAACTTATATGCTTATTTAACTTAAACTTATATTTAACTGAACTGCTAAGCTCTAAATTGAACAATTCGAAAGTTCAGTGAGAGAAAATGATCATCATATATGACAGTAATTCATTACTTTCATATGAGTTTATTTCAGTTCAGTTCAGTTCAGTCGCTCAGTCGTGTCCGACTCTTTGTGACCCCGTGAATCACAGCACACCAGGCCTCCCTGTCCATCACCAGCTCCCGGAGTTCACTCAAACTCATGTCCATCGAGTCAGTGATGCCATCCAGCCATCTCATCCTCTGTCGTCCCCTTCTCCTCCTGCCCCCAACCCCTCCCAGCATCAGAGTCTTTTCCAATGAGTCAACTCTTGGCATGAGGTGGCCAAAGTACTGGAGTTTCACCTTTAGCATCATTCCTTCCAAAGAAATCCCAGGACTGATCTCCTTTAGGATGGACTGGTTGGATCTCCTTGCTGTCCAAGGGACTCTCAAGAGTCTTCTCCAACACCACAGTTCAAAAGCATCAATTATTCACCGCTCAGCTTTCTTCACAGTCCAACTCTCACATCCATACATGACCACAGGAAAAACCATAGCCTTGACTAGATGGACATTTGTTGGCAAAGTAATGTCTCTCTCTGCTTTTCAATATGCTATCTAGGTTGGTCATAACTTTCCTTCCTAGGAGTAAGCATCTTTTAATTTCACGGCTGCAGTCACAATCTGCAGTGATTTTGGAGCCCAGAAAAATAAAGTCTGCCACTGTTTCCACTGTTTCCCCATCTATTTCCCATGAAGTGATGGGACCAGGTGCCATGATCTTCGTTTTCTGAATGTTGAGCTTTAAGTCAACTTTTTCACTCTCCACTTTCACTTTCATCAAGAGGCTTTTTAGTTCCTCTTCACTTTCTGCCATAAGGGTGGTGTCATTTGCATGTCTGAGGTTATTGATTTTTCTCCCGGCAATCTTGATTCCAGCTTGTGCTTCTTCCAGTCCAGCATTTCTCATGATGTACTCTGCATAGAAGTTAAATAAGCAGGGTGACAGTATACAGCCTTGATGTACTCCTTTTCCTTTTTGGAACCAGTCTTTTGTTCCATGTCCAGTTCTAAATGTTGCTTCCTGACCTGCATATAGGTTTCTCAAGAGGCAGGTCAGGTGGTCTGAGTTTATTTAGGAAATGTTAATAGAAAAAGAGCCTGGCATGCTGCAGTCCATGGGGTCATAAACAGTTGGACACAACTTAGCAACTAAACAAAATAAAACAAAATAGAAAAAGGAAGCATGACTTGCTCTTCAAATTTTTAAAAAATAATCTTAGAATATCAAGCAGACTACAAAATTAATTTCAAATCTTTCATTCTAGAAAATGACAAAACTGTAATACAACACAGAGTTTAACTTGTTTTTAACCCTCCATTTTGGGGAATGAAAAAATACAAAAGGTAAGAACATACCCTTAAAATCCAAAAGATTTTTAAAAGAAAATACTTTTTAATGATTAAAAATCTTAATTCAGTGCTGGACAACTCTGATAGAAAGCTCTTTAATCTGAGTTGAAAATGAAATTTCTACGCTCTGGAAAAACAAAGGGATCTAATTTCTCTTTCACAAGGTTAAGATAGGTCTTCTTCAACTCAAAATCATTCATCTCTGAGTTAAATATGTCCCACTTACTATCCGTTATTTCATATCACAGTCTCTAACCATACTGCTTTCTCTGAATTTACTCATTTTATCAAGACAAATATGCCTCATTGCCTAGGCAAATATCCAACCATAAATTGGCTAAATAAAGGACTAATTTAGAAGGATATGAATGCTGAGTTTGGGCCTAGTTACAAACAGTAAATAAAAGCCTGAATTTTGTCATGACACAGTTCATTACTGTTGTGAAACCAAGCTCTATCATTTACTAGCTATACAACAATGACAGTTAATTTTACATGTCAACTTGACTGGGCCATGCAGCATCAAGGTATTTCCGTTCAGTTCAGTTCAATTCAGTCACTCAGTCATGTCTGACTCTTTATGACCCCATGTACTGCAACACGCCTGGCCTCCCTGTCCATCACCAACTCCAGAAGTTTGCTCAAACTCATGTCCATCAAATCAGTGATACCATCCAGCCATCTCATCCTCGGTCATCACCTTCTCCCTGTGCCTTCAATCTTTCCCAGCATCAAGGTCTTTCCCAGTGAGTCAGTTCTTTGCATCAGGTGGTCAAGATATTTGATCAAACATTATTCTGGGTGTTACTGTAAGGGTGTATTTGGATGACATTAACATGTGAATCCGTAGACTAAGTAGACTGTCCTTCCTCATGTGGGCAGACCTCATCCACTTCATTGAAGGTCTGAGGAGAATAAAAGGCTGAGCCTTAGACCACTAAGAGGGAGTGAAAAGCATCAACATATTAGAGATTCTGAAAACTTTCTAAAAGAGTGACAGGTAGAACATGACAAAAAGAAGCAGTCTGGCATAGTGTTTAGTAAACTATGGTTCACAGGGCAGATTTTCCAGGCTACCCTCTGCTGTTGTATACCCTGCAAACTAAGACTGGTTTTTATACTTTCAAATGGCTCAAAGAAAACAAGGATATTTTGTGACACGTTAAAACTATATGAAATTCAAATTTTAATTTTCATAAGCAAAGCATTAAGACACACCTGTACTCATTTTTTAATATAAAATTGCATTTAATGGTAGTGTTAAAAAGGGATGAAAGAGGACATGTGGCCTGCAAAACCTAAAATACTTACTATTTGGTTTCCTAAAAAGCATGCTGACACGTGGCCAACTACATGCACAGGATGTTTAGGAAAGATGGAACTTTTCTTCCTGTAGCAAGGGCTGAATCAATATTTGAGGAGGATAAAAATGGTTTAACCTTCCTGAGAGGAAGTTAGGTGAATGAAAGTATGGTGGTTGAAAATCTAGGATAGGAGCCTCCTTACCAGGCTATTAGAAAAAGGCCTGTCCTATCTGTTTGTTCTCTGCTTATCCGCCTCGATCAAAACATATCAATAAGTAAGTCCTACCCATACCCAAAGGAACCTACAGATTTAGTGCAATCCCTATCAAAACACTCATGATATTTTTCACAAAACTGGGACAGAGAACTCCATAATTTATATGGAACCACAAAAGACCCTATACAGCCGCAGCAACCTCAACAAAAAAAGAACAGATGAAGGTATCACACTCACTGACTTCAGGCTATATTACACAGCTACAGTAATCAAAACAGTTTGGTACTGGCACCAAAACAAAACTATATATCAATGGAAGATAACAGACATCCCAGAAATAAACCTACATATCTATGGTTAACTAATAAAACAACAAATAAAATAACAAAGGAGCTAAGAACATACAATGGAGAAAAAAACAGTCTCTTATAGAGTGATGTTGAGAAAACAGGAACAGCTACACGTAAAAGAATGAAATCTGAACATTTTCCCATACCATATACAGAAATAAAATCAAAATAAATAAAAGACCTAAATCTAAGACCAGAAACCACAAAACTCCTAGAAGAAAACAGCAATACACAGTTTGACATAAATTGCAGCGATATTTTTTAGATCTGTCTCCTAAAGCAAATGGAACAATAGCAAAAATAAACAAATTGGATCTAATTAAACTTAAAAGCTTTTACAGAGCAAAGGAAATCATTGACAAAACAAAAAGAAAATCTACTAGATTGGAGAAAATATTTGCAAATGATATGACTGATAAGGGGTTAATATCCAAACTATATAAACAGCTTAAACAATTCAAAATAAAAACAAAAAAAACCCAAACAACCCAATTTTTTAAATGCAAAGACGATCTGATAGATATTTTTTGAAAGAAGACATACAGATGACCAACAGGCACAAGAAAAGATGCTCAATATGAGTAATTATAAGAAAAATGTCCATCAAAACCACGAGATATCACCTCACAACTGTCAGAAAGGCTATCACCAAAAAAACCACAAATAACAAATGTAGGAGTTTGAGAAACGGGAACTCTCATATGCTGGTGGGGAGAATGTAAACTGCTACAGTCATTATGGAAAACAGTATGGAGATTCCTCAAAAAACTTAAAATAGAACTATAAGATCCAGCAATTCCACTCCTGGATATATATTCAAAGAAACCAAAAACACACAATTTGAAAAGATATATGCACCCTATTGCTCATTAGTCAGTTCAGTCACTCAGTCATGTCCATCTCTTTGCGACCCCATGGACTGCAGCATGCCAGGACTCCTTGTCCATCACCAACTCCTGAAGCTTGCTCAAACTAATGTTCATCGAGTGGGTGATGCCATCCAACCATCTCATCCTTTGTCGTTCCCTTTTTCTCCTGCCTTCAATCTTTCCCAGCATCAGGGTCTTTTCCAATGAGTCGATTCTTCACATCAGGTGGCCCAAGTATTGGAGCTTCAGCTTCAGCATCAGTCCTTCAAGTGAATATTCAGGACTGATTTCTTTTAGGATGGACTGGTTGGATCTCCTTGCTGTCCAAGGGACTCTCAAGAGCCTTCTCCAACAACACAGTTTAAAAGCATCAATTCTTAGGCACTCAGCTTTCTTCACAGTCCAACTCTCACATCCACACATGACTGGAAAAACCATAGCTTTGACTAGATGGACCTTTGTTGGCAAAGTAATGTTTCTGCTTTTTAATATGCTGTCTAGGTTGGTCATAACTTTTCTTCCAAGGAGCAAGCGTCTTTTAATTTCATGGCTGCAGTCACCATCCACAGTGATTTTGGAGCCCAAGAAACTAAAGTCTGTCACCGTTTCCATTTTGCATTGCTCATAGCAGGATTATTTACAATAGTCAATATAGGAAAGCAATGTAAGTCTCAATCAACAGAGGAATGGATAAGGAAGATATAAAACTGCAATTTTGCCATTTGCGACAACATAAATGGTCCAGGAGTGTATTTTACTTAATGAAATAAGTCAGACAGAGAAAGATAAATACTGTATATTATCAATAAATGTGAAATTTAAAAGTAAAGTGAATGAACACAACAAAATGGAAACAGACTCACAGATATAGAGAATAAACTAGCGGTTACTAGTGCGGAGGGGTTGGGATAAGGGAAAACAGGAGTAGGGGATTAAGAGGTATAAACTACTGGGGATAAAGTAGAGAAGCTACAAGGATATATTGAACAGTAAGGAAATATAGCCAATATTTTATAATAAATTTAAATAGAGAATAATCTATAAAATACTGAATCACTGTATTATACACTGAAACTAATATATTACTATAAATCAACATGCTTTAAACAACAACAAAAATAATACTAAGTCCTACCTACCCACAAGGAATTTCCATCAGGATTCTTTCCAGTTAGGGTAAAGATTTGCTAAAAAAACAAAATAAGAAAAAAGTCCATTTTAGTTATCTATATTATTCAACTGATCATATATCAACACAAATGAACAACTAAAGATCACCAACATTTAAGAAAATCACAAGAATGAAAAAGAAGGCCCATGATGAAACACAGAACAAGTAACTCTGGAGAAATCAGAGGTAATTCATGTAGGAAAAGAAAATAATTGTATTTAACACCTTTAGAGATATTAGGTAAGATATTGTATTTAAGAGACAATGGGTATATAAAAGAGCAGAATTAAAAGAACAAAGATGAGAATTTAAAGAAATTTAAAACAATGCCAGTGCACCACCACCTTCCCCATATATACAAAAAACATAAAATTTGAAACCAAAGTTGAAGAAATACAGAAAAATAACCCAAAGAGGGTAAAGATCTCTCTAAAATGTTATAGGAAAACACTACTTTCTCCCAACCAAAAAACACACATATACACACACACATAAGGAAAAACAATGCAAAGGATCCAGAGAACAGCAGGTGAAGAAAAATAAATAGATCCTTAGACACATCTTTGATGTACAGCAGAGGTTGTGAGACTAGGGCCCAATAAACCAAATCCTGCTCACTCTATTTTAGCAAATAAGGTTTTACTGGAACACAGTCATGTTCATTTATTTATATATTGTCTAAAGTTGCTTTTTTGCTACAACCACAGTGCTAAGTAGTTGCAACAAGGACCATATGATCTGCAAAGCCTGAAATAATTACTATTTGGTTTTCATAGAAAAATTTTGCTAAATATTGATTTAGAGTTATATAGCAGCAACTTGGTAAAAAGTAGCTTTTAAATTTAAATAATTAAAACAAAATTAAAAATTCAGCTCTCAGTCATAGCAGACACATTACCAGTATTCAAACATCAAATGTATTTAATGGCTATTATATCGATCAGTGTAGATATACAATATTTCCATCAACACAGGAAGCGGTACCTGGCAGGGTTTACCTGGAAATTATTATAGACCACTACAGCTATATTTTAATTCTTGCTTCTAAAAGTGCTACAATCAAGGGGCAGGCAGTCAAGATGGTGAAACACGTCACAGAATTCATGTCTCCTCACAAGTACATCAAGGATACGTCTACAAACGGAAATTTCTTACAGAGCACCTGCTGAACATTAATGGAAGACTTCGGACACCTGACAAGAAAAATCCTTTTCTTGGGTAGGAAACAGACAGACAGACAGAAGGAAGGGATTAAAAAAGAGACCAGCACCCCTGGTGGGAAGCTGAAGGTAAGGAGAGGTTCCTGCACCAAGAAAAATCACCTCATGGTGGGGGAAGTCTGCTGGGACAAAACGGCAACATTAGGGGATCATGGGGGAGCACAAAGGACAGACAGTGGAAGACACCACAAACAAGATGAAAAGTTAACCCTCAGAATGGGAAAAAGTATTCACAAGTGAAGCAAGGGAAAAGAAAACAATCTCCAAAATATACAAACAGTTCATGCAGCTCAACATTAAAAAAAAAAAAAAATAGGCGGAAGACCTAAATGATATTTCTCCAAAGACAGACAAATAGCCAACAAACACATGAAAAGATGTTCAACAACACCAGTCAATACCCAAATCAACTATATTCTTTTCAGTTGAAGATGGAAAAGCTCTATATGATCAGCAAAAACACGATCAAGAGCTGACTGTGGTTCAGGTCATGAACTCCTTATTGCAAAATTCAGGCAAAAATTGAAGAAAATAGGGAAAACCACTAGGCCATTCAGGTATGACCTAAATCAAATTCTACATGACTTCACAGTGGAGGTGACAAGATTAGATCTGGTAGACAGAGTACCTGAAGAACTATGGATGGAGGTTCATAACACTGTACAGAAAGCAGTGATCAAAACCATCCTAAAGAAAAAGAAATGCAGGAAGGCAAAGTGGTTATTTGAGGAAGCTTTACCAATAACTGCGGAAAGAAGAAAAGTGAAAGGCAAGGAAGAAACGGAAAAGATATACCCAAATGAAGGCAGGGTTCCAGAGAACAAAAAGGAGAGACAATAAGGCCTTCTTAAATGAACAATGTAAATATACAGAGAAAAACAACAGAATGGGGAAGACTAGAAATCTCTTCAAGAAAACTGGAGAAATCAAGGGAACATTTCATGCAGAGATGGGCCTCATAAAGGACAGAAATGGCAAGGACCTAAAAGAAGCAGAAGACATTAAGAACAGATGGCAAGAATACACAGAAGAACTATGCAAAAAAGGTCTCAATGACCTGGATAACCACAGCAGTGTGGTCACTCACCTAGAGCTGGACATCCTGGAGTGTGAAGTCAAGTGGGCCTCAGGAAGCACTATTACAAACAAAGCTAGTGGAAGTGACGGAATTCTGGCTGAGTTATTTAAAACCCTAAAAGATGATGCTGTGAAAGTGCTGCACTCAACAAGTCAAGATTGGAAAAGGTCAGTTTTCATTCCAATTTCAAAAAAGGGTAATGCCAAAGACTGATCAAACTACCCTACAGTTGCCCTCATTTCACATGCTAGCAAAGTTATGCCCAAAATCCTTCAAGCAAAGTTTCAGTAGTACATGAACTGAGAATGTCCAGAGGTACAAGCTGGATTTAGAAAAGGCTGAGGAAGAGATCAAATTGCAACATTCCTTAGATCATGGAGAAAGAAAGAGAATTTCAGAAAAACATCTACTTCTGCTACACTGACTACACTAAAGCTTTTGACTGTGTAGATCACAACATACCAAGGAAAATTCTAAAAGATGGAAGTACCAGAACACCTTACCTGTCTCCTAAGAAACCTGTCATTGGGTCAAGAAGCAACGGTTAAAACCGGACATGGAACAGCTGACTGGTTCAAAGCTGGGAAAGGAGTACAAGGCTATATATTGTCACCCTGCTTATTTAACTTCCATGAAGGGTATATCATGCAAAATGCTGGGCTGTATGAATCCCAATCCGGAACCAAGACTGCCAGGAGAAATATCAATAACCTCAGATATGCAGATGATACCACTCCAACGGGAGAAAATGAAGAGGAACGAAGAGCTTCTTTAAAACTCAACATTCAAAAAACTAAGAACATGGCATCTGGTCCCATCACTTCATGGAAAATAGATGGGGAAACAGTGGAAACAGTGACAGACTTCATTTTGGGGGGCTCCAAAATCACTGCAGATGGTGACTGCAGCCATGAAACTAAAAGATGTCTGCTCCTTGGAAGAAAAGATATAACCAACCTAGACAGCATATTAAAAGGCAGAGACATTACTTTGCCAACAAAGGTCCGTCTAGTCAAAGCTATGATTTTTCCAGTAGTCACGTATGGATGTGAGAATTGGACTATTAAGAAAGCTGAGTGCTGAAGAATTGATGCTTCTGAACTGTGATGTTGAAGACTCTTGAGAGTCCCTTGGACTGCAAGGAGATCCAACCAGTCCATCCTAAAGGAAATCACTCCTGAATAGTCACTGGAAGGACTGAGGCTGAAGCTGAAACTCCAATACTTTGCCCACCTGATGCAAAGAACTGATTCATTAGAAAAGACTCTGATTCTGGGAAAGATTGAAGGTGGGAGGAGAAGGGGACGACAGAAGATGAGACGGTTGGATGGCATCACCAACTCAATGGACGTGAGTTTGAGTAAACTCCTGGAGTTGGTGATGGACAGGGAGGCTTGGTGTGCTGCAGTCCATGGGACAGCAAAGAGTCAAACATGACTGAATTGAACTGAAAGAGCCTCTTGATGAGTATGAAAGAGGACAGTGAAAAAGATGGTTTGAAACTTAACATTCAAAAATTAAGATCTGGCATCCAGTTCCATCATTTCATGACAAATAGAAGGGGGAAAAGTGGAAGCAACGGGTTTATTTTCTTGGGCTCCAAAGTCACTCAGATGGTGACTGCAATCATGAGATTAAAAGATGCTATGCCTTAGAAGAAAAGTTATGACAAACCTGCACAGTGTATTAAAAAGCAGAGGCATCACTTTGCCAACAAATGTCTATATAGTCACAGCTATGGTTTTTCCAGTGGTCATGCACAGATGTGAGAGTTGGACCATAAAGAAGACTGAGCACTGAAGAATTGATGCTTTTCAATTGTGGTGCTGGAGAAGACTCTGTAGAGTCCCCTGGACTGGAAGGAGACCAAACCAATCAATCCTAAAGGAAATCAGATCTGAATATTCATTGGAAGGTTTGATGCTGAAGCTCCAATACTTGGACCACCTGATGCAAAAAGCTGACTCACTGGAAAAGACCTTGATGGTAGAAAAAATTGAAGGCAAAAGAAGGAGGGGGCAGCACAGGATGGTTAGACAGCATCACAGACTGAAAGGACATGAATTTGAGCAAACTCTGGGAAATAGTGGAGGACTGAGGCTTGGCATGCTGCAGTCCATGGGGTCTCAAAGAGCTGGACAGGACTGAGCAACTGACTAACAACAACAGATGCTAAGAGTATGACTTTTGTATATTTTGGATAACAGCCCTTTATCAAGTGTGTCCTCGCAATTATCTTCTCCCAGTCTGTGGCATGTCTTCTCATTCTCTTGATACTGTCCTTCCCACAGCAGAAGTTTTTAATTTTAATGAAGTCCAACCTATCTACTCCTTCTTTTACAGATGATGTCTTTGGTGTATCTAAAAAGTCATTGCCATCCCCAAGGTAAGCTACATTTTCTATGATGTTATCCTACATGAGTTTTATAGTTTATTTTACATGTATGTATGTGATTCATTTTGAGTTAATTTTTCTGAAGTAAAGTCTGTGTCAAGATTTATTTACTTATTTATTTTTGCATGTATATGACTGACTGCTACAAAGGAAAGACTATCTTTGCTCCACTGTGTTGCTTTTGCTCATTTTGTCTCAGATCAGTTCACTATATTCATGTGGGTCTATTTCTGGATTCTGTATGCTGCTCCACTAATACTTTACAGTAAGTCTTGAAGTCAGGTAGTGTCAGTACTACATCTCTGTTCTTCAATATTGTGTTTGCTATTCTAGATCTTCTGTCTTTCCATATAAACTATAGAACCAGTCTGTTAATATCCATGATATAACATGCTGGGATTTTAACTGGGACTGCATGAAATCTACAAATCAATTATGGAAGAACTGACACTGAAAATATTGAGTCATCTATCTATGAACATTATCCATCAGAGGGCAGACAAAATGGAAACCACAATTTCAGAAAACTAACCAAACTGATCACTTGGATCACAGCCTTGTCTAAGTCAATGAAGTATGAGCCTTGCTGTGCAGGGCCATGCAAGACAGGTCACGGTATAGAGTTCTCACAAAACGTGGTCCACTGGAGATGGGAATGACAAACCACTTCAGTATTCTTGCCTTGAGAACCCCATGAGCAGTATGAAAAGGCAAAAAGATAGGATACTGAAAAATGAACTCCCCAGGTGCACAATATGCTAAGGAAGAAGGATAGAGAAATATCTATAGAAAGAATAAAGAGACGGAGCCAAAGCAAAAACAATGCACAGTTGTGTATATGGCTGCTAACAGAAGTCAAGCCTGATGCTGTAACGACCAATATTGCATAGGAACCTGGAATACTTATCACAGTAAGTTGGAAGTGGTCAAACAGGTAATGGCAAGAATGAATATTGACATTTTAGGGATCAGTGAACTAAAATGAACTGGAATAGGCGAATGGACCAATTTAACTCATATGACCATTATATCTACCACCCTGGGCAAGAATCTCTTAGAAGAAATGGAGCAGCCCTCATAGTCAACAAGAGAGTACAAACTGCAGTACTTGGGTGCAGTCTCAAAAATGACAGAATGATCTGTTCGTTTCCAAAGCAAATCATTCAATATCACAGTAATCCAGTCTATGTCCCAACCACTAAAGCCAAAGAAGCTGAAACTGAACGGTTCTATGATGACTTACAAGACGTTCTAGAACTAACACCAAAAATAGATGTCCTTTTCATCACAGGGGACTGGAATGCCAACATAGGAAGTCAAGAGATACCTGGAGTAACAGGCAAATTTAGCTTTGGAGTAGAAAATGAAGCAGGAAAAAGGCTAACAGAGTTTTGCCAAGAGGATGCACAGGTCATAGCAAACACCCTCTTCAAACAACATAAGAGACAACTCTACACATGAACATCACCAGATGGTCAACACCAAAATCAGATTGATTATACTCTTTGTAGTCAAAGATGGAGAAGCTATATACAGTCAGCAAAAATAAGACCAGGAGCTGCCAGTAGCTCAGATCATGAACTCCTTATTGCCATATTCAGACTTATATTGAAGAAAGTGGGGAAATCACTAGACGATTCGGGTATGACCTAAATCATTTGATGATTTACTGCAAGTGACAAATAGATTCAAGGGATTAGATCTGATAGACAGAATGCCTGAAGAGCTATGGCAGAGGTTCATGACATTGTACAGGAGGCGATGATCAAGACCATCCCCAAGAAGAAATACATAAAGGCAAAATGGTTATCTGAGGAGGCCTTACAAATAGCTGAGAAAAGAAAAGAAGTGAAAGGCAAATGATAAAAGGAGAGATGATTCCACCTGATTGCAGAGTTCCAAGAAAAGCGAGGAGAGGTAAGAAAGCCTTTCTCAGTGATTAATGCAAAGAAATAGAAGATAACAATAGAATGGGAAAGACTAGAGATCTCTTGAAGAAAATTAAGAGATACCAAGGAAACATTTCACACAAAAATGGGCACCATAAAGGACAGAAATGCTATGGACCTAACAGAAGCAGAAGATATTAAGAAGAGGTGGCAAGACACACAAAACAACTACACAAAAAAGATCATCATGACCCAGATAACCATGATGGTGTGATCACTCACCTAGAGCCAGACATCCTGGAATGACAAGTCAAGTGGGCCTTAGGATGCATCACTATGAACAAAGCTAGTGGAGGTGATGGAATTCCAGCTGAGCTATTTCAAATTCTAAAAGATGAGGCTGTGCAAGTGCTGCACTCAATATGCCAGTAAATTTGGAAAACTCAGTAATGGCCAAAGGACTGGAAAAGGTCAGTCTTCATTCCAATCCCAAAGAAACATAATTCCAAAGAATGCTGAAACTACCACATAATTGCACTCATCTCACATGCTAGCAAAGTAATGTTCAAAATTCTCCAAGCCAAGCTTCAATAGTACATGATCAGAGAACTTCCACATGTTCAAGCTGGATTTAGAAAATGCAGAGGAACCAGAGATCAAATTGCCAACAACTGTTGATCATTGAAAAAGCAAGAGAGTTCAAGAAAAACATCTACTTCTGCTTTATTGACTATGCCAAAGCCTTTGAATGTGTGAATCACCAGTGGAAAATTCTTAAAGAGATGGGAATACCAGACCACCTGACCTGCCTGAGAAATGTGTATGCAGGTCAAGAAGCAACAGTTAGAAACGGACAGGGAACAACAGACTGGTTCCAAATTGGGAAAGGAGTATGTCAAGGCTGTATACTGTCACCGTGCTTATTTAACTTATATGCAGAGTACATCATGAGAAACGCTGGGCTGGAGGAAGCACAAGCTGGAATCAAGACTGCCAGGAGAAATATCAATAACCTCAGGTATGCAGATGACACCACACTTATGGCAGAAAGTGAAGAGGAACTAACGAGTCTCTTCATGAAGGTGAAAGAGGAGTAAAAAAGCTGACTTAAAGCTCAACATTCAGAAAACTAAGATCATGGCATCAGGTCCCATCACTTCATGGCAAATAGGTGGGGAAACAGCAGAAACAGTGACAGATTTTATTTTCTTGCACTCCAAAATCACAACAGATGGTGACTGCAGCCATGAAACTAAAAGACCCTTGCTCCTCGGGAGAAAAGCTATGACCATCCTAGACAACATATTAAAAAGCAGAGACATTACTTTGCCAACAAAGGTCTATCTAGTCAAAGCTATGGTTTTTCCAGTAGTCATGTACAGATGTGAGAGTTGGACTATAGAGAAAACTGAGCACCTTAGAATTGATGCTTTTGAAGTGTGGTGTTGGAGAAGACTCTTCAGAGTCCCTTGGACAGCAAGGAGATCCAGCCAGTCCATCCTAAAGGAAATCAGTCCTGAATATTCATTGGAAGGAATGAGGCTGAAGCTGAAACTCCAATACTTTGGTCATCTGATGCAAGGAACTGACTCATTAGAAAAGATCCTAATGCTGGGAAAGATTGAAGGCGAGAGGAGAAGGGGACGACAGAGGATGAGATGTTTGGATGGCATCACTGACTCAATGGACACGAGTGTGAGTACACTCCAGGAGTTGGTGATGGACAGGGAGGCCTGGCGTGCTGTAGTCCATTGGGTCGCAAAGAGTCCGACATGACTGAGCAACTGAACTGAACTGATGATAATGTTGTACCAAGATTATATGTTAACTTTAGGAATGCATTGATGCACCTCTTCCTGGATTGTAGTTAAAGCTGAAAAACAATTTTTCACTTTAGAAATCTAAAGGCTGAAGTAAATAGAGTGGAAAACAAGCGGATATGTAGTAAATAAATCCACAGAATTTCAATATTTGTGTACTTCAAAGTTTTTAGAGCAGCAAAACTGTCTAAGAAGTTCCTATTTGTTATTAGAGTGCTTTGTCACTTTCTGTTTTGGTCTTCTTGAGTACTTACTACAGGACAATATTAACATATATTGTTCACTGTGATCATTTTAACTGATATGTTGTTATCTATGTGTTAATCTTATCTCCTCCAAATGAGAACAGTTTTTTTTTACTTTGCCCTAAAATGACAAGTTTAGGTCCAAGCAGATAGTAAACCCTGGCTACTTACTGAATGATTGGCATCACAGAATTATACTGGTGAGACTCTAAATGAAAGCACCTAAAGCCTGATCAAGCTTTCCAGTTGATATATGGTTAAACTGCAACGTTTTTTTTTTTCTCAACATTTTTCTTTAAAAAACAAAAATCTACCCAAATGAAAAACTGGAGTCACTATGCAGCAATATAATCTCAAAGAGAATCAGCCAAAAAGTTTTTACAGGTCACTGAGATTTAAAACAATTCAATGGCAAGTTTCCATGAAGTTTTGATGAATTTTATTAGCATCATAGATCACTGTCAAAACCACCAATTAGTATTAGAGCAAGCATAACTTGGGACTCTTTTAGTTTACACATTTGTCAATCATGAACGTCTTCAAAGATTACTTACTCCAACCCCCTACTCCACGCCCAGCTCAAAACTGTGAAAACAAAATTTAAATCCAAGGATTCATGGCTTTTTCCCAAAATCTAGGTTACATGTAAAATTCATATTCTAATAAACTCTGGATTCAGAGTTCACAGATCACTTGAAAAAGAAAGCACATACACATCTAATTCTTACCAGTTTTTCGGGTTAAAAAAAAAAAAAACTAAACTATTATGTTATTTGCAGCTGCCTTAACAGCAAACGACAATTAAATGTGTGAACAAGGTTGTCAGAATAACACTTATCATTCACACCACTTATGGAAAGGCGCTCTAAGACTTTCAGAAGCACTAATTAAAATTAACGAAAGCAACTTACGGGGACGTGTCAAGAAAAGTACAGTTTGTCATCTGTTGTTTGAAACAGAGGGAAACCAAAAAACCTCAAAGCTCAAGAGTTTTTACTCTAATGTCTAAATCCAACCCAGCTGCCACCGGCACTGAGGAACCGAGCCCAGGGGCTCAACAACCTACTCATTAAGGTAAGAGTTTCAATCCCTTCCATGTTACCCAACTACTTAGAAAAAGACCGGAAGAGGATGCCGGAGGGAATTTTCTTTCAGAAATCAGAAAAGGCCTGGGGTGGGGGGCGGTATACTGTTTACTACAGAGAGGAGGAAAGTGCAGGAGGAAAGTTGCTTGATATACCCCATCACCAGCCTTTTTTTTTTTTTTAACTCAACTTGAATGAAGACACTCAAAACGAGAAGAACGTTAATGATATTACCCACCTCAAGCCCCAAAGAACCCAGGAAGACTCTCATCCAGGACTCAGGTGGCTCTTTCTCACCTGGGCCTTGCAGAAGTCGGCCGTCCTGACGTAAATGCACTTTTCAGCAATACGCCTTCCAATTGGTTGACTCTAGAGGGAGCCCTCAGTCCTATTGGCTTCAAGAGTCAAGGAGGCGGGAGTTTGGGGCTGACTGTGACAGGCCCGCGGCTTAAGCTCCCAGAGTTCTCATTGGGTCAACGCGAGAAGCCCCAAGATGGCGGCAGCAGGCACCTGCGGCACCGGCACCCGGAGTACTGGGTCTATGGTGGCGGCGGCCAGCACGAACAACGTCACTAGCTTCCAGCGGAGGGGTCCCAGAGCCAGCGGTGCCGACAGCGGCTGCTCTCGACTGGTGTCCATCGCGGGGACACGGCCGTCGGTGCGGAATGGACAGCTGCTGGTATCAACCGGGCTGCCAGCCCTGGACCAGCTCCTAGGTCGGTTCAGAACGGAGATCTGGGCTCAGCAGAGGGAAAAGAGGGAGGGGACCTGCCGGGGTAGACACCCTGACCCCACATGTCTCTCACCTCTCAGCATTCGGACTTGGAGAGGATGGCCCAGTCTGATGGAGGGGAGGAAGGGTTGCATGGAGACTTTAAATGCTGTTAATCAGATCTGGTTTTGTGCTCCCACTTTCTACTTTGGTGCCCACCAGCCTTTTTCTCGTTTATGACAGGAAACCTACATGCTTTTTACCCTTTCGTGCATTCCTAGTCAAGGGGAATCAGAGACGATTTGGCATTCATCTAGAATCCCGTCCCGGTCTTTGAATGTACCCCTTATGTGAATCCCAGATAGTCCATGGTTTGGGCTAACCTACAGAAGTTTGTATCACTTGAGACTGATGGGAATCAATAGAAAATGCTGAAAAAAGTAACTTCCCCTCTTTCGCCTCCTGACTGCTTATCTCCTGGTTCTCAATCTTTAAACTAATCATACTGACTTTAAAAGAATGTATGTTAAAAGCTTAGATGGATCCAAGTAATGAAAGCCTGTCTTTGACCTTAACAGATGTACCCAGTATCTGCGTTAAATATATGTATGTTTGTTTTTGTTATTTTTTCTCTATATATTTTGCTTCCCAGAGTTACATCTCAAACGATGTTTAAAATTATTTTACATTTTAACGAGAAAAAGAAGTCCAGATTTTAGGCTTTCCAAAATCTCTGGAATTTTTCTTGAGAAGGCTTGCTAAAGAATATGCTTGATTAATAACCATTATGTTGAAAAGACTGAACAGATTAAATAGGTAGGACAAAGCTGCTGTGATAATAAAGCTTGTAAAGTAGTTAATTCCTATCAGAATGCTACTTTACTAAAATTGGTCCATGTTTGTATTTCATGATTTTATTATTATAGGGTGAGATGTGTCAGTTAAGCCTTGTACACTTTCATAAAATATTACAGATGCCATTGTTCTTGTACTTCCCTTGTCATTTTCACTCTAATTTTTTTCCCCACAGGTAGACTTTTGAGATAGGTTTAGCAATAGAAAGGCTATTGAGAAAGAGTATGGCTTCTTACCTCTGTTACTTTATGACCATAACTGGATCCTGGTTATTTCTACATAAATTTAAATAATAAATTTGAATGATTTCCCTTAATTGTTTCAACTCTGTTGCCTTGCATTGTACTGTAAACAGAAATGATTGAAAATATCTAGTTAGCAAATATTTATCTCACTTTTTTTCCCTTGTGAGTTTAATTTGGTGTCATCTTGTATTTAAATGTAAAACTTGGAGGCTGTTCCTAGTCCTTTATATATATATATATATATTTTTTTTTTTTTTTTGGTAACTTAATGGAAATATGTAACTTCATTCACTGATCCTGAAACTCTCCAAACAAAAAGGTCACATATTCTAACATTACATCTTCAGTTCCTCATTAGAATAACAAAATGTAACTAGCACAGTACCTGGTGCTTATAGATTCTAAATAAGTTCTTGGTTTAAAGAAAAATAATGTGTAGGAAAAAGCGTGCACAGATTATGAAACATGTAGGATGGAATTATGTATTTGAGCTCTAAAATCAGACTCGGCAATTAACTGACATGAATAGAGTCACAAAACTAGTGACAGTCTGGCTGATCTTCAGGCTCCACATTTAATGCTCTGCACTATGCTGCAATTGCTTCCAATTTTTGAGAACTCTTTTCAGGTGTTTTTAACCATTTATTGACTCTAAGCCTAAAGATTTAACTGTGTAGCCTCTTAAAGCACCCACCAGAAAGGTGACCCAAAGCACCTTCCTTGTGTGTTTTTTACAGTGATATAAACTTGAACTGTAATTTTAAATTTCTTCAGATTTGCTTGAAGTTGGGGAATCTATTTATTTGACTCTAACCAGCTTATGCTAAAAATTAGTGTTCATTAAAATGATTGAAGTAAGTATCAGTTTGGGGATATTTTGAAATATATTTTGCACATATACAGTTAATTCTCAATTGCACAGAAGTTGAAGACATTCTTATAATAGGAGTTACTACATTTGGAATAATAAAATGTCCAGAAATATTTTAGTTGTTAACTTCCTAATGGCATTTTTATATTTTGATTTTCTATTTTCTGTGGCCCTTTGGAGCAAACCCTATACATGTGTTAATCATTAAACCATTGTTTGAAAGTGAAACATTTGGCTGCTAATGTGTATACATAAAAGTAAAAGCAATTCAGATTATACTGTGGTTCTGAAATGTTATCTGACTCAAGATTGTGACAAGTCTAATATAATCTTAGAGTGATAAAATGTAATGATAATAGGATGCTGTGACATCAGAATGATGAAATTATACTGTGACATTGTTGTTGCCTAAATATATTCTGTAGTTACTGCTTAACAAGTAAATATTGCATTGTTGCTGACATACACTGCAGTGATATTTTACTACTGCCATTGTGACATTATTGTAATTTTAAGAGTAGATGCAAAATATATTTGAAAGGCGTAAAATAGACGAATTGAATGTTAGTTATTTGACGATATACTAATATTTCCATTGCTTACTCCAAAGTGTTTTATAAATTTGAGACGTTTCTATTACTGCGTCTTAACTTTCATGATCTAATTGTATTAAATACTTTTATTCTTTATTTTATTGTTGGATATCGATTTATATTTCCCAAGTTGACTAATTTACATTCTGGGATTTCCTAACTCAGTTTCTCAACTGTCCCTTTCCAGAACATTTATGTTGTTATTTGAGGACACTGTGTGTAAATACTTCATTTTTCTTCTTCCAAGAATTTCCAAGGAGGTTATATAGTAGATAAAAGATTCTGGCAGAATTTCTCTTTTCCTTAAATATAAAATAGTTGATTTTAGGACCATATTGACTAACATAGAGAAATTATCTCCCAGGCTCATCCTTCAAAAAGATATTTGAAGGACAGATGACTTCTCGGTTTTAACTGGATTAAACTCTGTGGTGTTCAGAATTTATTAAATTTTGACAGACGAGTGAGTGGAAATAGGAATTGGGGTAAATAATAATCCAGGAAGACTGCCCTGAAGAAGCTTGAGGGTAGCTACCATTTTCAACATTGCCTTGAAAAAGTAAATACTGGTGGGCATAGTCCTTTCCTCCTCTAGATTTTAATCTGGCTTCCCTGATAACTCAGCGGGTAAAGTATCCACCCGTAATGCCGGAGACACAGGAGAAGCGTGTTCGATCCCTGGATTGGGAAGATCCTCTGGAGAAGGAAATGGCAACCCACACCAATATTCTTGCCAGGAGAATCCCATGGACAGAAGAGTCTATTGGGCTACAGGCTATGGAGTCTCAAAGAGTTGAATACCACTAAGCACACACACATCTTAATCTGGAGTATGGGATGATATACATTAAGCTTGGGCTGTTTATTTAGTATAATCCCGGTTGTGATATTTTAACAATTGATAACTGTACATTTAAAGCAAATGCCATTCATTCCTTTGCAAAATTGTTTCATAAAATTTAATCAGCAGAGCCATTCTCATTGTTGATGGCTTTTCTGTTTTGATTCCCATGTTTGCCAAGCCAATAACTGATAACCAAGAGTTGTTAGGATGTTTCTTACCTATAAAAAGTAGACTTGTTAATCATATAACTGCAACTTAATTTGAAGTGTGGCATTAATTAGGTAGTTAAGGATATTGCTATGAATGAAGGATATGGCTGTTACATTGCATTTTCCCTTCAGTGGCTTTAAGATGCCTGTTTTGCTTCTATAATTTTAAGCAAAACTACTGATTTATAGAGAGCATTGAAAAGAACTAGGATGAAAGACTTCTCTTTCCTAATTTTTATTTCTCTTCCCTTTTACTTAAACTTTTAACTTTGAAAAAGGAGTTGCCCTTATTGTAAAACAAGATATCACTTATGGACCTTCATATTCTAATATATTAATTTGACCTTGTTTACCCTAAATGTATAGCTTAATTAGAGATTTGTTTTGGGAACTGTGTAGGGATTGAATTTTCTCCCTTTAAATTAATATATCATTGTCTAACTATTCACGTGATTTTTTTAAAAAAATCTTTCCTTCATATTTAAAAAAGTTAAAAAATAGATATTGACACTTAAAATCTTAAATCTTCTAGTGTTTCTTAAGCTTTTATATTTTTTCTAGTTTTAAGACAAAATACTGTCACTTTTTTAAAATATAAAAGCTTGATGAATTTTATACTTTAAGACATCACTTGAAAAGTATTTTCAAGCTTTCAGACTTGTGTAAACTTACGAGTTGATAAAATATTCTCCCATATTTTTTTAGTAAGCTGGGGATGAGCTTAAATATACTTCTTAAAGTGGTCTAGAGGTAAAACCAAAAATTTACTTTTTTAGTGACCTAGAATATTGGCGGTTTATCTGATATGATTAAAGGGAAGACGAGGCATTGAACAAGACCATTTTTGACTTCTTTGTGTGTGTGTCCACCTGCGCAGTGTATCATACAAAAAGCATTTATTTCTCTGAGTATTCCACTTGGAGGCCTTATATGAATTCCTAAGACAAGTTCTTACTTATGCTGTTACTTACCTGTCAGACATTTTAATGTACTATTGGGAAATGATATTTCTGTTTTAATTAGGAACTATTAGTGTGAAATCTGTGCTGCTCTTGAAATTGCTAATGAATTGCTGAATTTAAAAACGTATTGAAAGCTAACTTTTGTTGAATATATCATGTCAAGCATCTTGTGTTTAGCCGGTTAAGCTTTTCAATTTTGAGTAGGGAGAATGACTGCTAACTTATTAAAATTTCCTCTAGTTTAAAATATAGCTAGAATCTCAGTATATTAAGTGAGATATTTCACAATACCTTATACAGAGTATTTGGGGAAATGTGGTCTTACACACAGTAAAATGAAGTTTGGAAGAATATAGGAACTTTACAGCTATATGCTGGTGTGTATGGTCATGTCAAAATCACTTTACCTCATATACATAGAATAAAAGCTTGATTTATAAATGATAAGGTGGCTTCTTCTTATTTCCCATGACTAACCTTCCAAATGACCAGCTTTACTAGGGCCAATTCAAATTTGAGTCTAGTGAATTTATATAATATAGCCCGTTAGAAAAAAAGTAAGTTGCCTTTTTGTAAGAGAAGCCCAATAGAATATTAATTTGGCTGATAAAAATTATTAAAATGTCCTCATATTATCTTGTTTTAAGTAATGTTTACATTTTCCAAACATAAAAATTTTCCATATATAATTTTAGTATATGTGATATTTAAAACTTTTGTTTCCTGAATTACCAGAAACAGTGGATTGTTCAACTCAAGCGGAAAACTACCTTCATAGTATAGTCTGATTTGCTGTTTACTGTTAATATAGTAATACAATTAATACTGATAATACATTTATCAAATAAGCTATTTCCTGTATCATGTATTGATTGTTTCTAATCAGAAAATAATTGCCAGAATGGTGAGAGTAGCTCTTACTGTACTTCTTTGGGCAAGACACCTGAGCAAGATATCATATCATTCAATTGGAGAAGTATTTCTTGATCAGTTCTCGTTATTTCACTGTGAATATCATTCACAAAAAACATCTACTTCTCTAAATATTCCACTTGGAGGCCTTATATAAATTCCTAATTTGAGAAGACATGACTATAGACCCAAAGAAGTTTAGATAACAAATCTAAATCCTTCCTATAAAGATTAAGTTATGGAAAAAAAACAGCTAATTTTTTTTATAGTAGACTAGACTAGAAACTTGGAATATTGTTATGTGCCTGTATTATTTCATCTCAAATACACAAAATGATAATTGCTAGCTAAATATTCTTACATGTGAGGAAAAATAGTGAAGAGTTGGGAAGTATGATTTAAAATATTTAAAATGGATTAAAAAATTAATATTGGTCTATATGTAGCACAAACTGTAAAACTAAATATTTACTCTTCTCCCAAAGAGAACCTTTTTGCTCTCATCTTTTATGGTTGTTATCATCACATATATTTCAGTTTATGTTAAACTTTTAGTTTAACCAACATTTGGAGTTATCCTGTATAGTCTGGTATGGCTTTAAATGCTAAAATGAAGGAATTATCTCATTATCTCAATGTGAAGTTAAAATACATACTTAATTCTATAACATGACCATTTAAAATATGTAAATGTATTTGTTCCTTTTAAAAATTGTTTTCTAACAATTTTGAATGCTCTGTTTGTAGTCATAAAGTCCTCAAATGTTGGATTGTATTAAGTGTGCAGGCAGCTTAACAAATTTCAGATTCTTTGAAACATAGCAGTTATTTATGCTTATTTGCAAGGCAAAAAATAAACAGTCATGAATTGTTCATACTAAGTTTTTCTATGTATTGTTTGTCACTATAAAACTTTTAGGGAAAAGATTCTTTATTATATTTTAAATGTTTCGCAATTTTGTAAACAAAAAACGCTAGTAATATTGTCTTCAGTTGTCCAACAATTTTTAGTTTCTTTTTAAATTAATTATACTTTAAATTCATTTGATTCTTTGTGTATACATTTTTAAATTTTTAAGTGAACTTGTTAGCATTTGCACAAATGGTTTTACAAACAAAGTATCAGTTGTCAAGTGGTTGAATGTCTATCTTTCTGATGTTCTAGTTTCTTAAAACTTGATTTTAAATTGATTTTTAATAAAGCTCTATTTCAGTTATATATTTATTATCATATTACCCTAATTCAAATATAATAGCATTTCTAAATATATTTAGAGTGTGTTCAGATTTTGTGTGTGTTAATAATAATCGGAAAAGAATTCGTTTTAACTGTCAGGTTTTTTTCTCCAAGGTTTGTTAAATTTGAGAATAAAAATTAAAATGGAATTTCTGTTGTAATAACCTTTCTTTCTGTGTTGTACTTTTGTTGTAGTTAAGTTCCTGTGCACGTTTGGGTCTCAGCTATTGAGCTAATTTATTAAGAAGTGCTAAATATAACATTAAAGGAATGCTTAGCCGGCTGTGTTGAATGCTGCATGGTCCTATCACAGGAGAAAGGAGGATAGTACAGTATATTATGAAAGTAATTGTAATGTGTAGTGTATAATTACATATAGTATGTAATTATTTCATAATAGCACCTTAAGCCAAGTATTGCAAAGGTAATTAAAATGTTGTTCTCAACTACAGTTTTGAAGTTACTGAAGTACCTGTCCTTGATAATGCCTAACTTTTATGCTAAAGATAATATGAAAAGGTAGATTAATTTGTTCTTCATTTTGTTTCATTTCCAGGTGGAGGTTTGGCCGTTGGAACAGTTCTTCTAATTGGTTAGTATAGCATACATACTTTGCTCTTCCCAATCATAGTTTTATGTTGTGCGTAATGATTTTATGGGTTTGTCTGTTCTGAGATTAATTCTATAACACTCTTCAAGAGTTAAGGTAAATTAAAGAGGAATTGCCTTATGTTTAATTTACTGATTTAGAAAAATACATGTGAAAATATAGCTCTTGTAATTAAAAAGTGTTCACAGTGCCTTGTCTTCCATTTGTTTTAAAAAGATGAAAATAATGCCAATAGATTTTTTGGGAGAATCTCAGTATTTAGAGTGGGATTGTTACAGTGATTTATTTGATAATTGGATGTACACATAAGCCCATTGTATATATCACAGATTTTTACCTTGTCTTCTTATTCAGAGAAAAATGACAAGGATAAATCACATTTTTGTTCATCTTTAAACCTTCCATACGTCTTACTTAAAAATACATACATAACCCAATTTACCTTTCTTTTACGTTTAGATCACAGAATGTCGGAATTGAAATAAATCTTGACAGTTAGGTTATCCAGGTTCCCACCTGGCCATGAAACACTTTTCAGATACCAAACACCATTTAAGTACAGATGATCTAGTTTAACAGCCTTCCCTGGTGGTTCAGACAGTAAAGAATCTGCCTGCAATGTGGCAGACTCAGGTTGGATACCTGGGTCGGGAAGATTCCCTGGAGAAGGAAATGGCAACCCACTCCAGTGTTCTTGTCTGGAAAATCCCAAGGATGGAAGAGCCTGGCTACAGACCATGGCATCTCAAACGAGCTGTACACAACTGAACGACTTCACTTTGACTTTATCTACTTTAAAGGGCTCACTACTTCACCAGGCAAACCTTTGTTATTTGAAAATGTATGATTCACTAGAAAGTTCTTTATCTTAATGTTTAATTTGTATGCCTGTGATGAGTTTGTTGTTCCTAGTTTTTTGTCCTCTAATACTCTTTCACCTGACACTTAAAATATTTTATTTTTTTTTTTTTTTTTTGTTTTTTAAAATATTTTAAAATAACAATTTAATCACCTCAAATCTTCTCCAGACTAAATAGACATAGTTTCTTACAATGGATTTTATGCATTGTGGTTGTCACACTGCTCATTCTCCTGGTTATTCTCTTGTCACACCTTCTGCTCTAGCATTCTTTTTGTGCACAGAACTGAATATATGCCAGATTTAGTATACATGCATGTGTGTTCAGTCATGTCCAACTCTTTGTGACCTGCATTGACTGTAGCCCACCGGGCTAGGCTGTCCATGGGATTATTCTAGCAAGAATACTGGGGTGGGTTCCTGTTTCCTCCAGGGTATCTTCACTACCCAGGGATCAAGCCCACATCTGCTGTGACTTCTGCATGGGAAGGCAGATTCTTTACCACTGAGCCACCTGGGAAGGCTGAATTTAGTATGACCTATGCTTAATTCTAGAAGTGGTGGAAACTCAAATATTTCTACCTAAGTAATATACATGGAGGCATTCAGCACCTTGCTCTTTCTACTAAATATATGTTAGGAAAAAAAAAAAAACAAACGTGGTCCACTGGAGAATGAAATGGCAAACCACTTCAGTATTCTTGCCTTGGGAACCCCATGATCAGTATGAAAAGGCAAATAGATACGACACTGAAAGATGAACTCCCCAGGTCGGTAGGGGCTCCATATGCTACTGGAGAAGAGTAGAGAAGTAACTCCAGAAAGAATGAAGAGGTGGAGCCAAAGTGGAAAAAACACACTGTTCTGGAGTGACTGGTGATGGAAGTAAAGTCCAATGCTGTAAAGAACAATATTGCATAGGAACCTGGAATGTTAGGTCCATGAATCACGGTAAATTATGAGTGGTCAAACAGAAGATGGCAAGAGTGAACATCAGCGTTTTAGAATTCAATGAACTAATTGGACTGGAATGGGTGAATTTAATTTAGATAAAGGTTTTATCTACTACTGTGGGCAAGAATCCCTTAGAAGAAATGGAGTAGCCCTCATAGTCAACAAGAGAGAGTGCAGTGTCAAAAATGACAGAATAATCTCAGTCCTTTTCCTAGGCAAATCATTCAGTATCATAGTAATCCAGGACTATGAACAACCACTAATGTTGAAGAAGCTGAAGTTGACGGTTCTATGAGGACCTACAAGACCTTCTAGAGCTAACACCAAAAATAGATATCCTTTTCATCATAGGAGACTGGAATCCAAACATAGGAAGTCAGGATATACCTGGAGTAACAGGCATATTTGTCCTTAGAGTAGAAAATGAAGCAGGACAAAGGCTAACAGAGTTTAGCCAAGAGAACACACTGGTCATAGCAAACACCCTCTTCCACCAACACAAGAGATGACATCATGATGACACATGAACATGACCAATGGTCAGTACCAAAATCAGATTGATTGTATTCTTTGCAGCTAAAGATGGAGAAGCTCTATACACTCAGTAAAAACAAGACTGTGAGCTGACTGTGGCTCATATCTTCAACGCCTTATTGTAAAATTCAGACTGAAATTAAAGAAAGTAGGGAAAACCGTTAGACCATTCAGACATGACCTAAATCAAATCCCTTATGATAATACAGTGGAAGTGACAAATAGATTCAAGGGATTAGTTTGATAGAGTGCCTGAAGAACTACACATGGAGTTTCGTGACATTGTACAGGAGGCAGTGATCAAGACCATCCCCAAGAAAAAGAAATCCAAAAATGCAAAATGGTTGTCTGAGAAGGCCTTACCAATAGCTGAAAAAAGAAGAGAACTGAAAGGAAAAGGAGAAAAGGAAAGATATACCCATTTGAATGCAGAGTTCCAAAGAATAGCAAGGAGAGATGAGAAAGCCTTTCTCAGTGATCAATGTAAAGACATAGAGGAAAACAATAGAATGGGAAAGACTAGAGATCTCTTGAAGAAAGTTACAGATACCAAGGGAACATCTCATGCAAAGATGGGCACAATAAAGGACAGAAATGGTATGGACCTAACAGAAGCAGAAGATATTAAGAAAAGGTGGCAAGGATACACAGAAGTATACAAAAAAGCTCTTGATAACCCAGATAATCACGATGGTATGACAGACATCCTGGAGTGTGAAGTCAAGTGGGCCTTAGGAAGCATCACTACAAACAAAGCTAGTGGAGATGATGGAATTCCAGCTGAGCTATTTCAGATCCTGAAAGATGATGCTGTGAATGTGCAGCATTCAATATGCCAGTAAATTTGGAAAACTCAGCAGTGGCCACAGGACTGGAAAATGTCAGTCTACATTCCTATCTCAAAGGCAATGCCAAAGAATGCTCAAACTACCACTCAATTGCACTCATCTCACATGCTAGCAAAGTAATGCTCAAAATTCTCCAAGCCAAGCTTCAACAGTATGTGAACAGAGAACTTCGGCATGTTCAAGCTGGATTTAGAAAAGGCAGAGGGACCAGAGATCAAATTTCCAACATCTGTTGGAGCATGAAAAAAGCATGAGAGTTCCAGAGAAACATCTACTTTTGCTTTACGGACTATGCCAAAGCCTTTGACTGTGTGGATCACAACAAACTGGAAAATTCTTAAAGAGATGGAAATACTAGACCACCTTACCTGACTCCTAAGATATTTGTATGCAGGTCAAGAAGCAACAGTTAGAACCAGACAGGGAACAACAGACTGGTTCCAAATCGGGAAAGGAGTATGTCAAGGCTATATAATGTCACCCTGCTATTTAACTTATATGTAGAGTACATCATGTGAAATGCCAGGCTGAATGAACCACAAGCTGGAATCAAGATTGCCGGGAGAAATATCAATAACCTCAAATATGCAGATGACACCACCCTTATAGCAAAAAGCAAAGAGGAACTGAAGAGCCTCTTGATGAAAGTGAAAGAAGAGAGTGAAAAAGCTGGCTTAAAACTCAACATTCAGAAAAACAAAGATCATGACATCCAATCCCATCACTTCATGGCAAAGAGATGGGGAAACAATGGAAACAGTGACAGACTTTATTTTCTTGGGCTCCAAAATCACCACAGATCGTGACTGCAGCCATGAAATTAAAAGGTGCCTGCTCCTTGGAAGAAAAGCTATGACCAACCTTGACAGCATATTAAAAGCAGAGACATTACTTTGCCAACAAAGGTCTGTCTAGTCAAAGCTGTGGTTTTTCCAGTAGTCATGTACAGATGTGAGAGTTGGACTATAAAGAAAGCTGAGCACCGAAGAATTGATGCTTTTGAACTGTGTTGTTGGAGAAGACTCTTGAGAGTCCCTTGGACTGCAAGGAGATCCAACCAGTCCATCCTAAAGGAGATCAGTTCTGGGTGTTCATTGGAAGGACTGATGTTGAAGCTGAAACTCCAGTACTTTGGCCACCTGATGTGAAGAACTGTCTCACTGAAAAGACCCTGATGCTGGCAAGGATTGAAGGCAGGAGGAGAAGGGGATGAGATGGTTGTGTGGCATCACTGACTCAAAGGACATGAATTTGAGTAAACTCCGGGAGTTGGTGATGGACAGGCAAGCCTGGTGTGATGCAGTCCATGGGGTTGCAAAGAGTTGTATGTGACCAAGCAGCTGGACTGAACTGATATTTTAGAAATCAGTCCATGTGCATTCTTATAAGTATCCGTCATTCTTCTTGACAACTGAATAGGAATTCATTGTATGGATGTGCCATAATTTTGTTAAATTTTTCTCTACTGATAAGGTTAACTCATTATCTTCTGTTACGAACAATCCTATTGTACAAATGTTATATATGTAAGGTTTGCATGTATGTATAAGTATCTATAGAATAAGTTCTAAAATATAGGCTTGCTTAAGAGAAACATGTGAAATTGTATTAGTTACTAGATTGCTCTCCCAAGAGGTTATACTACCTGATACTTGAGTCAGCTGTTATAACTAGGTTACCTTCACCCTTAACAATGTTGTACATTATCAAGGATTTTAATCTCTATCAGTCCAGATAAGTGAAAAGTGGAGAATTGCATTTCTTGATTTGAACCGGAAATTTTCTCTTTAATGTACAAAAATATAGTGAGTTATTGTAGTGGTTTAAAAAATATGCAAGTGAATTTTTATCCTTTTCTCCAGGGAAAACATGTGTGAATGATACTAAAATCCAGTGATGATTGATAATCATTCAAACAGTTTCCATTGAACACCCACTTGCATGCTACATTCTGGGGTTAGAAATATAAATGAGTTATTCTCTTTCCCTAAGGAAGAGATATAAGTAAAGCAAATAATTATAAGTTAATACGATATGTTTCCTGTTAATATATTTTATGGTTGGTTGTAATTGTACAAGGAATTCCTGTTGATTTTTGTATATCAATCTTACAACCAGCACCTTTTGAATTATTTATAGATTCACTTGAATGTTAAGTAGGCAGTCATCTTCTGCAGTGAAAGTGCTGCACTCGATATGCCAGCAAATTTGAAAAGCAAGAGAGTTCCAGAAAAACATATATTTCTGCTTTATTGACTATGCCAAAGCCTTTGACTGTGTGGATCACAATAAACTGTGGAAAATTCTGAAAGAGATAGGAATACCAGACCACCTGACTTGCCTCTTGAGAAACCTATATGTAGGTCAGGAAGCAACAGTTAGAACTGGACATGGAACAACAGACTGGTTCCAAATAGGCAAAGGAGTACGTCAAGGCTGTATACTGTCACCCTGCTTATTTAACTTATATGCAGAGTATATCATGAGAAACGCTGGACTGGAAGAAGCACAAGCTGGAATCAAGATGGCCGGGAGAAATATCAATCACCTCAGATACGCAGATGACACCACCCTTATGGCAGAAAGTGAAGAGGAACTAAAGAGCCTCTTGATGAAGGTGAAAGAGGAGAGTGAAAAAGTTGGCTTAAAGCTCAACATTCAGAAAACTAAGATCATGGCATCTGGTCCCACCACTTCATTGGAAATAGATGGGGAAATGGTGGAAACAGTGTCAGACTTTATTTTTGGGGGCTCCAAATAACTGCAGATGGTGACTGCAGCCATGAAATTAAAAGACGCTTACTCCTTGGAAGGAAAGTTATGACCAACCTAGATAGCATATTGAAAAGCAGAGACATTGCTTTGCCAAAAAAGGTTCGTCTAGTCAAGGCTATGGTTTTTCCAGTGGTCATGTATGGATGTGAGAGTTGGACAGTGAAGAAAGCTGAGCACCGAAGAATCGATGCTTTTGAACTGTGGTGTTTGGAGAAGACTCTTGAGAGTCCCTTGGACTGCACGGAGATCCAACCAGTCCATTCTAAAGGAGATCAGTCCTGGGATTTCTTTGGAAGGAATGATGCTAAAGCTGAAAGTCCAGTACTTTGGCCACCTCATGTGAAGAGTTGACTCATTGGAAAAGACTCTGATGCTAGGAGGGATTGGGGGCAGGAGGAGAAGGGGACGACAGAGGATGAGATGGCTGGATGGCATCACCGACTCGATGGACATGAGTTTGAGTGAACTCCTGGAGTTGGTGATGGACAGGGAGGCCTGGCGTGCTGTGATTCATGGGGTCGCAAAGAGTTGGACACGACTGAGCGACTGAACTGAACATCTTCTGCAAACATTGGAGATGTTATTTTGTAACAGATTCTGGTGTTTGAAGAGTGAGTGCATCCATAACAAACAAAATGAATATATGGTAGTGGCTTTCAAACCAGGCAGTAGGCAAAGGCTACAAGGATTTCGAGGAGTATATTAGAGACTTGAGTCACTATAAACAGATTGTTAGTAGAAATCTGTAGTTTGAGGACATTGCCAATGAGAATGAAAAGGAAGAAGATGCATGTTACTGAAAGCTGGAGAAAGGGGATACTGGTTGTACAGTGGCAGAAAGCTTAGTGGTGACATTGGCAGTTACTTGAAAACAACACATGGCTAATGAAGCTGGTGATCTAACTGAGATTTTTTTTTTTTTAATAATAAGTAATAATGGAAAACTCAGAATAACTAAAGTACAGTGACAGATTTTTTTTAAAAGTCTATCTATGATGAAGAATCAGTTCACCGAGTATTATACTAGGTATTCAATAACTATTTATTGAATTAATAATTGAACAAAACAGTACAGCAAGTATAAAGCAAAGGCCCCCTTTGTAGAGTCTAGTCTTTCCATAAAGCTAATATTCTGAATCATCTCATTATTGTTTTTGCACTACTATCATTTTCTCAGTGTATAAGATTTTTAAAGATATCTATAATTTAAGTAGGAGAAGGCAATGGCACCCCACTCCAGTACTCTTGCCTGGAAAATCCCGTGGACGGAGGAGCCTGGTAGGCTGCAGTCCATGGGTCGCTAGGAGTCGGACACGACTGAGCGACTTCACTTTCACTTTTCACTTTCATGCACTGGAGAAGGAAATGGCAACCCACTCCAGTGTTCTTGCCTGGAGAATCCCAGGGACAGGGGAGCCTGGTGGGCTGCCATCTCTGGGGTCGCACAGAGTCGGACACGACTGAAGTGACTTAGCAGCAGCAGTAGCATAATTTAAGTAAACTTAGATTCATGTTGATATTTGCTGGAAACCAGTGCAATACTGGTCGATGTTTGGTAGAAACTAATGCAATTTCCCTTCAATTAAAAATAAATTTAAAAAAAATTTTTAAGTAAACTTAGTTTTATTATGTTACCTTGTTTTGTTTCTCAGAAATCTTAAAATTTGAAAGCATTTTTACATTTCTTTGAAAGATTAGATTAGCAGAAGGAGTCTTATTTACTAGGTTTTCTGCTTTTCTCCATTTTCAAGTCAGGACAATATATACAGTAGATGAACTCTGCCTTCAGAAAGGGTAAATGGTCTAAATCTCAGCCAAGTGTGAAGATTTAAGGTTAGAGGTAAGGAGCTTAGGGCATTACTGTATGCTTGTCACTCAAAGATTTTTTTTAAATTCTACAAATAAGGAAAATTCCTTATAGCTCAGTTGGTAAAGAATCTGCCTGCCCCATACCGGAGACCTGGGTTCAATTCCTAGGTTGGGAAGATCCGCTGGAGAAGGAATTGGCAACCCACTCCAGTATTCTTGCCTGGAGAATCTTATGGACAGAGGAGCCTGGCAGGCTATAGTCCATGGGGTCGCAAGAGTCGGACATGACTTAGCAACTAAACCACCACCACCACCACCACAGTATGAAGATGATTTTCATTAATTAATAACTTTTCACTATAAGCTGTGAATAGTCTAATACCAAGACAGTTATGTGTACCAGTGTGTACATGCACATGTGTGGGGGGTAACAGAGAAGTGGGTTTACAGTTTCAGAAGCAAGGTAACTGAGGAAACTGGAGACAGTGAGCACTGCCAGAAAACCCGTGATAGGTCCATTTAGACCTTTGGAATGCAACAAAATGAATATGAAGGCCATTCTCTGAGGAATAACTGAGGGACTCCTACCTGTACTTTGAAAACCAAATATAGAGTTTTGTTAAAACATGTTTCATTCTTTAGCACTGGAAAAGGTTTTGAGATGTTTTATGTTTAGATAGCTTTCTGACAGTCTGGTTCACATATAAATTTGGCACACCTGAAAAGTATCAAAAGTGAAAGCATAGCATAAATATTTAAAGTTCACACAGCTTCTTTTTACATAAAGGATCTTGAACTATATGTGCAGATATGAAGCATCAAAGAGATTTAATAGAAATCAGTAAAAAAGATACAAGTTATGTGACATTTAAGAATGCATTATTTTGCATCTCTTAGATTAATTATGTAATTCTCATTCTAGAAATAGATGAGTGATATGCTTTTAAACAGTGAATTACAACTACCTATGTGTGTACTTCTGTGTTAGTTACCTATTTCTGTGTAACAATATTAACAGAAACTTAACTAGCTTGAAAAGAATGCACATTTATTATCTCACAATTTCTGGGTCCTCTGCAAGCAGACAGTCTAGGAGTGAGTCAGGGCTGGGTTCACTGAAGGTTTGGCAGAGGATGGATCTGTTTCAGTCTCCCAGGGTGATTGACCACATTCAGTTCTTGCTGTCAGCCAGAGGCACTCGCACAACATGGCATCTTATTTCTTCAAGACCAGTAAGGGAGCCAGTCTCTCAGTGTGACAGGTGTTACAGTTTTATGTAACAGAAGTGATATACCATCACCTTTGCCATATTCTTTGGGTTCAAAGCAGGTTAGAGGTTCCACCCACGTTCAAAGAGAAGAGCTTACACAAAGGCACATACCAGGGAAGAGGATCATGGGGATCACCTTAGAATCTGTCATACTTTTCCTAGTTTTAATTTGTTATTATTTCATACAATTGCAAAAACTAAGCAGTCCCAATATATCTCTCACAGGATAGTATAGTATTTTCTCATCAGTTGTCTTCAAGCTCTTTGAATTTGCAGAGCTGTGTTTTCCTTTTCATCAGGTAGTAAATTCTGAGCATTTTCCTTATGGTACATAAGTTGGTTAATGACAACCTGTTGCCTGGAGCTTTATCTAGAAAGGTTTATTGAAACATAATCATACTCTATTTATTTACACATTCTAACTTTTTTTCTTTTTCACTTACAAGGGCAGAGCTAAGTAGATTCAACAGAGACTGTATAGTTCACAAGCCTGAAATATTTATCCTATTAACTCTTTAGGGAAAAGCTTGCCAATTTCTATTTTGTATGATTATATCTTGTGTTTTCCTTAATTTATGTTATAGCAGTAAGACATGTTAGAAGACTGAGACAAACTGAACTGTTAGCAGTAGAGTTCTTTGGGAAAAAAACTACCCAACCTTTTGTCCTAAAGCATTTGAACGACTACTGTATGTTCAACACTGTTTGAGAATATGCATCTTGGTTTTTACCCTTGGTGAACTTAAACTGGCTGTTGATTGCGTGTGGAATAACTGTGAAGAATACATATATAATGTGCAGATATTTGTGAAGGCCCAAGAGATATGTTGTTTAGTCGCTAAGTCATGTCTGACTCTACGACCCCATTGTAGCCTGCCAGGCCCCTCTGTCCATGGAATAAAATACTGAAGTGCATCACCACTTATTTCTCCAAGGAATGTTCCCAACCTAGAGATCGAACCCAAATGTCCTGCATTAGCAGGCAGATTCTTTACCATTGAGCCACTGAAGAAGGCCCGCAAGGGGTATGGAAAAGTTTAAATTGAATCAAAATATGGGCAAAAGTTGAGGGGAGGTGAAGGGAGATGAGTATTCATATGTAAACTATATAAACACATGCATAGGAGAAAGAATATCAGCAAAGTATATTGCTGTAGTAAAGAGGAGAAAGCACTTCTGGAGAGCATATTAATTTAGAACTGTCAGAGGGAAAGTTTGGCCTACTTTTCCTGAGACAGACTCAGGGAAATACTCCCTACTTGTAGCATTCAGATTGTGAAACTTCAGAACCCATATACCAGCTCCTCTAATTGCAGTGTGTGGGGCTCAGGCTGTTGTTACCTTTTATCCACCAGATCCATCATGCTTCACTTCCTAATTACGGTCGGTCATTGTCCAAAAATTAGGTTGTTCTAATGATCTTACCTTCTCTGTTACCTTTATCTTCATAATATTTGGTATTTTTTTCTCTGTAGACTCAATTTCCTAGTATTCCAGTCATTTCTAAACCTTTCCAGTTTGCCTTCTGTAACACCCATTTCATACAAAACACAGTCTTAATATCTTTAAATCTTATCATTAAATATTCTATTAAAACATTTAACATTAAGTGAGGATTTACTGTGTGCTGGCATCATACTAAGTCCTTAATGTGTATTTTATCATTTGATTTAACAGTAGTCAGATGAGGTGTCTTTATGTTCAGTTCAGTTCAGTTGCTCAGTCGTGTCTGACTCTTTGCAACCCCATGAATCACAGCACGCCAGGCCTCCCTGTCCATCACCAACTCCCGGAGTTCACTCAGACTCACGTCCATCAAGTCGGTGATGCCATCCAGCCATCTCATCCTCTGTTGTCCCCTTCTCCTCCTGCCCCCAATCCCTCCCAGCATCAGAGTCTTTTCCAATGAGTCAACTCTTCGCATGAGGTGGCCAAAGTACTGGAGTTTCAGCTTTAGCATCATTCCTTCCAAAGAAATCCCAGGGCTGATCTCCTTCAGAATGGACTGGTTGGATCTCTTTGCAGTCCAAGGGACTCTCAAGAGTCTTTTCCAACACCACAGTTCAAAAGCATCAATTCTTCGGCACTCAGCTTTCTTCACTGTCCAACTCTCACATCCATACACGACCACTGGAAAAACCATAGCCTTGACTAGACGAACCTTTGTCGGCAAAGTAATGTCTCTGCTTTCTAGGTTGGTCATAACTTTTCTTCCAAGAAGTAAGTGTCTTTTAATTTCATGGCTGCAATCACCATCTGCAGTGATTTTGGAGCCCCCAAAAATAAAGTCTGACACTGTTTCCACTGTTTCCCCATCTATTTCCCACGAAGTGATGGGACCAGATGCCATGATCATAGTTTTCTGAATGTTGAGCTTTAAGCCAACTTTTTCACTCTCCACTTTCACTTTCATCAAGAGGCTTTTTAGTTCCTTTTCACTTTCTGCCATAAGGGTGGTGTCTTTATGTTATAGAAGATGAAATTTTGAAGGAAGCCAAGTAACTTATCCAAGGTCATGCACCTAGTAGCTGAGATGCACAATCAAATTTTTCTGACATTAAATCATTTTATGCTAAAACCTGATAACTCATCTTAAAAATTCTTTCTGGAGTGAGTTATCAATCTTTAGTTATTCTTCTTCTGTACCATCTTATTGTTGTCATGTACTGACTTCCTAGTTATTTCTGTCATTTATTAGAGATGATCATGATCTTCAGCCTCAAGAAGGCATTGAACACTGGCCAGCAGCTTTTTGTGTATGCTAATCACCTCCTTTTCATTCACGTTAACCTCAGTGGTCTTTTAAAACTCTTTTGTCCTCAAACATCAGATAGTACCACTTTTCTCTTCTTTTCCTGGAATGACTTATTTCATGCAGAAGTAAGAGTCTGTCTCATCATAAACAACTTCCCACCATCAATCCTCAAAGCTTAGCTCTATTCACAAATAGAAAGATGAGATGTATCTTCTCCTGTTAGAGAATCATCCTTGCACCTGCACTTTAGATCTTTTCTCCTACTACCTTTCAAAGTACCTGGCAATATAAATTTTCATTTCTCATCACTACTGCCTTTAAGTTCTTTTCTATGTGCACTTGTTTTTCAAAGGAAGTTCTTCCCCCTTAACCCTGACTCTCTAATTACTGCTTTTTCTCTTCCCTTTTATAGCCAAGCCTTTGAATAGTCTGTAACACTTCTTGTGTGTTTTAGTAATATTTCAGTCATTGCTCAGTCTATTTTAGGCTCTCCCACTTCACTAAAACTGCCTTAGCGAGAGACACTGAAGACTTTCTCACAGCTAAACCCAGAGGATACCTCTTAGTCCTATTCCTTCTTTTTTTTTAACTTTTTAATTGAAGTATAGTTGATTTACAATATTATGTTCATTTCTGGTGTTCAGCACAGGAGTTCATATATATATATATATATTTTTTTTTTTTCCATTAAGGTTATTACAAGCTATTGAATATAGTTCCCTGTGCTATTCACTAGGACCTTGTTGTTATCTGTTTTATATATAGTAATTTGTATCTGCTAATCCCAAACTCTTAATATATTCCTGCCCCCCTCTCTCCTTTGACAACTGTGTTTCTGTGTCTGTGAGTCTGTTTCTACTTTGTTAATAAGTTCACTTGTGTCGTATTTTAGATTTCACATGTAAGTGGACTAATCGTATATTTAGCTTTCTCTTTCTGACTAGGTCCATCCCTCTTGCAAATGGCACTGTCTCAGTTTTTGTTGTGGCTGAGTAATATTCCATTGTGTATATGAACCACATCTTCTTTATCCATTCACCTGTCGATGGACACTTAGGTTGCTTCAGTGTCTTGGCTATTGTAAATAGTGCTGCTGTCAACTGTGGGGCACATGTATCTTTTCAAATTGAGAATTTTCTCTAAAACATATGTCCAGGAGTGGGATTGCTGCATTATATGGCAACTCTACTTTTAGTGTTTTAAGGAAACTCCATACTGTTTTCCATAGTGGCTGTACCAACTTATATTCCCACCAGTAGCGTAGGAGGGTCCCCTTTCTCCACACCCTCTCCTGCATTTATAATTTATAGGGTTTTTAATGATGACCATTCTGACCAGTGTGCAGTATTATGTTACTGTATTTTTGATCCACATTTTTCTAATGTTTAGCAAAGTTGAGCGTCTTTTCATGTGGCTTTTGACCATCTGTATGTCTTTAGAGAAATATCGATTTAGGTCTTCTGCCCATTTTTCAATAGAGTGGTTTGGTTTTTTGTTGTTGAGTTGTATGAGCTCTTTGTATATTTTGGAAATTAAGCCCTTGTCAGGCACATTGTTCGCAAATATTTTCTCCCATTTCATAGGTTGTCTTTTCATTTTGTTTATGGTTTCCTTTGCTGTGCAAAAGCTTTTAAGTTTAATTAGGTCCCATTTGTTTATTTTTGCTTTTATTTCTACTGCTTTGGGAGACCCAAGAAAACATTGCTGTGATTTATGTCAGGGAACGTTTTTCTTATGTTCTCTTCTAGGAGTTTTGGGGGGTCATGTCTTATATTAAAATCTTTACACCATTTTGAACTTATTTTTGTGTACAATGTGAGGCATCTGTACAGTGCATTCTAACTTCATTGACTTACATGCAGCCACCCAGCCTTCTTAACACCACTTGCTGAAGTGACAGTGTTTTCTCCATTATGCAATATATTCTTGCCTCCTTTGCTGAAGATTAATTGACTGTAGGCATGCGGGATTATTTCTGGGCTCTCTGTTCCATTCCATTGACCCACATATCTGTTTTTGTGCCAGTGTCACATGGTTTTGATTACTTTAGCTCTGTAGTGTTGTCTGAAGTCTGAGAGGGTTATGCCTCCAGCTTTGTTCTTTTTTCTCAGGATTCCTTTGGAAATTCAGGGTCTTTTATGGTTCCATATATATTAGAGAATTATTTATTCTCTTCCTGTGGAAAATGTCATGGGTAATTTGATAAAGATTGCATTAAATCTATAGACTGCTTTGGATAATATGACCAATTTAACAATATTAATAATTCCAATTCAAGAGCATGGGTGATGTTCCCATTTATTTGAATTATCCTGTTTCCTTTATCAATATTTTATAGTTCTCATCATATAGATCTTTCACCTCCTTGGTCAGGTTTATTCCTAAGTTTGTTTTGTTTTTGTCTGTTTTTTACGTGATTTTAAAAGGGCTTTTTTTTTTAAATTTTCCGTTTCTGATATTTCTTTGTTAGCATAAAGAAATGCAACACATTTCTGTATGTTGATCTTATATCCTGCTACCTTCTCAGCCCTCTTCCTCCTTGATCTCTGCAACAGTTGATGTGGTTAATCACTCTTTCCTTGAAGTACTAACTTTCTCTGGATTCTATTAAAATATTCTGTTTTGGTTTTCCTTCTATCCCTCTCTTCATGTTTTTCAGACTCCCTTTGCTCTACTCAAAATACAGACATGATATTCCCTCTTTTAGTGCTACATGCTCTTCCCTGAAGGTTAGTCCCTGGCACAACTAGGATGACCATGAAAAACCTCATCGAATAAAAGTAATCCATAATATCCAGGCATAGCTACACATGTTCAATTGTTCAATCATGTCCAACTCTATGTGACCCCATGGACTGCAACACGCCAGGCTTCTCTGTCCTTCACAATCTCCCAGAGTTTGCTCAGACTCATATCCATTGAGTCAGTGATACCATCCAACAATCTCATCCTCTGTCATCCCCTTCTCCTCCCACCTTCAGTCTTTCCCAGCATCAGGGTGTTTTCAAATGAGTCAGTTCTTCGCATCAGGTATTGGAGCTTTAGCTTCAGCATCAGTCTTTCCAATGAATATTCAAGACTGATTTCCCTAGGGATTGACTGGTTTGAGCTCCTTGCAATCCAAAGAACTCTCAAGAGTCTTTTCTAATACCACAGTTCAAGAGCATCAGTTCTTTGGCACTCAGCCTTCTTTATGGTCCCACTCTCACATCCATATATGACTATTGGAAAAACCATAGCTTTGACTAAGACGGATCTTTGTTGGCAAAGTAATGTCTCTGCTTTCTAATGTGCTGTCTAGGTTGGTCATAGCTTTTCTTCCAAGGAGCAAGCATCTTTTAATTTCATGGCTGCAGTCACCATTCACAGTGATTTTGAAGCCCAAGAAAATAAAGTCTGTCACTGTTTCCATTGCTTCCCCATCTATTTTCCATGAAATGATAGGACTGCATGCCATGATCTTCGTTTTTTGAACGTAGAGTTTAAGCCAGCTTTTTTACTCTCCTCTTTCACCTTCTTCAAGAGGCTGTTCAGTTCCTCTCTCTTTCTGCCATAAGGGTGGTGTCATCTGCATATGTGAGGGTATTGATACTCCTTCCAGCAATCTTGATTCCAGCTTGTGCTTCATCCAGCCCAGCATTTTGCATCATATGCCCTGCATATTAGTTAAATAAGCAGGGTGACAGTATACGGCCTTGATGTACTCCTTTCCCACTTTGGAACCAGTCCATTGTTCTATGTCCAGTTCTAACTGTTGCTTCTTGACCTGCATACAGATTTCTTAGGAGGCAGGTCAGGTGGTCTGATATTTCCATCTCTTTAAGACTTTTCCACAGTTTGTTGTGATCCACACAGTCAAAGGCTTTAGTGTAGTCAATGAAGCATAAGTAGATGTTTTTCTGGAATTCTCCTGCTTTTTCTAGGATCCATAGAGATGTAGGATACATTTAGAAATGCAGAGATCATATCCAACTTCCTATTCAAGATATTCTCTGGAATATCTTGCATGCACTTCAAAATCAATGTGTCTAGAGCTAAACTCACAGTCTTCCCTTATCTTCCAATTCTACTCCATTCCACATCTATTTATCTTCCTCTCATCCATCCGTGGATTATTACTCAACCTACCAAGTGACACATGCCAGAGGCCTGAGTGATGAACTTCTCTCTCGCATTCTACATACCCATTAATTATTAAACATTGAAAGTTTTCAGCCTTTTTGTTTGTGTTTATAAACTCTGTCTATGTCTCTCCATTCTTCTGCCACGGCTCTGATTCAAACCATAATCAATACCTCTCACTGAGATGGTTATTATAGCAGCTTCATAGGTTGTCCCAAGTGTTCTCTTGTGCAGTCATTTTTATACTATAGCCTGAGTGAACATTCTGATATGAAAATCTGATCATGATCCTTGCTTAGGACCTTTTTGTGTTCTCTGTGGTGAAGGGGAAGGGGAAGGTGAAGTCGCTCAGTTGTGTCCGACTCTTTGCGACTCCGTGGACTATAGCCTACCAGGCTTCTCCATCCATGGGATTCTCCAGGCAAGAATACTGGAGTGGTTTACCATTTCCTTCTCCAGGGGATCTTCCTGACCCAGGGATCAAACCCAGGTCTCCCGCATTGGAGGCAGATGCTTTAACCTCTGAGCCGTTCTCTGTGGATCTTTAAAGTCCAGAGACCTTTATATGTAATCTGCCTCTTCTGATTCACTTTAGCCTTTTCTCTTCTCTTTCTTCTCACCTCCTTCCTCAAGCTTTGTATTTATTTCCCTAAGCTTTTAATTCCATCAGTGCCATTCTCTCACCTCTCTTCAGGCCTTTGCTTAAGTTCTTTCTTGCTGCCTCTTTTTTCCTAACTCTTAATCATTTTTTAGTGAAAGAAAACTCCACTTAAGTGTTTCTTCCAGAAAGTCATCCTTAACTGTTGCTTTCCTTCTTCTCATTCCCAATGAGTAGTATTCCTCTTATATAAATACTCCTGTACAAATACTTCTTTATTTACTTTCTCATGAGACTTTTACTTTATTGAGAAAACCTGATCATGTATTTTATTCAGGAGACTGATGGTAAGCACTGTAATCAAGGGGACTATATACAGGCACGGTGAATGGACGAATGCATGAATGATATGACAGGCTGACTAAAAATAATTTATCATGGTTAGAAATGTAAATCATGGAGTATTTTGAGTAATTAAGATAGATTATGAAGGATGTACTGCAGGAATAAAGTAAAAAACTTGAAGTGATAAAAATACTCATTGCCCTAATCTAAAGATAAGTTGAGGTTTGTCACTATGCTTTTAAGACTTTAATCATAAATTTACTGTCATATTTTGATGGGTTAACAACAGAAACTAACTCTTCTATTTCTGCATTTCATTACGTATATGAGTCTAAATGTTAAACTAGTTTTACTTACTGTGTGATATGAATTATCATTTCCCTATTTTTCTTCTTTTAATAGGACCCTCAAAAGAATGTTGATGTCTGCTTCTGTGTTATATAAATGTGTGGGAGATGTGAGGGAGAGAGTAGGTAGGATGATTCCAAAATTTTTGGCAGAGAAAGTTTGGTGTTAATACCATTAGATAAAGTCAGAAAAGGAGGAATGAGCAAATACTGAGGTAAAGTAATGAATTCAGTTTAATCACAGTGAATTTTATGTTCCAAGTAGGTCTACCTAGTAGACAGTTGGGTATTTGGGTATTAAATTTAGGCTAGAGAAAAATATTTGGGATTCCTAAACATTACTGACTTCCTCGTTGGCTCACATAGTAAAGCATCTGCCTACGATGTGGGAGACCTGGGTTCGATCCCTGGGTTGGGAAGATCCCCTGGAGAAGGAAATGGCAACCCACTCCAGTACTCTTGCCTGGAAAATCCCAGGGATGAAGGAGCCTGGTAGGCTACAGTCCATGGTGTCTCAAAGAGTAAGACACGACTGAGCGCCTTCACTTTCACTTTCAACGTTATTTAACTAATGTTTTATTCAGTGTATGTTTTAGTTGAAATCATAGGCATGCACTAGAATGCTCAAGATTATATACCCTTATGGATCCAGAGATAGAATTTTAGGTTGTCTCAATTCAAGCCAACTACCAGCAAATTTGTGTATGACTGTGTATATTTTTAGAGCAGCATAGAAAATTTACATCAGTTTCTTAGAGTGGCCTGAGACTCCAAAAAAGCCTCAGAAGAACTAGAGTAAAAGAAAAGCAGATCAAAATCAAAAGCCTAAACACATCAGTATTTAAGAGAGAAATAAAGGAAAATAAGCCCAGGAAAGAGAGTAAGAAGTTAACAGCATAGTTTCTGGAATCAGACTTCCTAGATTCAACAGTGGCTCTGCTGTTTCCTAGCAGTATCACCATTCGCAAGCTATTTACATTCTCTTTACCTTTAAGATAGAAATTAATAATATTTATAAGGCTATCATAAGGGTTAAGTGAACTAATGCATGAGCTGTGTGTTGCACCGTGTATAACATATAGTTAATGTGGGTCACAGAGTCTGATACATCTGAGCAACTCAGCACAGCACAGTACAATAGGTCACTTATTTGCTATTTTTAATGTAATGTTGACTGTACTGACCAGCCTTCCCAACACGAGATTCTACCTCTTTGAAGAGTTTTCTAGGAACAGATGAGGCCAGAATGAAGCAGAGCACTACCCGCAAAAACCATGCTTACCACCTGCATGGAAACCACCATAACTCCTAGGCTTCAAGCAACTGACTTGAAAAGAGTAGATCCAAATGAGAATAGGGACAACTCTTCTTCCTAAACTAGACAGACAATTGTGTGAATTGATCTCTGCCACTTGCCTTTTGCCTTCTTCTCGCAGCAATAGAATGAGGATTTGGAGGCAGAATGTACAGAAAGAAGTATTTTAGAACTTTTCCTTTATTGTAGACCCCTCTGCCCAGCTGAGACCTTCAAGCTACAAGTTTTAGTCTGCACTGAAGGAGGGGGAAAACTTTGCTTTGAACGTTAACGTTTTAAACTTAGATTTTAATTGGAGAAGGCAATGGCAACCCACTCCAGTATTCTTGCCTGGAAAATCCTATGGACAGAGGAGCCTGGTGGGCTGCAGTCCATGGGGTTGCTAAGAGTCGGACACTACTGAGTGACTTCACTTTCACTTTTGACTTTCGTGCATTGGAGAAGGAAATGGCAACCCACTCCAGTGTTCTTGCCTGGAGAATCCCAGGCGGAGCCTGGTGGGCTGCCGTCTGTGGGGTCGCACAGAGTCAGACACGACTGAAGTGCAGCAGCAGCAGCAGCAGCAGATATTAATGACTGAAACTGATGAGAAGGTCATGGAACACACTCTGGATATCATTAAGAGATACAAAAAGGAAGTTTTGACATAGCATAGTTGAAAGCAGTGACTAAACAAAATTGTTTCATATTTGTGTACATAAGAATTGAGAGCTCTGTATAAGCTGCTTACATATATAGAAAATGGCTAAGAAAACAGGAAAAGTGGGAGCAAGGTGTTTCTTAAAAAATGAGAAAGGGAGAGGGTAGTTCCAAAAAGAAAATTGTCTATAGCAATAGCCTCAGTAGACAAAAAGGATAAAAATTTTAAAGTGTCTCAGAAATTAAACAGTTAGCAAATCATTGGTGACTTTGAGACCAGTGTCAGTGGAACCATAGGGCCAGCTAATTTGAACTTTGATATTAAGGTAGGATTGATGTTCCAGTTGTTTCTGTCATTAGGCTGCATTCTACCCCTTGGGGGCATTAATCAGTCAGTTCAGTCACTCAGTCATGTCGAACTCTTCGCAACCCCATGAACCACAGCACACCAGGCCTCCCTGTCCATCACCAACTCCCGGAGTTTACCCAAACTCACGTCCATTGAGTCGATGATGCCATCCAACCATCTCATCCTCTGTCATCCCCTTCTCCTCCTGCCCTCAATCTTTCCCAGCATCAGAGTCTTTTCCAGTGAGTTAACTCTTCTATCGGGTGGCCAAAGTACTGGAGTATAAGCTGCAATATCAGTCCTTCCAATAAATATCCAGGACTGATCTGCTTTAGTGTGGACTGGTTGGATCTCCTTGCAGTCCAAGGGACTCTCAAGAGTCTTCTCCAACACCACAGTTCAAAATCATCAATTCTTTGGCCCTCAGCTTTCTTCATAGTCCAACTCTCACATCCTTACATGACTACTGGAAAAACCATAGCTTTGACTAGATGCACCTTTGTTGACGAAGTAATGTCTCTGCTTTTCAATATGCTGTCTAGGTTGGTCATAACTTTCCTCCCAAGGAGTAAGCGCCTTTTAATTTCATGGCTGCAATCACCATCTACAGTAATTTGGAGCCTAAAAAACTAAAGTCAGCCACTGTTTCCACTGTTTCCCCATCTATTTGCCAGAAAGTGATGGGACCAGATGCCATGATCTTCGTTTTCTGAATGTTGAGCTTTAAGCCAGTTTTTTCACTCTCCTCTTTCACTTTCATCAAGATGCTCTTTAGTTCTTTTTCACTTTCTGCCATAAGGGTGGTGTCATCTGCATAGCTGAGATTATTGATATTTCTCCTGAAAATCTTGATTCCAGCTTGTGCTTCTTCCAGCCCAGCATTTCTTATGATGTACTCTGCATATAAGTTAAATAAGCAGGGTAACAGTATAACAGCATTGACGTACTCCTTTCCTATTTGGAACCATTCTGTTGTTCCATGTCCATTTCTAATGGTTGCTTCCTGACCTGCATACAGGTTTCTCAAGAGGCAGGTCAGGTGGTCTGGTATTCCCATCCCTTTCAGAATTTTCCACAGTTTATTGTGATCCACACAATCAAAGGCTTTGGCATAGTCACTAAAGCAGAAATAGATGTTTTTCAGGAACTTTCTTGCTTTTTTGATAACCCAGCAGATGTTGGCAATTTGATCGCTGGTTCTTCTGCCTTTTCTAAATCCAGCTTGAACATCTGAAAGTCCACAGTTCACGTATTGCTGAAGCTTGGCTTATAGAATTTTGAGCATTACTTTACTAGAGTGTGAGATGAGTGCAATTGTGCGGTAGTTTGAGCATTGTTTGGCATTGCCTTTCTTTGGGGTTGGAATGAAAACTGACCTTTTCCAGTCCTGAGGCCACTGCTGAGTTTTCCAAATTTGCTGACATTTGAGTGCAGCACTTTTACAGCATCATCTTTTAGGATTTGAAAAGGCTCAACTGGAATTCCGTCATCTCCACTAGCTTTGTTCATAGTGATGCTTTCTAAGGCCCACTTGACTTCACATTCCAGGATGTCTGGGTCTAGGTGAGTGATCACACCATTGTGATTATCTGGGTCGTGAAGGTCTTTTTTGTACAGTTCTTCTGTGTATTTTTGCCACCTCTTCTTAATATCTTCTGCTTCTGTTAGGTCTGTACCATTTCTGCCCTTTATCCATCCCATCTTGGCAAGAAATGTTCCCTTGGTATCTCTAATTTACTTGAAGAGATCTCTAGTCTTTCCCATTCTGTTGTTTTCCTCTATTTCTTTGCATTGATCGCTGAGGAAAGGTTTCTTATCTCTCCTTGCTATTTTTTGGAACTCTGCATTCAAATGGGTATATCTTTACTTTTCTCCTTTACTTTTTACTTCTTTTCTTTTCACAGCTATTTTTAAGGCCTCCTAAGACAACTATTTTGCTTTTTTGCATTTCTTTTTCTTGGGGATGGTCTTGATCCCTGTCTCCTGTACAGTGTCACAAACCTCTGTCCATAGTTCATCAGGTACTCTATCTATCAGATCTAGTCCCTTAAATCTATTTCTCACTTCCACTGTATAATCATAAGGGGTTTCATTTAGGTCATACCTGAATGATCTAGTGGTTTTCCCCACTTTCTTCAATTTAAGTCTGAATTTGACAATAAGGAATTCATGATCTGAGCCACAGTCAGCTCCTGGTCTTGTTTTTGTTGACTGTATAGAGCTTCTCCATTTTTGGCTGCAAAGAATATAATCAGTCTGATTTCGGTGTTGACCATCTGGTGATGTCCATGTGTAGAGTCTTCTCTTATGTTCTCGGAAGCGGGTGTTTCCTATGACCAATGCGTTCTCTTGGCAAAAGTCTATTAGCCTTTGCCTGCTTCATTCTGTACTCCAAGGCCAAATTTTCCTGTAACTCCAGGTGTTTCTTGAATTCCAACTTTTGCATTCTAGTCCCCTCTAATGAAAAGCACATCCGTTTGGGGTATTAGTTCTAAAGGTCTTGTAGGTCTTCATAGAACCGTTCAACTTCAGCTTCTTCAGTGTTACTGGTTGGGGCATAGGCTTGGATTACCATGATATTGAATGGTTTACCTTGGAAACGAACAGAGATCATTCTGTCGTTTTTGAGATTGCATCCAAGTACTGCATTTCGGACTCTTTGTTGACTATGATGGCTACTCCATTTCTTCTAAGGGATTCCTGCCCACAGTAGTAGATATAATGGTCATTTGAGTTAAATTCACCCATTCCAGTCCATCTTAGTTCACTGATTCCTAGAATGTCGACATTCACTCTTGCCACCTCCTATTTGACCACTTCTAATTTGCCTTGATTCATTAATGAGCAAGTGTAATTCCATTGCCATATGACAGCCCATGAAATATTTGAAGCCAACTCACTTGCATCCCTTGGGTCTCTTTCTCTTCAAGGAAAATACTCATTTCTCATGCATTCCAGTCCCTTCACCCTCCTGGTCACCCATTTGGAAGATGCTTTAGTCTATGTAAGTCCTCAAATGAAATATATTATTATCAGTCTGGTCAACTACCATAGAATATAACCGAACAGTCATCTCTCTCAAACTAGGAATTGGACTATTAATATAGACCAAAACTACATTTGCTTTTTGGCAGTTCTGTCACATCGTTATCATATTTGTCTGCCCAGTGTTATGAGTATTTATTAAATAGATTAACAAAATGCTTATTGTACAACCTCAAAATTTTTTCACGGTATTGGTAGTTTTCAGCTTCAACAGCTTAAATATTTTTTTGACTTTTTTTGCTAATCCCTAAATGGGTGATCTTACCCCATTAGTTTTTGCTGCCCCATGCAGTCTTTGAAAGAGTAGGATTGATAACTATTATAGTGTTTGTGACCAACCTAGATAGCATATTCAAAAGCAGAGACATTACTTTGCCAACAAAGGTCCATATAGTCAAGGCTATGGTTTTTCCTGAGGTTATGTATGGATGTGAGAGTTGGACTGTGAAGAAGGCTGAGTGCCGAAGAATCGATGCTTTTGAACTGTGGTGTTGGAGAAGACTTTTGAGAGTCCCTTGGACTGCAAGGAGATCCAACCAGTCCATTCTGAAGGAGATCAGCCCTGGGATTTCTTTGGAAGGAATGATGCTAAAGCTGAAAGTCCAGTACTTTGGCCACCTCATGTGAAGAGTTGACTCATTGGAAAGGACTCTGATGCTGGGAGGGATTGAGGGCAGGAGGAGAAGGGGACGACAGAGGATGAGATGGCTGGATGGCATCACTGACTCGATGGACGTGAGTCTGAGTGAACTCCGGGAGTTGGTGATGGACAGGGAGGCCTGGCATGCTGCGATTCATGGGGTCGCGGAGAGTCGGACATGACTGAGCGACTGATCTGATCTGATCTGATCTGATAGTGTTTGTGTGTGTGTGTCTACGATAAGATATGTTTTCTGCCAAAGTACAGTAGATCTGAGTTTACAAGGTAAATTTTTGTTTTCCCCTTAATAATTATAAGTATTTGCTGTGTACTATGTACCCAGTGGGCCTGCCTGGTGGCTCAGTAAAGAATTCACCTGCCAATGCAGGAGACATAAGTTCAGTCCTTGGGTCAGGAAGATTCCCTGGAGGAGGAAATGGCAACCCACTGCAGTGTTCTTGCCTGGAGAATCCCATGGACAGAGGGGCCTGCTTGTTTACATCCATGGAATCTTGAAAGAGTTAGACACAACTTAGCGACTGAACAACAAGAATATGCACAGTACTAGTGATGTAACAGTAAGATGTGTTCTCTGTCATGAGGAATTTTTAGCTTAGTGGGGAAATTTCAATAATATGTATTAAATGCTATTTGTAGCAGTTAACACTATGCCCAAGGGCACTCTGATCATGTCAGCTAGGCTTGAGGATAGCTTCTCCAAAAATGAGGTTATCTAATCTGAATTTGGGAGGATTTAAGGGAATTAGCTAGCCAATGAGGTGAAGTTCATTTATACTAAAGTCCTGAGTTCAGATGCAGTATGACTACTAGAGATAGTAATTTAAGATATGAATATAGATTAGATCAGTAGCGATTGTATGTAGATTTTTTTAAAAAGTCAAAACCCTTAGTCATTTAAGAAGTAGGTAAAAAAGTGGGAACTTTGCCATTTAATTTAGTTGTTTTACGTCTTCACTGATGATAAATTATTCAATATTTTTTATAGTCTACAAGCGAATATCCATAGTTTACGCAGTATGTGCGTGCATGCTCAGTTGCGTCAGTTGAGTCCAGCTCTTTGCAGTACTAATGCGTATATTTTATTGCCCTTCTGAGTATTGCATGCTAAATCACTTCAGTTGTGTCCAAATCTTTGTGACCCTATGGACTGTAGCCTGCCAGCCTCCTCTGTCCATGGGATTCTCCAGGCAAGAATACTGGAGTCAATTGCCATGCCCTTCTCCAGGATCTTCCCAACCCAGGGATCAAGCCCACATCTCTTACATCTTTTGCATTGGCACGTGGGTTCTTTACCACTAGTGCCACCTGGGTATTATGTGTCCTCAATTTTATAAATAATTATTTCTATTTTTCTAGTTAAATAATCGTGTCTTGGATGGTAAAGAATCCACCTGCAATGTGGGAGACATGGGTTCGATCCCTTAGTTGGGAAGATACCTTGGAGGAGGGCATAGCAACCCACTCCAGTGTTCTTGCCTGGAGAATCCCCATGGACAGGGGACCCTGGCAGGCTATAGTCCATAGGATCTGAAAGAGTTGGACATGACTGAGCGACTAAGCACTGCACAACACAGTTAAATAATTTAGGTTTACTTTTTTCTTTACTGAATAGTTATTCAGTGACCATTATGTACCTTCTAAAGGAAAAACAATAATCATATATTTTGTTACACCACTTTTGACAAGTATTTTTATTTTTGCACGTTAAGCTCTCCTCCTTGGCTACAACCATGCAGAGACTATAGGCCACACTAAAGGATTTCGTTCTTTCTCCCAGGAGCAATGAGAAACCACTAAAAGATTTTAAGTAGGGAAGTGACATAATCAAGTTTGTATTGAATATTTTGAAAAGGTCACTGCTAAATTGAAGGAAGATTAGAGTGGATGCAAAGAAGTAAGAGGAAATTGCAGCCGTCTAGCAAGAGCTGTCGGAGAAGGTGATGGCAGCCCACTCCAGTACTCTTGCCTGGAAAATCCCATGCACAGAGGAGCCTGGTAGGCTGCAGTCCATGGGGTCGCTAGGAGTCGGACATGACTGAGTGACTTCAGTTTCACTTTTCACTTTCATGCATTGGAGAAGGAAATGGCAACCCACGCCAGTGTTCTTGACTGGAGAATCTCAAGGACAGGGGAGCCTGGTGGGCTGCCGTCCGTGGGGTCGCACAGAGTCGGACATGACTGAAGCGACATAGCAGCAGCGGCAGCAGCAGCAGCAAGAGCTGTTGGTAGCAAACCTAGAGGAGAGACATTGGCATAGAGCAAAGTGAATTCTAAAAATAGTTTGAAAATAAAACAGAATTTTAGGCATGGAGAGAAGGGTGTATTGGTGAGAGGGAGGAGAGGTATTAAGAATAAATTCTGCTATTCTGAAAAACTGAAAGAAGACCACATTTGATGGAAGAAATCAATGAGTTTCTGAGTTCTATCTTGGACATACAGGATTTAAAGCACTTCAGTGCTTCTGTATTTAATAGTAACAGAAGCCTGAAAGTGATGTAAAAGTCCATATTGGGGAGATGACTAAATATTGTAAATTATGAGACATAAATTTACTAGATTATGCCTCTTAAGCATCATAGTTAGAAGACTAATTCATGTGAGATTAAGTGGAAAAAGTGGGATAAAAAATTCAATAATAATTGTAACCATCCTACTGTACAGCACAGGGAAGTATATTCAATATCCTGTGATAAACCATGATGGAAAAGAATATGAAAAAGAATATATACATGTATAACTGAATCACTTTGCTCTACTCGTAATTGTGACGCACAGGCTTAGTTGCTCTGCAGCATGTGCTATCTTCCTGGACCAGGGATCAAACCTGTGTCCCCTGCATGGGCAAGAAGATTCTTAGCCACTGTACCACCAGGGAAGTCCCTAAATCGACTACATTTTTGATCGTGGATTTACTTTAGTATTCTGTACCAAGAAGGTTTATAGACAAATTGCCACATGGTATTTTAGGTATGCCACAGGAGACTGTTTTAATAAACTGCCTTTACTGAATTATAATTTACATATTAATATGATAAAAGACCCATTTTAAATGTGTATTTTAGTGATTTTTTTACAAATATATTTACTAACGTAACCACCACAACAATCACGGTATAAACCATTTCCAACATCCCCCCTAAATTTTCTCAGACCCAAATATTTCCTGGTCCCCAAACACCTAACATCTTTCTAGCACTAGAATTTAGTTTTGCTTTCTCCAGAAAGTTATGACCAACCTAGATAGCATATTGAAAAGCAGAGACATTACTTTGCCAGGTCCGTCTAGTCAAGGCTATGGTTTTTCCAGTGGTCATGTATGGATGTGAGAGTTGGACTGTGAAGAAAGCTGAGTGCCGAAGAATTGATGCTTTTGAACTGTGGGGTTGGAAAAGACTCTTGAGAGTCCCTTGGACTGCAAGGAGATCCAACCAGTCCATTCCGAAGGCGATCAGCCCTGGGATTTCTTTGGAAGGAATGATGCTAAAGCTGAAACTCCAGTACTTTGGCCACCTCATGTGAAGAGTTGACTCATTGGAAAAGACTCTGATGCTGGGAGGGATTGGGGGCAGGAGGAGAAGGGGACAACAGAGGATGAGATGGCTGGATGGCATCACCGACTGGATGGACGTTAGTCCGAGTGAACTCCGGGAGTTGGTGATGGACAGGGAAGCCTGGTGTGCTGCGATTCATGGGGTCGCGGAGAGTCGGACATGACTGAGCGACTGAACTGAACTGAAGACTATCAGATTAAGGCAGTCATATCATATATACTTTTTACATCTGACTTTTTTCACTTAATGTTTCTGAGATTCATTTTGTTGCCCATCTATCAACAGTCCATTTCTTTTGTTGTTGAGTCTTACCTCATTTGTGGACGTACCATCTGTTTTTCCATTCACTGGTTGATGGACACTTATGCCATTCCCAGTTTTTGATTCTTATGGAAAAACTATCATAAACATTATGTGTACATCTATGTGTGAACATGTCTTGTCATCTCTTATGGGTAATAAGCAGGAATGGAGTTGCTGATTCTTATGTTTAACTTTATAAGAAACTGCCAATCTGTTTTCCAAATTTTACCATTTTACACTACCTCTATCAATGTGGGAATGTTTTATTTGCTCCACATTTTTTCAATACTTGGTATTGTATTTTTATTTCAGCTGGTTTAGCAGGAATGTAGTGGTTTTTCAGTGTTTCAGGTTGCATTATTTTGATGTTTAGTACCATTGAACATCTTTTCACGATCTTGTTGACCATTCATATATCTTCTTTGGAAGACATAGTTATTGTTCCACCTCATATACTTGTTTTAAAGAGGAAAAAAATAAAAGCATTTGAGTATGCTTAATATATGGTAGAATCTGACTATAATTTTTTTTTCTTACAGAAGAGGATAAATACAACATTTATTCTCCTTTGCTCTTCAAGTATTTCCTGGCAGAAGGAATTGTCAGTGGCCATGCTTTGTTGGTTGCATCTGCAAAAGAAGACCCTGCTGACATTTTACAGGTATAGAATATATTAATTCAATATTATAGTTTGAATGTTTTATGAAAAAAATATTGCTTATGTATATATAAGCAAGATATATATTTGTGTATGTGCAAACTGTATTTAAATATATTAATGGGACCTCACGTGTCTTTTTTTCTCTTAAAAAAATGTATCAGATTTATTTGAACATATGGTCTAATTTTTAGAGTCGAACAATTTTTTAACCTTTGTATCAGAGTGAGAAAATTTTAATAAGCTATTTAAAACTGAGAGTAAACAAAATTATTGTTAAATGATGGTATGAGAACTTAATAAACTAGCTAGGTAAAGAAAAACAACTGCAAAATGTTGTCAGATTTTATGTTAACCAGTATTCCAAAGGTATAAGTTGGAAGATGATACAGATATTGGAAGTACTCATTTATTAAAATTATTTGGTTTTGAGAATGCCAGAAATTATTTTCTTCCAAGAAATAAGCAATAATGCTAAAATATGTGATTAAAATATTGAGTTGGCCAAAAATTTCTTTGGATTTTTCCAAGATCTTAAGGAACTTTTTGGCCAACCCAGTACTATATCTTTTTAAGTCAAAGCATACTTTTCACCTCAGAGAAGGCAGTCATGACTTTTATTTTTATTTTTTTAATTTAATTTTATTTTTAAACTTTACATAATTGTATTAGTTCTGCCAAATATCAAAATGAATCCGCCACATGTATACACGTGCTCCCCATCCTGAACCCTCCTCCCTCCTCCCACCCCACACCATCCCTCTGGGTCGTCCCAGTGCACCAGCCCCAAGCATCCAGTATCGTGCATCGAACCTGGACTGGCATCTCGTTTCATACATGATATTTTACATGTTTCAATGCCATTCTCCCAAATCTTCCCACCCTCTCCCTCTCCCACAGAGTCCATAAGACTGTTCTATACATCAGTGTCTCTTTTGCTGTCTCGTACACAGGGTTATTGTTACTATCTTTCTAAATTCCATATATATGTGTTAGTATACTGTATTGGTGTTTTTCCTTCTGGCTTACTTCACTCTGTATAATAGGCTCCAGTTTCATCCACCTCATTAGAACTGATTCAAATGTATTCTTTTTAATGGCTGAGTAATACTCCATTGTGTATATGTACCACAGCTTTCTTGTCCATTCATCTGCTGATGGACATCTAGGTTGCTTCCATGTCCTGGCTATTATAAACAGTGCTGCGATGAACATTGGGGTACACGTGTCTCTTTCCCTTCTGGTTTCCTCAGTGTGTATGCCCAGCAGTGGGATTGCTGGATCATAAGGCAGTTCTATTTCCAGTTTTTTAAGGAATCTCCACACTGTTCTCCATAGTGGCTGTACTAGTTTGCATTCCCACCAACAGTGTAAGAGGGTTCCCTTTTCTCCACACCCTCTCCAGCATTTATTACTTGTAGACTTTTGGATCGCAGCCATTCTGACTGGTGTGAAATGGTACCTCATAGTGGTTTTGATTTGCATTTCTCTGATAATGAGTGATGTTGAGCATCTTTTCATGTGTTTGTTAGCCATCTGTATGTTTTCTTTAGAGAAATGTCTATTTAGTTCTTTGGCCCATTTTTTGATTGGGTCATTTATTTTTCTGGAGTTGAGCTGTAGGAGTTGCTTGTATATTTTTGAGATTAGTTGTTTGTCAGTTGCTTCATTTGCTATTATTTTCTCTCATTCTGAAGGCTGTCTTTTCACCTTGCTAATAGTTTCCTTTGATGTGCAGAAGCTTTTAAGGTTAATTAGGTCCCATTTGTTTATTTTTGCTTTTATTTCCAATATTCTGGGAGGTGGGTCATAGAGGATCCTGCTGTGATGTATGTCAGAGAGTGTTTTGCCTATGTTCTCCTCTAGGAGTTTTATAGTTTCTGGTCTTACGTTTAGATCTTTAATCCATTTTGAGTTTATTTTTGTGTATGGTGTTAGAATTCCTCTAAAGTCAGGAACAAGACAAGGGTGCCCACTTTCACCATTACTATTCAACATAGTTTTGGAAGTTTTGGCCACAGCAATCAGAGCAGAAAAAGAAATAAAAGGAATCCAAATTGGAAAAGAAGAAGTAAAACTCGCACTATTTGCAGATGACATGATCCTCTATATAGAAAACCCTAAAGACTCCACCAGAAAATTACTAGAGCTAATCAATGACTATAGTAAAGTTGCAGGATATAAAATCAACACACAGAAATCCCTTGCATTCCTATACACTAATAATGAGAAAACAGAAAGAGAAATTAAAGAAACAATTCCATTCACCATTGCAACAGAAAGAATAAAATATTTGGGAATATATCTACCTAAAGAAACTAAAGACCTATATATAGAAAACTATAAAACACTGGTGAAAGAAATCAAAGAGGACACTAATAGATGGAAAAATATACCATGTTCGTGGATTGGAAGAATCAATATAGTGAAAATGAGTATACTACCCAAAGCAATTTATAGATTCAATGCAATCCCTATCAAGCTACCAACAGTATTCTTCACAGAGCTAGAACAAATAATTTCACAATTTGTATGGAAAAACAAAAAACCTCGAATAGCCAAAGCGATCTTGAGAAAGAAGAATGGAACTGGAGGAATCAACCTACCTGACTTCAGGCTCTACTACAAAGCCACAGTTATCAAGACAGTATGGTACTGGCCCAAAGACAGAAATATAGATCAATGGAACAAAATAGAAAGCCCAGAGATAAATCCACACACATATGGACACCTTATCTTTTACAAAGGAGGCAAGAATATACAATGGATTAAAGACAATCTCTTTAACAAGTGGTGCTGGGAAATCTGGTCAACCACTTGTAAAAGAATGAAACAGTCATGACTTTTAGAATTATTAATTTCTTGGTAAAGAACAGGATCTCAGTTTAAGCCATCCTTCGATTAGAATTTATAATCTAAAGTCATTTTTTTTTCCTCAGAGGGTGTTTTAATTTCACTGTATAGTTTGCAAAATGGCAAATGAATAAGTCATTTATTAAAAACCTGTAGCATGACAAGTACTAATTTATAATAAGTGTCAAGAGACACCAACAAATTTCTACTCTCAAACATAAAAATTATTATAATACTGAGGTCAAAACTAGCATGGTTCTTTCATATGGGTCAGACTTTGTTTATCAGATTAAAATAAATCCAAGAGAAATGGAGAAAGGCATGGCAACCCACTCCAGTGTTGTTTCCTGGAGAATCCCCGTGGACAGAGATGCCTGGCAGGGTACAGTCCTTGGGGTTGCAAAGAGTCGGACACGACTGGGCAACTCACCACCAAAGATAAAACCTTTGTATAATTTTCCAGATGATTCCCTTCTAGCTGAAGAGCCTGTTTTCCTTCATTCTTATTTCTACTTATTAACCCTTTGTAATATTTTCTTTCTTATTTTCTGTTTTTGTTTCTTCTTTTGTTCCTTTTCCCTTTGACCTTTATCATTTTGGTCAGTTTCCTAACAGTAGTCTGCTTGTGACAAGCAATGGAGTAAAGGCCAAAATCACTTGTAAAGAAGCTTTTATGGGTTCTTCACAGCCCATTCCACAATATACTGAGTCTAAGATTTTGTATCAGACACAGCTGATATATAGGATTTATAGCTATATTGGAAATTTTTGCCAAGCCATGGGCAGGAAGGCCTATTTCTATGCGGTTTTTAAAATGTTTGATTTTTTTTTTTTTTTTTTTTTTACTTCTTCCCTCTTCCAACCTGTGCAACTGATGTTAAAGCCTATACTATACTTTGGCACCCCACTCCAGTCCTTTTGCCTAGAAAATCCCATGGACGGAGGAGCCTGGTAGGCTGTAGTCCACGGGGGGCGCTAGAGTCCGACACGACTGAGCGACTTCACTTTCACTTTTCACTTTCATGCATTGGAGAAGGAAATGGCAACCCACTCCAGTGTTCTTGCCTGGAGAATCCCAGGGACGGGGAAGCCTGGTGGGCTGCCGTCTATGAGGTCACAGAGAGTCCGACATGACTGAAGCGACTTAGCAGCATACTTCTACATTTTGCCTTAGAGAACTACCTTGTTTTATTTGAAAGCTAATCTGTGACACCTTTATTATGTATCTTGATTTGTACAGTTCAGTTCAGTCACTCATTTGTGTCTGACTCTTTGTGACCCCATGGACTGTAGCATGCCAGGCCTCCCTGTCCATCAGCAACTCCCGAGTTTACCCAAACTCATGTCCATTGAGTCAGTGATGCCATCCAACCATCTCATCCTCTGTTGTCCCCTTCTCCCACCTCCAGTCTTTCCCAGCATCAGGGTCTTTTCCAGTAAGTCCGTTCTTCGCATCAGGTGGCCAAAGTATTGGAGTTTAAGCTTCAACATCAGTCCTTCCAGTGATTCAGGCCTGATTTCCTTGAGAATGGACTGGTTGAATCTCCTTGCAGTCCAAGGGACTCTGAAGAGTCTTCTCCAACACCACAGTTCAAAAGCATCAATTTTTTGGCGCTCAACTTTCTTTATACTCCATTCTCACATCCATACATGACTACTGGAAAAACCATAGCTTTGACTAGACGAACCTTTGTTGGCAAAGTAATGTCTCTTCTTTTTAATATGCTATCTAGGTTGGTCATAACTTTTCTTCCAAGGAGTAAGCGTCTTTTAATTTCATGGCTACAATCACCAGTGATTTTGGAGCCCAAAAAAATTAAGTCTGTCACTGTTTCCACTGTTTCCCCATCTATTTCCCATGAAGTGATGGGACCAGATGCCATGATCTTAGTTTTCTGAATGTTGAGTTTTAAGCCAATTTTTTCACTCTCCTCTTTCACTTTCATCAAGAGGCTCTTTAGTTCTTTGCTTTCTGCCATAAGGGTGGTGTCATCTGCATATCTGAGGTTATTAATATTTCTCCCGGAAATCTTGATTCCCGCTTGTGCTTCATCCAGTCCAGCATTTCTCATAATGTTCTCTGCATAGAAGTTAAATAAGCAGGGTGACAGTATACAGCCTTGACATACTCCTTTTCCTATTCGAAACCAGTCTGTTGTTCCATGTCCAGTTCTAACTGTTCCTTCTTGACCTGCATACAGATTTCTGAAGAGGCAAGTCAGGTGGTCTGGTATTTTTTAAGGTTTGTACAATTTAGTATTAAAAGATTTCCATGTACTTTACATATCCTTCTTTGGAGTATGTGAAGGATTTTGAAATTATAAAATAATTTCATCAAAGTTTCTTAAGATATCTAGTCTTACATGCAAGTAATTAGATTCTGCAAATTTTTTTCATAGAGTTTATGATGTACTAGAAAAAAATACAAAGCTGAAGTCAAAAAACATAGACTCTTAATAATGTTGCCCTTGTGACCAAAATAGATTAGTAAGGACCAGACTTGTCATCATGCCTAAAACAGCTAAAAAACAGGACAAAATATTATGAAACATCACTTAATAAGAGACATATTACATACCTTTGAGCATCACATAGTAAAAGACAGTGATTGCTGAGTTATGCAAAATAAGCAAAGTAAACCCTAAAATTTCCGTAGCTTACTGCATGTGAAGTATCCAGGCCATAGTGCAGGTAGGATGGACCCAAGATAAGAAAGTCTTAGGAGACAGAGCTAAGAATAACCTCCTTATTGTCTTTATCTGGAGCCAGTTATCATTTAAGGAGATACGTATGGGTGCCAAGTAAGCAAGTGGAGGCCTTGTGATCTTTAATTCTATATGTCAACTTGACCATGCCACAGGGTACCCAGATATTTGATCAGATATTATTCTGAGTGTTTTCTGTCAAAATATTTTTGGATGAGATTAACAGTGAAATTGGTAGACTGAGTAAAGCAATTTGCCCTACCTAATGTGGGTGGGCCTCATCCAGTCAGTTGAAGGCCTAAGTAGAATAAAACCACTAACTTTCCTCTGTGTCAGAAAGAATTCTTCCCTGGACTACCTTTGAAGTTGAACATCAACTTTTACTTGCCGTCAGGTTCAATCTGAAATATTAGCTTTTCCTGAGTCTGCTATCCTTTGGATTAGAATTACACCATTGGTTCTTCTGGTTCAGAAGCCTTCAGATTTTGACAGAAATTACACCATCAGCTTTCCTGTATCTCCAGCTTGCTCTGCATATCTGGGGACTTGTCAGTCTCCGTCATCATATGAGCCAGTTCCTTATAATACATTTTATTAGAGAGATATATATGTATGCATATATTCATGTATATATGGGTGTCTACATATACACACACACATCCTATTTGTAGTGTTTCTCTGGAGAACTCTAATACAATTTTACTGAAAATATAAAGATTACATTTAAAACCAAAGAAGGCATTTCACATTTATTAACCTACTTTGAATTATTATCACCTTCTTATCTTATATCTTGGCCAGTTTTCCAGATAGTACACTGATCTCTTCCCAATTTTTGCACTCATATTTCTAAAAATATTTTTTAAAACTATGTATCTTCTTTTATAATAAGGTATGAAAAGAATTTATTTATGATATTATTTAGTTGCAATGGATGTTATTGTGAGTACTGCCTTTTTACTTAAAGACTTTTATATCAGTCTTATACATGTATTCAACTGAATCTAAATAATAGCAATTTGTTATCAGTACTAATATTAGAAGTATATACATAAGCAAACACTTTTTTAACAACTGGAAACTTTACATCAATCATTTTTTCCTTGAATTCATATTTTTTCACTCATTCCTCATAGAGTTTTGTCAGAATCTTATATGTTTTATATTCAGCATATTTATTAATAACCTTGATAGTTTTTCTATAACAAAACTTTAAATTTATTTTAATCTTCTTGTCTCAAAAGAATCTAAGTTGTAAACACATTTCTTCTTGTTTCAATCACCATTACAATTAAAATTGCATGCAATATATCAATAGACATAAAAATGTTTGTACTAAGTTGCTTTGTTAAGATGTATCGGTGCATGAATTTCATGGACAGAATTCAGCATCAACTCTATTCATATTTTTCATTTTGGCAGATGTGAGCAGTTCATAGTTAAGTAAAGAATAGAGAAAGTTATGTTATTGTATTGTTATTTGGTCGTTGTGTCCCAATTCTTTGTGATCCCTGTGAACTGAAGCTTGCCATGCTCCTCTCTCTGTCCATGGGATTTTCCAGGAAGAATACTAGAGTGGGTCACCATTTCCTTCTCCAAGGAATCTTCCTATCTCAGGGATCAAACCCACATCTTCTACATTGCAGGTGGATTCTTTACCACTGAGCCACCCTGTCCCTCAAATTATCCTTTTACTTTTTCTGAGTAATACACAAAAAAGAAATCACACGATGTTCATCAACATATATTAAGTTCTTTGTCTAATTTATTAGGTCCACATAAAATTTTGCTGAAAACAAATGAAGAAAGGGTTGTTTCTCCAGTCATTAGAACCTTCACATTTTCTGTACCAAATAAATATTTTAAATTGTCTTTTTGTTTGGTGCTGTGGAGATGCCCCACGTGCTCTGTGGCAACAAGAAGTAAACCTCTCACTTATTAAGTGAGAAAGGAGAATAGGGAAAGGGGAACTTGTACATCTATCATTGGCACATTCTCTGTGAGGTCATTTTTTCACTAGAGTATTTGTTTAAGTTTAAAATCTAGGAATTGATCCCTTAAAATTCTCATGATCAGATATCTCTTTCAAAGTCTTCATATACCCCAGGTTTAAAGACTCCCAGTTTTTGACAGTTAAAAAAGGAATTGAAACAAGTCATCTTACCTGATCCAGATTAATTTTTCTACCGTAGGTGTTTTTAAATGAAGAAAGTGTTCTAATGTCATCAGATCTATTTTACTTTATCTCATGCACTTAGAATATATTATCAAAGATAATATAAATACTCCACAAAAATCTAATGGTATTAGACATTAGATTTACTTAACGTAACACTGCAGACTTGACACTGCATTTTCAAAGTTTGTTTCATTCTTCTATTTATAAGTAGCCTAGAACGAGTTGTTTTTGTGTAAATAGCGTTTGCTTTACATGACAATTTAATATTTATCAATAATGTATTCAATGAAGTTAAATAGTAAATTAATCATAAAGTTGAGTGTCTAATCCTCAGGAAAAATTTATCTTCTCTGATTTTAATGCCATTATTTGCTTTTAACTAAAATCACTTGTATAGATGAGTAATCAAATTTGTTAAAGGCTGTAAATGCTAAATAACATGCACACATAACATTCCCGTACATTAAGAAATTATTTAGTGATTCATTTTTAAACTGTTTTACTTTTGATTATGTTCTTGTATTTCATGAAGCTCTACTCTGAAGGTATGTCTAGTTTTTGAGTTAATAGAATCTTCACTCATCAGTAATGTTTCTTCTCTTTTTTTTTAATTTAAAAAATTGTTCATTTGATGGGGAAATATTACTTTGTTGCATGTTTCTTTGTTTACAGTGAAGCAGAGTATTTTCCCCATGGTCATTAGTCTTGTGCATTTCTTTCTTTTTTTATAATCGATTTTTTTCCTCTTTTTTTTCCCTCATTGCTCTGTATGAGCTCTTTACATATTATAGTTGATATCCCTGGATTATATAAAGGGTCCTTGTTTTGTACTTTGTCAGGGTCTAAGTCCCTGAAGTTATAAGGTTGCACAGGAATATCAAATTTGCCAAAACACAAAGATAGCCACCTAAACTCTGTCCCTCCTCCCACATTCCTCACACATAGCACTAGCATATTTTTTCACCCTTCATCATTAGATTTGTGGGTTGGTCTGTTCCTGTTAGCCATATGTTAAACATTCTTGAGTATAATCCAAAACAATTTCTAATGTGGCCGAAGATGCAAAATTCCCTGAGGTTGATGACTGTGATCAGGGAGAATTATTTGAATCCCATGCAAGTCTACTGGCTAATAAGAATATAGAAGAATTCAGCCAGTTAACAAAGTCATGTTTTTTAAATTTTCAAACTTGTCATCTTCTGTTTCTTACATGTTTAACAGATTATAGTAAAACAGATTTGACTTAAAAGAATAATTGTCATTCTCAGTTTTTTGTAAGAAATTACAGAAAGTGTTGTTTTTAACATACATATGTTTAATGTGGTCCAATTAGTGTTCATACATTTAAAATAGACTGGATGATAAAATTATAGTTAATAAAAATGTATGCTGCTGCTGCTAAGTCTCTTCAGTCGTGTCCAACTCTGTGCGACCCCAGAGACGGCAGCCCACCAGGCTCCCCCGTCCCTGGGATTCTCCAGGCAAGAACACTGGAGTGGGTTGCCATTTCCTTCTCCAATGCATGAAAGTGAAAAGTGAAAGTGAAGTCGCTCAGTCATGTCTGACTCCTAGCAACCCACCCCATGGACTGCAGCCTATCGGGCTCCTCCGTCCATAGGATTTTCCAGGCAAGAGTACTGGAGTTGGGTGCCATTGCCTTCTCCAAATGTATGTATATAAATAAATACATAAAAATACATAAATAAAAATTTATGTATATTCTTCATAATACTAGTACACAAAGTTTTAATATCTTTGAGAAAAATAAAATACTTCTGTAATTTAAAGTGAAATATTAAATACCAATATAGATAAGTAATACTTTCGCACCTATAAGAGTAGGTATAGATATTATGTATTTTCTATATCACATTCAGTTGGGATTTCAGTGTGCCCAACTCAGAGTTATACTGAAAACTCTGTTGCATCAAACAGCCCAAAAATGAATGATAGAGACCCAAGGCATTAACAATGTTTAGAGATACAACATGGAGGGGGAGGATGCTATAATTGTTTAGTTTTAATTTTGTGATGTATGATTGGGGATTTCTAGAACCTATAACCAAGGCAAATATTGCTGGTATAAGAAAAGGGAAAAGACAGTCTTATAGACCATAATTAACTTAAAACTGTGTATAACTAAAAGACAAGTAAAGGATAAAAAGCCCCATCAGCTGCCTAAGATATGTTATATAACCACCCAGCAATTTATCCATCATCCTTTGAAAACATATTCATGCCTATTGTAGTCAAAGCTTCAGGAAGTCAGCAGTAAGATGTAACGCTGAAAAATTACACCCTTTAGAAAATCCTATAGAACAATATACATGATGTTGTTAAAGCTTTTAAAAACAGATACAGTAAGTATTTTGCAGTTAACTTTTTTATCTAAAAGAAAGAATCTTCTTGATCATCTCAAATATAGTGATGGGTATTCTCTATGAAAACTTCCTATGGAATGCTTTCTAATATCATAAAATTACATTTTTATGTTAAAATATTTAAACATTTATCAGTGTATAGGCTGGTTTTTTATATGAAATAAAAAAATTATAAACACACTTGTACACCCAAACATTTCTTAAGAACTTGAAAATGCTAAAATTTCTCTGTTATATTCTTTTCATAATGTTTAACAATATGATGGTATGTGTTAATACTTATGGAATTAAAGAAAGTAGAATTTCAGAAGTAAATTCAAAATGCTGTTTCATAATATACTAAAGTCAGTTTTAAAACTTAATTTGACTGTTTCTAGTGATAACATGCCAGAGAGGTAATATAGGTTCAGGAAGTGATATCTAGTACCTAGAGCAAAGACTTGTTGCATTAACTTTTTGAGTTATCTAGTACGTACATTATGCACTGTCTAACATCAGCCACAGTTAGAACGGAGTGGGAGCCTAGAATGCATGTAAGAAGCTTCAAAGTTGTGTGTTTTAGTGTGTACGCAGGGAAAGTACATGCTTTCCAGCAGGAGTACCCCACCTACCTTAATGTTTAGAAAAGGCCCACGGCATATGATATTTTTTTAACATCAAATGTGTTGGTCAATAAATATTTCAAATTTAATATCAATTATGATGAAACTTCCCATATTTGCTATTGAGAAAGTCTTTAATAATTGAAAATGATTATTTATAACAATCATAAATCATGGAGTGAGTTTCAGTTCATTTAAAATAAACTTTATTCATATTTGATGAATTAATATAATAAAATACTTTGGTCACTTTTTCACTTGGTAACAAAGTAATGAAGTGTGAAAATTTAGTTTAACATCTTCAGAATTCTCTCTTACGGTCTTTTAATCCATAAGTAAAAGTTAAACTTGTATCTTGATCATTTAAAAGCATTATTTTAAACCTCAAAATATCAGCCCTTTACTCAAATATTGAACTAATTTAAGATCTTATTTATTATACCTGGTGTCTTTTCCTTTATTTGATTCCTTGGTTTTAATTGAGACCAGAGGTGTTGATTTAGAGTTAGATAAAGCAGTATTGGGCTTCCCTGGTAGCTCAGCTGGTAAAGAATCCACCTGCAATGTGGGAGACCTGGGTTCAATCCCTGGGTTGGAAAGATCCCCTGGAGAAGGGAATGGCTACCCACTTAAGTATTGTGCCCTGGAGTATTACCATGTACTGTATGGTACATGGGGTTGCAAAGAGTTGGACATGACTGAGCAACTTTAACTTTCGCAAAGCAGTATTATTTGCTAAACAATTTAATGTTTGAGTTACTGATAAAAAGATTTCTTTTCCTTCTCTCAGTTTGGTGTCATGATTAAGTCTGTTTGCCATCCATCTGTTATTTACTGATCATGGAACATAAATTAGAAATCTAGTGAGTGGTCAGTTTGCTCTTAATACATTGTAGTACTATTTGGTCTTCCTGAGTATGGTGAATACAAAAATGTCTCGGATCCAACCTAAGCTTTTTTTCAGTGCCAAAAATTGAAACAGGTATAAAAATGAAGTTAAAGAAACATCCTTTGGTTGACCAAATTTATCATTGAGCATTTTTTTAATTTATGCTCATCTCCAAGTTGTAGTTTTATGATTCAGAACAGAAGTAACATATAATGGTATAAATAATTAAAAAGTTTTTTCTGGCCCTTCTGTATTCTACTTGGCAAGCTTTATGCATGCTCAACACCTTATACATTACACACTTTCCCACACATTTTTTAACTTTTTCTAGCCTATATAATATTTAATGTGTGTCTTATCAAAACTAGCTTATCACTGTATACCTTTGTTCATAATATAAGGACAAATATTACAATATCTTTGAAGGCTGAGCTATAATCAGAATATGTTCCCTTCTCTTCTTTGTCAACATTTTATTTGTTGAGAAAATTATCAGACTATATGCTTTTCAGTGCTTACGAGTCTGAAGTGCTAGTAGAGCCGGAAATTTGCTGTTTGACCCTAGGGCTTCACTCTTTTTTAATCCCTCCCTAGCTACTTGTGAGAGCTTATTTAAAATTCTGAGTTCTCCCCTGGCAGCCACAGTTACAGCTTCTTTGGCAAATTAAAAAGACTAAGAAAAAACATGCAAAGGCTCAGTACTGCTTCCAGTGACCTACATTTGTAGCCAGCTTTTAAAAGATGGCATGTGCCTTATTTTCCAACGAGGAAATCAAAGATAAGATAAAAATATAAAAGAAAATAAACCCACCTCTCTGTCACTGGCTCATGAGAACATTTTTGATATACCGTTGGAATGAACACACAGTTGGCCTTGATGTTTGTGCTTAAGTCAACAAAAGAAAGGAATTTTGCATGCAGAAAAGTGGCCTAAGTTATATAGTAAAATGCCACACTCTGTAACAGGATATTTACCCTCAAGAAGATGAATTATACTTGAAATCTGAGCTTAGATTTTAATTTCTGTGTGACTACTTAAGTAGCTTCAGGACCTTGCACAAGTCACTTAACCTTTCATATTAAAATAGTAATAATATCTGCCTACCGTATTCTGGAGTTCCAAATCAGAATTAAATATCTGAGGTTTTTGCTTTCTGAATCTTAAAGCATCTATTCCAGGCTTCACATTTACTTTCAAAAATTTTATTTTGAACCCATAAAAAATGGATGGTTGTGAATACTTGATGGTTTTGCTATACTCAAAGAAATGTTTAAATCTTGGAACTGTAATATGGGAGCCTTTTATCATTCTTGGAAAAGAAGTCATACAAAGTCAATATTGAGAATATTAGAAAGAGGGTTCACTTTTCTTCTGATTACTTTTTCTGAAAAAGTATTCAGAAGGGAAAGAATTCAATTCTTTTGAGGGGGATAAATGACTTGAAAACCAGAGCCATTCAAACTAAAAGAAAATCAGCCTCCCAAATTAACATGCTGTCCCATTTAATGAAACATTAAAGGACACCATAGGAGTAGAGAGGCAGTATACCATCAAGGATCATAAATTAAATAGACAGTCTAGAAGATTTATTATGTATAAAAGGATAACTCTACTGTTGAAAACACCCCCCCAAAATAGGGCTATTTCTCCAGCTAGTGTTGGGGTGAATCTTTCAGTATTTCTCTTCTGATTTAAGTTTTGTTTATCAGAAACTGACAGGCAATTGCAGAAAGCCTTAGTTCCTCACATCCATCTTTTCACATTATGGTACATATTAATGAAATCACAGGCATTTGAAATGTGCTGATTGTGGGTGCATACATTGAGTCTAAAAGTCTGCTAGATTTCAAAAACAGGATAGAGAGTATTAAAATGAAGACTTGAAGTAGAAAATAAATCTGAAACTATGAAGTGTACTTCTCACGTTTATCTAGACTATAACATACAGGGTGCTATAGAATTTTTAAAAACCTATTTTATGCTCTTAGTTACTTCTACTTCTCAGTAGTCAATGAACAAAAAGAGAATGAGTTCTGTTCTACTAAAACCAAATATACTACAGAAAATAATTTTCACATTTTAATAAAAATAAAATTATATTGTTTCATTTAGTGCCCACAATACCCTAAAGATTTTTGTTTGCGACATTTTCCATAGTTTTGTTTATTCTGAAAAAAATTAAAAATATATAATATCAAATAAATAAAACTAGTCACTTGTGTGCTTCTGAGTTAGGAATTTAACTGATCAGGACCCTTTAAATGAAGATAATGCCTGATTCTGTTCCTAACTGAGATTTCTTTGACAATAGATATCCATAAAACTTTGAAGTATTTCTTTTCCAACAGTGTAAAGATTCTGTGATCTTGATTTAATAAATAATTATGATTGTCACTTTCTTAACTTTTAAAACAGCTATATTTAGGAATGTTTTAGTTACACTAACAGTTTTTAGGATTTAGTTTATATTCAGTAAAGGCATTTAATACTTAAAGGAGAAGAAAGTAACTTACTATTATATAACTTTGTTTGCTCAATGTAGATTTTCATATATCATGTTTTCTTAAATTGGGTTAATATGCACTCTTATACAGTAAACATTTACTGAAAGGAGTTACTACATATGATCTCACTAGCTAAACCTGTTAATACAGTGATTAAGTGGAGCATTTAGTCTACTTTTTAAAACAATTCACAAAATGTATTGTAATTAAGATATGTCCTATTGTAAGGACTACATTGTTCACCATTCATTATTCTTTCTCTAAGTAGGAACATAATATAGGTAAAAATATACATATGCACACTTATGTATACACACATACCTAACACATATACACACACAGAGAAGTTCACATTTTTAACAATACTAGTTACCTAATTAGGAACTCTCTTCACTTTAACTTATATCTCTGGGTATGAGTTTTATTGGTTGTACAGTCAGAGCTAGATTAAACATTGACAACTTTGAATATGTAAACTTGACTTTGTAAAAAAAGTCTAGAAAGGAAAACTCCAATTTTTATGAATAAAAATATTAATAGATTCCAGCAGTGCAATCTCGCTTCGCTGTAACTAAAAGCATGAAATTTTTATTTTAAGCTTTCTTCTTAAGAAGTCTGAAGTAAAGAGACTGTTTTGAAGGAGTGTGTAATATAGATCTTACATGTTGATTTATAAAGTCATAAATTCTGTATCTAAATTGATGTATTAAGAAAAATTGATAAAGCTAATATAGACCTCATAGAGACTTGTTCTTAACAGCCTGGCAGTTATTTTTTTATATATATGTGAGAAAATAATTATGGAAGCTAATATTAGAATGCCAAGAAACTCAGTGCATTTCCTTTTAAACTCCTTTTGGTCAATAGCATCAATAGACAGTGTTGAAACCTCCAACTGCTTTGGTTAAGACTAGAAGTACTATTTATGTATCACCAAGCATACTGCTAGAACCTAGATAAGGAATTTAAATTCATGTGTACCTCATCTTCGCATTCTCACTATTCAGTTGCAGTAGAACTCGGGTTAATACATGTCGAAACGCTTTGAGATCCTTCTATGACTGATACTCCTAAAAATGTGATTATTTAGAATGTAATATTTCTTAATTATTATATTTGCATTTAATTGAAATTATTTTCACTTAGTGCAGCTTTCTCTTCATTTCTGAATACTTGTAGTGTAGACTTCCATTTTCTGTTCTTCATGTATCCTTCTCCTTCCCTCTGTCTTAGCCAAGCAAATTGAGAGATTTTTCCAGTCTTCTCAGCACATTTGTGGTTCACATGTTAAAAAGAAACATGATAAAGATAAGGATGATAACGTGATAAGTATCAGTGGAAGAGTATCAAGACACTGCTCTGATCCCAGTGGTTTCATTTTCTATTTTTCAGATTCATATAATTAATGTAGTTTCCAAATCACAGACATCAATTTTGTCCGCTTATCCTTGGGAGTTTAGTATGCTGATATGAAAGTGATTTTCACCATTCTTGTAATATCTGTAATTTTGCTAAATTTATATCCAATAAATAATATCTGAAATCGCACCAAGATATTCCCTAATAGGTATTGCATTTAGTTTGGTACAAGATAATTCACTAATTGCTAATCTTAAAATTTGTGAGTTTAAAAACTTTTCAGTGTAGCATCAACTACACCCCAAGATCTTCTGACTTATTCCATTAATTTACATTTCTGAATGCTTTTAACAATTAAAGTCACTCCTCCCCCCATAGTTTTGAATAGTTAAATGACGATAATGTGGAGAACATACCTTTAATTTGTAAATATCCAGTTTGATATTTAGACTATGTTTTTATTTAGATTATGATAATCAGTAATATCTTTGGATTTGTATCTCTTTCAAACTTTCAGAAAATAAATATTTCCTCCAAAACCCCCCATAAATCAACAAAGTAATATACTTACTGATACATGGATAATGCTTAAGTAGTATTAATTATACAGTTACCAAAACCTGCAAGGATCAAAAGATTTTATTTTTAAGAAGGATTTCTCATGCTGCATGGATTATGTTGCTACATAATAGCTCAGTAGTACTTCTGCTGAATTGTAAAATAGCTTAGAGAGGAGTATGATGCCCATAGTTGGTGTAATGCATTGGTAATTAAGAGGGTGGGAGGTTAAGCTTCATTAACTGCTGAGGGATTGTATCTTGGGTTTTATTATGCCCTAGAGAACATAAAAAGTGAGAAGGGTCAAACTGTTGGAATCAGATTTTGCTTGTGCATCTGCCAAAACAAAGACCACAAAATAATAAAGCAGTAAGCACAAAATGACATGAATTGAAAAGGGGAAGAAATATATTTACAGCATCTTATGGATAAGGATAAATGTTTCTGGTAAAAAAATAAAATATAAAATGCTAGAGTATACTTTGGTATTGCAAGTTTGTTATAATTTTGTTTCTTATAGCTTTTTTTAAAAATAGAGTAAACAGTTCTTTTTGTCTGAAAGTATTGCCAATTTCTATATTAATTTTCTAACTTAATGTATTTGATTAAAAAAGATATTTTATACTTTCCATTCTGTCTTCTGTGTGGAACTTATGATGCCTGCTTTTTATTTTTATTTATTGATGTTTATGATCCTCGTTTCCAAATACATGGGAACTGTAAGTACCACATTGTGAAAAAGAACCAAATATGAGATATTCTTTCTCTTAGGAAGCAAAGATATAACAGCCATACATTGTGTTCTGTTGGTGCACTGGGTTAGAAATCAAGACTGGGGATTTTCAAAAATAATGAGGGTGGATGCTGATCTGTGATTGATGGCTATAATAGTTGATTATTAAAGAGCTTATTCTTCGCATTCTCTCAATATAGACATTTTATCAAAACATCAATCAAATTTTTTGTTTGATTAGATACAGGCATTGCAACAAATGGTAGAGATTACAGATACAGTGATCATCTCTGTTAGGGTCAGTGATTCAAGCAGGGTAGATCGATGATGGCACACTGCAAAAATGTTAGGGCTTACAAATAAAACAACATATTGTATGTAAACTCTTAACAGAAATTTCTGAATAATAGAAAGCAAAAAGACCAGAGTATTTCTTTTTTTCCAAAAATATCATTTTAGGTATATCTTTAAATCACTCATTTTTCATTTGAAGGGAACAGGAAAATGGATTTCATATTTTATATTCCTTCAGTTGCTCAGTATCATGTCATATTTTTAGTTCCTTTCATTTCTTCATGTTTAGTCCTTCGCTTTCTTGTTCTGCTTTTTATTCTCTTCCCAGCAGTTCTTTTTTCCCTAACAGTCTTATTAAGATGTAATTGACATGTAGCTTTATTATTTTAAGGTGTACAATGTAATGATTGGATATATGTATGTATTGTAGAATAATAGCAGAACAAGTTTAGTTAATGTCCATAACCTCACATTTAGAATTTTTTCTTGTGATGAGAACTTGTAAGATCTACTTTCTCAGCAGCTTTCAATTATACAGTGTTGTTAACTATAGTCACCCTGCTATACATTTATCACATACAGAATTATTTATCTTATAGCTGGAAATTTGTACCTTTTGATCACCGTTGCCCGTTCCCCTGCTTCTGACAACCGCCAGTCTGTTCTCTATTTTATAAGGTCATATATTTTAGATCCCTCATCTAAATCAGTGTATATAGCATTTATCTTTCTCCATCTGACTTATTTCACTTAGCAGGATGCCCTCAAGTCCACCATATTGTCACAAATGGGAGAATTTCCTTTTATTGTTTTTAATGGCTGAGTAATGTTGTATATATATATAATATTTTCTTCATTCATCTGTTGATAGATCCTTAGGTTGTTTCTATGCCTTGACTATTGTAAAAAATGGAGCAGTGAAAATGGAGGTACAGGTATCTCTTTGACATATGATTTCATCTCCTTCAGATGTACACCTAGAAGTGGGATTGCTGGATCATATGATAGTTCTATATTTAATTTTCTGAGGAACTTCCATAGCATTTTCCATAGTGGCTGCACCAATTTACATTTCCACCAACAGTTCACAAGCGTTCCCTTTTCTCCATTCCCTTTTCTCTACATCCTTCCCAGAACTTGTTACCCCTCATCTTTTTTATAACAGCCATTCTAAAAGGTACATTAAATAAAATATATTTTTTGAAATTTTATGTTTAATGAAAAATGTGTCTAACAATATGTCTAATAATGCCTTCATTAAAAGGTGTTACCAGTTTTTAATTTTTACACTTTCTACCTCATTTCTTTTTTATACTGCTGAATTGTATCTTCAGGTTATTCAGGAAAGTTGGTGATGGGTAAGCTTTTGAAACACTGTATGCCTTTTTAAAACATATTTTGTGCTTAGAGTTAATAAATAATTTTCCTGGATGGAAAATTCCAGTCTTAATATCAGATTTCCTCATATTTTGAAAACATTTTTTTCCTTGTCATTTAAAATCCCGCGTTACTGAAATATCTGATGCAGTCTATCTCTTGGCCACTAGTAACCTCTAGTCTGCTTACCATCTTAATATTTTGCTTTGACTAGAATTTCACATGTGTGGAATCATGCGGTATATGTTTTGTATCTGGCTTCTTTCATTTAACATAATGATTTTTAGATTAACCATATTCTTACATGTGTCAGTAGAGTTTGTTCCTCTAACGTTTTTAGCCATTTACCAGTTAAATGAAGTTGTGACCATCCATGTACATGTCTTTGTATGGACATGTTTTCATTTCTCTTTGGCAGATACCTAAGAAGATAATTGCTGGATCATATTGAAAGTGAATATTCACTTTTTAGAGAATTTCCAAACTCTTCTCTAAAGTAGCTGTGCAGTTTAGATTTATCAGTGGTGTGTAAGAATTCCAGCCGCCTGCTTTCTTTTTAACAGTTGGTGTGACCATTTTTTTAATTTTATGTTAACAATTCCAGTGCACATATAGTGATAACTCGTTGTGGTTTTAATTTGCATGTTCCTAATCACTAAAGGTTGAGGGCATGAGGAGAAAGGGGCGACAGAGGATGAGATGATTGGATGGTATCATCGACTCAATGGACACAAGTTTGAGCAAGCTCTGGGAGATAGTGAAGGACAGGCAAACCTGGTGTGCTGCAGTCCACGGGGTCACAGAGTCGGACACGACTGAGCGACTGAACAGCAATAACAATCATTAATGATATCGAGTGTCTTCTTGTGTTTGCCATCCTTACATCTTTTGGTAGAGTGTCTGTTCAACTCTTTTGTCCACCTGTTATTGGACTATTTGCATTTTTGTCATTGAGTTGTGTGTTCTTTTATATTCTGGGTATAAATTCTTTATCAGATAAGTGAAGTGAAGTCACTCAGTTGTGTCCGATTCTTTGTGACCCCATGGATTGTAGCCTATCAGGCTCCTCCGTCCATGGGATTTTCCAGGCAAGAGTGCTGGAGTGGATCGCCATTTCCTTCTCCAGGCGATCTTCCTGACCCAGAAATCGAACCCGGGTCTCCTGAATTGCAGGCAGACGCTTTACCGTCTGAGCCAAAGTGTTTAGCAAATATCTACTCCCAATCTATAGCTTGCTTCTTTGTTTGCTTAACAGTATCATTTGAAAAACATTTTTAAAGTTCAGTATATTTCATGCTATGTTTTTGTCCTATTTAAGAAAAATTTGAATCACTCAGAGGTCAGCAAACTTTTCTTTAAAGGACAAGTTAGTAAATGTTTCTAGCTTTGCAGACCATATGGTCTCTGTTACAACTACTCAGTTCTGCTATTGTATCACTAAGGCAGACAGTTCCTAAACAAAAGAGGATGACTATGTTATAATAAAACTTTGTTTACAAAAACAGGTGACTGGTTGGATTTGGCCCAACCAGTTTGCTGATTCCTGGAATACCTAAAACCACTATTTTCTCCTCTGTTGTTTTCTAAGAATTTGTTGTTATCCTGTCTCTATTAAATTGCCTTGGCATCTGTGTAGAAAATCAGTTAAAAAAAAAAAATCTGAGTCTCTTCCCTAACTTTCTTTTCTGTTCCATTGAATCATACGTCTATCTTAAATGGACTTCATCTTTCTGTTTTTATGTCTTGAAATTAGGTATTTTAAGTCCTAACTTTCTTCTTTTTAAAGTTGTTTTGGCTACTATAGGTCTTTGGCACTTCTGATTAAATTTTAGATTCAGCTCAGCAGTTCATATGAAAAAGCTTGCCAGAATTCTTCTTCTTCTTCTTACTTTCTTCCCTCTGTCCTTTGTTGTTGATAATTTCCCTTACTATCTTCAAGTTCATGGATTTGCAGCCTACTCATGGCATTTCCTTTCTATATTGTTTTGAACTAATTCCCTTAATTTTACTGTTAATTTAATGAAATTGTTTGATTTTAATGAGTTAACTTATACTCCCTGCTATTATAAATTATGCTCTTCTTTTCTATCAAATGAGTTTTTATTGGATATCCAAATATACAGATTACTAGATTAAGAAAACCCCTAAACAACAACATTAAGCAAAGGAAACACCAATAATAAAGACTCAGAGGTAGAGAAGCTCAGGACTTACTGGGTTAGCACACGTTGTCCACTTTGTAAGAGAACAGTATGAAAGAAGGTACAAGCTACAATCATATCTTCTTTCTGAGATGCTTAAGAGTCAACTGAGAGCCCTATTGCTACATGCTGCTCTGAGCCAGGAGAGGGAATTAACTAAGGAAATTGTAGAGAAAGCAAGGAGGAGGAAGAGCTGACAGAAAGGGAGGAAAGAAGAATGAAAAACAATAACCTGACTTCTTATATACTTTGAGTTTGACATATAGTTGAACATTCAGGTAGAATATCCAGAAGGCCATTAAAAATCTAAGTTCAGAAATTGCAGAATCATTGGAAACAGATTTGTTAGCCATCATTTATTACACCCTCAAACATTTACTGAATGCTTACTGTGTGCCAGACAGTTATAGACTGAATGTTTGTGTTTCCCAGCCCTCCCCTCTGCCCGCCCCCCCCCCCCCCCGCCGCCAGGAATACATGTCCTTCTCTCATGCAAAAAACATTTAGTCCAACCCCATAACCAGTGCTGACTGAACATGTGAAACCAGGCAAGTTAGGTGGCTCCATAGTACAGTGGTGGGACAGGCATAGGAAAAACATTTCAAATCCAAGAGAGAAATCAGAAAGAAGGAATGGCTGATGTATCCCAAGCAGGTCTAAATTTAACAAAGCAATTTCAAAAGATTTTCAGGCCCAAGAATACGCCTCTCAAGTTCAATCCTCTGGCTCCTAGATGCACTGGGGTGGTAATTTCACACCCTTTCAGCTGGTCAGTCAGTCAGTTCAGTCACTAAGTCATGTCCGACTCTTTGTGACCCCGTGGATTGCAGCTCATCAGGCTTCCATGTCCATGAACAACTCATGGAGCTTGCTCAAACTCATATCCATTGAGTTGGTGATGCCATCCAACCATCTCATCCTCTGTTGTCCCCTTCTCCTGCCTTCAATTTTTCCCAGCATCAGGGTCTTTTCTGATAAGTCTGTTCTTCAAGTCAGGTGGCCAAAGTACTGGAGCTTCAGCATCACGCCTTCCAGTGAATACTCAGGACTGATTTCCTTAAGGATTTACTGGTTTGATCTCCTTGCTGTCCAATGGACTTTCAAGAGTTCTCCAATACCACAGTTCACAAGTATCAATTCTTTGGCACTCAGCTTTCTTTATAGTCCAACTCTCACATCCATACATGACTACTGGAAAAATTATAGCTTTGATAGATGGACCTTTGTTGGCAAAGTAATGTCTCTGCTTTTTAATATGCTATCTAGGTTAGTCATGTCTTTTCTTCCAAGGAGCAAGCAACTTTTAATTTCATGGTTGCAGTGACCATCTGCAGTGATTTTGGAGCCCAGGAAAGTAAAGCCTCTCACTGTTTCCATTGTTTCCCCATTTGCCATGAGGTGATGGGACCAGTTGCCATGATCTTCATTTATTGAATGTTGAGTTTTAAGCCAGCTTTTTCACTCTCCTCTTCACTTTCATCAAGAGGGTCTTCAGTTCCTCTTCACTTTCTGCCATAAGGGTGGTATCATCTCCATATCTGAAATTATTGATATTTCTCCCAGCAATATTGATTCCAGCTTGTGCTTCATCCAGCCTGGCATTTTGCATGATGTACTCTGCATATAAGTTAAATAAGCAGGGTAACAATATACAACCTTGATGTACTCCTTTCCCAATTTTGAACCAGTCTATTGTTTCATGTCTGGTTCTAACTGTTGCTTCTTGACCTGCATACAGGTTTCATAGCAGGCAGGTAAGGTGGTCTGGTATTCTCATCTCTTGAAGAATTTTCCACAGTTTGTTGTGATCCATATAGTCAAAGGCTTTGGCATAGTAAATGAAGCAGAAGTAGATGTTTTTTCTGGAATTCTCTAGCTTTGCTTTCTCTGAGCATTACTTTGCTAGCATGTGAGATGAGTGCAATTGTGTGGTAGTTTGAACATTCTTTGACATGGTAGTTTGCCTTTCTTTGGGATTGGAATGAAAACTGACCTTTTCCAGTCCTGTAGCCACTGCTGTGTTTTCCAAATTTGCTGGCATATACAATGCAGCACTTTTCCAGCATCATCTTTTAGGATTTGAAATAGCTCACCTGGAATTATATGGCATCACTGACTCGATGGACATGAGTTTGAGTAAGCTCTGAGAGTTGGTGATGGACAGGGAAACCTGGCGTGCTGCAGTCCATGGGGTTGCAAAGAGTCGGACACGACTGAGTGACTTAAGTGAACTGAACTGAGCTTTGTTCATACTGATGCTTCCTAAGACCAACTTGACTTTGAACTCCAGGATGTCTGGCTCTAGGTGAGTGATCACACCATCATGGTTATCTGGGTTATGAAGATCTTTTTTGTATAGTTCTTCTGTGTATTCTTCCCACCTCAGTATCTTCTTCTTTTAGGTCCATACAGTTTCTGTCCTTTATTTTGCCTGTCTCTGTGTGAAACGATCCCTTGGAATCTCTGATTTTTTTGAAGAGATCTCCAGTCTTTCCCATCCTATTGTTTTCCTCTATTTCTTTGCATTCATCACTGAGGAAGGCTTTCTTATCTCTCCTTGTTATCCTTTGGAACTCTGCATTCAGATGGATATATCTTTCATTTTCTCCTTTGCCTTTCGCTTCTCTCCTTTTCTCAGCTATTTGTAAGGCCTCCTCAGACAACCATTTTACCTTTAGCTTTTACTTTTCTTGGGAATGGTTTTGATCACTGCCTCCTGTACAATGTTATGAACCTCTGTCCATAGTTCTTCAGGCACTCTATCAGATCTAATCCCTTGAATTTATATATAACTTCCACTGTATAATCGTAAGGGATTTGATTTAGGTCATACCTGAATGGTCTAGTGGTTTTCCCCACTTTCTTCAATTTAAGTCTGAATTTGGCGATAAGGAGCCAAATTGGCTTCATGATCTGAGCCACAGTCAGCGCCTGGTCTTGTTTTTGCTGACTATATAGAGCTTCATCTTCAGCTCCAAATAATATAATCAATCTGATTTTAGTATTGACCATCTGGTGATGTCCATGTGTAGAGTTGTCTTGTTGTATTTTTGGAAGAGGGTGTTTGCTATGACCAGTGCATTTCTTGGCAAAACTCTGTTAGCCTTTGACCTACCTCATTTTATACTCCAAGGCCAAACTTGCCTGTTACTCAAGATATCTCTTGACTTCCTACATTTGGATTCCCGTCCTCTGGGATGAAAAGAATATCTATTTTTGGTGTTAGTTCTAGAAGGTCTTATAGGCCCTCATGGAACCGTTCAACTGCAGCTTCTTCAGCATTAATGGTTGGGACTTAGACTTGGATTACTGTGATATTGAATAATTTGCCTTGGAAACAAACGAAGATCATTTTGTCATTTTTGAGACTGTACCCAAGTACTGCATTTTAGACTCTTTTGTTGACTGTTAGGGCTACTCCATTTCTTCTAAGGGATTCTTGCCCACCGTAGTAGATGTAATGGTCATCTGAATTAAATTCACCCATTCCAGTCCACTTTAGTTCACTGATTCCTAAAATGTTGATGTTCACTCTTGCCATCTCCACTCCTGCCAAACTTCCATTGGAAGTTTGAACACTTCCAATTTACCTTGATTCATAGACCTAGCAATCTAGGTTCCTATGCAGTATTGTTCTTTACAGCATCACGTTTTACTTGCATCACCAGTCATGTCCACAACTGTGGGTTGTTTTCACTTTGGTTCTGTCTCTTCATTCTTTCTGTAGTTATTTCTCTACTCTTCTCCAGTAGCATATTGAGCACCTACTGACCTGGGGAGTTCATTTTTCAGTGTCATATCTTTTTGCTTTTTCATACTGTTCATGGGGTTCTCAAGGCAAGAATAATGAAGTGGTTTGCCATTCCCTTCTCCATTAAACCTTGTTTTGTCAGAACTCTCCACCATGACCCCTCCATCTTGGGTGTCCCCACATGGCATAGCTCATAGTTTCATTGAGTTAGACAAGGCTGTGATCGTGTAATCAGTCTGGTTGGTTTTCTGTGGTTGTGGTTTTCATTCTGTCTGCTCACTGATGGATGAGAACAAGAAGCTTATGTCCTTCCTTGGGAAGGACAGGCTGTGGGTAAAACTGGGTCTTGCTCTGGTGGGTGGAGCTATATTCAGTAAATCTTTAATCCAATTTTCTGCTGATGGGTGGGGCTGTGTTCCCTCCCTATAGTTTGGCCTAAGGCCAAACTATGGTAGGGGTAATAGTGGTAATGGGTCCTCCTTCAAAAGAACTTACACCAACACACTGGGCTCCCAGAACCTTTGTAATCAGTGCTCCTGACCCAGCAGCAGGCCACTGTTGACACACACCTCCACCAGAGACTCCCAGACACTCACAGGCAAGTCTGGCTCAGTCTCTTATGGCATCACTGCTCCTTTCTCCCAGAGAAGGCGATAGCACCCCATTCAGTACTCTTGCCTGGAAAATCCCATGGACAGAGGAGCCTGGTAGGCTGCAGTCCATGGGGTTGCTAAGAGTTGGACACAACTGAGCGACTTCCCTTTCACTTTTTTTTTTTTATCTTTTTTTAATTTATTTTTAAATTGGAGGAAAATTGCTTTACAATGTTGTATTGGCTTCAGTGTACAACAACGAGCATTAGCCATAATCATACACATATACCTCCTTCTTGAGGCTCTCTCCCCTTCCCCCATCCCACACCTCTAGCATCGCAGAGCACCAGGCTGAGCTCCCTGTGTTATATAGTAATTTCACTTTCATGCATTGGAGAAGGAAATGGCAACCCACTCCAGTGTTTTTGCCTGGAGAATCCCAGGGACAGGGGAGCCTGGTGGGCTGCCGTCTATGGGGTCACACAGAGTCAAACATGACGAAGTGACTTAGCAGCAGCAGCTCCTTTCTCCTAGGTCCTGGTGCACACAAGGTTTTGTTGTGCTCTCCAAGAGTCTGTTTTCCTGGGGTTCTCAGCCCTTTTGCTGAATCCCCAAGTCAGAAAATCTGTTGTGGGCCCTAGAACTTTGGCAGCATTGTGAGAACTTCTTTGGTATAGTTGTTCTCCAGTTTGTGGGTGATGTATTTGCGGTTCTGTAGTGGCGCTAATGGCGACCTCCTCCAGGCGGACTCATGCCGCATGCCCCACCTCCCAGGTCTGCTGCAGCCAGAGCTCCTGCCCCTGAGTCAGGTCACTGCTGACCCATGCCTCTGCAGGAGACACTCAAAGGCAGGTCTGACTTAATCCCTTGTGAGGATCACTGCTGCTTTCCCTCAGTCGTGGTGTGCACAAGGTTTTGTTTGTGTCCTCCAAGCATTGCTGGCAGTTCTGATGTTTGATTCTAAAAGCGATTTTGCCCCCCCTACCATCTTGTGGGGCTTCTCCTTTGCTCTTAGATGCAGGGTATCTTTTTTTTGGTGTGATTCAACGTTCTCCTGTCGATGGTTGTTCAGCCGCTAGTTGCAATCTTGGTGTTTTTGCAGGAGAAGATGAGTGCACGTCCTTCTACTCCGCCATCTTGTCCACGGATCCTGAATCTAAAACTTTAGAAAAAACGAAAGGAGGAAATCTTTATGACTTTGGGTTAGGCAATAGTTTCTTAAATACAGCATCAAAAGTACAAGCAACAAAAGAAAAAAACAATAAACTGGACTTCATCAAAATTAAAAAATATTTTTGCATCAAAACACACTGGTGAGAAAGTGAAAAGACAAAACCACAGAATGTGAGAACATATCATATATACGATAAGGGTCTAATACCTAGAATAAATAAAGAATTGTCATAACTCAACAAGGTAAAGAGCCCAGTTAAACAGTGGGCAAAGTATATATAGACATATTTCTAAAGAAGATATACAAGTGTCCAAAACTAACACATGAAAAGAAACTCAACATCATTAGTCATCAGATGTAAATCGAAACTACAATGAGATACTATGTCACACCTACGAAGATAGCTATTTTTTCAATAAAGAAAGAAAAAACGTTAGGAAGTGGAAATATTGGAACCCTCAAACATTGTTGGTAAGAATATAAAATGGTACAGCCATTATGGAAAACATTTTTGTAGTTCCTGAAAAAGTTTAACAGATTTACTCTATGACCCTCTCCTAGGTATACATCCTAGAGAAGTGGGTATATATGTTCACATTAAAACTCAGGCATGAATATTCATAGCTGCTTTGTCATAACAGCCAAAAAGTAGAAACAATCCAGATGTCTACTAACTGATGAATAGATAAACAAATGTGACATATATCCAATCAGTGGAATATTATTCAGTAATAAAACAAAATGAAATACATACAGCCAAATGGATGAACCTTGAAACCACCACACTAAGTGAAATAAACCAGATCCAAAAGGTCATGTGTTATATAATTCTATTTAAATTAACTGTCTAGACTAGACTAATCCATAGGACAGAAAATAGATTAACGATTGCGAGGACTAGGAGGAGGGGGGAATGGGTAGTGACTGCTGAATGAGTGTACTGTTTCTTTTGGGAGGATTGAAAATGTTCTGAAAGTAAATAGTGGTAATGGTTACACATCTCTTAATATTCTAAAATTCACTCAACTGCACTTTAAAATACTTAAAATAATAAATTTTGTTTTATGTGAATTTTATTTCAATTGAAAGTACTTAATATATGCACATATTAATATATGTATATTTATTATTTATATATTAAAACATAACCTTTAGATGAATGTTACTAGTTAGAGTGTATTTTCTATACCTATTTTGAACATTTTCCTCTTTAGAAAATGAGCATCTATTTTATCAATACTGAAATTAGAATCATTGTAATTTTCCTCTTATAAAAGTTTTTGAAATGGTGAAATGTCCACCATAGGAGTAGATGCCTATTTAATAAGATATATAAGGAAATGGTCACCCATTTTTATACTCTCATCTTGTTTACATGTCTTAGCCGTATTAATAAGAGATCTCTAATATTTTAGGTCTAGTTCTTTAATACTATATACCTTAATATTAGAACATTTCTATTCTAGATTGATGTATTTTAACTAACGAGAGACAGTGTGGTATACATTTTAAAAATACACACTGTCTCTTTTGAAAAAAAATTTTTAATGTTTTTGTTGTTGAGTTATGACCTTTGTCATAACTGTTATTACAAATGTTCCTTAGATTGAAAAAAATACAAATATTTATACTGCTGCTGCTGCTGCTAAGTCGCTTCAGTCATGTCCGACTCTGTGTGACCCCATAGACGGCAGCCCACCAGGCTCCCTCATCCCTGGGATTCTCCAGGCAAGAACACTGGAGTGGGTTGCCATTTCCTTCTCCAATGCATGTAAGTGAAAAGTGAAAGTGAAGTCGTTCAGTCGTGTCCGACTCCTAGCGACCCCGTGGACTGCAGCCTACCAGGCTCCTCTGTCCATGGGATTCTCCAGGGAAGAGTACTGGAGTGGGGTACCATTGCCTTCTCCGGGATGCCATTGCCTTCTCCGAATATTTATACTAAATGCTACCTAATATTGACAATACAAAATGTGTGGCTTTGAGTTAAAGTTAGGACAGTGATTTGACTCAGTTCTCATAATCAAACATTTATTGAATGCTTGACATGTGGCAGGTACCATTCTTTGCATTTATATTTTTAGCTCATTTATTACTTACAACAAACCAATGAAGTAAATACTACTATCTGCATTTTTCCAGTTTTGAATGGAGACATGTAGAGGTACTACAGGTGGTCAGGGTAACCACAGATACAGCTCTACTGCAAAGTCAGGATTTGAATCTGAACAATCTGGTTGCTAAATTCAAACTTATAACCTCTATGCTATGTTGAACTATACACATATATTTGTTTCCATTGGAAAAAATGTAACTTTGTGTTTTGTAAGAAATGAATGCTTTGCTAGGTATGATGTATTCAGAGTTTTAATCATACAACTAGTGGAGAAGGCAATGGCAACCCACTCCAGTACTCTAGCCTAGCAAATCCCATGGGCAGAGGAGCCTGGTAGGCTGCAGTCCACGGGGTCGCTAGGAGTTGGACAACTGAGCGACTTCACTTTCACTTTTCACTTTCATGCGTTGGAGAAGGAAATGGCAACCCACTCCAGTGTTCTTGCCTGGAGAATCCCAGGGATGAGGGAGCCTGGTGGGCTGCCATCTATGGGGTCGCACAGAGTCGGACACGACTGAAGCGACTTAGCAGCAGCAGCAGCAGTGTCTAATACTAGCATATATTATAGAGTGAATCCACTGTGAGATCTTTTAGGAGATTACTCTAAAATATCTGATGGTTACTATAATTTTTAGTTGACACAATTTTAAGCATCACATCAGATCAGATCAGTCGCTCAGTCGTGTCCGACTCTTTGCGACCCCATGAATCACAGCACTCCAGGTCTCCCTGTCCATCACCAACTCCCACAGTTCACTCAGAGTCACAAGTATAAGTAAATTTAATCCTGAAAGGTATAAATTGCAGCTTACACTAATTTATGAAGACATACAAGATTATGTTTACTAATCCAAATGCTTCACTTTATGATTATAGCTGATAAAAAACAAAATTACTGCTTGTGTTTTCCTTCTCCAAAAAGCGTGTGTACTCTTCACAAAACAATGTTTTCGTATGTTTTCTTGTAGCCGCTCAGTAGGTCATTTTGTAGGTCAGCTTCTAAGTAAGGAAAATGGGAATTCTTTGTGTCTTCATTTAATCAGAGATTTTAAATTCTATTTTCATTGTTAAAGTTAGAGTCATAGGCTTGCAGGTGCAAAACTAATGTTTGATATGGGCAAAATAAATGTCTTTATTGTTAGTTGTTACTTCATCCATTATTTTGGTGAATGGGTTTTTTAAATTCTAGAATTACAAACCAGTAAACAGATTATGCACATGCTGTATTTGTACCTTGTGGCAAACCTAACAATAATTACATACAACATAAAAGTGCTAATTCTAAACTTTAAGAGTATAAGATTTTCTTGATGATCGTAGTGTCTAGCAACAGCATTTGATTTTTGCTAGTATAAAAATTTGAATTTTTTTTCAAATTCTAGTTCATTAGTAAAAAGTTAAATTTCACATTTAATACTGTGTAATTCTTTCTCTACTGTAGAAATATCGATATTGTCATGATATCATGCTTGAGTCAATTTTAAAGTGTCAATTTTTAATACATTGGAAAGTAGTAATATTATGATTTAAGAAAATTTTCACTTTTTTTTTAACCACAGATGCTTAATAATGTGTCATTCTGTTTTCTTAGAAACTTCCTGCACCATTAATTGATGATAGCTATAAAAAAGAATGTGATGAAGATGTATGCAGTCATAAAATGGAACCTGACATTAAGATGAAAATAGCTTGGCGTTACCAGTTATTACCCAAGATGGAGGCAAGTCAATAACTCTCTCCAAAACTGGCAAATATATTTGTTTTCATTTTATAGACTCTCTTGTGATATACTTGTTACTCTTTAAATGCAATACAATGTTTATTTGTTTATTTAAATAATTACTTATTTGTAGAGTATCTTATCTAGATGACTTTTTTTTCCAAATTTTATTGTGAAATAATTGACATATGTTACTTTATAACGTTAATGTTTACAGCATGATGGTTTGACTTACATAAGTTGTGAAATGATTGCTATAGTAGGTTCAGTTAACATCCATCATCCCATATGGATAAAATGAAAAGAAAAAGGAAAAAATATTTCTCCTTGTAATGAGAATGCTAGGATTGACTCTCTTAGCTTTCCTATATATTATTCAACAGTTTTAGCTAGTTTAGTCATCATTATGTACATTATATCTGTAATAATTATTGTTCAGTTACCCAGTCATGTCTGACTCCTTGCAACCACATGGACTGCAACACACCAGGCCTCCCTGTCCGTCACCATCTCCCGGAGTTTGCCCAAGTTCATGTTCATTGCATCAATGATGCCATCCAACCATCTCATCCTCTGACGATCTCTTCTCCTTCTGCCCTCAATCTTTCCCAGCCTCAGGGACTTTTCCAGTGAGTCATCTGTTCGCATCAGATGATCAAAATACTGGAGCTTCAGCTCCAGCATCAGTCCTTCCAGTGAATATTTAGGGTTGATCTCCCTTAAGATTGACTGGTTTGATCTCCTTGCTGTCTAGGGAGAGTCTTCTCCCTAGAAGTCTTCTCCAGCACCGCAGTTTGAAGGCATCAACTCTTTGTGTTCTGCCTTCTTTATAGTCCAGCTCTCACAACCCCATGTGACCACTGGGAAGACCTTAGCCTTAACTATATGGACCTTTGTCAGCAGAGAAATGTCTCTGCTTTTCCATACATTGTCTAGGTTTGTCATTGCTTTCCTGCCAAGAAAGTAATCGTCTTCTGATTTGATGGCTGCAGTCACCGTCTGCAGTGATTTTGGAGACTGAGAAGAGGATATCTGTCACTATTTCCACATTTTCCCCTTCTGTTTGTCATGCAATAATGGAGCTGGATGCCACCATCTGAGTTCTTAGTTTTTTTAATATTTCGTCTTAAGCCAGCTCTTTCCCTGTCCTCCTTCACCCTCATCAAGAGGCTCTTTAGTATCTTTTCGCTTTCTGCCATTAGAGTGGTGTCATCTGCATATCTGAGATTGTTGATGTTTCTTCTGCCTCTCTTGATTCTGGCTTTTAACTCAGCAATCCTGGCATTTCTCATGATATGTTCAGCATATAGGTTATACAAATAGGGTGACAGCAGACAGCCCTGTTGTACTCCTTTCTCAACCTTGAACCAATCAGTTTTTCCATACACATTTCTAACTGTTGCTTCTTGACCCACATACATGTGTCTCAGAAGACAGGTAAGATGGTCTGGTATTCCCATCTCTCTAAAAACTTTCCACAGTTTATCATGATCCACACAGTCAAAGGCTTTAGCACAGTTGATGAAACAGAGATAGATGTTTTTCTGAAATTCCCTTGTTTTCTGTATAATCCAGGGAATGTTGGCAATTTGATCTCTAGTTCCTTTTTCTTTTCTGTAACCACCTTGGACATCTGGAAGTTCTTGGTTCACATAATACTGAAGCCTAGCATGCAAGATTTTAAACATGACCTTACTAGAATGGGAGATGAGTGCAGTTGTCCAATGGTTATCACATTCTTTGGTACTACTATTCTTGGGAGTTGGGCTGAGGATTGACCTTTTCAGTCCTGTGGCCACTGCTGGGTCTTCCAGATTTGATGACATAATGAATACAAAACTTTGACGGTATCCTCCTTTAAGGATTTGGATAGTTCTGCTGGAATTTCATTGCATCCACTGGATTTATTAGCAACAGTGCTCTTGAGGCCCACTTGACTTCCCACTCCCACTGGCTCTGGGTGACCAACCATACAATCGTAGTAATCCAGTTCATTAAGATCTTTTATATACAGTTCTTCTCTGTATTCTTTCCATCTCTTCTTGGTCTCTTCAGCATCTACTAGATCTTTACAATTTTTTCCCTTATTGTGCCCATCTTTGGTCAGAATGCTTCATTGATGTTTCCAATTTTCCTGAAGAGATCTCTAGTCTTTCCCCTTTAGTTGTTTTCTTCTATTATTAAGTACTGTTCATTAAAGAAGGCATTCTTTTTTCTCCAAGTTATTCTTTGAAACTCTGTGTTTAATTGGATGTACCTTTCCCTCTCTCCCTTGCTTTTTGTGTCTCTTTGTTCTTCCACTGTTCGTAAAGCCTTGTGTAACTCAATGAAGCTATGAGCCATGCAGTGCAGGGCCACCCCAGATGGACAGGTTATAGCAGAGAGTTCTGACAAAACGTTCTACTAGAGGAGGGAATGGCAAACTATCCTAGTATACTTGTCGTGAGAACCTCATGAACTGTATAAAATGGCAAAAATATATTACACCAAAAGATGAGTCCCCTAGGTCTTAAGGTGTCCAATATGCTACTGGGGAAGAACAGAGGAGAATTACCAAAAGCCCCAGAATGAATGAAGTGGCTGAGCCAAAGCAGATACGATGCTCAGTTGTGGATGTGTCTGGCGACAAAAGTAAAATCTGATGCTGCAAGGAACAGTATTGTATGGGAACCTGGAATGTTAGGTCCATGAATCAAGGAAAATTGGATGTGGTCAAGCAGGAGATGGTAAGAATAAACATCGACATCCTAGGAATCAGCGAACTAAAATGGACAGGAATTGACAAATTTAATTCAGATGACCATTATATATACTACTGTGGGCAAGAATCCCATAGAAGACAGAGTAGCCCTCATAATCAACAAAAGAGTCCGAAATACAGTACTTGGGTGCAACCTCAAAAATGACAGAATGATCTTAGTTCATTCCGAAGGCAAGCCATTCAACATCACAGTAATCCAGGTCTATGCCCCTACCACCGGTGCTGAAGAAGCTGAAGTTGACCAGTTCTATGAAGACCTAAAAGACCTCCTAGAACTAACACCTAAAAGCAGTGTTCTATTCATCTTTGGGGATAGGAATGCAAAAGTAGGAAGTCAAGATATACCTGGAGTCCTGGAGTAATGGGCAAGTTCAGCCTTGGAGAACAAAATGAAGCAGGGCAAAGACCAACTGAATTCTGCCAAGAAAATGCACTAGTCATGGCAAATACCCTTTTTCAACAAGACGAGAGAGAACTTTACACATGTACATCACCAAATGGTCAATACCAAAATCAAATTGATTAAATTTTTTGTAGCCAAAGATGGAGAAACTGTATACAGTCAGCAAAAACAAGACCTGGAACTGACTGTGGCTCCGATCATCAGCAAAATTCAGCTTAACTAAAGAAAACTGGGAAAAAAGACTAGGCCAGCCAGGTATGACTTAAATCATATCCCATATGAATTCACAGTAGAGGTAACAAATAGATTCAAGGGACTAGATCTACTTAACAATGTGCCTGAAGAACTCTTAACAGAGGTCCATAACACTATACAGGTGGAGGTGATCAAAACCATCCCAAAGAAAAAGAAGGCAGAAATGGTATGGACCTAACAGAAGCAGAAGATATTAAGAAGAGGTGGCAAGAATACACATAAGAACTATACAAAACAGATCTTCATGACCAAGATAACCACGATGGTGTGATCACTCACCTAGAGCCAGACATCCTGGAATGTGAAGTCAAGTAGGCCTTAGGAATCATCTCTACGAACAAAGCTAGTGGAGGTGATGAAATTCCAGTTGAGCTATTTCAAATCCTAAAAGATGATGTTGTGAAAGTGCTACACTCAATATGCCAGCAAATTTGGAAACCTCAGCAGTCGCCACAGAACAGTTTTCATTCCAATCCCGAAGAAGGGCAATGCCAAAGAATGTTCACACTATCGCACAATTGCACTCATTTCACACTCTAGCCAAGTAATGCTCAAAATTCTCCAAGCCAGGCTTCATCAGTACATGAACCGTGAAATTCCAGATGTTCAAGCTGGTTTTAGAAAAGGCAAAGAAACCAGAGATCAAATTGCCAACATCCGTTGGATCATTGAAAAATCAAGAGAATTCCAGGAAAACATCTACTTCTGCTTTATTGACTACGCCAAAGCCTTTGACTATGTAGATCACAATAAACTGTGGAAAATTCTGAAAGAGGTGGGAATACCAGATCACCTGACCTGCCTCCTGGGAAATCTGTATGCAGGTCAAGAAGCAACAGTTAGAACTGGACATGGAACAACAGACTGATTCCAAATTGGGAAAGGAGTACGTCAAGGCTGTATATTGTCACCTTGCTTATTTAATTTATATGCAGAGTACATCATGAGAAATGCTGGACTGGATGAAACACAAGCTGGAATCAAGATTGCCGGGAGAAATATCAATAACCTCAGATATGCAGATGACACCACACTTACGGCAGAAAGCAAGGAAGAACTAAAGAGCCTCTTGATGAAAGTGAAAGAGGAAAGTGAAAAAGTTGGCTTAAAACTCAGCATTCAGAAAACTAAGATCGTAGCATCTGGTCCCATTACTTCATGGCAAATAGATGGGGAAACAGTGACAGACTTTATTTTCTTGGGCTCCAAAATCACTGCAGATGGTGACTGCAGCCACGAAATTAAAAGGCAGTTGCTCCTTGGAAGAAAAGTTATAACCAACTTTGACAGCATATTAAAAAGCAGAGACATTACTTTGCCAACAGAGGTCCATCTAGTCAAAGCTATATTTTTTCCAGTAGTCATGTATGGATGTGAGAGTTGGACTATAAAGAAAACTGAGCGCCAAAGAATTGATGCTTTTGAACTGTGTTGTTGGAGAAGACTCTTGAGAGTCCCTTGGACTGCAAGGAGGTCCAACCAGTCCATCCTAAAGGAGATCAGTCCTGAATATTCATTTGAAAGGACTGATGCTGAAACTGAAGCTCCAATGATTTGGCCTCCTGATGCATAGAACTGACTAAATTGAAAAGACCCTGATTCTGGGAGAGATTGAAGGTGGGAGGAGAAGGGGATGAAAGAGGATGAGATGGTTGGGTGGCATCACCAACTGGATGGACATGAATTTGAGTAAGCTCCAAGAGTTGCTGATGGACAGGGAAGCTTGACGTGCTGCAGTCCATGAGGTTGCAAAGAGTCAGACAGGACTGAGCAAATGAACTGAACTGAAGGCAAAATGGTTATCTGAGGAGGCTTTACAAATATCCATAGTACTTATTTCATTTATTTACTTTTCAACCACCTTCCTCCAATTCCCCCTCCCACTACCCTCTACCTTTGGTACCCAATGTCTAATCTTTTTTCTGTAAGTTAGTTTCTATTTTATTTGCTTTTAGATTCCACGTGTGAGATTTTACAGCATTTGCCCTTTTCTGTCTGACCTATTTCGCTCAGCATAATGCCACTAAGTTCCATCCTAGTTGTTGCAAATGACAGGATTTTCTCATTTTTTAAAGACTAAACAACATTCCAATATATATATCACAACTTCTTTATTCATTTATCCATCAATTGACACTTAGGTTTTTTCCATTTCTTAACTGTTGTAAATAAAGCTGCTATGAACTTGGGGTTGCAGATACCTTTTTGAGTTAGTGTTTTCATTTCCTTTAAATATATTCCCAGAAGTTTAATTACTGGATCCTATGGTAGTTCCACTGCACCAGTTTACAGTCCCACCAACACAGGACATCCATGCCAGCATTTGTTATCTCTTTACCTTTCCCATGATGGCTGTTCTAACAGGCGTGAAGTAATTATCTTAGCAACTTAGCCTTGTGCTTTTAGCTTGCGTTTCTGTAATGACTAGTGTTGTGGAGCATATTCTCATGTACCTGTTGGCCTTTTTAGTATCATCTTTGGAAAAATGTCTATTCAGATCCTTTCTCCATTTTTTAATTGTTTTTTTTTCTTTACTGTTGAGTTATATGAGTTTTTAAATACATTTTGGATATTAACCCCTAACAGATACATGGCTTACAAAAACTTTTTCCCAGTCCATAGATTATTTTTTCACTTTGTTGATTTTTTCTTTGGCTGTAAAGAAACTTTTTAGTTTGATGTAGTCAACTTGTTTATTTTTTAGTTTGTTGCATATGCTTTAGGTATCAAATCCATATATGTTACCAAGATCCATGTCAAGGAGTTTTATTCTTATGTTTTCTTTTAGGAGTTTCATGATTGCAGGTCTTACATTTAAGTCTTTAATGTGTTTCAAGTTAATTTTTGTGAGTGGAGTAATATAGGGGTTCACTTTCATTCTTTTACATTTCAATTTCCAGTTATCCCAATACCATTTATTGAACAAAAGGTCTTTTCTTTTTTGAGTCTTCTTGGCTACCTTGTCAAACATTAGTTGACCATGTATGCTTGGGTTTATTTCTGGGCTTTCAAGTGTGTTCCAGTGTTCTATTTATGTCAATATCATACTGTTCTGATTAATATAGCTTTATCATATAGCTTGAAATCAAGAAGTGTGTTGCATCCTGCTTTGTTCTTCTTTCTCAAAATTTCTGTGGCTTTTGACAGTCTTTAGTGTTTTTTCTACTTCTATAAAAATTGCCATTAGAATCTTGATAAGGATTGTACTGAATCTGTGAATCAAGGGTCCTCAACCTCCAGGCCACAGCCTGCTGGTACTGCCTGTCATATCCGAGGTGACATTAGATTAAAAATAAAATGCACAATAAATGTAATATGCTTGAATAACCCAAAATTATCCCTCCCTCACCTGCCCCAGTCTGTGGAAAAATTGTCTTCCACAAACCTGGTCATTGGTGCCAAAAATGTTAGAGACCACTGCTATAAATGACTTCTGGTAGTATTAACGTTTTAACAATATTAATTCCACAATCCATGAACATGGAATACCTTTCCGTTTATTTGTGTCTTCTTCAGTTTCTTTCATCAATGCCTTACAGTTTTCATAATAGAGATCTTTCACCTCCTTGGTTAAATTTACTTCTAAGTATTTTATTGTTTTTGATGTTATTGTAAATGGGATGATATTTCGTAAAAATTACTGAGCCCATGCAAGCCACAGCTACTGAAGCCCATGCTCTACAACAAGAGAAGCTACAGCCTCGAGAAGCCCTTGCACCACAGCTAGAGAAAGCCCTCACACCAAACAAAGACCCAGCACGACCAAATAAATAAATAATATAGAAAGAAATGGGCTCACACATTTAGAAAACAAAAATAAATGCATGGCATACTGTCAATCACATTACCTTCCTGCCAACCTCAGACACAGCCTTAGAATTCTCTGTGGAGTGTCTGGGTGCTTCCTACCAGTTAATGAGAATTTGAATTATGAGGGGAAATCCATTATAAGTCCACATTATGAAAATATAAACTTCTCAAGATTGTATTCAAGATTTATACCACCTAATCCAAGCCTACCTTTTTGGTCTGTGTCCTATGTGTGCATAAAACACTATATTCACCCGTGCTATGAGAACTGCTCTGTGTGAATTGCTTGTATATCTGCTGGTGATGCTTTTCACTTTTTCACCAACTCATCATTCTCCAAGTGTATATAATATGTAATTATCTAATTTCTTATATTTGTTTCCATAATACCACATGTATTTTAAAGTACTTTTATACATTGTTTTTAATTAGTTGGTAGTATAATTCTTTTGTCCACCAGAAAAAATTCTGTATAAGGCAGGGAGCTTGTTTTATTTTCTCTTGTATCTCTAGCACCTGTATTAATGCTGTTTATTCATTCAATCAGAAAATACTGTTTAAGCATCAACTGTATACCAAGTATAAAATGTGTTGTAATGGGTATATATTAAGCAGTGGTTAATTGTTCTAATTCAGATGGGAATGGTGTTTGAATAGTATCATTTTTAAGTGTGATTTAAGTGACTGTGAACAAACTACAAATTGGAGAGGGAATACTTGCAGCTCATAAAATAGAATAAGAAATAGTCTACCATCTCAACTTTTAAGAACAGAAAAAATTGTAAAGTACTATAGGTGGCTCTTAAACATAAGAACAAATGCCAAATTTCAGTTATAATAAAAGAAATGCAAATTAAAGCTAAATTAAAATTAATGCAAATTAAAACCTGCCATTTTTCTCTTACTAGATTGTCAATAATCTAAAACGTTTGGTAAGACATTAAATTAGCAAAGACAGGAAGAAACTAGTACTCTCATGCTTTGCTGGTAGAAATGTAAATAGCTTCCGTGGAAGGTAATTTGTCATTATCCTTCAAAATTACAAAAGCTTGTACCGTTTGACTTTTTTATTGGAAATTTAAATCATTAATATATTTACTCAGGTGTAAAATATGAATTTTACCTCAAACCTGTATATGAGGCATGTTTTTTTATAGCAAAAAATTAGAAATAGTCTAAATGTCCATAAGTAAGCAACTAGTTGGAAAAGGCAATGGCACCCCACTCCAGTACTTTTGCCTGGAAAATCCCATGGACAGAGAAGCCTGGTAGGCTGCAGTCCATGGGGTCATAAGAGTCGGACACGACTGAGCGACTTCACTTTCACTTCTCACTTTCATGCACTGGAGAAGGCAGTGGCACCCCACTCCAGTACTCTTGCCTGGAAAATCCCAAGGACGGAGGAGCCTGGTGGGCTGCAGTTCATGGGGTTGCGAAGAGTCGGACATGACTGAGCGACTTCACTTTTCACTTTCCTGCATTGGAGAAGGAAATGGCAACCACTCTAGTGTTCTTGCCTGGAGAATCCCAGGGACAGGGGAGCCTGGTGGGTTGCCGTCTATGGGATCACACAGAGTCAGACACGACTGAAGCGACTTAGCAGCAGCAAGCAACTAGTTAAATAAATTGTGGTAAATGTGTATGGTAGAAAATCATACATTTGTATTAAAAAGTGAAAGGAAGCTCAGCAGTCAGAAATTGTTGCAGAGATAGCTTAGAATGTGAATGAGAACTGGGTATAAGAGGCCAGAGTAAATGTAGTTGCTCTGCTTGGAAAATGTGAATTAATTTATAAGGATTAAAACAATGTAGGATTTACACTTGAGAACCCTAATGGCAAAAACTTCATGTAATCTGTAATCTGACAGATTCATTTAAGTAACTGGGCTTAAGGATGACTTTTGTAAAAAGTAACCGTATTTCTAATTTTTCTGCTGGTGTGTTCTGAAAGACATTAAGAATATAAACTCCAAGTTGAATTTGGTTTTTGTGTAAAGGTAGTATACCAATTCAGTTTTACTTTATATAAAATACTTGTATCTTCCATTTCCTTTTTTTTTAAACTCTTATCTTGGTTTTGGTCTTTTCATGGTCTCTTGAAGTGAAGTTGTCAGTGAAGATACGAGTAATTGAAACTAAGATTTTTCTTACTGCTTGTTGTGAAATCTGTTTCAGTTGGGGAGAAAATTCTTTATTTCTTTATAATTTTGGTTTCTTTCTGTATTGTAATTGCAGACACTCTTCCTACCCCCTTTTATATATGAGTAATACTGCTTATTCTGTTTTTTCCTTTTAGAGTATAGTGTGCTTGAAGTTGTTGCTATGGGAGTAAACTTCTGCGATGTTACACATTTACATGTAAACCTAAGTTTTCAAGGCTTAGAGCTTGAGTGTTTTAGATTTATGATTTTACAATGGTTTTCTCCAGATGATTTACTTTCCCATTTTCTTCAAGACTCCACTAAAATATCACTCTATTGGGAATGTCTTCCTTTGTCACTCTATATAAAATAAAACCACTCTCTCATACCCTTTCACCACCATATTTTTCTTCAGAGAACTTATCACCACTTAGCATATAGCATATCATCTATCTCCTCTGACTAGAGTGTGAGTCAGTGGGAGAAAAAGACTTTGACTGTTTGTTTTCCTGGTCTGTAGTAGGTGCTCAGTAGTTGTTTGTTGAATACATGAGTGAATGAATTATTTGGTGTGTAAATTAAATGTTAAAGTGAGTTAAGTTGCATTAATGAATACACACCAAGTAGCAGCTTATTTTGAATTTACACCTAGTGGACAAGCTTTCGTTTACTAGTATTTATAAGCAAGTTCTATCAAGTTTAGAAAAATAGAGTCATCTTCTGACTTTGCTTTTCTTTGAAATGTCACTAGCCTGTATATTTGCCTGTCACAGAAATTTTGTACATCATTTACCAAGACTGATAAACTTTGATGATCACTTGTCATTATCTACTTTATAAATCCAGACCTTATCTTGCCATTATCAGTATAAAAACAACAGTAAAACCCCGATTTTCTGTATTTTACTTGAGAAAAAATAGAGTTAATACTGCTATGAGTAAAGTTTAATCAAGTAATCCAAAACAAAATGTAACAGAAAGGCATTCTGTCGATTTTCAGAGATGCCTTTTAATATAAATTATCACTCAGTTCTAAGAATATAGTCCTATTCCCATTTAGGGAATGCAAAAAAGAATAAAAATCAGATCAGTCGCTCAGTCATGTCCGACTCAGGCCTCCCTGTCATCACCAACTCCCGGAGTTCACTGAGACTCACGTCCATCGAGTCAGTGATGCCATCCAGCCATCTCATCCTCTGTCGTCCCCTTCTCCTCCTGCCCCCAATCCCTCCCAGCATCAGAGTCTTTTCCAATGAGTCAACTCTTTGCATGAGGTGGCCAAAGTACTGGAGTTTCAGCTTTAGCATCATTCCTTCCAAAGAAATCCCAGGGCTGATCTCCTTCAGAATGGACTGGTTGGATCTCCTTGCAGTCCAAGGGACTCTCAAGAGTCTTCTCCAACACCACAGTTCAAAAGCATCAATTCTTCGGCACTCAGCCTTCTTCACAGTCCAACTCTCACATCCATACATGACCACAGGAAAAACCATAGCCTTGACTAGACGAACCTTTGTTGGCAAAGTAATGTCTCTGCTTTTGAATATGCTATCTAGGTTGGTCATAACTTTCCTTCCAAGGAGTAAGCGTCTTTTAATTTCATGGCTGCAGTCACCATCTGCAGTGATTTTGGAGCCCCCCAAAATAAAGTCTGACACTGTTTCCACTGTTTCCCCATCTATTTCCCATGAAGTGGTGGGACCGGATGCCATGATCTTCGTTTTCTGAATGTTGAGCTTTAAGCCAACTTTTTCACTCTCCACTTTCACTTTCATCGAGAGGCTTTTGAGTTCCTCTTCACTTTCTGCCATAAGGGTGGTGTCATCTGCATAGCTGAGGTGATTGATATTTCTCCCGGCAATCTTGATTCCAGCTTGTGTTTCTTCCAGTCCAGCATTTCTCATGATGTACTCTGCATATAAGTTAAATAAACAGGGTGACAATATACAGCCTTGACGTACTCCTTTTCCTATTTGGAACCAGTCTGTTGTTCCGTGTCCAGTTCTAACTGTTGCTTCCTGACCTGCATTCAAATTTCTCAAGAGGCAGATCAGGTGGTCTGGTATTCCCATCTCTTGAAGAATTTTCCACAGTTTATTGTGATCCACACAAAGGCTTTGGCATAGTCACTAAAGCAGAAATAGATGTTTTTCTTGAACTCTCTTGCTTTTTCCATGATCCAGCAGGTGTTGGCAATTTGATCTCTGGTCCCTCTGCCTTTTCTAAAACCAGCTTGAACATCTGGAAGTTCATGGTTCACATATTGCTGAAGCCTGACTTGGAAAATTTTGAGCATTACTTTACTAGCGTGTGAGATGAGTGCAATTATGCGGTAGTTTGAGCATTCTTTGGCATTGCCTTTCTTTGGGATTGGAATGAAAACTGACCTTTTCCAGTCCTGTGGCCACTGCTGAGTTTTCCAAATTTGCTGGCATATTGAGTGCAGCACTTTTACAGCATAATCTTTCAGGATTTGGAATAGCTCCACTGGAATTCCATCACCTCCACTAGCTTTGTTCATAGTGATGCTTTTTAAGGCCCACTTGACTTCACATTCCAGGATGTCTGGCTCTAGGTCAGTGATCACACCATCGTGATTATCTGGGTCATGAAGATCTTTTTTGTACAGTTCTGTGTATTCTTGCCATCTCTTCTTAATATCTTCTGCTTCTGTTAGGTCCATACCATTTCTGTCCTTTATTGAGCTCATCTTTGCATGAAATGTTCCTTTGGTATCTCTGATTTTCTTGAAGAAATCCGTAGTCTTTCCCATTCTGTTGTTTTCCTCTGTTTCTTTGCATTGATCGCCAAAGAAGGCTTTCTTATCTCTTCTTGCTATTCTTTGGAACTCTGCATTCAGATGTTTATATCTTTCCTTTTCTCCTTTGCTTTTCGCTTCCCTTCTTTTCACAGCTATTTGTAAGGCCTCCCAGACAGCCATTTTGCTTTTTTGCATTTCTTTTCCATGGGGATGGTCTTGATCCCTGTCTCCTGTACAATGTCACGAACCTTATTCCATAGTTCATCAGGCACTCTATCTATCAGATCTAGGCCCTTAAATCTATTTCTCACTTCCACTGTATAATCATAAGGGATTTGATTTAGGTCATACCTGAATGGTCTAGTGGTTTTCCCTACTTTCTTCAATTTAAGTCTGAATTTGGCAATAAGGAGTTCATGGTCTGAGCCACAGTCAGCTCCTGGTCTTGTTTATGCTGACTGTATAGAGCTTCTCCATCTTTGGCTGCAAAGAATATAATCAATCTGATTTCTGTGTTGACCATCTGGTGATGTCCCTGTATAGAGTCTTCTCTTGTGTTGTTGGAAGAGGGTGTTTGTTATGACCAGTGCGTTTTCTTGGCAAAATTCTATTAGTCTTTGCCCTGCTTCATTCCATATTCCAAGGCCAAATTTGCCTGTTACTCCAGATGTTTCTTGACTTCCTACTTTTGCATTCGAGTCCCCTATAATGAAAAGGACATCTTTTTGGGGTATTAGTTCTAAAAGGTCTTGCAGGTCTTCATAGAACCGTTCAACTTCAGCTTCTTCAGCGTTACTGGTTGGGGCATAGACTTGGATTACTGTGATATTGAATGGTTTGCCTTGGAAACGAACAAAGATCATTCTGTCATTTTTGAGATTGCATCCAAGTATTGCATTTCAGACTCTTTTGTTGACCATGATGGCCACTCCATTTCTTCTGAGGGATTCCTGCCCGCAGTAGTAGATATAATGGTCATCTGAGTTAAATTCACCCATTCCAGTCCATTTCAGTTCACTGATTCCTAGAATGTCGACGTTCACTCTTGCCATCTCTTGTTTGACCACTTCCAATTTGCCGTGATTCATGGACCTGACATTCCAGGTTCCTATGCAATATTGCTCTTTCCAGCATCGGACCTTGCTTCTATCACCAGTCACATCCACAGCTGCGTATTCCTTTTGCTTTGGCTCCATCCCTTCATTCTTTCTGGAGTTATTTCTCCACTGATCTCCAGTAGCATATTGGGCACCTACTGACCTGGGGAGTTCCTCTTTCAGTATCCTATCGTTTTACCTTTTCATACTGTTCATGGGGTTCTCAAGGCAAGAATACTGAAGTGGTTTGCCATTCCCTTCTCCAGTGGACCACATCCTGTCAAATCTCTCCACCATGACCTGCCCGTCTTGGGTTGCCCCACGGGCATGGCTTAGTTTCATTGAGTTAGACAAGGCTGTGGTCCTAGTGTGATTAGATTGACTAGTTTTCTGTGAGTATGGTTTCAGTGTGTTTGCCCTCTGATGCCCTCTTGCAACACCTACCGTCTTACTTGGGTTTCTCTTACCTTGGGTGTGGGGTATCTCTCCACGGCTGCTCCAGCAAAGCGCAGCCATTGCTCCTTACCTTGGACGAGGGGTATCTCCTCACCGCTACCCTTTCTGACCTTCAATGTGGGATAGCTCCTTTAGGCCCTCCTGCGCCCACGCAGCCACGGCTCCTTGGTCGTGGGGTTAGAATAAGAATATGTACACTTAAATAAATAACACTAGCTCAGTAAAGCATAAAGTAGTGCTTCTTCCCATTGGAGGGGTGTGTAGTTTGTAGATGCCAACTTTCCTTCATCCTATGATTTTGATTTTCTCTCCTATGTGGACACGTGTCCTTCTTTCCTATCAAATCATTAAACCAAACCTTGTTCCCTGTTCACCCCAAGGATTGATAAAAGTGAAAAAGTGTTAGTTGCTCAGTTGTGTCCACCTTTGCAAATCCATAGACTAGCCTGCCAGGCTCCTCTTTCCCTGGAGTTCTTTATGCAAGAATAAATACTGGAGTGGGTTGTCATTCCCTTCTCCAGGGAATCTTCCTGACCCAGGGATCAAACCAAGTCTCCTGATTCTGTACTGCCTGAACCACCAGGAGGCCCATGCCCTTCCAAGGATGATGGCCTACAGCCTATTCTGAGACTTAATTTTTTTTAATACTGTAGAGCTCTACTACCAAGGCTTAGAATGGCAATTTATAACAGCATATTAGATCTCTATTATATTAAATCCTCATTATACTTCGGCTTTCCATCTTAGTAGTTCAGCTACAACAGTCCAGTGATAGATATATACATGTTTTAGATGACAACAAATACCATTTTTCCAGGAGAGCAGTGTAATGGCAAAGGATAGTGATGGATCTTACAATCGTCTAGTGAATCATAACACAATAATAATAATTAATAATATTTGTTTAGTGCTTGATAATTTACTAGATATTCATTTCCAGTATTTCATTAGATTCTTACAATAGTCTGGTGAAATTGTTATTATTCACTCTGGTTTCTAATGATTGAACTGATGCTCAAAATGGTTTATAACTGCTTGGATTCTTGCTTTCTGTTATGCCGTACTGAGAAACAAGAAATGATAACACTAAGAAAATGTCTTGTTTGGACTGTTTTTTTTCTGGTGAAGCTCTTGTCTAAATTTTTGCTTTCTTTCTGACATATTCATGGTGAGGGAGGGTATTGTTTCGTTGCTCCTCTTGGAAACCTGTAGCATAGTCAATTTTTATTGAACCATTCCGTTTTACTCTCTTCCACAGCTGACAAAGTTAAAGGGTAGTTTATGAATGTGAATTAAGTGTTCATTATGTAAAACTATACCAAACTGAGTAAATAGTTATTGATTGGAATAGTTATTGATGATACTTTAATTTTTTTAGTGCATTTATTGTTTCAGGAAGTTGATAGTTTTTCATGGATTACCATTGTTATTATTAGATTTAGAGCATTCAGTGACCTTTTTAAAGGAAATATTTTAAGTCTTTATTTTACAATTCTAGAAGATTTCACAACATTTCAATCATCTGATGATCCGTTAACGCTCGGGGTGTCTTGGGTAGAAAAAAAAACTTAAAAAATTGTTTTTCTTGTAATAGTGTATTTATTTTTCATTTTTATTGCAGCATTAAAGTTTTTCATCAGTGATTAAATGTTTAATGTCTACCCTATAGATATTTTAGTTGCCATATCTAATCTTAATTTGTAAAAGAAGTAATAATTTAATTATAATTTTAAAATTTTCCAAATAAAATTTTACATTTTGATGAATTATTTGTGTTCTGTATGTAGACTGTCACAGCATGAAATCAATTTTCTGCCTTGATTCATCCCAAATCTCAGATTTCGATGACATTAATATTATAATTAGAAACATTGGTGTAGACGGCAACTTAAAAAGCATACTTTGCTTCTTGGCAATTTAGCATATTTCTGAGAGTGCATAGGACTTCAAGAACCTTCAGTCCACTAATAAATTTATTAACTTAAAAGAAGCGAAAAGTCTCTCTTTCTTTCTCTCTCCCCATGGCCAGTCCGCTAAAATAGATTATTCATGCTTATTTGATTCAGGTGGGCTTTTGCAAGCTTCCCTACTAGGCCTGGGAATGTGGTACATTGAGGCCTTTTCAGAGGCTTCTGACATGGACCAGGCTTTTATTGCATGGTGTTTCATTATTACCAGATCCCAGTCTCCACCCAGTTTGTAGGCGCTCCGCTTATTCTTTTGAATCAGGAGAGGTTATCACCTACCTTAATCCATGCAGCACTGTGGATTAAGGACACCAGTGTGCCCCAGGATTCTCAAAGAGGATCCTGGAAACTTCTTGTTTCTTCTTTTTTGCTGTCTTTACTAAATTCTATTGGGCCTTAGGGGGATTTGCATCTGAAATGGGCAACCTGGTGTTTTTCTCAATGAAGACATCAGATCAAAGTTCAGTTAGTCAAGGCCTTTCTAAAACTTTAAGGGGACTTGGACTTACACAATAAAAAGATGAGCTCTAGCAGAGATTGCAGTAAAAACATTTTGAACCATAATCCGGATAAAGAATAGATTATAGGCCAAAGAACAGACCTTGTTTAAATTGCTTTAGACTAATAACTTTACATTTAAAAACCTTATTCCCTCTTTTTAAGAAACAAATTTTAATGTGACATAATGTACGTGTTAGCAGTTTCGTGGCAAATGGATAAATCATGTTTTTGAAACCATACATCTGTATATATTGTATTGAAAAGATTAGATTAAGCCAATTGATAGGTCTTTTTTATTAATGAAAACAAATAGTACCTTATGGAGGAATGAAGAGCTATTCTGTATATCAAATGAATGACAAACCCCCAGACTCTGAATCTGAGAATAGTGTTTCTACTAGACTTTAATTTTTTTTAATTCGGTATTACTGTATAATTTGATGTTTGTGGGGGTTTAATTTAATATGAATTCATGAAGTCTTAAAATGCAGACACGTAGTGGCAAGCGAATGTCTCTTTCTTCTCTGGATTACAAAATTGCCTCTTACTTAGTGACATAAGCTAAGAACCTACCCTGTGCAGTGCCTCGGTTTCTATAAATAGTACCTAATTTTGTTGAGTGTTCTAAAATTTTTGTGTTTTGTAGCATTCAAGATAGTGAAAATTAAGGAAATAAAGATCAGAGATTTTATTAGAAACTGTTGCCATGCAGAGTCCGTTAGTAGTTCAACTTTGGATAAAGGTATATTTGGATAGAGATATATTTCAAATTTGTTATATATTTTTTTAATGTAGTAAGTCTATATATATCAGTTCTTCCATATTTGAATTAAAATGCATAAATATATCAGTATCTTGCTGAATGTAGGATAAGTAAATTACAGTTTGAAGAAAATAAATTTTTAACAACCAGTGTGGATTTTCTTATCAGGCTGGACCAGTATCATCTTCAAGATTTGGTCACTATTATGATATATCAAAAAGGATACCACAAGAACTCATTGAGACCTCAAAGTGGCATGGATTTTTTCTCCCAGAAAAAATATCATCAGCTTTTAATGTAGAATCCTGGTAAGTTAATGATTTCAATTCTGATTTCAAAGGTTAGTAAAATACATTTTTACCACAGTCTTTGAAAGAATGCCTATTTAAAGGAACAAATCCTAATAAATATTAGTTTTCTAAGTAATATGTAACCTTAATGTTTTATGTTATTTCATTATATGTGATTTTTCTAATCCTGTAACTGTTGGACCTATCATTACTCTTTAATTTGCAACTTGACAAATCTGGATACCAAATTTGTAATAACTACTGTTTATTTTCAATAAAATGTGAAATAATTCAGTAATAGGATCTTTCAGCCCCAAATGCACAAGATACATAAATTTTGCTTATTGATAGTAATATAGCAGTGAAAATGGTATAAAATCATGCTGTTGCTCCATGTTTTTGATACATAATAAACCAACACAACATATTCATACTGCTGCTGCTGCTACTAAGTCACTTCAGTCGTTTCCGACTCTGTGTGACCCCATAGACGGCAGCCCACCAGGCTCCCCCGTCCCTGGGATTCTCCAGGCAAGAATACTGGAATGGGTTGCCATTTCCTTCTCCAGTGCATGAAAGTGAAAGTGAAGTCGCTCAGTCGTGTCCGACTCTTAGCGACCCCATGGACTGCAGCCTCCAGGTTCCTCCGTCCATGGGATTTTTTCCAGGCAAGAGTACTGGAGTGGGGTGCCATTGCCTTCTCCAATTCATACTGCTACTAACTTTATTAAGGCAAAACTCTGAAAATTAAATACTTGACATTGAATACTTTCTAAAGTATTAGGACTTTAAGAAGAGCAAACCAGTCAGTCCTAAAGGAAATTAATCCTGAATATTAATTGGAGGGACTGATGCTGAAGCTGAAGCTCCAATACTTTGGCCACCTGATGCGAAGAGTTGACTCATTAGAAAAGACCCTGATGCTGGGAAAGACTGAAGGCAAGAGGAGAAGGGAGAGGATGAGATGGTTGGATGGCATTACCAGTTCAATGGACATGAATTTGAGCAAGCTCCAGGAGATGGTGAAGGACAGGGAAGCCTGTGTGCTGCAGTCCATGGGGTTGCAGAGAGTCAGACATGACTGAGCGACAGAACAATAAAGAAATACTTAATTTTAATTCATACTGCTTGCAGTTGAATCAAGGGAAGGTTTTCACAGAATAGGTTGTTGCTTCACAGAATAGGTTGTTCTCTTTTACACTGTAAAACCATTATTTTCAAAACGAAATGAGTTATTAAATGTTGATGTATGATTTAAAAATCTAGAGTCTCTTTCCCAGAAATATTGCCTGAGAGTTTAGTGAAGACTATTCCATTTATTTGATTTTATTGATTATACTAGTTTCTAATTTTTGTCATTCACTGAACCAGACATACATATACACATACTTGGGAAATAGAGTAAAATAGTGTCTCCATGATTTCTCAAAAAGTAAATCATAAAACCCAGATTCAAAGTCGGTTCTTTCTGATTTAAAAATCTCTGTTAGCAGTAATGCTATTCTGTCTCCATTCATGGAGTGCTTAGGGAATTGAAAAATGTACATTAATTATGATGTAAATACATGAAAGAAGATATAGTGTTACTTTTGTAATTAAAAAAAAATTAAAGATGAAACCTTTTAAGCCAGAAAATACAAAGTGGTTTTTATTCACTTAGCAACTAAAGTGGTGGGAAATTAACATTTGTCAATTAACCTGATCAATATCAGGTAATATTCCAGGCATTAGACCATGGGCTATCTCATTTATCCTCCAAACAACCCTACAAGAGAAGCAGTATTATCTGCACTTTGTAGGAAACTTGAGGTCAAAGACACTGAACAGCTTTACCACTGTTTAAGTCTGTGAGTGAGTAAAGCTGACACCAAACCCAAGTATCCAAAACCCCCTGCTCTCTTTTCTTTACCAGGCTGTCTCCATTTACTGCTGCAGTAAATGTATAACCCAACAAGAAGCTGGGCACCAGAAAAATTATACCTTGATTAGATATGGGGATGTAGTTTTTTAAATATATTTTAAGAATATTTTTGAGAACTAACAGTTTTACATGGAACAGGAAAATTTATAGATTTTAATTATCAAGGCAGTATTTCATTTCATAGTAGTTAACTGATAATTCATTTATTTCATATTAAACTTAAATGCTTAATTAAATGTAATTAAACTTTAAACATGTAATTAAATTAATTTTGAAAATGGGTACTTTACCATGTGAGATTTATTTTATGAAAAGCATGTGCTCATTTCACTAAAATGAACTTTACTGGTTCATTTATAAAACAATAAAGCTAAGCCTTACACTTGTCCATACTTTTCCTATAATTAAGACTAGACGATATGGCTGTGTCTATCATGTATGAGGATATAATGTATAATTTTATAATTTCTAAAGGCGCTGTTGAAACCTATAAAGTTTTTTCTTTACAGTAAGAAGAACTGAAGGCCATTTGAAATCTATAATAACTAAAATTACTGGTATATTTGCCAATGGAAAATGTTCATACCTACAGTTTAAACTTTCAAAATAAAGCCTGGTTGTAGAATCTTGAAATGTATTACAATAATATTGCCTAGATAATTTTGTTTTGGTATTTTACTGTTATAAATCTGGTCACCTCAAACATAAAACAATAGAAAAACTGATTTTGAGAATAATTCTAAAACAGTTTACAGTTTGTTTTTTTTTAATTTGATGTTGTTTTGAGGTAAGCTTTGCTAATAGGTATGTCCAAGCACAGTTCTTTTCTCTACTAGAAAGATATTGTAATTCTTTATTATTTATTCATGAATCTACTAACATACTGCTTAACCTACTATTATAGACTGAATGTTAGTATTCATCCCATCCACCTCCCCTGCCAAATGCATATGTTGAAACCCTAATCCCCAAAATTTGGAGATAGGGCATTTGGGAGTTAGTTAGATGAGACCTAGGTTTGATCCCTGGGTTGGCAAGATCCCCTGGAGAAGGGAAAGGTGACCCATTCCAGTATTCTGGCCTGGAGAATTTCATGGACTGTATAGTCCATGAGGTCGCAAAGACTCAGACATAACTGAGCGACTTTCACTCACTTAGATGATGTCTTGAGGGTGGGGCCCTCGTGTGATAGGATGGTGACCTTGAAAAAGAAAGAGAGACACTGAGTTCTCCACTCTCTCCTTGAGTAAACACCCAGGAAAAGCCATGTGAGCTCACAGCGAGAAGGTGACCATCTGCAACCCAACACTAACCCTGACTCTCACCAGACATCAACCCTGCTGGCACCATGATCTTGGACTTCTAGTCTCCAGAACAGCAATAAAATTAATTCCTGTTGTTTAAGCCACCCAATATTTTGTTCTAGTACCCCAAGCCAACTAATTTACCCACTATATTGTAAAGTGGTACTTTTTAAATTATAAATATATTGGATCTTTAATACTGAGTTTACATACAGTTGGTAGTAAATAATTGATTTTGTTTTCATGTGTTTTTTTTTTGAAATTCAAGATTTTACTTTTACATATCTATGCTAACAGTAGCTGCTGCTGCTGCTGCTAAGTCGCTTCAGTTGTGTCTGACTCTGTGTGACCCCATAGATGGCAGCCCACCAGGCTCTGCCATCCCTGGGATTCTCCAGGCAAGAACACTGGAGTGGGTCGCCATTTCCTTCTCCAATGCATGAAAGTGAAAAGGGAAAGTGAAGTCGCTCAGTCGAGTGTGACTCTTCATGACCCCATGGACTGCAGCCTACCAGGCTCTTCCATCCATGGGATTTTCCAGTCAAGAGTACTGGAGTGGGGTGCCATTGCCTTCTCCAACAATAGCTAGTAGTAGCTAAAAGTTTTGTATTAACTAGAATGAACTAAATTCTAAGAGAACTAGTTATCTTTCTGGGAGAATTTCTAGGAGAAAAACAGTGGAAAGTGGATAGGATACTATTTACAATTTTAGCAGTCATTTCATTTTTCTTATCCTGCAAAGTCTCTTTACCATAGTAAGTGAAACTTCTAGATAAACCTCTGTAGTATTTTCATAGACAGATCATAGCTGTGTGTTCCCCATATGTTCCTGCTGCTGCTGCTGCTAAGTCGCTTCAGTCATGTCCGACTCTGTGCGACCCCATAGACGGCAACCCACCAGGCTCCACTGTCCCTGGGATTCTCCAGGCAGGAACACTGGAGTGGGTTGCCATTTCCTTCTCCAATGCAGGAAAGTGAAAACTGAAAGGGAAGTCTCTCAGTCGTGTCCGACTCTTTGCGACCCCATGGGCTGCAGCCCACCAGGCTCCTCCATCCATGGGATTTTCCAGGCAAGAGTGCTGGAGTGGGGTGCCATTGCCTTCTCTGCCATATGTTCCTACTAATATTCCTTTGTTTGCACTTTTGTCAAAACACTAATTTCATTACACTTAATTATTTGTTTTGTCTACATTCTTATGTTCCCACCAGGCTTTGGAAATCCTTGAGGAAAAGTTATAATTTTTTTTCATCTATTTATTGTCTGAATCTAGGACACAAGTATTAAGTTGATAGTCAATGAATTAGTGAATCAAAGCATAAAATATAGTTATAACTCAGATTAACTGTAGTCCTGTTCTTAGCACAGAGATTTAGTGGGATGAAACCAATAACTGAAACATAGCCATGTAAGAGTATATTTTATTTCAAAAATACAGATTTTTCTCTTAGATTGAGAAGCAGAGAACCATAGTATATTTAGAAGTTATAAGTAGAAAATTTACTCACGAAAAAGGAATTTTGGAAGAGAGCTTCTAGGTGAGATTAAAGGTGCATAACAGAATCATAAAGTTACAGAATTAGACTATAAACTACTCTATTCGAAGGATATATAATAAATGATATAATGATATAAATCTCGGAGCTAAAGAAAATCAAAGATATAAGTGTGAGGAGGAATTTTATCTACCTGTTTATCTGCTGGTGATATAATTAAAGTAAAAAGATGCTATCTGAAACTGTAGAGAGAGAACTATTATCCTGAACCTCATTTTGACCAATGAAGAGAAATGACTTGCTTATATGTTTACCTTTCTTTCTTCTTTCTGTTCTTCAAGGGGGCCTTTGGATACATGGAATTTAATTGATCATTCTAGCATTCTAGCATGCTATTTTCATTGGTTGTTTTGGTATCTTCCACCTTATTCCCACATTCCTAATCCCAGTCATCTTGCCCATAGATGTACTCTCTCTTAGTTATATATTTTATGTATATTCTTTCATATTTCTAGTCTTCCTTCAATAAAGCAGTTGTTGACCCTTGTCTCCCTTGTCTCTTTCCAACAATTGTCTCTCTCCAGTTGTTGACCCTTTCTCTGTCCCACTCCCTATATTCAATCTATCGGTAAATCCTGTCAACTATATCTTCAGTATATCCAGATCCTGATCACTTCTTGCATCCCTTACCTCCACCATGCTAAACCTAAGTCACCCATATTTCTTGCCAGGACTCTTGGCATAGCCTCCTAATTAATCTTTCTCCCTGCTTTTTGGTGGCTCCTATTTTTGTGTCCAAAGCAGCCCTCATGAACTTTTTCACATAGTACTGTCCAATAGCACTTTCTTCAAGGATGGAAATTTTCTATGCCTGTACTGTCCAAAATAGCAGCCACAAGCCACATGCAACTAATAATGAGTATTTTCAATATGACATTGAAATTTTTGTTTTATTAGTTCAAGTGTAAGTAGCTATGTGTGACTTCAGTTCAGTTGCTCAGTTATCTCCAACTCTTTGCAACCTCATGGACTACAGCATGACAGCCTTCCCTGTCCATCACCAACTCCTGGAGTTTACTCAAACTCATGTCCATTGAGTCGGTGATGCCATCCAGCCATCTCATCCTCTGTCATCCCCTTCTCCTCCCACCTTCAATCTTTCCCAGCATCAGGGTCTTTTCAAATGAGTCACTTTGTCCCATTAGGTGGCCAAAGTATTGGAGTTTCATCTTCAGCATCAGTCCTTCCAATGAATATTCAGGACTGATTTCCTTTAGGATGGACTGGCTGGATCTCCTTGCTGTCCAAGAAACTCTCAAGAGTCTTCTCCAACACCACAGTTCAAAAGCATCAATTCTTAGGCACTCAGTTTTCTTTATAGTCCAACTCTCACATCCATACATGACTATTGGAAAAAACACAGCTTTGACTAGATGGACCTTTGTTGGCAAAATAATGTCTCTGCTTTTTAATATGCTGTCTAGATTGGTTATAACTTTCCTTCCAAGGAGCAGTTGCCTTTTAATTTCATGGCTGCAGTCACCATCTGCAGTGATTTTGGAGCTCAGGAAAATAAAGTCTGTCACTGTTTCCATTGTTTCCCCATCTATTTGCCATGAAGTGATGGGACCAGATGCCATGATCTTAGTTTTCTGAATGCTGAGTTTTAAGCCAACTTTTTCACTCTCCTCTTTCACTTTCATCAAGAGGCTCTTTAGTTCTTCTCTTTCTGCCATAAGTGTGGTGTCATCTGCATATCTGAGGTTACTGATATTTCTTTTGGCAATCTTGATTCTAGCTATGTTTCATCCAGTCCAGCATTTCTCATGATGTATTTTGCATATAAGTTAAATAAGCAGGATGACAGTACACCTTGACGTACACCTTTCCCAATTTGGAACCAGTCTGTTGTTCCATGTCCAGTTCTAACTGTTGCTTCTTGACTTGCATACAGATTTCTGAGGAGGCAGGTCAGTTGGCCTGGTATCCCCATCTCTTCAAGAATTTTCCACAGTTTGTTGTGATCCACACAGTCAAAGGCTTTGGCATAGTCAATAAAGCAAAAGTAGATGTTTTTCTGGAACTCTCTTGCTTTTTCAATGATCCAACAGATGTTAGCAATTTGTTTTCTGATTCCTCCGCCTTTTCCAAATCCAGCTTGAACATCTGGAAGTTCACGGTTCACATACTGTTGAAGCCTGGCTTGAAGAATTTTGAGCATTATGTTGCTAGCATGTGAGATGAGTGCAATTGTGCTATAGTTTGAACATTCTTTGGCTTTGCCTTTCTTTGGGATTGGAATGAAAACTGACTTTTTGCAGTCCTGTGGCGACTGCTGAGTTTTCCAAATTTGCTGGCATGTTGAGTGCAGCACTTTCACAGCATCATCTTTTAGGATTTGAAATTGCTCAACAAATTCCATCACCTCCACTAGGTTTGTTCATAATGATGCTTCCCAAGGCCAACTTGATTTCTCATTCCATGTGTGACAAGTACTGTCTTATTAGACAGTACAGTTTCACAGCATTCAGATCAGATCAGATCAGTCGCTCAGTCGTGTCCGACTCTCCGCGACCCCATGAATCGCAGCACGCCAGGCCTCCCTGTCCATCACCAACTCCCGGAGTTCACTGAGACTCACGTCCATCGAGTCAGTCATGCCATCCAGCCATCTCATCCTCTGTCGTCTCCTTCTCCTCCTGTCCCCAATCCCTCCCAGCATCAGGGTCTTTTCCAAAGAATCAGCTCTTCGCATGAGGTGGCCAAAGTACTGGAGTTTCAGCTTTAGCATCATTCCTTCCAAAGAAATCCCAGGGCTGACCTCCTTCAGAATGGACTGGTTGGATCTCCTTTCACTCCAAGGGACTCTCAAGAGTCTTCTCCAACACCACAGTTCAAAAGCATCAATTCTTCGGCACTCAGCCTTCTTCACAGTCCAACTCTCACATCCATACATGACCACAGGAAAAACCATAGCCTTGACTAGATGGACCTTTGTTGGCAAAGTAATGTCTCTGCTTTTGAATATGCTATCTAGGTTGGTCATAACTTTCCTTCCAAGGAGTAAGCGTCTTTTAATTTCATGGCTGCAGTCACCATCTGTAGTTGATCTTGGAGCCCAGAAAAATAAAGTCTGACACTGTTTCCACTGTTTCCCCATCTATTTCCCATGAAGTGGTGGGACCGGATGCCATGATCTTCATTTTCTGAATGTTGAGCTTTAAGCCAACTTTTTCTCTTATCACTCCTCTGGCTCAAACCTTTAATGACATCCCATCTCACCCAGAATAAAAAACCTATATGCAAACAGAGATCCACAAGGTCTACATGTCCTTACCTAATCTGGTTCCTTGCTGCCTCTCTGATCTCTGATATCATTGTGGTTGTGGAAAGAGTAAAGGGAATATCAAGAATGCTTTTAGACATGAGAACTAGGATAGTGCCATTTACAGGTGTAAGTAAGCATAACCATATATCTAACAATATTTATTGAACACCTTCTCTGGCGTGAATACCTTGTATGCTCCTGAGTACCTTTTATGAGTGTAGAATCATGTTAAGCACTAGGTTTATTGTAGTAAACTGTTATCCTTGACCATTTATAGCATAAGAAAGCATAATTAAAAATATTTTTTTTTAGAATCAGTTCAGTTTAGTTCAGTCACTCAGTTGTGTCCGACTCTTTGCGACCCCATGAATCTCAGCAGCATGCCATGCCTCCCTGTCCATCACCATCTCCCAGAGTTCACTCAAAGTCACATCCATCAAGTCGGTGATGCCATCCAGCCATCTCATCTTCTGTCGTCCCCTTCTCCTCCTGCCCCCAATCCCTCCCAGCGTCAGGGTCTTTTCCAATGAGTCAACTCTTTGCATGAGGTGGCCAAAGTACTGGAGTTTCAGCTTTAGCATCATTCCTTCCAGAGAAATCCCAGGGCTGATCTCCTTCAGAATGGACTGGTTGGATCTCCTTTCACTCCAAGGGACTCTCAAGAGTCTTCTCCAACATCACAGTTCAAAAGCATCAATTCTTCAGCACTCAGCTTTCTTCACAGTCCAACTCTCACATCCATACATGACCACTGGAAAAACCATAGCCTTGACTAGATGGACCTTTGTTGGCAAAGTAATGTCTCTGCTTTTCAATAGGCTATCCAAGTTGGTCATAACTTTCCTTCCAGGGAGTAAGCATCTTTTAATTTCATGGCTGCAGTCACCATCTGCGGTGATTTTGGAGCCCTAAAAGATAAAGTCTGAGACTGTTTCCACTGTTTGCCCATCTATTTCCCATGAAGTGATGGGACCGGATGCCATGATCTTCGTTTTCTGAATGTTGAGCTTTAAGCCAACTTTTTCACTCTCCACTTTCACTTTCATCAAGAGGCTTTTGAGTTCCTCTTCACTTTCTGCCATAAGGGTAGTGTCATCTGCATTTCTGAGGTTATTGATATTTCTCCCGGCAATCTTGATTCCAGCTTATGCTTCTTCCAGTCCAGCGTTTCTCATGATGTATTCTGCATATAAGTTAAATAAGCAGGGTGAAAATTAGAATAAGAAAGTAAAATTTTAAAAAAATTAATAAAATAAGAAGGGACTTCACTGGTGGTCCAGTGATTAAGACCGCACTTCCAGCACAGGGGGGCACAGGTTCAGTCACTGGTCGGGGAACTAAGATCACACATGCCGTGGGGCACAGCCAAAAAGAAACAAGTAAACAGATAAAGATCTCGTTATGAATTGTGATAAGTAGTATAAAGACAAAGAACACTCTCCATACACTGAGGGGAGGGGGGGAATAAACTTTATGTTCTTTTAGGATGAGGCCTTTCTAAAGACCTAAACCTGAGACTTGAAAAAAAATCATAAGAAGAAAAAAGTGGTCTTACAGAGAGCACTAAGCCAAGAAGTTTTCTTGGCTTAGGGAACAGCAGGTGTACTAGGAAAGGAAAGTAACTGGTGTTTTCAAGTACCTGAAAAGCCTAGTTGTTGAAATAGAGTGAGTGATAACAAGTGTTACAAAGATGAGTTCTGAGAAATAGGGTTGATGAGTTCAGAGAAGTAGGCAGGTGTCGTACCATGCTTTAAAAATTTATTCATGAAGGGATATAGGTAGAAGCAGTTTCTACCTATATTCCCTGGGCTTCCCATGGGGAATATATATATAGGGCTTCCCAGGTGGCTTGACAGTAAAGACTCTGCCTGCTAAAGCAAGAGACATGGGTTCGATCCCTGGGTCAGGAAGATCCCCTGGAGAAGGACTGCAGCCCACTCCAGTATTCTTGCCTGGAAAATCCCATGGCCAGAGGAGCCTGATGGGCTGTAGTCCATAGGGCTGCAAAGAGTCAGACACAACTTAGTGACTAAACAGCAATAGCAGTCCTGTTTATATAAAACTTTATATAGCTTTTCCGAAATTCTTTTCTAACAAAAACTCAGTACACATTAACTTAGGTTCTTAAATGTACTTAGTGATATTTGGTCGAAAAAACTCATGAAAGTCTGGAAGCTAAATGCTCGTCTTACACTATGAGATTCAGTATGTATATACATCAGTATTGGAAAGGTTATGAGTGAAATGCCAGAATTAAATAAATAGTCGTAATAACTCTGTTTATGTTTGTTTATTGGTAAAATACTCTTCAGAATCAAACATTTTTATCATCATGCTTCCTAACATCCCGCAGTAATTTTTCTCAGTAAAGAAAGAGGGATTGATATAGACCAGTATCTGAAAGAACATTCGTCAAATTGTTAACAATGTTTACCTTTGAGTGGTGGATTTTGGGGGGTTTTTTTCCTATCCCTTCTATGTTTTATATGTTTGAATTTTTATGATGAAAACATTTTTTTCATAAAGGAAAGGGATTTCAAATAAGTGTGTAAAGTCTAACCCTTTGGGGTTAATATAATGAAATCTTTATATCTCATATCAAACTATATTTCCAAAGAGTTAAAGATTTAAATACAATAAATTAAATTATAAAAGTAATAGAAGAAAATTAAAGAGAGTGTTCCCTAGTGGCTCAGAGGATAAAGCATCTGCCTGCCATCTGGGAGACCCGGGTTCAATCCCTGGGTTGGGAAGATCCCCTGGAGAAGGAAATGGCAACCCACTCCAGTATTCTTTCCTGGAGAATCCCATGGACAAAGGAGCCTGGTGGGCGACAGTCCACAGGGTTGCAAAGAGTCAGACACGACTGAGTGAGTTCACGAGTTCACTAAAAAGAATGTTTAAAATCTTGGAGTGGGGAAATAGCAAACAGTATATCTAGTGATTCTCTTTGGAGGAATCAGAACTCTTTGGAGAAATCTTTGATTCAAAGGAAAGAAAACAATAAATCTGTAACATTTTTTTATTCTTAGATGTGCTTGAAGAATGATGAGGGCATGTCAAAAAGATAAGAAGCCAGCTCAAAAGAACTCCCACTGGCCAAAGAAAAGACAATTTGAGCATCAAAATAAATAAATATAGTAATGGATTGTAACCCATTTAATAAAACAGGAAGTCTTGAATATTTATAGACAAAAATTAACAAATAAATACATTATTAACAAACAAGATATTTACATACCCTCAAAGTACCTTGCCACAAAATACTGATGACTAAGAAGGGGACAATATAATTTTATGGTGGAGAAGCCTGGTAGACATCACCTTAATCAAATTAAGATCACCAGTAATGGGGCAAATTGAAGTTATGTATCCCCTGATAGCATGAAATAAAAAGAACTCAGCAATACTTCTGTGATATTCCTACCAGGTATTCATAATGTAAACATACCCATGAGGAAACATCAGACAAACCCAAGTTGGGAACGTTCTACCAAATGGCTGGCCTGGAATCCTTAAGTGTCAAGATTATAAAAGTCAAGAAAAACGTGAGGAATTTGTAGGTTAAAGGAGGCTGAAGAGACAATTTAGATGTAACACATGATTCTGAATTCAATCCTTTTGCGATGAAGGATGGTACTAGCACAGGTGGCAAAACTTGAATGGGATCTGAAGATTTGGTGGTAGTATCCAATTTCCTAATTATATCAATATCCTAAGTCAGATGGCTATATTATTGTTATATAGGGGAATGTTTTTGTTTGTAGGAATCATACCCCAAGAAGTGATGAGTCATCATGTCAGCAACATATTCTCCAGTGAAATAGAGAATAAAGATTTTTGTTTTATGTATACAACTTTTCTATAAATTTGAGATTGTTTCAGAATTTTTAAAAGTAAAAATATATGTATATATAGATATATATACTTATACATATTTAGTAAATTAAAGCCATTTTTAAATTAGTAAGAACAAGTTGAGTACCCTAATACAAAATGGGCAGAAGAAATCAAGAGGCTGTTCTCAAAAAAGATATAGAAATAGCTAAAATAAGGCTAACTAGTAATCAAAGAAATATAAGCAAAAACCAAAGAAATACCAATTTTTCAGCTATTAAATATTTAAAATGATAATGTGTTGTGTTAAAGATAGTGTAGAGAAACAAATGTCACTCATCTTAATTGTACAAGTGTGCATTGTTAAAACAGTTCTAGGAAAGTGTGTCAAAAGTGAGAGTGTACGTTACCATTGTTGCCATCATCCCATTTATAGGAATCAGTAAAATTACTTCTTCTTTGGGAAAAAAATAAAACTACTTCAGCTAATTTTTCAATCTGGACAATCAGCTCTCTTTTCCCTATCCCATTCTTTCCTTTGAGAAAAACACATTTGGAGTTCAATTTCTCCTGATATATAGACTATTAAAAGACTTAACAAGTGAAAACACTTACTAAGATTGTTTACAAAAAAATACATGCACCTCAATCTACATAGTGAAATTATTTCCAATAACCAAGATATGAAAGCAAGCTAAGTGTCCATTAACAGAAAAGTGGATAAAGAAGATATGATATACATATACAATGAAATATTACTTAGTCATTGAAAAATGGAATTTTGCCATTTGCAACATCATGGATGGACCTGGAGAGTATTATGCCTAGTGAAATAAGTCAGAGAAAGACAAATACTATGTTATCACTTATGCATGGGATCTAAAAAATAAAATGAATGAATAAAGCAAAGCAGCAACAGACTCTCAGGTATAGAGCACAAACTAGTGGTTACCGGTTGGGAGAGGGAAGGGAGGAGGGGCAGGATAAGGATAGGGGATTAAAAAGTACAAACTACTATGTATAAAATAAATAAACTATGCAGAAACCCCATACAAGCATTTGAGTTTACTGAGACCACTGTACTGTTGGCTACCATCTCTCACCTGCCTTGATAAACTCTTTCAGCTAATTAACCATCTTGATCCATGGTCAGCTTTAATCTTCACTTCCTTGCCCTTCTCTTGCTTTGTCTCACTTTCTCAGCAAAACTACTATTCTAGTTAAATGGTACTCTGACTGAAAAGACAGAAAGTGGTGGTTGTAGGGAGAAGAGTATATGAACTGAGATTATACAAGGATAGCAGTTATTGATGATGACAAGATCTAGGGTATGACCATGGAAATGGGTATTAGAGGTTGAATGGAGACAAGATTGTTGGAAGAGAGATGGTCAAGAAACTGAAAGGCCAGGGTGTTTGAAAGATGAGTAATGACACAAAGTTGGAGAGATGACAGCAGAAAAGATGGGTAGTAGGAGACATAATCTAGTGACTTTTTTATATCAATAATTAGTGCAGATCAGACTAATTGAACTGAATTATTTTTCGTGAAGGATCATAACCATTCTCAGCAGTGCCCCTGTCAGTCAGTGGGTTGTTTCAAGATGCATACAGTTCTTCTATCTTCATGATCTTAGTACTTTCCCAGCTGTGGTCCAGAGGTCTGTGCTGGCCACAGCCCACCTTTGTTCCGTTAACACATTCCTGGTCTCTTTATGTTCTCTTAATTGAGTATCCATGGTGAAGAGAATCAAACTCAATGTCCTTAGGCAAAAAGCATCAGAAAAGAAAAATCAATAAATGACATCCTTCAGTGTAATAATAATGGAATTTTTAACTTGAAAATTACTTGTGAGTAGACTTCACAGTCTTTATAGCCACATGCAAATTGTATGCTAATATAACTTTAGCTCAGCAAACTGTTTTACACAGTTAGTTGAAACATTTGATATTGTGCCTACAGCCTTACAAGTATGTCTCACCTTTTGTCATAGATGAATACCTGAAATATATGTATAAATAGTTTTTTGGTAATACAAATTATATTTTCTCAGTGATTTGCATAATATCAAAAATGCTTCATCTTTAGTTTAGGTCAGTCATAATTGATAGTTATAATAGTTTTTCTTCTTAAGAAGTAGTTAACATCAATATTTAAATGCACCAGAAGTTCTTTTAAAAAGCTAACAGTGAATCATTTTAATGAGGAAAGTCATTCTTAAAATAGAAAAGAAAATTAATCCTTGAATCATGTAATTTTAAGTTAGAATGGACAACAGAGATTATCTAGTATGCTCCTTTGGTTTACAGATGAGAAAATTTCAAAGTTCAGAACAGAAAATTTAAAGAATTGGCCTCAAATCATGTATTCTGCTCCAGTTGCTGGTACAGATAGAACTAGAACCCAGATCTTGAGCACACTTTCCATTGTGCTATACTGGTACCTAGTTTCTATATTTGTAAATATGTGCTTTTCAATATTGAATTTTCTTTACAAACCATCAGATCAGATCAGTCGCTCAGTCGTGTCCGACTCTTTGCGACCACATGAATCGCAGCACGCCAGGCCTCCCTGTCCATCACGAACTCCCGGAGTTCACTCAGACTCACGTCCGTCGAGTCAGTGATGCCATCCAGCCATCTCATCCTCTGTCGTCCCCTTCTCCTCCTGCCCCCAATGCCTCCCAGCATCAGAGTCTTTCCCAATGAGTCAACTCTTCGCATGAGGTGGCCAAAGTACTGGAGTTTCAGCTTTAGCATCATTCCTTCCAAAGAAATCCCAGGGCTGATCTCCTTCAGAATGGACTGGTTGGATCTCCTTGCAGTCCATACACCGAGTTAATACAAGGCCTACCTATTGGTAAAGTCCTCACCAATGCAACTAAAAGAAAAATACCTTCCTATGACAGGTGGCTCAGTGGTAAAGAATCTTCCTGCCATCGCAGGAGCTGCAGGAGACATGGGCTTGATCCCTGGGTCGGAAGATCCCCTGGAGAAGGAAATGGGAACCCATTCCAGTATTCTTGCCTGGAGAATCCAATGGAGCCTGGCATGCTATAGTCCATGGGGTCACAAGAAGTCAGACACAATTGAGTAGGCACACCCATATATATGACTGTATATCTGAATACTTTGACTGTGTTGAACTGAGCCATGTTCAAACCTCATCTGTATTTAGATCCAGAGACTTTTCATTGATTCTGGACCTCACTCTAGTTTAACCAAAAGAACTTGAAGTTTTAGAAAACTTGAATTTTAGGTGCCACTTCTGTTACGTAATTGTTGTACAGCCATGGTCAAATTACTTAGTCTCTAATGGGTCTTAATTTTCTCAACCATAAAATGGAGTTAATGGCTGTATTTGCCTCACAAAGTTACCATAATGATCAAATGATGTGACAGTGATGCAAAAGGTTTTTGAATATTTAATGTGCCAGATACTTTGCCAGTTGATATATCATATTTATTATCTAAGCGTTAACTTTCACTTATCAACTAGTTAATTTCACATATACTGATTTTATTTTGTAATGTTTTTTCACAGATAAAATCTTATCTCCTGTTACCTAAGCTTTTTTGTTGTTGATACATTTATTCTTTGATCACATTAAGACCTCTGTAGTATTCCTTTGTTCGTTGTTTGATAAGGTAATTATGTATTATTTATTATCTGATTATCAGATTTATTTTCTAGATATATATCTGATTTTTTTACAGTAGTATTTTTTATCTTTCTCAATTAGATTAAATGACAAAATTACCTTTCTCAGGAAAACTAATGCCATTTCTTGATATAAATTACAGTTCTCTGATGCAAATATCCTTTGGACCTATTGCTGAAAATTGGGGGAGGATGGACATTGATAAGGCATGAAAGGCTCATGTTTTTTATCAACTTTTTAAAGATGTTAACTTGGGCATCAGCATATAGGTTTACATTGGGTAATTGGACCCCTTTTGTCCATATTTGTTTTATTAAGATAAAGAAATTCCTATCAGACAGCATGGTAATACCAGATACATAAACAATGCACCTGGACAATTTTTTAACTAAAGAAAATTTTAAATGCCCTATATTTTAAAGGTAAAGTTAAAATTCTAATTTTTAATAATTTTTGTACTGTTGTAGGACGGGGGAGCCTGGTGGGCTGCCGTCTATGGGGTCGCACAGAGTCTGACATGACTGAAGCGACTTAGCAGCAGCAGCAGCGTAGTTTTAAAGACATTGTAGAATTTCATGATAGGTAATTTTACTATGAAAGTTATCAAAAATTATGAAAATCAGGCAAAATAATATACGTGATTTGAAATGTGCTGCTTGTGGGATATGTTGTACATACCATGATAACTTACCTTTGTTAAATGTTTGGAAACAATAAGGAAGCCAGGGTCATATTTGTAACTGGATTTACTTCTTAACAACTGTTTTATGAGTTACTAGACTGCTGAACAAATAAAAAGGCAACATCCTCAAAATTTAAAAAGAGGTTTAATAAAAAAAATTTAGATGACACAAGATATTTATTTTCAGTAAAAAATGTATTACTATAAAATATTGTTGACAAGGACTTGTATCTCATGAAGATTAACAATACTTAGTATTTTAATGTTAATATTATATAAACTAGTTCAGTTTTATAAGTTCTAATCCCATGTATCTAAAAATGAATATCCTCAGTATACCTAAATGTATGATTTTTTTCCCATTGATCAAAGTGTTTATTTTCCTAGAAATCTTACTAGTTTGGAGAAATTTATTTTATTATAATCTTCTAATCACTGTTAGTGATTGGATTATGTATGTCAATGTGAAATAAGAAAAAAGACTAAGGCATACTTGGCTTTATGTCTTGTTTTTGTTCTCATACCAGAAGAACCACTGTCTCCAAACCATTGAAGATCTACTATAGTTATCTTATCAAGCTGTGAATAGATGAAATGGATAAATGGTAGCAACTAAAATTAAAAAAGTAATTGATGTATGTGGTATTTAGTAATGGGCCTTTTAGACACCAAATTTACTACCAAATACTTGAAGCAGATTTTATTATCGAACAACTTAGGGCAGAGGGAAAAATACTTGAGAAACTTTTTGAATATATGAAATAATAATGGTCTTAGGTAGATTCATTATTGGTGGATTAGGATACACTGGATGTGTTTCTGATCCACCCTCCTTTAACCCATAGTGACTTTCGTCAAATGATTGGCTGGAATTCATTTCATAATAAAATCTTGGAGCAGATTGTAGCCGCTGAAGCTAATTGACCCAGATAGAAATTGAATCTGTTGTGTTCAAACAAAAACACTGTTCTAATAGTTGGACTCACTAGGACAAATATGTGTTAAGATGCGAAATAGTCACATCGTTGTCCTTGTGGAATATGATTATTTATAGACACATTTCCTCACTCTAATTTTGTTAGGGTAGAAAAATATCTCCTTCGTTTAATCCATTGTATTTTCATTGAAAATGGAGAAATAAGTGTATGAGAAATACTTGTATTGCCAAATCCTTCAATTGGAGTAATACTTGTTTTGCACAGAACACCATTCTCTTCTCTTGGTTTTCTTTTGTTGTTGTTATTAGAGATGTACTTTTAAACTGGGTGTGACTGTTCAATAAAATGTTTACAAAGATGTGCATATATTTTTGCTGAACCACTTATCATTAATTTTGTGCACATTTATTTAAATGGTTTGCTGCATTTCCTAGCTTCTTAAGAGTATTCTTTAATGTTACCTGAATGCTTCAAATTATATTTTCTTCTTTCCTATGGCGGGCACTTCTACCTATATGATCACTTTACTTAAGATCACAGTAAAGCAAATGCTTTTGTATTTTTAAGATCACCCACAGCTTCTACAGTATTAGGCACTTCAGTTTTTATGAAATTGCGATGTTCCAGAATTTCATCTGGAGAAGGCAGTGGCACCCCACTCCAGTACTCTTGCCTGGAAAATCCCATGGACGGAGGAGCCTGGTAGGCTGCAGTCCATGGGGTCGCTAAGAGTCAGACACAACTGAGCGACTTCACTTTCACTTTTCTCTTTCATGCACTGGAGAGGGAAGTGGCAACCCACTCCAGTGTTCTTGCCTGCAGAATCCCAGGGACGACGGAACCTGGTGGGCTGCCATCTATGGGGTCGCACAGAGTCGGACACGACTGAAGTGACTTAGCATAGCATAGCATAGAATTTCATCATCATCTCATTTTATCAGACATAGCACACAAGTTGTCCATCATGAAGAATCTTAAATTCAGTTAGTATTTAAGCAGATTTTCTTAACTCTTATTAAATTTTTGTTATGTTACATAGCACTTGTAAAATATTTTTAAATAGTAACATTAATGCTACTATTCATATAGAAAATAGTTTATCCTCTTAAATTTTTATGTTTTCGTTGTCTTTTTAAAAACAAAAGTGGAGTTTATATCCACTTGTCTTCTTTGTCTTAAAACATTGTTTTTGAATTAGTATTATTTTTGCAATTTTGTTCTAAGAATATTAAAACTTTGATGGAAGATAAACTCAGGTGATCAGGATGTTGATTCAGGTGTACTTGGCATAGCAGTTCATTAACTATGTGTTAATTATCCATGATTACTCCTGAAAAGCTATAGTGGCTTCATCTTTTAGGTTGCTTCATTAAATCATTAATTTTCTTGGTGGTAACTAAGCCTGACATAAAATTAAGTCATCTCAGTCTCCACAGATTTTTATCTTCCCATGATGTCAAGAGCATTGAGTTAGTTAATATAGAGTAATGCAATTTATTCCATGCATATACTGACTTTTTATTTTAGAATTATTTATATTATTTTGGCTTATCTGATATTTAAGTATAATCTCATAAATGTGTATCTTTTAATTAATCATTTAATGTTGTAGCTTACAATTTGTATTTGCTGTGTAATAAGCCCATTTATGTATTTGAACCACTTCTTATCAACAGTTCTTTGACCCCTGGCTACATGAAGCTGCTACAGTTTATCCAGAACATTATTTATAAGGAAGGATTTGATGGATCCAATCCCCAGGTATTGAGAAACTTCAAAACCTTTTTATAATCATGTATGTAATGTTGTTTTTAAACTCTCTAGGGCTAGAACCAGAAGGGCTTAGAATAATCAACAGTGAGCAAGCTGTTTCTAAACACAGAGCATGTAAATAAGCAGAATACATGCAGCCTTAGTTTGACTATAAATGTGTGCTTTGAATTTTTGGTAAGTTCTCAGTGGATACACAGAAAATGTTCATATGCATTGTCAACATGAATTACTTTTAAATATGTATTTGTAGTGCCTGAAATTAATAAATAACATAGCTTGAAAATTACTGTTAAATTTGCAGGACTTGTATTTTTCTATCTTAATTTTTTACAGTTATGTCACTCAGGCCTTAATTTTGAATTACGAGGTTCAAGATTTTATTTATTATATTATGCTTTGAGTTGTCTCATTGCATAAAATATGCATTTTTTATTTGCTACATTAAAATATTTTATGTCTTAACTATTTCTCTGTAGCTCTATTTTTTAAAATTTCCTCTGGATTCCTACCATTAAAAATGTTCCGGTTAGTTTAACTTGAACAAAATGAGGGAAATTTTATTTCTAGATATCATGCCTTTCACAATTCTTCCTCAGTGATTTTAATTGCTATTGCTGCTAAAAGATTTGCATTTCATTTATATTATTTTAGCAGAATTATTTCCAGAGCACCATTATTTTTGTTGAAGAAGACAAAAAGCCACAAGTCTTATTTTTGGCATTATTAACCACACTTGCTCTTAATTCGTATCATAGATTTTTAAATATTCTTTAGCTTTATTGCTATATTTAACACATTGTCCATGGCAAAAGAAATACTTTTAGAATCTGTTTTGATCATCAGTTTAATAGCAGGTTGAAAACATTTATGTGTGTATGGTGAGGCACACATTCATTTATAGATGGTCTTTCATGAATGTTACAGTTTTTGTGACAGCCCTTGGTGTTTAGTACAGTTTTATTTTGGTCGTTGTTGCTCCATTTTTGGTCTAGCTAAGATTTATGGGCTCCATGTCTTCTCTTTGGTGGCAGTGCCCGTCTGGAGAGGTAAATTGGTCCCTGACAGACACCTCTCCCCACGCGCTCTGGTAACTATGGAAACAGGCATGTCATAACAGTTCCTGTGGTACATTGTGCAGAGCGGCTGCTCTTGTAGGATGACACATCTTCTAAGAGCAGGAAATTTTATAGAATGCAAAAAAAGCAAAGGCAATAAATACCCTCATACTTAGATATATAAGTATGTACACACACACACATCCAAAAAACCCTTAAAAGTAAGCTATTATTAGGATGGAATGAAAAGCTTTTCTTACTTGTTTCTTTGAATATGAATTAACACCATTTTAAGTAAATGATATTTTATGAACATTAATAGACAACAAACTCTGTAACTTTCATAAAGATTAAACAGGGTTGAGAAATACATTTTTATGGTGAGTACCAGGAATGCTAAAAAATAATTTTAATTAAATATGCCAATAAGTTATTATAAATATATTTCCTGTTTTATTGGAACTAAAATATAGTTAGTGAATTTGTATATTTTTGAATTATGGATTACATCATTTGCTAAATTACCTGGTCTGTTTATCTGTCTCAGAAACTTTAGATGACTTCCAGAAGCCACAAAAATACATCTATCAGGAACTACTTCAAAAAATATTATTCCTGAGTCAAAATAATATCCTGACACTGAAGTAAATCCTACTTTTTAAAAGGATATTTTCATCTTACTTTCTCTGTCACAGCATTTTCAAATAAACTAGTTGGGAGTCAACAAATGGACTCTAAGAAGCAGAATATTATATACTACTGTATAATTAATACTGGTAGTAAGTAAAGTATTGTAGCTTATCTGTAAAGATATTTGGAGTGGGAACATTTACAAATTGCTGTCATAATTTTATTTTTCATTTTCAGATATCTAAGAAATAATACAAGTGAAATTTGAACATTGATTTTTACTTAGAGTATCAGATTAACTATTTTAGATCTTCTCAAAGGAATAAATTTATTTATTGTTCAGCTGTCAGCAAAAGTTTATTTTTTTAATTTTATTATGCCTCACAGTATGCCCCATTATTATATGGTATAGCAAGGAATTATATGTTCCAAACAACACAGGAAATTTGTAACTCAGCCTTTGTTTTTACAATACTGTCATATTTTTAAAACTATAAATGTATTATCTCTGCTAAGTATTATGCTCAATTATGTTCTAATGTGCTATGTACCTGCTTCACTTTATCTATCACTCATTCATTCTCTGGCTTAATCTTTTCATTCTTCCTATACGTGTATATCAGTGTAACTGTCAAAGTCACTAAACTGTGGTTGTCCTGATCCTGCACCTGACAGCAATTTTGTTATAAACTTGTATAAACTTTTTGATACAACAGTAGTAGGTAATGATGACTGTGGGTTAAAATACCGCTGACCTTTCTGAAATGTTGACAGGGTACACAGTATGATGCTGCTCTCCTTTTACCATCAGATTTCATTCTAATATCTAGATTTTGTTTGGGAATTTTTTTTCCAGGTTGCTCATTCTTTTAGGTGTCTAACTTATGCTATAGATCATGAGATAGCGAGTTTGGGGATGAGAATATGAACCTTACTCTTGCCATTTTGTTTGAATTCTGAGTTTCTAAGTAATACAGAAAAATGAATAACCTGTTATATTTCACAGATACTTCACAGGAACTCATCAGAAATTTATTTATACTTCTAACATATACTACATTATTTTATTCAATACAGAAACACAAAGAAAGCATTTTTTATGGACTGTTGAGGATCACAACCTAGGGTATCATATTGTCGTCATACCCTCAAGGCAAGCAGAAAGGAAACTGACCCAACAGCCTTGATATTGTCATTGTGCCGTAGGTCCTTGAAGTCAAAAAGTTTTTCTCAAATGTGCTTAGACTAAATTCTTCCGTTTTAAATTTCATTCTCATAGTTTTATACAGGCTGTTGTATCACTTTATATATTTGAGGAATTATATAGTCTCATAGGGGCTTCTGAGGTTGCTCAGTGGTAAAGAATCTGCCTGCCAGTGTAGGAGACACGAGAGACTTGGATTCGAACCCTGGGTTGGGACGATCCCCTGGAGGAGGAAATGGCCTCCCACTCCTGTATTTTTGCCTGGAGAATCCCAAGACAGAGGAGGCTGGTAGGCTACAGTCCATGGGGTCGCAAAGAGTCAGACAGAGCTAAGCACACACGCAGGCATGCATAGGCTCATAGAGCAATCTTCTGTTCTATCCTTTTTTTTTTTTAGAGATGAGAAAACTAGGACCTAAGTAACGTAAGTGTTTTGTCCAAAATCATGCATAGCTATACAGTGCATATTTAAAAGCCTCTGTTTTACCTATCTTACTAACTACTGTCTTCTTAGGTTTTCCTCTTGTAACATTTCAATGTTTTATTCATTTTCCCTACTTCCTTTTATCAATAAATCATCCTTGAAAAGGAATACACAAAATCACTTTCATAAATTTTATTAATGGCATTTTATAGCAGTAGCATGTTTAGGATCTTGTTTCATCAGAAATCGGTTCTAAAGAGGCATGTTCCAAATCTTTGCTTTAGAAAAATAAATCTTATTTTTCCTGTTAGAATTGTAATGATTTTCCAATTATTTCAATGTGCCAGGTTTTGCTAATAGCTCCTTCCTTTGCCTGGAAATTTTGCTGAATTGCTAAGGAAAGCATTTGCAAAACATTTGTCTGGTTAGAATAACCCAAACAGTAAGATTTATTATAAACATATCTGCTGGCAGACATTTATTGACATTCAAATTAGGTTTTACTTAATGGTTTTTCAATGCTCTTTTCCCAAGAAATATCATTAACTGTTATTCTCACCTTAATGTCAATGGGCTCAAGTTCTAAATGTTCACCTGTTTTGTGAAAAGTGTCAAATTATCATAAAAGTAGCTTCAAGAAGAAAAAATTGAGGCAAGTACAAAATGTTAAACACCAAAAAATACATTTTTAAACTTTTTCCAAACAGAATAGTAAGCAATTAACGTGATAGAATTCATCTGAGAAATAGTGAGCACTCTGTAGTTTGTTGTAAAACAGAATTTTATAATACTAAGAATGGCTTGTGCACATTCTAGTTTAGATTCTCCTTATTTTTATCTGTGATTTGTTATGTATTACTTTTATTGCCTCAAACATAATTCTTAGAGTAGTCACTGTTAAAATTTAGAAACAATTAAAGGTTTAAGGCCTGTGATACTCAATTTTTCAAAAGGAAAAAGCACAAGAAAAAAATAGTTCTGCTATTTTTTATAGTATCATAATCTGAAAGATCTCCTTTATATTGCCTTATTATTGATACTACATGAAGTTTTTTCCCACATCTGTTGACATTATCTCTCAGATCTGTTTTGAATAAAAATAAGAACTTGCAGATAAAAGTAAAAGAGGTATCCTGTCATTTACTAAAACTTAATGTGTTTACTTCTCTCTCACTTTCCCTTAGAAAAAACAGAAAAACATTTTAAGAATAGGAATCCAGAATCTTGGTTCACCTTTGTGGGGAGATGATATTTGCTGTACAGAAAACTGTGACACGAGTCACAGCCTCACGAAGTTCCTCTATATACTCCGTGGGCTTCTGCGAACCTCTCTTTCAGCTTGTATCATTACAATGCCAACACACCTTATCCAGGTAAGAATTTCCCAAAACTGCTTTCTCCCAACTCATGGGTCATTGTTAAAGAGCAGTATATAAATGCTTTATAAATTATTTTCACATGCCGTTTGTGTAAAAGAGATTTTAGATGCTTAAAATGCCAAAGCAGCAAGATATCTTTTAAGATTATTCAATTCTTTAGTATCTATGGTTTTAATATACAGTGAGTATATGGTAACTTCATCTTTACTAATTTTATTATTTTTCTTGAATTTATTGTAAACTTGCTAATATCATTGTGACATGAGGTTAATTTTGCTGCAGTATCTTTTCATTGATCATAAAACCAATCTGAATATAGATCTTGAAGAGATATTTTTACACCTATGTATCAGCAGCATTATTCACAAGACCTAAAATATAGAAGCAGCCTGACTATTCACTGACAGCTGAATAGATAAGCAAAATGTGGCGTATCCATACAACAGGTTATTATTCAACCCTAAAAAGGAAGGAGATTCTGATGTGTGTTACAACAGGAGTAAATCTTGAGGACATTTTGTTAAGTGAAATAAATCAGTCACTGAAAGATAAATACTGCGAATCCATTTATATGACGTACTTAGAGTGGTCAAAATTATGGAGACAGAAAGTAGAATGGTGGTTGCCAGGAGCTGACGGCAGGAGAGGATGAGGACTTATTGTTTAATGGGTATAGAGTTTCAGTTTTAGAAGATGGAAAGAGTTCTGGAGATAGCTGGTGGTGATGGTAACACATTATGAATGTATTTAATACCACTTAACTATACACTTTAAAATGGTTAAAATGGTAAATTTTACATTATATATATTTTACCATAGTAAAAAAAATGGGGACGAAAGAAGCTGATCTGCATAAGAGTGGTCCCTTTCTTGCCTCTTGTTCAGATATGTGTGTGTGTGTATAAATTATTCTGAAGCTATACTCTCAGAAAAAGAAACCGATCTCCCCAGGGAAAGAAGGGTCTTTGTAAGATTTCTTCATCGGTTCAAAAAAGTTCTTTTCCTAAGAGTATTCAAATGGCAAGTTTGGAAGTATTTCTACAGTGAGTGTGTGTGTATGCGTGTGCAGTATACACATATACACTATGTGTGTGTATACATATAAACTGCAACATGATACTAGAAATAACTGAAATATCTGCTGTAATGAAGGGAATGTGAAAGTCAAAATAACTAAATCACTGAAATCACTAAATCTTTTCTGATGAACATAATAAAACATTTTGATTTGGAGTAAACTATAGCAGAGAAGTTTTGAGGTTTGTTTTACTTCTCTAAGACACAGCAATTATAACAATGAGAGTAACCAGCAAGCGCTTTAGGTCAGTACCTAACAATTCTTATGGAATTTTTAAGTAAATGCTATTATTGTCTCCATTTTACTTATAAGGAAACTGAAGTAAAGAGAAATTAAGAAATTAGATCAAAGTTAAATACTTGAAAAACTATAATTAGAACCCAGAAAATCAGATTCTAGAATCATAGGAAAATAAGGGTTCACCTAAGCTAGGCTCCTGTCCTTGGATATGTTAAGCATTATCCCTGTTTTACAACTGAGATCTGAACTTAAATGACATATTCAAGCAAGTCAAAGAAACAAGGACTATATACTTGGTGACACTCCAGAGGTCCATGAGAACTTTACATTTAGTTAAATTAACAGAAATATAACAGATATAGTTGAAATTTGGAGGTCTATAAGAAGTCTAGTGCTTGAATAAGAATAGACATATAAATTAACAGAATAGAATTGAGAGTTTAGAAATAGACCCAGGCATCTGTGCTCAACCAGTTTTCAACAAGGGCGCCAAGACCATTCAACAGGAAGAGAACAGCTTTTGAACAACTGGCAAGACCACTTGATAGCTACAGACAAAAGAATGAACTTTGGACCCTTACCTCATGTCATACACACAAAATAATTCAGAATGAATCACAGACTTAAATTTAAGAACCAAAACAATTATGAAACAAATATATGTATATATGTGATTTTAAAATTTATTCCAAGGGTGCCTATGCAATAAAGAAGAGAAAGAAAAAAAAAATTTTAAGCCATTTTTGGTAGTGATCATTCTTGCTTTTTCGAGAAGAGATTCCAAACCTGTTGTGAATGTTTGTGACAGTGATTCCTCTAAGCCTCTGTCTAAGGGAGGAGGAGTAATATTATAAGACCTTAGATCATCCAGTATTCACCACTGATTAAACAGTGGTTGAGATGATAAGGTGAACTGGATGTCTGAACATTAACCAGTGTTTGAACTTTGGTATTTTATAGATGTTTTTAACTTCTTATGTTACTGAAAAAGATATAATTTAAATTATACATTTTAAAATACCAATTAAGAGACTATTTTGAAGTAGAAATAGGAAATATGGTCAGACTTTGGTGATAAATACACCAGTCTCTTCCCTGAACAGTTTTGCCTAGCTATCATATAGTAGTCTTGTAGTCCTAATACCACTGGAGTTATAAAAAAAAATTCCTTGTTCTTTGAGCATGACACCTGACCATTTTTTTAATCCAAATACATAGGAGAAAATATAAAACTTAACAGTTTGCTAAAACCAGTCATGATATGCAATAAATAGCGTATAAAACTCTTAACTCTTAAAGACTGGCAAGGAAAATCACAATGTTTAGGCTAAGAGAATAAAAAGTACTTACAAAGCTAATTAAGACATATGCATATACAGAATCAGGAAACTGTGCGTTTGACTAATAACTTACACTGGTTTCTGTAGGCCAGTTGCAGTCCTGAGATCTTTTCAAATATTAACTCATTTAATCCTTATATATCATCATCATTTAGTCCTATATTGTTGGTACTGTCATTATTTCCATTTTATAGATAAGAAACAAGAGACTGAAAATTTCAGTGACTTTCCCAAGATCATACAAGTAGTAGAATGGCAAGATTTAGATCTAAGCAGGTCCCCCTTCAATTACCACACTCAACTACCCTGCTATTCTGCTTGGTACTAATGAAGTACTAAATAGGGCCAAAATTAAGAAGCAAACTGTGCACAAAGTAGCATTCTGTGATAGAAAGAACCTGGGCCTTGGAGAGAGACAGACCCAATTAGTTGCATGGTTTAGTCAAGTCTAACTTTCTCAGCCTCAGCTTCTTCTTTTCAAAAATTCGGAACATTAGCAATAACGTGGACTGACCCAGTGCTGGCACATGGAAGGCACTCATTATATGTTAACGACTGTCACCTTCACTATTGTTACTTAAACAGACCTCCAAACTTGAGAATTTGAACAGAGATCGGATTCGAAAACTAAGGTATGTAAGTGCATCAAAGCAACAGACGTCTTCAGCTTTCTGCCTCTTTTCATGAATGACATAGACAAGATCTTCTCACAGGCAAGACAGGTTAGAAAGCATGGCTGAAGTCAAACGGCCATTGAAGTCTTAGTAACATCCCCTTGTTGTAACATGACTCTTTTTAACATCATACAGTAGCTTCCTCTCAATTATGACCAGTGCCACCCCTGAAGACTCTAATAAGTCAAACTTTAAATGGTGATTGAATAATTTAGCTTATTCAGTCAACAAATATTTATTGCAGGTACTATTCTAGGCATCCATGGGGATACAGTAGTGAATAAAACAAGCAAGGTCCCATCCTCCTGGAATTTTTTTCAATGTGAAAGATAGGATGGATGGAGCAGACGACTCGTATATGTATGTGTTTTGGATGCTTGAGCTGGATATTTGACAGTAAAGTGGATTTTTGCAAGAAATAGAAATGCAGTTTGATATCCTTGGAAATAGTGTCATATAATTAAACACCTATAGGTAATAGAATTGTGACACCTTTATTTGAATATGTTACATTAAGTAACACTAGATTAAAAATACATAAAATATCTATTCCTCTTAGACTGGAAAAACAGCCAATCAGTGTTCTTACTTTGGTTATTAGCATTCTGTCAGACTTGTACAGTAATGATTAGTTACCCTTTATTGTACTTCTGGCATGCTTCCCGTGTTTAATTTCATTGTCGAGAAGGAACACATAGTTAAGGAAATTACAAAGAGGGGAAAAAGTTAAAATAGGGAAAATAATGACACAGATTCAAAACTGATTTTAACATTGTTATAATAAGACTTTTGCAAGTAGAGTGAAAAAGAATTGTATTTGAACTATTTTGTGTTCAGCCTCACAACTTTGACCTTGATATAGTCTATTTCCTTTGGGTTAAAGATTATTTTCATCACAGCACAGGAAATAACAAGCATACATTGAAACAAATGCATAAAAATAAATTCTAAATATCTGTTAGGTGAAAACACTAAAATTATTCATCAAATATAGTATGATTGACTTAAAATATATATACATGTATAGTCCCAAACAGTTTTCCCTGTAAGTGGTGTTATTACTCATATTGTGTCTTGCTAGAATATAGTTTTATTATCTACCCAAAGACACTTTATTAAAAATGTATGTGAAAATGGCCAAGTTAAACACAGACTTTGTTATATGCTGGACTGTGGAGTAAAGTGTCATTAGAAGGAGGGAAACTACGGACGGCTCCCCTATATTCCAGCATTACCCAGTTCCCAGATCCCTGCTGTGTAGTTGTTCCACTCGCCAAGAAGCCTGTTAAAGAGCCCCCAAGAGCATGTGTACAGCCCTCCATGTTAATAGTTAATTGGTGAGGATGGCGAGATGAGAGGACAGCCGAACATGTGGTCTCTCAGACTCAAGCCGTAGACAGACCTTTAGTTATAATAACAGCAGCTGCTCACATTCTCACAACTCAACTGTTCAAAACTCTGTTGTCGAGTGAAGGTTGTCGTGGATTGAAAAAGAAAGAGGAAAGGTTACATCTAAGAGAAGTAATTAAAACCCTACCTTGAAACTCTTCCTTCCTGTTATCTTAAGTAAGAGAATATTATTTCATCTTTGACAAACTTAAGTATAAATTTCCATATTATAGGTTGTTATATTTCAGCTACATTGAACATTCTGCTGTTTTTTTTTTTTTCCCCATTTACTGGTAGAAACACAAATGTTTGTACACCATTCGAAATTTTTTAATGAGGTTTTTTTTTTTTTTTTAAACACAGTGATAACTTTGAAGCTGTTACAGTAGAATACTGTTTGATTTCCATATCTGGCAAGATACAGAACTGTAAGGTTTTCTGGTCTTATTATAAATGAGAACTGGCTTACTAGTAGCAAAATTTGTTATCCATTTCCAAATTATACAAATATTTTGTGCCTTTTAAATTAATATTATTTTTATTTCCCAGTGACAGTTCTGCTTAAGAAGAATGGTGACCAATAACATTTATTCTTTTCGGAGATAGAAACTTAGGTTCATGCCTTATTATGACTATACTGATGATGTGAAAAGAAAATAAATTTCCCCTAGCTTATGCATTTTATTTTCACAATCTGTGACAGGTTGTTCTTGAGTTATGTTTTTTATTGATTGAAATTACTTTTACCTGAAACTGTCAGGAAATAAATATCAAAGCACTTACAGTTGTAATTAAAATAGGAAAGGTTATTTTTCTATACCTTTCTCACAGCTTTCCTTTCAAAAAGAAAATTTACTTTTCATCACTGCTAATCTGTTCAAGCTGTCACAATCTACACTTCCAAGGAATTTTTAAATATAAACAACCCAATAAATTTCTCCTTAACTATAATAATGCAGGAATGGAAACTTCCTTGACATTACTGATGATAAAATATGAAATAAGATTTTCTCATTCTGCCATAATTCTTAGTATTGCAAGTATTTAATGTATTTGCTATTGATCATTAGTTGGTAAACGACTTAAACCTTCATTTATTCAGAGCAGATTTCAGGTTTGAAACTGGCCTGTAATATATTTTTATTGGTCATCATTGGCACTTGGTCAATAATAGACTATTCAGTTTCTATCATATAGCCACTATTTTCCAGCAGTTTGATCTGTGGAATTTCCCTCCCCCTACCCTACCTCCAGCTATGTCACTGCAGAAACCTATCACTGACATTAGTTTGCTTGAGGAAAATTCATTTTCTGAAGAAAAGCAGGAAGCAAGGCCCTTGTTATATATCTCTTGAAAATTGAGTGGAGTTTTATTTAGCGTGTTATTTTAACTGATATAATTTCAAATATATCTTCTTTAATATTAATATATTAAAAACTTTGAACTCACTGAAGTGAATCATCCAGTATGTTGCAGTGTAGAGAAATTCAGAACAGACATTTTCACATCCATAAACTTTTGTGTTCATGCTGAGTATTTTAGCAACTAAACTCTAAGTCAAGCAATGGACAACTTTGGAACTAACTACTAATACGGGATTATGAAATGTGGACTCCAGTAACCTTGTGAATTTCTCTCAGTGTGAAATCTTTTATTCTTAAAACAAACTAAGAATAATTGTATGGTAAAGGAATAACAGACTCTTGTGAGTTTAAAAATATAACATTTTGAAAATATTTTTATGTAATTGTTGCTATGAGCATCATAATAGAAAGGCATAACAAATATTAAGGATGAAAATTACAGATTTAATCTCTTGATCATGACTATCAATTACTAAAGGATAAAGTCAGATTTTCTGGGTAACAAATTTTCATACTCTCAACTAAGAATCTGCCTTTATTTTTCTAGACCTTCTCAACTGATCTGATATAGTTTGTAAGAAATAAATATTTTTAAAAGTTTAAATAGAAATAATTTTTAAAAATGAAATGAATCATGTTAAAATCATTTTAATTTTACATCATGTGTGTCAAATTCCAGTCTTTGAAAATTTTGTAGCTTCATACAAGTTTGGTTGGGTTGTAAGCAGAGTCTGTTATTTTTTTTACAATAACAAATAACAGAACTGTGTTTCAGCTGTACTCCTATACACTTGGATTTACAGATTTTTATAGCTTATATTTTATATTGCACAATATAGTATCTGATTAAATTTTAAATCAAATCTTAGCTTGTATTCATTATACATATATATCTGATTTACTTTCTTGGTCAAGGATATTTGAAAGTTTTTACACAGATAATCTCCAAATTGCTTATAAGTTTCTGTCTATATAGAGAATTAGGAGCAATGTATCTGCCATTTGGTCTTAATATCAATATGCATATTAAATAAGGACAGCATACTTAAAATTCTCAGTAAGATCCATACGTATCTTCAAAAGAAAAAAACATTTAGAAACCTCTTATTATAATTAACCAAAGCATATTCAATAAGGCATATAATGAAAAATAATTTTGGTTTTAAAGACTTTTTTTGCTTTGCCTAAAATTGCTTTATGAAGTTTTGGTTCATATAACAACTCATACCATAGTACCTTATAGTGGTGATGGTCATTAAAGTATTATTTAGAGTCAAAATTTTCAAATATATCAATGATAGAAATAGTGAAATATCTCATCACAGTATGGAGATTGAGTCATCTGTTCAGGCATATGGAATCTTTGGCTGCTGGACTGCATAGTCTTTATAATGCCCAGTGTCCAGGCGTGGACACAACTGTTCTGGGCGCAGAATCGGAAAGGGACTCTGCATTTTTTCTCCTTGAACATGGTAGAAGGGAAAAAAGGGAAGGGTCCTTAACATTATTTTTATTATAGAGTCTACTCTACTACATCACTTTTTTTTGTATACAGAAAAGAAATATAACTTTATTTAATTTTGTATTTATTTTACAAATAGAATTACTAAGCTTTTTATCTTTAGTGTTACAAGCTTTCTGAAAAATACCTGTAAGAAAATGCAAGTCTTGAATTATTCCTACTTATATACTTGCATGCATACCTTCCCTTAAAGAAAGATTACTGTCTTCAAAAGAAGGGTGCTACTTAGTTCTTAATACTGAGACAAAACATGCTTGTAACGAATTATAATTTAAAGCTGTTTAAGTACCAGGTCATATATTATATCCTAAACATTATATTTTAGCCCTTTGCTATTAATTGCATTATTATTACTATATAAAGAGTTCCTGCTTCTTTAATAATGTTTTCACACCCTATGTAGTTAATCTTTAATGTTGGGGAGGATAGGGGGAGAGATTAAATTAGCCTTGTAACCTCTCTCTCTTCCCGGTTGATGATGGAAAATAAAAGCTCTTAGCCACAAAATGTAACACTTAGAATTAATATTTAATTAGACTAGCAAATTGTACACTGTGGCTGAAAGCTTCCAAAGAGTTGTTAGTGCCACAATTGACCTACAGGTTTAATAATAACTCACTTCTAGAAGCAAGTGCCAGTTCAGCATAGTAGAGCCACTGTAAGAAAGTCCTGAGAGATTAAAATCAGCAAACCAAATGGCATGCAGGGATTCCTGGGATGGAGCCTTCTGGAAAGCTGGGAGCTGGAATAGCTTTTAAGCCAGGATTCAGATGAGAACAGTGGGTGAAAAAGCTGATCCCTCCTGTTCTGGGAGCTTCTGGTTGTAGGCCAAAATCTTAGAACAGATTTTTACTAAATGTTTTTGCTGCAGCTATTAACTTACATTGAAAATCAAACATTGAATAATTTTTCTGTAAAATTTAACAAAATTTTTGTGTAAACATTAGTTCTTAATTTCTTAACATATTAGTACATAATATCTGTAAACTCAGATCATTAGATTATCAGATAGGTTTGGCGCTGTACATCTATGCTGTTTTGCTGTGACATGCTGTTTCCTTGTTCCCTGTATAGTTGATTTATATGGTTCATTTCTATATTATTTCATTACAGGGCATTATGCAGTGCCTGAGAAAGAGATTGTGAAGTCTGTAGCCCAAGAAATTTTTTTTCCTTCCAGAAGGTTTATATGTCAATAAACATAAATCAAGTGCATTTTTAATTTTTAAAGATGGACTATAAAGGCAGTGCTGTATTTGTTTATGCTTATATTGCAATTAAATTATAAGGTAAATAATTGGACCTCCTGGTGAAACATTGGATCCTTACATCTCTGGGAAATTAATCTGGTGAAAAAGATAGGATACCATGAGTTTGAAAATGTACAAATACAAAACAGCCAACTAAAAAAAAGACACACCTTACATAATTTATTGGTTTTATCTTAAATAATTAAAGGAAAGCTAGTCATTAGTTACAAATTCAAGCAGGTGAGAACCTTGCCAGCAGAGGGAGTAGTCCTGTCTTCCGTCAGGTTCCCATCACTTTCCCACCTGCCTCAGCTTTTTTCCCAGCCAGTCTCCCATCTGGACCTGGCTCTGTCAGTCTGTTCCTGATGACAGGCTATAATTTTATACTCAATATGGGATTATTCTAAGCTGATTTTAAACTTTAGTATCTTTAACCTACCACTGCATCCCACACATCAGCTGGAGGCTCTGTTTGATATTTGGATATCAGCAATTGTTTTTCCAGGCAGGGTGTGAGCTTTTGGACATCCGCGAATTGCATTTTAAGGGTTTCATGTGTAAAGCAGTGAGCAAAAAATTTCTGATATAGGAAGTTACTCATAAAAGATTTAACAAAACAAGCAAATTTCCATGTGAATAATTTCTATAATATGAAACTAGATATATAGTTTATTAAAACTAAAATTAATTTTTAGTATTGTGCCATTAACTGTTCAGGCTATTCATTACAGTGTTTTGTTCAGTCCATTTATAAGGGTTTTCAGAATGCATAAGTTTTTTAATGTTTAATAATAGCATACTAAAAAATAAAACTGATGTAAAAAAATGTTCTGCAAAAGCGTGTAGTATTTGAGACCAGTGTACATGTAAATAATACTTCTGAAAATAACATCATGTGTTATTTTAAAAATGCTTCAGTTTTAAGCCAGCAATTTCACACCAAAATTTAGAATATTAGTATTTGATCACATAGAAAATATACAAAATACGGCTCCATTGCTTAATCTTAGTAAAATTTGGCATCATACTCAGCAGTTTCTTTTGCCCTTGAGGTAGGCTACTTTGTGGACATGTTTTAAGCATTAGAAAAAGGAGCCAAAATATGTTTGTTTTATGATTTCCCTACATGAATATTGGTATACAGTACAACCAAAAAAATGTTGGCAGTTATAATGTTTTAATTTACAAAAGCTCCTCCATATTTTAAAATTGTGACTTTGAGTAAAGTTCAGTATTAAATCTATAAAAGCTTAATTTAATACCCTTACTAATATATTAATATTATATATTAGCATACTTTTTAATAAAATTATATTCTTTCTTAAACTCAAAATAATTATGAATATGACTATTTCCCCACTTTCAATTTTTTTTTAATCAAATAATAATCTAATCCATAGAAGTAAGTGGCAAGTCTGGGGAAGGTGAGGGAAGGCATGTAAGAAGCTACAAACTGTGTAACTGTTTTGATTTTATTATTTCATAAGTTTCATTTCAGTTGAATGGAGAACTTAATAAGCATGGGAAAACAAATACCTCATTAAATATGCCTAGGTTTATCCTTTCATTCAAGCTTGTTTTTTTTTTATTACATGACCAAGAAAATGTTATGAGTTGTAGTATGATTGTGTTTCTAATATCGTTTTTCAGGATATGTTATTATAACTTGAGCTGTTAAGTAAAATACTTGCTTTTCTTGTGGTGATTCCCTCCCCACAGTAGACACACACATCATGTCACGTGGTAGGGTGAAACATAAAGTAGCATAAATATTTCTATTTTAACTTCACTATTAACTTAATAGTGCTGTTGTAGTCCCAAACCTGATGTGTGCCGTACTTGAGTGGAGCTCTGTCCTTCATACAGTGTGCTTTCTCTCTTTCTCATTTGAGTAACCGAAGAACTTATTCTAATTTGAGGCATTGCATAAATACTTTATGTCAGTTGGTTTATTCCTTTCAGGCTTCTTGATAATTAAGTGATTGGTTAATTACTTTTTACCTTTCTTGTTAAAATCTTTCCTGGAAGTATATTTTGTATTGGTGCAAACTGTCTCTTTTATGTTGCTGAGGTAATTAGGTCCCAGTGAGGAGGGAAACACTTAGGGTTTGATATAGTCTGACTGTTACTTAGTTACTCTGAATAAGTATCTCAAGTATTTTTATTAGAAAATGAAGGGAGCTTTTGATGGCAGTAGTTGAATTTTTATTTCTTAAAACAAAGTTCATGATTTTGACTTTATGAGCTTTGAATTGGAAAAGAGCATTAAACTAACCTTCCTTTATTTAAAATCCATTTAATGGATTTGGCGATTCCTAATAAAAAGAGGTTCCCATTCTATACAAGCAAATAGGAAACATTCTATAAAACCAAACAAGAAACAATCAAAACAAAAACTCTGTAAAGTTTTTCTGTGAAGTTAAAACTGGAGTAAGAAGGTAGTCAACTGGGCATTCTGACGTGCCTTTTTTATCTGCAACATCATTTGACATAATTTAGATTTCCGTAATTAAGAAATTGCATTGCAACAGAAAGTTTTAAGAACCTTTTTTGTAACTTAACACAATGCTATTTGAGATTGCCAGCAAAGTCTTAAAACTCCTGGACCCTGGCTCTCTTGTCTTCTGGCTTCCCTCCTAGTCATGTCTTGGCTACTATCCAGAGCTGACAACTTTCACCCAGGACTGAAGGGGAGATTTGTCTAGTGTAAGAAAGATTTTTGAGTCATCCTAGATTTTCTCATCCAGATGGGCAAGTAGGAGGGGTGGCAGTATCATTGTATATATGTGGGTGATATCATTATGCCATGCATGCAGTGTAGCAGTTAATTTACTCATACTTCTGAGTTCCAAATATCCTTCTTCAGATGTTCCTTACTGGCAACTATATTGTATTAACTTCAAAATTAATACAAAAATTATTCAAAATTTATGTCTAAGTAATGGATGCACAAATACCTTTACTTCTCCATTTCTAGATATATACATATACTATAGACCAAAAAGGTTTCACATCTTAGCTAATAACATAAAAACACTTAGAATCTTTTAAGATGAGAATATAGAAGTTCCAGTTTCAAGATCTCTGCTAAAATCATTATGCTAAAGCTGTCTGAATGTTTCGGGTTATAATAAGGCAATTTATTATCCATAATGTGTTCTTCCTAAAGTGAATTGTGATTATTATGCTTTTAAGGGTTTTTAAAAGCAGTTGATTTTAGATTCTTTTAAATAAATTTACCTACCTTTATCTAAAAGACCATTTAGTATTCATGCTATGATTTGAAAGACCTTTTGATGAGAGTAGTTTTAAGATAGGATTACATCAATATACCACCCTCCCTGTGAGCCTTGGAGGTAAAGAAGTAGCTCAGCACTATTTGAACTTTTGAAAAGTAAGTACATTTACATGCTCAAGTATCTTTTATGCTCTTCCAAATAACTGGAAGACTGAAATGAGTTTAAGTTTTATCTCATTCAGAAACTTAGATATTATTTTCATGTAATTTCTTGTGCTTTTTATTTTATAGATATTTTTCAAATTCTATAGAACTTTCACAATTAATCTTGTTTGCCACATTACATAAACTGTTTTCCAAAATTGCTGTGCAGAAAGCAGTAAAGTCACTGTTAAATGTAACTTATTTTATGGTAATATTAAAAAGTTTATTCTTGTTCTGATACTTCATAGAAGCTTTTAAGATAGAATTTAATTTGTAGTTTTTAACTGATGTAAATCTACGGAACTTAGACGCGTAATAAATGAAATATATGAATGAGTTTCTGAGATTTTAAAATCTAGGCTATCTGTATATTTTATATTAATTCATTAGTTTTCCTCTGCAAAGTAGACAATTGATTGTTTTAACCCCCCACAAAATTTCTTTAAAAGACTTACAATGTAGACAGATACTACAGGAGAAGTAGTTTATTTAGTAAATTTTAAGGTTAAAGTAAGGAAAGAAATCCTCTTTGAAATAAACAAATGTCAAGTTGACCACTTAAATATGCAGGACCTTGCTTATATCCTACTAGCATGGAAGACTAAATCCATCCTTAAACCTTACAATTTCTATTATTCATATCATTAAGAAAGCCCTAGTTTATATAACTGAAATCCTAATAGTTGAATTCCAACAGAAATTGACTTTTATAATTTTAGCTTCAGCTATTTAGATACAAAGGCTTAGTCTTCTAGTATAGATAAAAGGAAATCTGACCTTTTTGATTAAGAAATATTGTCAGTAGCCTTTATAAGTGCTTGTTCATCTGAGGGTCCATGACAGGAGTACTCTTCCCAGTTGAGTTTATCCTAAAAATGAAATGATAAGAGTCTGCTGGTTGTTATCTAAGATCCTTCTTAATGGGAGAACCACATGGTTATTCTTCTCCCTCTTGTTCTCACCCTCTACAACCAACTCAGCCTTACCCCACCCCCACCCCAACATTGTTCAGTACTCAGCACAATGAATCATTTTCAAGTTGACTCATTGTGAACTGTCTCCCAGCTGTTGGAATGTCTGGCAGACATTTTTGTTTGGGTGAAGAATAACTGGCTGAAACCCAACCTGGATGAGTTTGATATAATGGTCTTTGGCTAAAGAAATATTGAGAGGAGTGTATTTATGGCCTCTGAAACCCCTGTTATTCCTGGAGTAGGACCATCCCCTGTGGCATAGAACTGAAAGTAAGGGATCAATCTGGATTATTTTCTCACCATTGAATGAAAAATTGCCTTGAAAAAAAATAGGCATTTCCAAATGATGTTTGTTTTTCTATACTTGGTGCCCCTGTGATTGAAACTATTAAAGACAATTAAGGATAATTATTTTTGCTGCTTCCTTTTAAAAGTTCTAATTCAAAGGCTATGATATTCTTTTTATAATATACATTTCTACCTACAGAGGAGTTTCAAAGTACTGCCCTAGATGTGAGTTAACTAGTCACTTTAGCATAATATTTAGTGACAGATTACTGTGTATTTCAAACCAGGTCATATTGACCAGCCCTCTTTTATTTTTTATTCTTATACAGTCTTTATTAAGAGGACTTAAGAAACAGGGGAATACCCATAAGCTCAATAGTCAATCACATTTTCAGAAAGTGAACGTATGATTATATCTGGACTTTTCTTCTACAGGGATATAGTATCAGACTGTAAGTTGTCCCTACTGTTTTACATTTCCCATCCTTCTTCAGAAGATTAGTTTTTAAATGGTAGACATTACCAGTGTGTAAAATAGGAGTTTCAAAGTTATCAAAATTTTGTAAGCAATAATTTTTTTCAACTTATCTAGGTCTCCAGATCAAACATTTGTCTAAGATGTTATAACCTTTAAAATAATTTACTAACCTATCACCCTGTCAAGGGTTATAAGGCAGACTGAATTTTTTTAAATAAAATAATTCAAGAAAACCTGAAGAATATTAAATGGTTATATTTTTAATTGTTAAATTTGTTATAGCCTTGAAATTCTGGGTATTTTAGAACTATCGATATTTAAAATGTGATGTATTTTTATATTACATTATATACATTGTGTACATAATGTACATTATATACACTGTGTTTTATAATACATTGTCAGCAGTACTTTTGGTTCAGGTCTGATAGTGTTGGGAAGAAATGGGGGGCTCCTAGTCTAGTGCTGGTCGTCTAGCACCTTTTCTTTGCCTTTATTATTAACCCAGAGCCAAATAGCAGCATCTGGAAAGAAAGAATGAAGACTCCAGAGCTAGTCATGCTGCAGACTCCTAGCTGCAGACCCTCCCATGTTTCTAATATGATAACAGAGGACCTCAGCTGTTACAGGGCTGGGACCTGGTCCCAGCTGACAGATGATAGTGGGACCTTGTCTTCCATATTCTACTTACTGTATACTGCTTCTGAATCCTAGTGTTTATCAGATTTTTCAATGGACAGTGGATAATTTGAAAAATAATAGCATATGAAAATAAAGGTAGCTTTGCCTCTTAAGAGAAAAAGTACTTAACGTTTTCTACAAAAACTAAGGCACACCCCCTCAGCTCTTCAAATTAGAATAGCATACCTTGATGGGCTGGAATTTTCAATTAAGGGCTTATTTTTCATCCAGTTTCCTGCCCGTGGTAGCTTTAACTTTTATTTCTCTATGTTGATAGTATGTGTTCTCTACAATTTGTCATTGAGATGGCATAATGACACTGTCTAGATGCTATATTTTAAATATAACATGAGTGTTTTGTTTCCTTGTTTTACAGAATAAAGCAGTTATTGCTCGTGTTACAAACTTGTCAGATACAGTAGTTGGTCTGGAATCATTTATTGGTTCTGAGAAAGAAACCAACCCGTTATATAAGGATTATCATGGTAAGCAACACCTTTAAGAGTGAAAGGGGCCTGTTCTTGTTGCCTGGAAGATTCTTGACAAATATCTACCATCATGTAACATGTATTTTATTTTATAATAAATCTGTTAAATGTTTTTCCTTCCTGGCCAGTTTTTTATGGCAGTTTGTCACCAAGCTACATTAACTCTATGAACCATGGTAACTATTTGAAAAGTGTCAAACCCAGGTACTAAGGCATGGCTCAGTCAGAGGTACATTTTGTACCTAAAGTTGCTATGAAATCAGTCATACTTATTAGCCATATTAGAAATAAATATTATATTAATTATAATAACAGCTATGTATAGTGGTTTATACTTTACAAAGCTTAACTGTATGATAAATAAAATTCATACAATATTATAGTTTAAAAGTCCCAGTCAATCACATTTTCAGAAAGTGAACATCTTTTATTATATTTGGACTTCATTCATTTTGTTGCTGGAGTTATAAGCAAATTTTAAAGTATTACTACCCTAGTATAAACACTGGTCAATTAACCAGGCTTTTTACTTTTATTTTTTGAAGCTATTAATAATGTTTTAGTCATTTGGTTAATTTGGGGATTTTTTTAAAATAAAAGTTTCTATATAGAACTGTTGAAATAGGATAAGTTTAGTAGTTATTCTTATCTGAGCTCGAAACTGAATATTTTAAGTGAAGTGAAGTTGCTCAGTTGTGTCCAACTCTTTGCGACCCCATGGACAGTAGCCAACCAGGCTCCTCCGTCCATGGGATTTTCCAGGCAAGAATCGAGTGTGATAAATAATAGATTTTTACCTGTTTCCTTTTTCTGAGTAAATACTAATTATGTCTATTATTATTGTGGAACTGCTAACTTGCATGGAAACCTTAGTCTAAAGACTGAATACCTTATTTGAAGCCTGCTACAAGATCATGTAAGATTGTGATCATAGGACTGTGGCAATTTCTAGAGTCTATCAAATAAAAAAGTATACTTATAACCACCAGTGCTTTGAAGAGTTGACATAAAACTTTCTAAAAAATAATGAAATAGCACAATCTAATAGTCAAATATTTTTTAAAAGGCTAGAAAATATAAACTATGAACACAAAGTATGTAAAGTAATTTACCTCATGATCATTGCATAAGAGTGCGTTTGGTATCAGCCCAGATTAACTCTCTGTATATTATTCATTTACCGTGTTATTGTTTGCTTTGATAGAGAACTATTCAGATTAAACTATTTCCCTTTCTTTTTCTAAAATTTATATTAAGCTGTAATTGATGTATAATACTGTATTAGTTTTAGATATAGAGCATAATATTCTGTATATACTGAGAAATTACCACAATAATTTTAGTTAACATCCATTACCACACATAGTTACACCTGTTTTTCTCTATTAATGAGAATTTTAAGATTTACTCTTTTGGAAACTTTTAAGTATATGATATGGTATTGTATAGTCACCATGCTGCACTTTATAGCTCCAGGACTTAAGTATCTTATAACTGGATAAAATACTTTATTATTTACATTTTCTTTTAAAACAACTCAAGTTAAACATTACCTATATAAGTTATATCTGAATATCATTTATAAGTACTAGGTGTTTATAGGTTTAGTATAATATAAATGATATTTTATATTCAAAAAATATTATTTTGATTGAAACATTTCAAGGATTGAAAAGCTTTAATTTTTTGTACTGTACTCTCTGGACTGATCATTTTTTTTCCCACAGATGAGTGGGTGGTTCTGATGATGAGTAAAGTTTCTGTTAATAAGAAGGACCTGACAATCACTGATACACTCTGTAAAGCCTCCTGATTTAATAGTTAGCTAAACAAACACTTGCAAGGTTAAAATGAGAAATGTGCAAATGTATGGTGTGATTATTTCTAATATATTTTATTAAAAAGCTCCATGTGGGATATTTTTAATTTGTATGTAAAAGCTATCTTCTTATAACAGTTTTTGCATTTTTCTTAAGTTTAAAAAATTGTCAGATATTTTAGTGATATTTTTGAAGAGGCCATTTCTAATGGAGGTTGACCTTTTTAAACTAACAATAATACATTATTAAGCATCCAAATACATACACACAAAAAACTATATATTGTACTAGTGAAGCAGTTACATAAATAAGATTTATCTAATTTGTTCAAATGTGGCTTTGCCTTCTTCCTAATGTTGAGGGATCAATGTCTTTGGAATGGTGATTTTTAAATATGGGGTGAGTCAGGCAGAGAGATGCACTGAAGAGTCTTCCATGTCTTCATCTGTGGCAAATGACCCTGAGTTTAGTCAGAAACTGCATTAAGCTGCACAAAACCATCCAGTGCCCTTGTCAGAAAAAATTAGCAAGTGTTTCTACTGACAAGAGGCCAAAGCTCACGGTTTACCTAGCACTGTTACAAAGCTTATAACAGCTCCATAAAGGTCTGACATGCCACAGAAATGAGTGTCTTGGGATGGCGTGGGGGTTAATGTTTGATCCTAGAGTGTGCTCTGAAATGTAGTTTTCTTCAGTGGTTTGTTCAAGTCATTAATAAGGTGAATAAAATGAAATACTTTTCATTAGTGCTTCACTGATTATCAGTAACCCATAAGCCTTGTTTTGCTGGCTGCTTACTGGTGCATTTAATAAAATAAAGATCACTCAGTGGTGCCGTGGGCAGCACGCAAGGTGATAGCCATATTTGCTTACTGTAAATACAAGAGAAAATCACACACAAGCCAGCTGTAGTTTTGACAAGTATTAAGATCCCTCTTTACATCTGTACTTCTGTACCAAAGTGCAATTAGTTTTCCTCGCACAAGGATTTCTGTTTATCTTATTCTGCCTGATTACTTGAGTATAATCACACCATTTGCTTCATTGCTCCTGGTAGTAAGCTCCAGTTTTAAAAGGGGGAGGATGCTTGTGTGTAAATTTACAGAATTCTGCTGTAAGACTCTTTAATTTATGCATCCAATGGCAGCGTGTTTGAATTTTTTTTCTTTTCATTTCCTTTCCACAAGGTCTTATTCATATACGGCAGATTCCTCGGCTTAATAACTTGATTTATGATATATCAGATGTCAAAGACTTAGCTTTTAAATTAAAAAAGAAGCTATTCACCATTGAGGTAAGAGAGAATTTTTATGTTTGAGTTCACAGTCTTGAGGTAAAAGTCTCTCTCTCTCTTTTTTTTTTTTTACTTTAATGCAGTTCATAGGAGATATTTCATGCTTTTGCTGTTCTTTGGCTGTAACAGAATAATTTATTTTAGACATTCTTTTTTATCTTTTATTCTAATGGTATATCAGAAGAGTACAGCAAAAATGATTTTCTTTTAAATGTCTGTTAAAAAGTAAGCTCCAAACTTACATGGTAAGTATGATATGCATATTTCCAAGGCATTCAAAAGCATATTTAATTAAATGTTAATGAGCTGTGCTTATTTATGTGTGGAATGTGAATGATACCCACAATTGTGTATGCCAAAGAATAGAGGATTCTTATCTACATTCTAAAAGCAGGTTTCTTTACTATTCGTGAAATCACCATTCTGCTTTCTGTGCTGAATAAAACAAAGTATAATTTACACTAGTGTCTTTAAGTAAATTTCTACAGAAACTTAAACATTTTAGTGACTTTTATGCCAGCAATAGTGACAGAAAGTAGTAGTACAAAAGATTTATTTCAACTTAATCTTGCTAAAGAGCAAATGAACACAGCACTATTAAGCAATTAAATTGATGTATTTATTAACGAAATAAATGCTCAGAAGAGAGAGAGAGAGAGATGGCTTTTGGGTGATGTGATAGTTATCAGTATAGTCGGTGCATTTTTTTTTTTTTAACAAAGACATAAAACAGCCAAGCAGCCTTGACAAACCATTTTGTTTAATCTCTTTTCAAATGAAAAGCTCTTAAGCAGGCCACTTGTCTTAACTGCTTGAAACCATAAAAAGAGAGAATTGCCACCAATAAATTAGCATATTTTTAACTTCATCACCAAATGATGGTCAATGTGGCTTGGCACTGCTTTGGTGTTTGGGACTTCACCCTTAAGTGACCATTCTGGCCCTTTTTTGACCCTCTGCCCTCTTTAGCTGGCCACTTGATAAGGTAACTTAATGGTTCTCTCTCTTTTTCTCTTTCCCTTCACATTTGCAAGTAGCACTAACCTATAAATCATTGTAAGGGCCCTATCCAGTGACAAATTAATGTGCCCTCCTCCTAATTAATGGTCATCAATGTCCTTAATTATCTAATCCTATTGAGAGCAGTTAATAGTTAATCAGGCAGCCAGTTCTTCAAGCAGGTCATCTCTGCAGGAGTGTTGGAAGTTTCTCATCTGGGGATACTCCCTTCAAAAGCCACTTAAAGCCAAAAGGAGAGTGTAGAAATAGTGATTCTTGAGCTAATTTGCCGTAGTTCTCGAAAGGAACCATTGAAATGGAACCCAACACTGTAATTGTTCAATATTGCTTCAAGTTTTTCTGATGGAATATAGAGTAATTTACCATAATACTGCCAACACTTTTAGAGGGATAAAGTTAACAGTTGTTAGCATCACGAGGAACGCATGCCTCCTCATTTTCTTTTAGGTTGAATTTATGTATTTAATGAAAGATGTAAGATTTTTTTCTCCATGTGGCACCTTTCTCCCAAGATGAGTATTCTGATAACCAGGTCTAAGGTATCATGCCTGTCACCATACAAACTAAGCAACAAGAATCCCTAGTGAAAAAAATATTGAACCCTGAGAAAATGGTTAGCACAGTAATATGAATTCATAAAAATATGAATGCTTACTCTCTCTCTCTCTCTCTCTCTCATACACACACACACACAACTGGGTCTTTTTTCATTAGTGATAAAGGACTTATATAATATCAAGTGGGACCGCTCCTTTGAATAACTTTAGGTTCTCGTAGTGACTATATGTTGCCACTGGAGCTGATAAAAGATCTAGGTTTCTCTTCCATTACTCTCTCTTCCCACTATTCTAAACTAAGAGAACCAATATAATTGGTCACCCTATGATTTGGAACCAGTATTTGAAAACGAAACACAAGTAGGTGGTGGTTCTTTTTAAAGTTAATACTCAGTACAGTTGACCAAATCCTTTACCTTTTGGGCTTATAACCTAATGAATATGGTTTTTTCTTAAGTATAGAAATAAAAGTGAAACATATTCTAAATAACTTATTTGTTTATGCCATAGCATTCAATTTAGTAAGTAGAAAAAATACAATTAAAGAATCAAAGCTAACAGAAGTACATACATATAGGATAAAATCATATACTTCACAAAAAGATTTGGTGCTTTAAATATAGCACTAAATTATATGTTATAAAATACATACGGAAACAGGTAGGAAATCTGCCAGGTGCTGGAAAGATTCCTTTATCAAGTGACAGTGTTTTAATATGCTCAACAAATAAATATCTTTTAAATCTGCCTCAATATTTAAAAAATGAGGAGATGTACACTACAATAGTGTGTAAAGTTTGAGGCTCTAATGTGCCAGACATTGAATCCATGTCTTACTTTCAGAAGGAAAGTTGGTTTTAGCAGGTAAAGCAAAAATAACTTAGTTCTGATTCCAGGCAGGTAGATTTGTTACATGTTGGAATTTACTGTGAGTAACATGGTCTCAAAAGGTGGCACAAGTGGAAATTAGGGACAGAAGAAACAAGTAAAAACCCTCATGCCTATTTTTAGCATCCCTTTTCTTTGATTTATTAAATCATTGCCTTTTTTACATATGAAAACTGAATATGTTTTTATAACAGCTACCCAGGGCCTCTAATAGGTAGAGCAACTTTAATCAGTAATCTCTAATTTCTTTGAGTGATTTGGAGAAGGCGAAAGTATATTTCTTCCTTTTCGGAGCATGTATTGGTATTTGTCCAGATTCAGGTTGGAGCATTTGTCTAATCACAGTAAATTTTTACTGATACTTAGTATTTGTCAATTATAAAGTTGTATAAATTAGCCCCCCCTACCAAAACAACAGCAGAATCATGTCTATAGGAACGACCCTAAAATCCTGGGATGCATTCTGAATAAGTAAAAGAGAAAGTTTAAAGTCGATTCAACATGGCTTCAGGTTAAAAGAAAAAGCTTTCCAGTTCTCTGAATGTTGATAATCTTTGTAAATCATACATAGTAATTCTCTAGCAAATATGATGAGCATATTTGATTAACCATAATATACTATTTATTTCTTGACCTTACCATAGCTCCATTCACTCATAGTTAGCATTTGTTAAGCCTTTATTGCATACCTGGCAGTATTCTGGCTTATTATATTTTCTATATTGTGATTAAATATTTTATATGAAAAGACTTTAAAAGGTATAACAATAGACTAGATATATAGAAACTATGTCCTTTTCATCTTTGTATTTATCTATCCCCAAACTAAGAATAGTCATAGACTTAGTAGGTATAAAGTCTTTGCTGAAATATATGTAATGCAGATAAATTGTAGAGTTTAAAGAATAGCCCAAATAATGCAACTATAAATATTATGTAAGTTCCACTAGTCAGGTGACCTATAAACACTACCTTTTCAGTTAAGTTCTATAAAATGTAGAAGCTGGTTATATAACTTCACTTCCAAGCTGAAATAACTACTTAGATTTGTAGTTTTTCAGTTTCTCTAATTTTCTCTAAGGCTTTTCTAACATTGGGATCCTCATTAACCAGTTTTATGTCTGTATTAGTAATTACGGTGTAATTATAGTACCTAAGAGATTTGGTAGGATTTGAAATGTGACTGCATTTAATTTGATGACATCATAAGATTAGCATTTACCTGAGTTTAATATTATTGTACTGTTTTAATTTTGTATTGTTCAGTTTGGTCATATCTTAACACACTTTAGTAATCAAGTTTTCTAATATAAATGATAATAATGTGTTATAAGGTTAGATCCAGACTCCACAAAGGTTATTACAAACATGTTTTCTGCTTTGGTGATGGGATTGTTTTCCAGCTCTAAGATTCAGTGTTTTGAAGTTCACATCAGGAAGTGTGGTTAAGGGGTATGCTGAAATAAGCAAAAGACTTATACTGTTCATTGCAAATTTTCAATATAAGGATAAACAGTACTTACATAGCCTTTTAATTGGTTCAAAAATAGTATCATAAATATCGTATTTTGTACACTAAATGAATACTAAAAGTTCAGAAAATCAAAGTAAATCAGCTTTACTCAAAGTTGTCTCTTATACTTTGCCCCTAATTCAGAATACAGGACCTCAGCACCTCTCCAGTCACCAAGAACTTTTTCTAACAGAATAATTGATTAACTGGCATTTATTAACTGTTATTTTTACATACTTAGTAGATTTATTCATAAGTATTAAGACCAGAATAGTATTTTTCATCCATATAAATTTGCTTTATATTAATAGTATAGTATACTTGATAGGATTCAGTAGAATTTTTTTGAGATTTTTTACATGTTAGAAAAGCATAGGCTTTTGCAAACTACAAGAATGTCAGTCACTATGACAACCTTGGAAAATTTAGAGTGTTGCATGCTATCTTTGATCCTAGGTTTCCTTACTCCCCTACTTTTTTTTTAACAGCTTTACTCATTTTTAAATGAGAAGTAGAAAGATGAGTGCATGCTTACCATATCTAGAGGTAGGGACTAGGGATAGTTATCTGTCAATTCACAGTTATGTCACTAAAATTTAAAAAGTAGAAGCAGGACTTCCCTGGTGGTCTAGTGTTTAAGACTTGGCCTTCCAATGCGACTTCGCCTTCCAATGCAGGGGCTGCAGGTTCAGTCCTCAGTTGGAGAGCTAAGATCCCACATGCCTCATGGCCAGAAAACCAAAGCATAAAACAAGCAGTTTTGTAACAAATTCAATAAAGTCTTCAAAGATAGTCCACATCAAAAAAAAAAAAAAACTTTAAAAATAAATAAATAGCCAAACATATATGTGTGGCTCGGGAGCATTATTAAGTTGTAGTACCATGAACCATGTAGTCCAGGTAAACCTTTCTGATAATGATGCCCTGCATAAGTATTAACTGGTATTTCAAATCCCAAATATACTGCAGTCAGCAAAAGAAAACCAAAGTGGAACATAGACATCTATTCATATAGATAAAATCATTTGTCAAAAGTTAACCCAAATTAACATTCTGGAACAGTAGAAATATTTTATACTGTTCACAGTTTAATGTTCACTTTATTACCATCTCCATATTTGCACTTTCATTCTCAAGTGATGTAGTCATACAGTAATATCATACAGGTTTCACAGCATCTCCAGAAGCTGGGTTACTATTCTGCTCTATATATTTCACACATCACAGTGAACCTATCAGAAGTGCATACCACCTTAAGAGGAACGGTTTTGAGACTCTGTCTAATCCTATTTCTTCCCACTTTGGAATCTTAATTAGAAGAGATAAGGGGAAAAAAAAAACATCATTTAACTAAATTATTGTCCTGAATCTGTAGCAAAAGGTATAATCCGCAATTGGGCCAATTAGTGAAGCCCACAGTTAGCTATGCTGCAGCGAACAATTTGATTAGATCTGACACCATCCTAGTTCCCACTGTTGTTTTGCCAGGTATGATGGTCAGACTTCAAAGAGCTTGAGGCATCAGCAGGGCAAGGTTTGGAGGCCAGCTTAGGTCCGGTTGTTAATCTCTCTGCTAAAACCACAGCAGCTCCCACACAAAACAAGCTTACACGACACAATCATGCGGTATTAAAGTTAGGCTTGAGTCATGTCAATTTGCCTTTGATTTTTTGATGATTGACCAAAGATGGCTACATGACTAGACACATGCTAAAAGTATACTGATTAGGTAAGTTCCCAAAATATTTGAAGTATTTTTTAACTTCCTATATAAATGTTGTGAAAGCTTATCCCCTTTGATCAAACTTCCAAAGTAATAGTACTGTATTGCGGGGGTGGGGTGGGGGGGGGTGAGTGGGAATGAGTGTTTCTTACTGGCAGCTTGAATCCCAAACTTTTCACTTACTGCTTCGTAAAAATTTGTCTTTACATTAATAATTCTTTCAGGAGAATGTAAAAGGAAATTGTTTCTAAGTGGTAAGCTTTCTAAAAATCTATTACATGCTTTGAAAGAAAGAACATTTTTCCCTGAGTCATTTAAGTTCACTGACAATTTTTCTGAAATTTCTTTATAATTATTTTCTACTTATATGTTGAGTAAAGTGCCCTTCCAGGACTTGATTGCATAAGTGTTCTTTTCTCTGCATTCTGATTTGTTGGAATATTGCAGCAATAGTGACATGTTTCCATTCTGAGAAAAGCCTAAGGCGGCTTTAGTATTATTCCAAATGATTGAAGCTGCCATCTTGCTGACTTTCCCTTAGGCAGCATAAGGCCTGTTTGCTTTTGTGTTCATTTCACATACTTCCTGTGAGCTGGGCTGGCAGAACATCAGTGCTTCATTTGGCAAGGAAGACTAAATTCATGTTTGGCTATTCCATATCTTAAAGTTTCTTTATGGTCAGCAACACCTAAGATACTAAACTTAAAATTAATTACATCAAATGAGTCCTGTTTCTTTGAGAGATACTTTTAAATATTGTATGACACCTTGACTATGAATCATTTTTATATAAAAATGGTCCTTTGATAAATGAAACTTAAGGTCTAATATTTCACATTGCACTATTTTTATATTAATTCATATGGTATTTTACTTCAGAAATTTAAGGAAAGCACATATTTGAACAGTGAGATAGTTGCATAAAGCAAACGTCAAATACTTCAAATCTTGCACAGTAGTCTTCAGTCTCTGTGTCTCTCCTAAGGATTCTGTGGGACTTGCACTGCGGTAGTCCCCACTTTGAGATCAGGATGATATAGATTCAGCATCCCCTCAAAGTACAAAGAGAAAAAGATCTCCTCCTTCCTAACTTTTGCAGATACAAACATTTCAGTATGTGTTTTATGATATGGCTCCAGGAAAATTATATTGCAATACTTCAAGAATTTTTTTAAAGCCTTTGTAGAATTGCTTCAGCAGAATTCATCCAGTTTACATGTTACTCCCTAAAACCTTTCCTCCCACAATTGTTATTTATAGTGTCTAAGGAAGACAGAAAATGGTGACAAATCATGACTGTCCCACTTCATCAGCTAAATGCATATTTATATTCCTAGAACATAAGAACATATACTTTATTAACATATCCTCCAAGATACTTGGAAGGGTAAGATATATGTCAGTTCAGTTCAGTCGCTGAGTCATGCCTGACTCTTTACAACCCCATGGACTGAAACACGTCAGGCTTCCCTGTCCATCAACAACTCCCAGAGCTTGCTCAAACTCATGTCCATTGAGTCGGTGATGCCATCCAACCATCTCATTCTCTCAACCTTGTCCCCACCTCCTCCCGCCTTCAATCCTTCCCAACATCAGGGTCTTTTCCAATAAGTCAGTTCTTTGCCTCCGGTGGCTTAAGTTTTGGAGCTTCAGCTTCACCATCCGTCCTTCCCATGAATATTCAGGACTGATTTCCTTTAGGATTGACTGGTTTGATCTCCTTGCAGTCCAAGGGACTCTCAAGAGTCTTCTCCAACACGAGTTCAAAAGCATCAGTTCTTTGGTTCTCAGCTTTCTTTATAGTCCAACTCTCATATCTATATATGACTACTGGAAAAACCATAGCTTTGACTAGACAGACCTTTGTTGGCAAGTAATGTCTCTACTTTTTAATATGCTGTCTAGTTGGTCATAACTTTTCTTCCAAGGAGTAAGCGTCTTTTAATTTCATGGCTGCAGTCACCATATGTAGTTATTTTGGAGCCCAAAAAAATACAGTCTCTCACTGTTTCCATTGTTTCCCCATCTATTTGCCATCCATTTCCCCATCTATTTGTTATATATGTTAAGATATACATAATAGAGTTTAATAAATATGATATCCATGAACTTCATGATAGATTAAATTAAGGTAACTTTGAGGATACTGTTATACCAAAAACATCATTAGTCCTTCTTCAGTGTCTTTGTACAGCAAATGTCCAGAATATTCATTCCTCCTTTCCTTTTATGGCTTTCTCTTATCAATGGAATATAGATTAGATATTCCAGTCATCCTCTTACATCTTCCCTGACTGGACCTTCTGAAATATTCACTCAATTATACTCTATATTACCCTATTTTAATTCACAGCGTAACACTTATTAATGGGATTCTCCAGGCAATAATAATGGAGTGGGTTGCCATGCCCTCCCCCAGGAGGTCTTCCCAACTCAGGAATCAACCCATGTCTCTTGCATTGGCAGGGGGGGTTCTGTACCTCTAGTGCCACCTGCAAAGCCCAAATATATATGAGCCTCTTGATGAAAATGAAGAGACTCTTGATGAAAGTGAAAGAGGAGAGTGAAAAAGCTGGCTTAAAACTCAACATTGAAAAACTAAAATTATGGCATCCGGTCCTATCACTTCATGGAAATAGATGGGGAAACAATGGAAACAGTGAGAGACTTTATTTTCTTGGGCTCCAGAATCACTGCAGATGGTAATTGCAGCCATGAAATTAAAAGACAAGCTCCGTGGAAGAAAAGCTATGACCAACCTAGACAGTATATTAAAAAACAGAGACATTACTTTGCTGACAAAGGTCCATCTAATCAAAGCTATGATTTTTCCAGTAGTCATGTATGGATGTGAGAGTTGGACTATAAAGAAAGCTGAGCACTGAAGAATTGATGCTTTTGAACTGTGGTGTTGGAAAAGATTCTTGAGAGTCTCTTGAACTGCAAGGAGATCCAACCAATCAATCCTTAAGGAAATCAGTCCTGAAAATTCATTGGAAGGACTGATGCTAAAGCTAAAATTTCAATCCTTTGGCCACCTGATGTGAAGAACTGACTCACTGGAAAAGACCCTGATGCTAGGAAAGAATGAAGGCAGGAGAAGAAGAGGGCAACAGAGGATGAGATGATTGGATGTCCATCACCAACTCATGGACATGAGTTTGAACAAGCTCCAGGAGTTGTTGATGGACAGGGAAACCAGGTGTGCTGCAGTCCATGGGGTTGCAAAGAGTTGGACCCAACTGAGCTACTGAACTGATATATATATGTATGGATAAACACAAGTGTACATGTGTATGTATATATACATGCATATTTATATATAATCTTTTAACATACAAGTTATAAATTCTTTTGTTCCTAGCAAGCATTTCTACTCTATTTTTATAAAACACATTATGAAAATCAAACTGGTTTATCTTAGCATTTTTTTTTATATAATATTTTTCTGTTATGTGTATGTGTGTTTATATATTAGGTTAGCAAGATTGTTCTTTCCTCATTTTTTACTTATTTCTTCTGTATGGTAGGAGTTTTTAATATAAAAATTAATTTGCAATCAATATAAAACCATTCACTAAAAAACTATCCACATCTGTAGGATTTCTATATATTAGTGAAATGAGGCGGGGAAAGCATCCTGTAAAGAAAATATGATTCCCATATTCTAGTCAACTATATTGATATGGTTCAAAAAGTATCCCAAATTTTATTACAATATATTATTATCCACTTATGTTCTACATTAAGGTAGTCTTTTTGTAATTAAAGTATAATTGACATCATTCAGGTACTTTAACAAATATTAATTTGCACAGTCACTATGTTTTTATAGTTTATATTTTTCTAAATTATTTTAATGTATTATCTTTGGAGCATCAAAAATTATCTTGTGATAATTAAGGTACATACAACTTTTATAGTAAGAGTTCAATTTTGAACCAAATTCAGTTTTTCAAAAATTAAAAAAAAATTCTAATTTTGCCTCCCCTCTTATTATAACTGGTTCTAATGAAGTTTTGACGCATTCTTACTAAAACTTCTTTTTCTGTTGCAAATGTTTCATTTATTGCAAATTCTTTGAATACCACCTTTAGGCAGAACTAAACAGAAAGTCTTATGGTCACAAAATATTTTCCTCTTTTATAAATTAATATTACTACAAAAAAGTTTTCTACAGTTTAATAATAAGAAATTGTTTTGCTCATTAAGGAAATATGAGATTAAATATAAATTATTAACTTTTAAAAGGTAAGATTTGGAGGACAATAGTAAATAATTAAGAGAAACTGAGGTGTAACGGAAATGCCTTTGGCCACACAACTAGTAAAGCAGTTCTCTTACTTGAGCAGAAATTAAAGTTTTGTCCGAGTTCCTACTGTCGTAACTCGCTCCCACTGGGGACGTGTAGAGTAGCCAGCTCAGGGTCTTTGTATGCGGTACAGTGAAGGTCACTGAGCTGTTTTGTCAGGTGCTGTCAAGTCAGCCCACCATTGTTGTAGAGAATCAAACTAAATCATTTTGGCATGAGCCGTCCAGAAATAAGATACCCAGTATGAATGGTTTAATGAAATTGAGTATTTAGTTTCAACTTTTTATAAGAATGTCAAAAATATATAGCAGTCATTCAAAAATTTCTAGAGTAAATCAGTCAAAATATCTGACCCTATACTTTATTGAAAATTTATTTTAAGTATCACTACTTAATATGAATAAACAGTTGGAATGTATTTGGATGTGTTTTGTTAGGTATATAATTCCTCACTACACATTTCAATGTAGTAGAAGTTCCAATTGTATAGTCATTTGATAAAAAGAGAGGGGGTATTTTTAACTACAATTAAAATTTTCTCATATAAAAAATAAAGCTGTTATCAAGTTTAACTATTTTTGTCTCCAAAAGCTATTATCAAAAATAGTTGTATTTGATTAGATTTTAAGAATTTATAAGAATTATTTATGAATGTTCTAAAATGTTTAATTCTTATATAATTAGAAAAATAGCTTATCTTTATCATCAAATAATTTAAAATGTATCCTTATAGCGTAGACTTAGTTAAATGCCTCAAAATTTTTATTTACTTATTTTGAGAGAGGAGATTTTTTGTTGATATTCCTGCTTGATAACCTAAGAAATATTTCACCAACTTATACTGTAGCTATGGTTTAGCACTGAAAAAGCTTTTAACACAAAGCCTCTTGGTGCAATTAAAGGTCACTTGTACGTATTATAATAGGCTACTCATTTACAAGATCTTTGTGAAGGGTCAACGCTATAGCATGAAATGGATTGCCCTTGGTGAGCCTGTAAATAAATGTGTCAACTTATCTCGTATTCAGTGGGCAAGGAAGCAAACTAACACAATACTAATTTATTAATGTTTTTATAAACAACTGCTAAAATGTTGAACAAAACCAAATGCACTAGTGCTATATTCTTGACATAAATAATCATAGAAAATTGTTTGAGTATATAACTGTAGTTTTTAAGGGAAATTGCACGCATACACAATACACACACACACACACACACATCCACAAACATGCACACACACACTTTTTAATTAAATATATGGATTTTATTGAAGTATAGAAAAACAGCACAGTGGTTGTGTTCAAATGGCCTTTACCATAAACCTAACATGTCTCAAAATGGCTAAGTTGTACTCAATCCCTTTTTTCTGTATTGAAGTTCAAAACTTGTCAGAGATAGGTATGAAAAAGGAATCAAACTGGATAGTGATTTATTTTAGTTATCTTTCATAGTCTTTCTCTTAGGGAAAAAAACAGTTGGGCAGAAAACATATTCATAAGGATCTGTGTTAATTGAATTTAGTCACCTGCTCTTTCAGTAAATTAAGACTTTAGAATAAAAATAAAAGTAATGATGAAAATACTTCATGTAAAAAATTATTTTACAATAATTTTAATATACTTTATTTTACATGTTTTATATGTATATTTATGAGCTCACATAGTTTTTTATCCTCAAAATGTCAAATTAGTAAATATATATAAATATATATTCATATATATTAAATATTTATATATATTTAAAATATTTTTATATATTTATGTATATTCATATATATATGAATATATATATACATACACACACACACTAATGAAATAAATTTAACCAGTGCTTTCTAGGTTCTTCCCTCTGAATTTGGCCACTCAGACACACAGCAACTTGGGGCTTCCCCAATCATTCAGACACATAACTACCCACTCCTAATTTTCTTTCTAGTTGCTATGTACTATCAAAAATGAAAAATATTTAAATTTATAGTCAGTGCCAAAATAAATCTTCTGTGTCAAACAAAAATAATTTAACAACGGGTTTGAATCAAGAATCAAATGATAGGAACTTCCCTGGTGTCCAGGGGTTAAGAATTCGCCTTCCAAAACAGGGGCTGTGGGTTCGATGCCTGGTTGGGGAACAAAGATCCCACATATACCACAGGGCAACTAAGCCTACAACTAGAGAGCCCATGCGCCATAACCAAGACCTGATGCGGCCAAATAAATAAATATTTTTAAAATAATCAAATGATAACAGTAACCTTTAATAATCTATAAGACTGATTGGTCTATAAAAATACTAAGGCTTTCAGTGAGGCCAGTCATGAAGTAAGCAGCCAGGAATAGCCTTAACCCAGGTAATCCTCTGCTTCTTACCTGGCTGTTGAGTTTCTACTCTGCACTCTTTGATTTGTTTTTGTTGTACTTCTTCAGCACAGTGGCAACACCTGCTTAACCATTGTTTGTAAAGTATGGAAGCTTTGGGCAAATTAATTCATTTAGGGGCATAAATGCTTTAAACTCATGTCTGTTTTACTTATCACAGTAACCCCTTTTCATAGTTCAGTGCATGATTGTGTAGGTCCTCAAAAAATATTGAATAAATGACTGAACAAATGAATGTCCTCTTGACAGTGCTCAAAACAATTGAAGGTGGATCCGTAAAAATCTCAGAATTTCAGACTACACATAATAGTCTGATCATGCTAATGTTTCCATAAATGCTTAATATTGAGCCTAAGGCTAAGTAAAATAGCCTTCCAAAAATATTAGCTACCAAAAAAAGTTAGCTAAGAATATAGTGGATCATTATTGCTGAAATAAAGTAGAACTGCATTCCTCAAAAATACTAGACAGGAAATGATAAGATACAATTTTTAGTTAATAAAATGTGGTCTTCTATTTGAGTCATGATTTCATTGTCATTTTATTGCCCTTTGAAAATTATTTTGAATGCTTTATCTCAAAAAATGTATGATAATAAACATTCCATAAATATCAGTAAGAGTTTTCCAGCCCGCTTCTTTAAGAGGTCTACTGGATTCAGACTAGATTTGTAAAAGCCCTCCAGAGCTGAGAGGAATCAATGCTAATTTCCTGGTTTCAAGTCCCTATACCCTTTAACCCCCTTTGACCCTTTAAGTAACTGTTTGTATGTCTGGTTTTCTCTGGCCAGTAGAGCTTATTTTATTGCCTAATAATGTTTTCCTGGCTTATCACACAAAAATATTGTAAAGATTTTTAAGACATGAGTTAGGAATGAAATAACTATGTACAATGGAAGCTGAATACAGCTGAATACCAACTCATATTTAAATACACATTGGCAGTAAAGGCAACTAATGTCACTTCCATAATAAGAAAATCTGTAACTATCATTGCTGGAGAATCATCCCATTGACCTCTTTGTGCACATGAAGCTGACAAGGACCAGTCTAGTTCTTCAGTTTGGCTTAAGAGTTTTCTCCTGGGAAACCATTGTGGTCCAGATAGAAATTTAAGGACAATTATCTTCAGAAGAGCTTTACAGTGCATAATTTATAACTGAATACACTTCGTTCACGTGTCCTATTGACTTAATGTGTAATTCAGTCAAGAAACAGAAAGGGTACATGTAAAGATATTTTGGAAATGTGATGTTTCATAGTGCCATAAATATGCGTCATTTCCTAGCTTTAGCATTCAATCATTGTAACCCTCCCATCATTTTATTAGAAGGGTTCTTACGCTTTGCTCCATGTAAAGTTAGGGAAGTAAAAGACTTTCACTTAAAAGCCTGAAAGTAAATTTAAAAGTTTAAAATCAACTGTGCCCTGGATGCTTTAAAGCATGAGGGTAGCAAACTGGTCTGTGGGCCAAGTCCAACCCCATAATTTTTTAAAATAAACATTATTGGAACACAGCCAGACCTTTTTGTGTATGTATTGGCTGTGGCAACTTTCACAGTATACTGTTAAGTTAATATCTTATGGCATACAAAGCCAAAAATATTTCAGTTCAGTTCAGTCACTCGGTCGTGTCTGACTCTTTGCGACCCCATGGACTGCAGCTTACCAGGCTTCCCTGTTCATCAACAACTCCCAGAGCTTACTCAAACTCATATCCATTGAGTCAGTGATGCCATCCAACCATCTCATCCTCTGTCTTCCCCTTCTCCTCCCGCCTTCAATCTTTCCCAGCATCAGAGTCTTTTCCAGTGAGTTGGTTCTTCACATCAGGTGGCCAAAATATTGAAGTTTCAACTTAGGCATCAGTCCTTTCAATGAATATTCAGGACTGATTTCCTTTAGGATTGACTGGTTGGATCTCCTTGCAGTCTAAAAATATTTACTATCTGGTCATTTATAGAGAAAGTTTGCTGTAAAGAAGACCCCCTACTTGCGAAGGCTGCAAACTCTCAAGAATATTTATGGAGAGAATTGTCAATTAGGGGATATGATTTGTAGTCCCAAAATTAAGGTCTGTTTGAGTAATAAAGAATTCATACAATCATTTAATGTGTAGTTTGCACTTTCAGAGTTAATGCAGGTGTCTCTGAGAAAATACCTGGATTTCTTAAAAGGTTAAAATCAGAAAGAAGTTTCATGTGCTTCAAAGTCAGCTTCTTGTTGCATGCACCTGTTTTCCCACCTAGCCACTCTATAATCATGTGGAACCCTCTTTCTTAGGGTAACCCATTTCAGTCTCTGCCAGCAGACAGTTGCTAGAAACTTCTTTCAAATGCTGAAGCAATGTCCCACCCATTAAAACTAATTCCACCTTCTGAAGCTTGCTATTTTGTATGTACAATCCTTCTATTCATAATGAACACCTAATATGTAAGGAATAGTTATAATTCATGTGTATATCTTCTTAGTTTTCCTTAGATTTCTATTTTCTTTTTTGAAACACCAGATTAACCACTTAGTGGTATTTATTGTATGTTTAACTTAGAATCTTAAGCATGAAACTCATATAATTTTTACACCATCCTTTAGAGGAAACTTTTTTTGAAAAAATAAGCATTGATTAGAAATGTTAAAGTAGTGGTCCTGAATTCTGAAGCACAAAAGCTAAATTACAGATTCATACAATTCATTAAAATTTGATGTTTTACTTGCAGCATTTTGGATTCACAAATGGGCTCAGGTGATTAAAAATTATAAAATCAACATTAAATGTGATCTTTCAACTTTATTATTATAATCTAAGATTAGTTTACTATACATTGTTAATAAAAACATAGCATTAAGCTTTTGATAACTGAATAATAAGAGAATACATATATATTTCTAACAAGTATTAATTTCATCAGTGAAGGACACCCTTCCAAAATTAACTGTTCATTAGCCAGGCTACCTAGTGTATATAATTGATAGTCAAATCAAAACAGTAGGTAAACACAAATATGATCAAGAAGTTTTGCTTATTATTTTGTGTTTTTTTTTAAAGCTGTGAATTTCTCAGGCAAGGGAATAAGATCATATCGATGCTTAAAATGTAAATATATTATTAAAAGTAATTTGGGAGGTGAAAGATTATTTTTAAGTCATTAAAGACTTGAAAGATTTGTGTCCCTGATGTGTAAAAATTGTTTTAAAATTAGATAAAACTCTTTTTCATAGGTGTTTATAATGTAGAATAGAAAAGAAGATTGCATGAAACCACACAAAAAGGACTCAGCTGTTTTCAGCCTAATAAAAATGTTGTAAAAATACTTGTAAGCTTGAAAATCACACTAGCTATTCTTGTTTCAAATTCTGTTTAATATATTGTTCTGTATGATTTTATAATAAACAGATTACTCCTTGAACAGGAATTAAGAATAAAGCTGCCAGGAAGAGGTTTTGTTGTCAGAGTAGTTCCCGCCTCATGTTTTGTAAGAGATTTCATGGTCCCATTGTAAAGAGTAGATGATTTAAAACGTGTTCCCAAGATAAACTTTCCCATTGTCATTAATGAGGATGGATAATACTGAGTGACAAGTGCATTAGGAATGACACAGAAAGAGCTGTTAGATTTGTCAGAGCATATCACTTCAGGCAGTGACACTTGAGGACATTCTTTTTGTGGATATTTGGTTGATGGGGGAGGTCTGATTTAAAGATACCAAATTTGTGTTTGCTAATAGAATAATGTATTGTGCAATGTATAGATATATATTTTCCAGTGTTTAGAAAATATTTAGGAGTTTCTTTAGTTAAGTTCTTACACATTTTAAGTTTATTCCAATTTCCTCCTAAGAAAGTCATCAAACTGTACAACCTTTAAATAGTAAAAATTTCCACAAAATTACTTGTTTTTCTTTTGAAGTTTTTTTTTTTTCCTTGGACTGTCCAACTGAAGGAAAAATATTGAAAAATATATAAATTTAAAAAAATATTTTGCTGACTTATGACAGAGGACTCTTCTGTGTCACCTTAAGAACAAAGATTTTGAAATAACATAAACATAATTTGTATTGTCTTTCTACATGTATTTTACTTTAGAGAAACGTGTTTTAAATATTGATCAATAAGCAAATAATATATGACTATTCTGGTATTTAAAGTATTTCCAAACTGTGGTAGGCCTCTCAATTTTGATTCTGAACATGCAACTGGTCACTTCTTCGCCTTGATTCATCTTTCATGCTGCCAACCAAATTTTGTCTCTGTGTACCTTTTTGACACTAATAATGACTGAGTCTCTGTTCATTGGAGTTCAAGATTTCCCAAGCGGCAGTTTGGACCTAGGATAAACTATCTATCATGATTGCATACCACTAATCTGTCTCAACCAAACCATCCTGTGACTGAAATTATATTTGACAGTTCACCTCTTCTTGATGAACCTGAGGTGAATGTAACTACAGACCATCCCTGGGAGGACATGTAACTACTCCATATGTTACGGAGGGTCCTTTTATTTGTGAAACAAGACTTACACCATGCCTGTAGCTGAAGAGAGATTTCTTTCTATCTCTCTCTCTTCTGTGAGTGTGTCTCTCTTTCTCCGTCTCCCTGTCTCGCCCTAATTTTTCTAATTTTCATTAGAATTTCTTTTAAACACGTTCAACCGTTAAAAGTACTATCTATAGGTTAGTTTTCCCATGTGTTAAAATGGCAAAGTCATTTTTAAAAATACTAATGCTTTCTATAACGCTCTCTTACATATACCACAGTTGTCAAATATCAAAGATTTGCTCTTAGTATTTTCACTCATTCCTACATTTATCAGTTCTTGAAACATCTCAATTTTTATATTACAAAATACTTCTAAAAGATGTTGATTCTCTCATTTTAACATAAAAATATTTTCAGATTATTTTAAGGATTAAAAATAGATTGAAAGAATGATAAATTGAACCCTCACAGGAAATGCTATTATAATTTTTGATAAGAGTCCTTATGTAGCCTTAATTATCATTTTTTACGATTACTATGTAGAGTCTAGAGAAAACGGCTACCTGGTAAAATAAACTTATTTACTGCCTTATATCTTTTTTGTAAAAATATCTTTCTTTTGTAATCAGAAACTTCAGCATTTTGAGATGATGAACAAGGAGATATAAAGATTCACTGTTAATACCCTGGAAATAGAGAAATCTGATGTAATTTTCAAAATGCATATGGAGGGTTTAACAGTAAGGTTACTTACCGTTAACAGCCAAATTGTTACCACTTACCATGGAGATAGTAAGTAAACAATATCTAAATTGGAAACAAAAAGCAAAAAACTGGGGATATTTAAACAAAGCCATTTGAATATTAAATGGAGTTTCAAAGACTACATCTAGAAGTCTGTTTATAAATGAAGTTTATTTTAATCTCTCCTGGATTGGTGAAATGTGATTCTGTGATTCTCCCTAAAGATGTTCAGATGGCCTGAAAAGTTTTGCCCATGTAGTTCTGTTAGTTCATCAGAACAAGCATTCGATAAAATCACTCCTAACTGTCCTTTATTTTTAATTAAAGTTTATTATTCCTTTGGAAAAGTTGTTTTAGTATAAAGCAATATTTTATGAAATATTTTATGAAACACCAGGATAATCACTAAGCATTCTGCACAAAGTTTTTCTAAAACACCTAATGTCAAATAATCATCCACTTTATTTTGGAAATTTATATAAATTAATTTGCTAGTATCACAGAGATAATTGTTTGGTCAATATAGTAAGTGAAACACTCATATTTTTGTATGCAATATAAATTATTTTTAACAAATGAGCTTCATCTGCTTTAACTTCTTTATCTTCTACAATGTTTTTATTTCAACTAATGGTTACCAGTGAGCTATGTAAGACTTCAGTAACATCACTTAAAATAAGTATCCTGAAAAAAACTTTAGTAAACTGTTTATAATTTCCATAATTTTTAAACTCTGTAATTTCTACCAGTGATTGTATAATATACTTCAAAGCCATATATCTGAAGAAAAGGAAGCACTATCAACGTATTAATTAATTAGTAAACTATTTATATGTGTTCTTTATTCCAAAAGTGATTAAATTGAAAAAGCCTAACTTATACACTGACTCTGATGTTAGGCGGGCTTAATTTTGAGCTAAATTTTAACTTAGGCAGTAAAATCTGTGATCCGTATATCTTATCATAACTCCTCCCTTCTAATTATATGATCATTAAATGTTATTATACAATGCATCTGCATATTTTTTAAAATAAAATTGCCTCCATTTTTCCCATAAGCATCTATTTTCTAATCAAAAGAGTGGATATTACATTGCTTCACAGTAAATACTCAAAAATTTTTTAAATGATAATTCATAGTTATGATTTGTTAAAGTAATTGCTTCATTTGAAAAGTAGAACTTGTTTATTTTAAATTCAAACAGCAAGTATATTAAGATATTTAAATATGTAGTATTTAAATAATTATGCTTTTTGTTTAGGGCTTTAATCTTTTTTTTTAAGCACTTTTTAAAATATACTTTTATGCCTAAGCATGAAAAATGTGATAAGAAAAGACAGTAAAGTGGTCATGCCTTTTAGTAAATATAAAATTATATAAAATTATCTTGGAAAATGCCTTAATGCCATCACGTAAGACAAAATCACTGTGCTTTTAAGACTATTTTTAGTAAAATGATTGGCAACACTCAAGTCACATGTTTGTATCAAGAAGGAATAATTATTTCCCACTGAAATAATATTCATCACATTTGCTTTAGAAATTGGGATAAAATTTTCTTTGGGTGTGGGATTGGTATGTGTTTGTGGGAATGTTTAAGATACCCTGAATGGATGAAACAGTTATTTTAATATAATGTATTTACTGGGTCAATTGAAGTTTTGAGGACTAATTACCTGGAAGGCAAGATCATCCATAAGTTTTTCTTAATTATTCAGTAAATGTTTATGAAAATACTTTTAGTCTAGTTTGGTGCTTTTTATCAGAATACATGTCCTTAAAATTTGGTGTCTGGCCATCTCTCTAGCCTCATCTCCTGTCTTAGCTCCAAGTTGCAGCCAGACTCTCAATTGGAGTCCCTACATTCGCCCACTCTGTCTCTTCCAGGTTTTTTGTTGATGCCAAAAATATTCTCCACTTTCCTCCAAGTATTCTTGCCAGATTAGTCTTAAGATTTACCCTTCAATCCTTGAAATGGATGTCACTTCTTCTAAAATGTCTTTCCTAATTCTCCAAGACCAAGTTTAGGTAGCCTCGCTCTGTAGTCCCTGAATATCTTCTATAATTATCTCTACTAAAATAGCACTTATAATATTATTTTAATTTCCTGCTTCCTTGATGTCTCTCTATCATTCTGTGAGAAAGAAAAAGAAAAAGTTGTTCAGTTGTGTACAACTCTTTGCGACCCCGTGGACTGTCAGGCTCCTCCGTCCATGGGATTTTTCAGGCAAGAATACTGGAGTGAGTTGCCATAAGTTGGTGACAAAAGCTGTGTCATGTTCTTATTCACTAATGCATCCACAGCACCAAACTCAGGATCTAAGACATAACAGATGTTTAGTAAATATTTGTTGAATGGAAAGCTAATAATGTGTGGAACTGTTAAATATCTGACTACATTGCTTTTTTTAAAAACTGTCATAACAATATTTAACATGAGATCTATCCTCTTAATAAAATTTTAAGCATACAGTACGTTATTGTTGACTATAGGTTTAGTGTTATACCCTGACTACAACTATGTTGGGTTTTTTTTTTGGTCTGAGCTGGGTCTTCGTTGCTGTATGCAGGCTTTCTCAAGTTGCAATGAGCGGGAGCTACTCTCTAATGGCAGTGTTTGGGCTTCTTAATGTGGCTTCTTCTGTTGCAGAGCACTAGCTCTAGGGCACATGGGCGCAGCAGTTGTGGCACCATGCTTCGTTACCCCACTGCAAGGCATGTGGAATCTTCCCAGACCAGGGATCAAACTCTCATCCCCTGCATCAGCAGGCAGATTCGTTACCGCTGGACCACCAGGGAAATCCCTGAGTACATCTTTAATTACATCTCTGGACAAGTCTGAGTTGACTGCTCTTGGAAAAGAGCTGCTGCTGCTGCTGCTGCTAAGTCCCTTCAGTCGTGGCCGACTCTGTGCGACCCCATAGACGGCAGCCCACCAGGCTCCCCCATCCCTGGGATTCTCCAGGCAAGAACACTGGAGTGGGTTGCTATTTCCTTCTCCAATGCATGAAAGTGAAAAGTGAAAGTGAAGTCGCTCAGTCGTGTCCGACTCTTCGAGACCCCATGGACTGCAGCCTACCAGACTCCTCTGTCCGATTTTCCAGGCAAGAATACTGGAGTGGGTTGCCATTTCCTTCTCCAGTGCATGAAAGTGAAAGTGAAGTCGCTCAGTCGTGTCCGACTCCTAGCGACCCCATGGACTCCAGCCTACCAGGCTCCTCCGTCCATGGGATTTTCCAGGCAAGAGTACTGGAGTGGGGTGCCATTGCCTTCTCCGTGGAAAAGAGCACTAGTAATCAATTCTCAATGCCCAAATGCAGGGTAACCCTTACCCTGCCATAGTAACTGTACCAAACTGTTTTAATTTTCCCTAATTACCAAACTGTTTCATGTTGTTATGGTTAGAATACTCCCTATCAACCTGAAGTTTTAAAAAAAAAATTAATAACACCTAACTCAATCTTTCCTTCTTGATAAAGGTTTTGCTACCTCCTTCTCCATTCCATTCCCTACCAGTATATTGACTTCTTTCTAAATCTTTGGCTTACTTAAACTCACCATTTTAATGAGAAACCATGTTGTTTGATTCCCTAATACCCTATCAAATGATTTTAATTTTAATGTGTGTGTGTGTACTTAGCTCGTCTATATTCTAGCTTTTCCTCTTACCTTTACATACATGTTGTAGAGATTCAGTATGGCTACCTATCAGGATGACTAATTAAAGCCAAACCAACTGAGCATTTAAAATGCACCCTTGAAATAGAGGGGAGGTGCCAAGTTGATAACATCTTGATAACGTTGGATAGTAATATCCCATGGGCTTACATTTTCATTGTTCCCAGTCAATTGACATTTATATCTATTATCACTTGAGTGAAACATGATTAATTATTTTATGATAATTTGAAGCATTGTTTAAAATTCAGTTTGGAAATGTTGTTTCCTGGCCATCTTCTTCAACCACTCCTTTAGAGGATTTGGAGCCAGTGTGCTATTTAGGAAGATGATTTTTTCCTTCCAATTTATTATATACTAAGGCTCCTTGTTTTCCAAATAGAAGATTCCTTCTTTCTCCAAGAGTAATAATTTTATGCTACAGATATCAAAGATAACAACAAAAATGTCACATTGTGATTCTGTCTCCATGACGCTTCAGAATCATACAAAATGAAAAATTCAAGCAAAGAAAGCCTTTTGCTTTTTCTACTGGTGTCAAGAGCCATGTTTCTTGAGGTTTTTTTCCCTCTAAATTGGACATTAAAATGTCTATTTTTATGTCATAAAGTTGTGATTATACCTTGAAATTTTATTCATAAAATATTTCCCCCAAATCACTCTTTTTCGTGAACTTACTTTTTTCCTATCCAAGAAATAGGAATTGTAGTTCTCACTTTTTAATTAACTCCTAGCTATTTTAGTTGGAGATTTATTGCCTTAATCCATATCTAATGTGTTTATCACTTAGGAAACATTTTTTTTAATGGGTTAGTAATTTTGTATAGTGCTGTAATTATATCTCTCATCAGGATAATTATGTAAAAGTAAATAAAGGTAGGGCTAAGATAATACCTAATTTAGGATGCCTTTCAAATGTATAATGCTTATAATTAAAGATTTCACACAGAAAGTAAAGGGCCTTGGTTTCCTTACACATCAGCCTAATTTTCAAAAGAAAACCATAAAGTTAGCTGAATAGTTTCTTTATTTACACATTTACACATTGAATCACAACTGTCCACTTAGAAGATTTTTGTTAAAAAAAAATTGTTAATGTGTCTTTACACTAAAACAGAACTTAAAAGATGAATTTTATGGCTCATGTAACCTACAAGGTTGAGAGCAGTTATAATTTTAACTGGCCTAGTGCCATTAAAAAGTATTTAAGATTTATAGTAGGAAGTATGTAATTATTCATTTTATATTACTTAAACAGTTGGATGAACCATCACACATTATCAGTCATTAAAAGTAAAAATGGTGCATCATACATGATTCCAGAGACAATGCAGTATAAACACTTATTAAGACATAAATAAGATATTTTGTCTTATATTTTCCCGCTTTCCTGTTTTTTTCAGTTGGACTAAAAGAAAACCTAGTCTAGCCTAGCCTAGCCTAGCACCTAATAACCCCCACAAACACATATGCATATTTAAATGCAGATAACTAAATACAGATTCTCCAAAACACAGATCTTCACAACAGCCTTTCTCATGGCACATTGGGCTCCCCAGTGAATAATGGCTGCAGCATCTCAAGACAGAAAGCAACAACTAGACTTACTTATGAAGTGACTGTGAAAAGCGCTTCTCTTTCCTGACTGTGCTACATACAGAATTCCATGAACCGCTGAGGTAGTCGCATGACTTATGGTTCAGCTGCTGGCAGCAAAGAATAGGCTTTCAAGCTCTAGGTCCACTACACTATTACCAGTCTCTCACTCCTGAGACTTTATTTTTAAGCAGGGACTGGCTCTTTGCTGTGCAGTATTCATCTTTGTTTTTCTGGGACAACAAAGCAGGTGGGTCCTCAGGGGCAGCAGAGTGAGGCTGATGACTGTACATGGTGTACTCTGTGTCTGAGGGGTCAGAAAACTAGATACTCTGTAGGTCACTCATGGCCTTCACCAGCCACTCAACTGGGCCCAGTTTTAAGTAATTAATGGGATGGAGCCACCATGAGTGTACCCTGTACTCATTGCATGCTTCAATAAAGGACTTCTCTGTTGTAGCAGTTTCTAATTGTAGCTGTTTCTAAGTTGTTCTGTTATATTGAAGTTGTATCAGTTTCAAAAATGTGTGCCATCATTAGGGACTTTGAAGTCTTTTGTTGAAAGGGGATTTTTGTCATAAAGCATTTGGTATAAGTGGTGTTTTTTCTGTTACTGTGAAAAATCTACATATAACACCTCAGATGTGACATATGTGAATAAAAGTTAATTCACATATGTGAATTAAAGTTATTGAGCCTATGTGAGTTAAAAATAATAATTCAATAAAACAGCGATCATATGCACAATTCATTTAGTGTACAGTTCTAATAACATGCTCCCAAATGGCTTTCATATGAACTGACGACGTTCTGTTAAGTGTGGATGAGTAAAACCCCCAAATTAACAAAACTATCATAGGACAGTAGTTTTTCATGAGATCTCACTTGCCATGTGTTTGATGCATAAGCTCTAATCTGCAGTATCAGTCATCTGTAACAAACTACTACTTTAATTATCAAAACTTTCTATATAAATTATTTAAAAGAAAATACCAGAAAATGTTTAGACAAGCCAAGTATGTTTGGGATTTCTACTGTGCAGTATAATATGCTAGTATTTACCTCTTGCTTCTTTTGATTATGCATCCAGTGAGATGCTAATTAGCTCGTTGTTGCTCTAATAGGACTGGAGAAGGGTTTCGTAGAGATGCTATTATACTACAACGTATTATTTAACATTGCCTTTGATATAAGAAATGTAGATATAACCATGAAAGCAAACCAAAGTCTGGTATTTAGAGATATCCAGAATGGATGATCCCATTAGCAGTTCATCAGTCTGTTTATTTCGTTGGAGAAAGTAAAGTCACTGGTATTGTTTTTTTTTTAATATTAATAAATAATACAAAAGATCTGGTTAGAATTTCTTGAAATTTCTATTTAATAGATGATTTAATAGAACATTATTTAATAACCTTTTAGAACATTTTAAACATTGTAGGGAACTTTATTTAATAAAGGATTCATACCAGGATATTAAAAACATGTGGTTCACTTACTAAATATGGGGGAAAATTGCCTCTGAGTTGGTGTGTTAAATTGCTTGCATGCTTTTGGCATTTTAATAAGAAAACCTTTAAATGTGATGTTCTCAGTCATCACTGTGTCTTTGGTTGACACATTTTCTTTAATAAAAGATAGAAAATGGGAAAACATATATTTCTATCTAATTTGAATAGAGGCCTATTTTATGAGTATATTTGGAAAGCTATGCCAAAACACTTGATATGGAAAGGAAAGTAATTTCTAAGGCTATTAATATGAGTGACCTACCCCAACCATTTTTCTTCATTTTGCCAGCTATGCATTTCAGAATTGGAAATAAGTGGAGCTAAAAGATTCTTCCCTATAGCATTGGGGTCTTCACATAGGCCTGTTTGAAAAATGCCAGGGCATGGTTCTTTCCTCAAACATGAAGATACTCGCAAAATTACGCATGATTTATTCAGGAACAAGAATCCTGAAACAGTTTAATTTTACATTTATGAACTGAATTAACATTCTGTTCATACTACTAAATCAAAACTGAATGTTACATCTTTATATGCTATCAGTAATGTCTTCATCAATTGAGATTTCTAGAATATAGTTTAAAAAAAAAAAAAGCACCTGGGATTGTAAACTAAGTTAGGTGATAGGTGTATTTGTAATGATGTGGCAGTAATGAAGCTTTGAAAATTACTGAAGATAAATGGCTGGTAATTGCTGTAACCCTCTTTTTCCTATTTATTGCTAATCCTACAAAAAGGTAATTGTTTATCCATCTGGTTTCCTTAGCATATAAATTCTTTGCAAGCAGGAAAAATCATCACAGTCAAATAGAAGTGAAGAATTGGGGGCAGGGGAGGAAATAGATTGTGATAGATTGAATGGACAGAGTTCCTGCCCTCGGGAGTCATGAGAAGGTCATGTGATATAGCAGTTAATATATTTATGCTTTTAAACATGTACTTATTAAGCATATATAATGTTAAAGTTACGATGTAAGCACTGTGGGCGATGCAAGCACTACATATTTTCTGTTCTCACTTTACCTCTCAGGCACTTTACTGTGAAAGGTATAGAAGTCCCTCCTCTCTGAAAATACTGTAGTTATATCATCCTTTTCAGGTGGTTAGAAAAGTTTTATTTTTTCCCTCAAATTAAAAAAAAAATCACTATTTTCCCAACATTCAGTCTGTTGACTCTGCCTTTGAAATATATTCATAATTAAACCAACTTTCACTAGCTCCAGTGCTACCATTCGGTCTCAGTGCAAGCCACCATCATGTTTTGCCTGGACTATTGTTTAGCCTCCCAACTAGAAACTTCCTTTTAACCCTGAGTGCTGAGGCACTTCAGTCATGGCCGACTCTGCAACCCTATAGACTATAACTCGCCAGGCTCCTCGGTCCATGGGATTCTCCAGGCAAGAGTACTCAAGTGGGTTGCCATGCCCTCCTCCAGAGAATCTTCCCGATCTAGGGACTGAACCCTTGGAGGGTTCTTTAACCCTGACCTCCTTCAAGTCTTTTGTTCTTTTTTTTTTTTTTTTTTACAGCAGTAGAAAGGATGATTCTTTTAAAACATAAGACAGATTGTGTCATATTTCTGCTCAAAATTCCCTATCAATTCTCCATCTTGCTGAAAAGTCCTTTAGTGTTCACCAAGAAGACCGTATTGACCTGGCTGCCTTAACTCTCAGATCTTACCTTTTAGCCCTCTCCCATAACTTGCTCTGATTCAGCCACACTGGCCTGTTGCTTAAACTTGCCAAGCCTCAGGGCCTTTGCAGTTCCCTTTGCCTGAAATGTACTTCTCTCAGATCTTTTCATAGCCACCTTCCTCCCCCTTCATATATGAAAATATCACCTTCGTAATGTTTTCCTGATTGTTCGTTTCAGAGTCCCAGTTTACCATTCCGTTTACCGCAGTTTACAATTCTGCCTTTCCCAATCACTTCTAGTCTGTGTTTTCCTGTAGCACTCATCACCTTCTAATCTGCTACATAAGTTTCTTATTTATTATGTTCATCTTCTATCTTCCTGTACTAGGATGTAAGCTTCACAAGAATAAGGATTTGTTCTTATTCTGTTCTGCTTAGAACAGTCTGACACATGATAAGTGAAGTGAAAGTCGCTCAGTCGTGTTCAACTCTTTGCAACCCCATGGACTGTACAGTCCATGGAATTCTCTAGGCTCGAATTCTGGAGTGGGTAGCCTTTCCCTTCTCCAGGGGATCTTCCCAGCCCAGGGATTGAACCCAGGTCTCCCGCATTGCAGGCGGATTCTTTACCAGCTGAGCCACCAGGGAAGACCAAGAATACTGGAGTGGGTAGCCTATCCCTTCTCCAGCGGATCTGCTCCATCCAGGAATTGAACCAGGGTCTCCTGCACTACAGGCAGATTCTTAACCAACTGAGCTATCAGGGAAACCCGGCACATGATAACGTAACGTGCTCAGTAAATATTCTGAAATTAATATGTTTGTGTGTCTCAGCTTATCTCAATTTATCTGTTTTCTTATTTTCTTCCCTTTTGTATTAAAATTATATGTAAGTCTGAATTTGGAAACCTGTGTTAGTACTAATCATGGGATCATTTATTGAGTGCTTAATAGTGTCAGACATTGTACTAAGCACATTAACTGTATTATCTCATTTAATCCCCACAACTCAGAGTCAGATGAGAAGCTTTAGAGAGGTCAAGTCACTTGCCCAGGGTAACATGTGAGGTGAACTAAGCTCCAATTCAACCCACAACAAAGGCGTGTCCTTCTTTGTAGCTGTTGGGTTAAGGACATCTTTAGCAAGTTTTATTCGGTATCAATGTTCTTATATATATATATATTTACTTAAAAAAAAAAAAACAGCTTGGCTCAAACAATCAACTGAATACTAATATGCCTAATGTACAGGAGACAGGGATCAAGACCATCCCCATGGAAAAGAAATGCAAAAAGGCAAAATGGCTGTCTGGGGAGGCCTTAAAAAGAGCTGTGAAAAGAAGAGAAGCGAAAAGCAAAGGAGAAAAGGAAAGATATAAGCATCTGAATGCAGAGTTCCAAAGAATAGCAAGAACAGATAAGAAAGCCTTCCTCAGCGATCAGTGCAAAGAAATAGAGGAAAACAACAGAATGGGAAAGACTAGAGATCTCTTCAAGAAAATCAGATACAGAGGGAACATTTCATGCAAAGATGGGCTCAATAAAGCACAGAAATGGTATGGACCTAACAGAAGCAGAAGATATTAAAAGAGGTGGCAAGAATACACAGAAGAACTGGACAAAAAAGATCTTCATGACCCAGATAATCACGATGGTGTGATCACTCATCTAGAACCAGACATCCTAGAATGTGAAGTCAAGTGGGCCTTAGAAAGCATCACTATGAACAAAGCTAGTGGAGGTGATGGAATTCCAGTTGAGCTATTTCAAATCCTAAAAGATGATGCTGTGAAAGTGCTACACTCAATATGCCAGCAAATTTGGAAAACTCAGCAGTGGCCACAGGTCTGGAAAAGGTCAGTTTTCATTCCAATCCCAAAGAAAGGCAATGCCAAAGAATGCTCAAACTACTGCACAATTGCACTCATCTCACATGCTAGTAAAGTAATGCTCAAAATTCTCCAAGCCAGGCTTCAGCAATACGTGAACCATGAACTTCCTGATGTTCAAGCTGGTTTTAGAAAAGGCAGAGGAACCAGAGATCAAATTGCCAACATCTGCTGGATCATGGAAAAAGCAAGAGAGTTCCAGGAAAACATCTATTTCTGCTTTATTGACTATGCCAAAGCCTTTGACTGTGTGGATCACAATAAACTGGGAAATTCTGAAAGAGATGGGAATACCAGACCACCTGACCTGCCTCTTGAGAAATCTGTATGCAGGTCAGGAAGCAACAGTTAGAACTGGACATGGAACAACAGACTGGTTCCAAATAGGAAAAGGAGTACGTCAAGGCTGTATATTGTCACCCTGCTTATTTAACTTCTATGCAGAGTACATCATGAGAAATGCTGGACTGGAAGAAACACAAGCTGGAATCAAGATTGCCAGGAGAAATATCAATAACCTCAGATATGCAGATGACACCACCCTTATGGCAGAAAGTGAAGAGGAACTAAAAAGCCTCTTGATGAAAGTGAAAATGGAGAGTGAAAAAGTTGGCTTAAAGCTCAACATTCAGAAAATGAAGATCATGGCATCTGGTCCCATCACTTCATGGGAAATAGATGGGGAAACAGTGTCAGACTTTATTTTTGGGGGCTCCAAAACACTGCAGATGGTGACTGCAGCCATGAAATTAAAAGATGCTTACTCCTTGGAAGGAAAGTTATGACCAACCTAGATAGCATATTCAAAAGCAGACACATTACTTTGCCAACAAAGGTCCGTCTAGTCAAGGCTATGGTTTTTCCTGTGGTCATGTATGGATGTGAGAGTTGGACTGTGAAGAAGGCTGAGCGCCAAAGAATTGATGCTTTTGAACTGTGGTGTTGGAGAAGACTCTTGAGAGTCCCTTGGACTGCAAGGAGATCCAACCAGTCCATTCTAAAGGAGATCAGCCCTGGGATTTCTTTGGAAGGAATGATGCTAAAGCTGAAACTCCAATACTTTGGCCACCTCATGCAAAGAGTTGACTCATTGGAAAAGACTCTGATGCTGGGAGGGATTGGGGGCAGAAGGAGAAGGGGACGACAGAGGATGAGATGGCTGGCATCAGCCATGGCATCACTGACTCGATGGATGTGAGTCTGAGTGAACTCCGGGAGTTGGTGATGGACAGGGAGGCCTGGCATGCTGTGATTCATGGGGTCGCAAAGAGTCAGACACGACTGAGCAACTGAACTGAACTGAACTGAATGTCATTCATTCCTTCTTTTTAATTAGCTACATGTTGTCGTTGTTCTTCAGTCACTAAGTGATGTCTGACTCTTTGCAACCCCATGGACTGCAGCATGCCAGGCCTCCCTGTCCCTAACTGTCTCCATGTCCATTGAGTCAGTGGTGCCATCTAACCATCTTATCCTCTGCTGCTCCCTTCTCCTTTTGCCTTCAGCCTTTCCCAGCATCAGTTCTTTTCTAATGAGTCAGCTCTTCACATCAGGTGACCACAGTATTGGAACTTCAGCTTCAGCAGCAGTCCTTCCAGTGAATATTCAGGACTGATTTCCTTTAGGATTGACTGGTTTAATCTCCTTTAAGTCCAGGGGACTCTCAAGAGTCTTCTCCAGGAGCTAATTTATCAGAGATAAATTCTGACTTTAGAACTTTACAACTCCAAATGATAGATAGAAATATAATATTCCTTTTAGATTGAAGGGAGAATATATTCATATCAGGTATAATATATCCTTGAAGAAGACTTGGAAATAATTAATTCCAAAATGATCATATAAGTTGGGCATTGAGTAATTTGAATTTGCCCAAGAAAAAAGGGACTAGAAGAGGTATAAAAAGTGGGGTAATATGCAGTGGCATCAAAAGGATCTCATTGTTCATATGTTTTTTGTTTGAGTAATCTCTAAACTCATTTTTTAAGCCATGTTCTCCATACATATTTTTAAACTAACATATAAAATTTTACATTAATGTTTAATTTAAACATAATCCAACTTAAATTTTTTCATTCATGGACCATGCTTTTGAAGTTGTACTTTAAAAGTCACTGCCAACCCAGTGTCATCTGAATTTTCTTCTGTGATATCTTCTAGGGTTTTATAGGTTTACATTTTGCATTTAGGTCTATGATTAGTTTTTACTTACTTACTGTAAATGGTGTAATATCAATGTCTAGATTCATTTTTTTGCACGTGGATATATATTTGTTCCAGCACCATTTGTTGGAAAGACTGTACTTTCTTCGTTGAATTACAGTTGTGGCTTCCCTGGTGGGTCAGACGGTAAAGCGTCTGTCTGCAATGCAGGAGACCCGGTTCCATCCCTGGGTTGGGAAGATCCTCTGGAGAAGGAAATGGCAGCCCACTCCAGTATTCTTGCCTGGAAAATCTCGTGGATGGAGGAGCCTGGTAGCCTACCATCCAGGGGTTGCAAATAGTCGGACACGACTGAGCGACTTCACTTTCACTTTCTTTGTCAAAGATAAATTGACTGCATTTGTGTGGATCTCCTTCTGGGCTCTTTAGTCTGTTTGTTGGTCTTCTTGTCTTTCCTTTGACCAGTAACACACTGTCTTGATTATTATGTGTGGCTTAATAGTAAGTCTTGAAGTCTGGTAGTTTGCTAGAGCCCCATAGCAGTTATCACAGACTCAGTGGCTGAAACAATAGAATTTTATTTTTCTCACAATTCTGAAGACCAGAAATCCAAGATCAAGGTGTCAGCAGAGCTGGTTTTTCCAAGGCCATTTTCTTTAGCTTGTGGCTTACCCTCTTCTCCCTGTGTCTTCCTGTGGTCTTCCCTCTTCTGTGTGCATATCTGTGTCCACATTTCTTCTTGTAAGGACACCAGTCATACTGGAACCTTGGCTTCTCTGGTGGTTCAGTGGTAGAGAATCCACCTTTAATGTGGGAGACGCAGGCTCAGTCCCTAGGTCTGGAAGATCCCCTGGAGAAGAAAATGGCAACTCACTCCAGTATTTTTGCCTGGGAAATCCCATGGACAGAAGAGCCTGGCGGGCTACAGTCCATGGGGTTGCAACAGAATCGGACATGACTTAGTGGCTCAACAACAGCAACAATAATCAAAAAATACACAGCATGGACATACCTGTTTTAACCTGTGGGTAAATTTTATTGATATAATCTCTAGATGTCAGTACAGCCTATCTCATTAATAACGGAGTTAATCAGTTTTCAACTTACATTTTTATAAAAATGCAGAATCACATATTTAACTTTAAGGTTTGTGGGTGTTATTTTTTAATTTGACTTTGTGTCATTTGGGGACAGGCTAGAATAATACTTTAGGCTTTCCTCCTTCTGAGACATATATCCAAACTGAGATGAAAGAAGTGTTTTTAATTCATCTAGCAGCCACATATAACTGTGCTTGGTTTACACTGTGAGGAGGTATTTGGGACGGCAGCAGAAACAGGGTTGGATTTGTTAGGTACACACCCTTTACATCTCTCGTATCATATAAAATTGTTTATAAGCATGGGTCGGAGAAGGCAATGGCACCCCACTCCAGTACTCTTGCTTGGAAAATCCCATGGGTGGAGGAGCCTGGTAGGCTGCAGACCATGGAGTCGCGAAGAGCTGGACATGACTGAGCAACTTGACTTTCACTTTTCACTTTCATGCATTGGAGGAGGAAATGGCAACCCACTCCAGTGTTCTTGCCTGGAGAATCCCAGGGATGGGAGAGCCTGGTGGGCTGCCATCTGTGGGGTCGCACAGAGTCGTACACGACTGAAGCGACTTAGCAGCGGTAGCAGCAGCATAAGCATGGGTACCATAATGTAGTAAACTTAGCCTGAATCAGTTCAGAAAAAATATTTAGAAGCCTGCTATTATAAAGCAAGTAAGTAAACTACTATTCTTACACCATAAAAATGAATACAGTAGTAGAAGGGATTAGACAAATATGCTGAAAATCAAGTCAAAGCTTTCTAAGTATAGTAAGAAGCACAGGATACTAAAAATGCTCATACATGAGAGAGATGCTGCATCTCTTTGAAAGCAAATTAGAAGACTGAAAGGGAAGGTAACACTTGTGATCTAGAAGAATCTGGAGAGAAAATCTATCAGGAAATGGCTCAGGTACATACTAAAGTAAACTAAATAGAGCACCGTATTTCAACCAGAACAAGTCTGGAGGAAGACAGCTGCTGGTGTTGGTTCAGTGGATCTGTAATGTTAAGCTCACATTTCTGTGACTTTGTGAAACTTATCTCCATGCTTGTTGCCTCATGATCACAAGATGGTGGCTGCAGCTCCAGCTACCAGTCTGTAGTCTAGCAGGAAGAAGGCATTGAGAGACTTTTCTGTCTTCTTTTCCCTGTTTCTAAGAGTGATTGAACTCACTATAGTAAAAATAATAAATGATTTATTATACAAAGTCATGTGACTGTAATATTTCTTGTTCCTCCTTAGGAACTAATGCTATGCATGTAGAGCAACCAAGATAATTCACTGTCTTTATGGGGTTAAAGTACTGATAATTGGTCCAGGACAATAAGAGTAAACCAGGGCTTGCTGGTGTGACTAAGGGAATAATTCTGTTTCTGCCTAGAGTCTTCTGAGGGCTCCCACATTGTTCTTGCCCCAGGTGGTCAGCTTTGCAAGAGGATGTCAACGTCCCTCTTGAGGGATGAATGGACTGAACCGGCTTTGCTTGTCAGCCCCAGGAATAGCTGCATATGCCTTAGTTCTCTGCCTCCACCATCCATGCTCACTGTCAGTGGCCTCCCTGTGGCCACATGCTCCCTGTGTATCTTCAGCTTCAGGCTGTATTTTCTCTCCTTCTTATGGTCCTGAGGAAGGAGGGCTGAGGGAAACTTAAAGTCCCCCTTTGTGGGAAAAGTCTTTTGCCTGCTTTAACTGGGAGCAACAAATCCCACATTTACATAGCACTATAATCTTCACAGAGTAACACCAATAGCAATCTCCCAGGAGACCTCAACTCAGAACACTCTTACTGAATCACATGGTGCCCAGGCTTATACTGTTTAATTTTGAACATTTACAAAGCTTTAAGGACATTATTACACTGAACTATTTTGTTCCGATATGGAATTTTGTGTTCTTATCCCTGTTTGAATCAAATATCTTTTTTTTCACCCCACATATATTTTAAATGATCTCTTCTGTGGGATATCCACTAATCTCTATCAGTTCTCTTACAGCCTCTCTAAATATTCCTTTTTTCACTTTCTCTGGGTGTTTTTCCTCTTTTTATCCCCCAAAGATGACGATGATGGTTAATGAATGTTAACCCCAACAATGAATGTTATTATTCATTAAATATTTATTATATTCAATGAATATTAACAATGAATATTTAAACCCAACAATAACCATGACTTAACAAGTACTTATAAGTGCTGGGAACTGCACGACTTACACATAATAACTCACTGAACTCTTCACAGCCTTATATAGTTAGTTCCATGACTGTCCCTGTCTTCTATATGAGAGGTGCAGAAAGGTGCACAGGGAACTCTGTTCAGTGTTAGTGGCAGCCTAGATGGGGGGCAGTTTGGCGGAGAATGGATACATGTATATGTATGGCTGCGTCCCTTTACTGTTCACCTGAAACTGTCACAGCATTGTTAACCGGCTATACTGCAATACAAAATAAAAAGGTTAATTAAAAAATACATTGTAAATCAACCATACTTCAATAAAAGTAAATTTTAAAAAATAACTTACTTATAGTCACAAAAGTTAAAAACAGAGTCGGGTTTCTAGCCTGGATACTCTTAAGTCCAAATGCATGCGTTCTTAACCTCTAATCATTGTTCCTGGTCTCTAGAAGCTCCTCCTCTTAGTGACTGCCTCTTGCCTTCTCTTCCCTACCTAATTCCAGGGCCAGTTCAGTCTCGTTGATTTCATCAGTCTACCATAAGGTTTGGATACCCTAGTGTCACCAGCTAAAATCTTGCAGGCTTGGCAGTCTCTGTAACCCAGCAATATAGGCATCAGCATGCCTTATCCAACTATGCAACAGTTTCAGTAGAGCTCCTGACAAATCTGGCCTTCCATGGTGGCTCAGACAGTAAAGCGTCTGCCTGCAATGCAGGAGACCTGGGTTCAATCCCTGGGTCGGGAAGATCCCCTGGAGAAGGAAATGGCAACCCACTCCAGTACTCTTGCCTGGAAAATTCCATGGACAGAGGAGCCTTGTAGGCTACCGTCTACAGGGTCGCAAAGAGTTGGACACAACAGCGACTTCACTTCACTTCACTTCATTGACAAATCTAAGAGATGCTATACATGAAGAGCTGATAGTACTGTACTTGATGTTTGCCAAGATTTGAAAGATGAAAGAAGGAGAAGAATCATAAGTAAACTGCTCTTAAGACTGTAAGATTAGCAGTCCATTAATAAGAATTTAAGTACTTATTTATTTGTCTTTCCCACTAGCTGCTGAAGTTAAAAAGATACAGAAGCAGAAATTCTGGTAACTCTGTCTTGATCACACCAATTCCACTTTCATGATATTTTCTTTCCTTGAGAGTCTATGTACATATTCAGAGCACATATCATTTCTTACCCACTTCCTAAACCTGACCTGACAGCTGTATCCTCTATTGACCTCTCTCTCTCTCTCTCTCTGTCCCCCTCTCACCTCTCTCCCTCCGTCCCTCTCTCTCTCCACTTACTATTTTCTCTGTTACTTATAAAATTAATACTTTTCTATTTATTGTTCAGTTGTCTCATTTTTGTACATTTCGTACACTGCTGTCTAGCTCAATTTGATTAGATATGTGTAAAAATTCCTACTGTGTGCCAGGCCCGTTGTGAGTATACAGATGTTTGTTAACACAGCCCCTACCCGTGAAGAGCTTATAGACTAGTAGAAGAAACTGATATATAAACAAATAACCATAATAGAAATTGATTGATGTAAAAATAGAATTAGGTATAAATTGCTATGTAAAGACTAATAATGGGGTAATTCTAGTAGTAGTTAAACCATCTCCAGGAAAGGCTACAGAAAAAACCTATTTGAGTACAACTTGAGAGTCATTTGGATTGTAAAATATTTATATCCTCCTCACTTTCTATTTTCATTATATTCATTTTGACACTTCTTGTCTGTTAAACTGTAAATTCTTCAAGGTCAGGAGTTATATGTTCACAGCCAGTGTTTCATCCATAATACCATAATATTTCACTGAATAAGTATATTTGGTGCTAACCAAGTATTTATATTCATATAAATGAACATTTATTTCTATTTCCTAATCTGTCTTCTTCCGCAGATCCCAACTCGTCAGCATACATTTTTGTATTTTAATATCCCATTTTATTTAACATAACATTAACTATGTAGTGTATTTTTAGAACAGCTTATTTTACTTACAAACGTGTAGTTTCTTTCTGTGTCATATCTTGTAAGTAAGCATTGAGATATTTGCTCTTTAACCCTTTATGAGCTTTTATGGTATCTTCTGTAAGCATGATAAAAATGCAAAACTTATAGGTCTTTTATCTTGTATACTATATGGAAAATTCTCAAGTTTAAAGAATGCTTAAAAGCCATGTTTAACTACCGTAATGTTAAAGTTACAAACTGGAAAATTGAATATTATGAATCTTACTTCTGAACAGAATAAAATAGGCTCAAGATCTCCTAAATTTCATGGAATAACACTGAGGTTTATCTTATAAACATTTAAACCCATCCTTATTTTTTGCTAATTCCAAGGCCAAGAACATTTTAAGATTAAAGCTTCAAATGAATTAAAATCATCTTAAAGTATAGTAAAATTATTTGCCAAATATCTGTTTGAGAATCTGCTATATGAGGAGGCACTGGTGATGCAGAAATGAATAAGACATTATTTCTATTTTAAGGAGCTCACTATTTAATAATTAAAGGGATTTGTCCAATCTGTATTACAGGGTAAATTCAGTTGAGTAAATCCAGTTGGCTAAATATGAATTTCAAAATTGATCAGAAGTAGAAAAGACCTCTGTCAAAGACTTGAACTCAATTCACCATTTCAGAAGCACAGTTGCTTACACATAGTATTAATAGGTACTAAGTAAATGTTTATTAAGTATCTTAAATGCAAACATATTTACTGTAATTAAATACAAATATCCGAGTTTTTCATTAAGACTTCAGTTTAAACAAGGATAAGGGAAGGAAATTGCCCCCAAGAGAGGGCCATATCGTAATGTTATTTCCAGAAGGAATGCTTTTGGATTCTCTCCCATGAGTAATGGGGAGCCTTTTAAGTGTAATCCTTTTATTTAGGGATTACTGATGAGGGTTATGTTTTTAAAATACCACTTTGGGTGCAGTATGAAAAAATAAATTGGAAGGGATGACAAGACTGGAGGCAGAGTCTAGTTAGGAAATGTTGTAAGAGGCCAGGTCATCATCATCATCATCGTCATGGCCTGAACTAAGAAAGGAATCTGGCAGAAATGCATTAGAATCAACTGAATTTAGTCACTGTCACTTGATGAGGGAGAAGGAGAAGTCTAAGGTGGCTCCTGGTTTTCTGGTTTGAGTGCCTTGATAAGTGTCTTTCACTATTAATAAAATAAGGACCATAAGGAAAAGCTGTCAATGGGGACTTGTAGAATGGGACATGTTAGTGGAGAAAACCTATGAACATTCAGGTGTGTGAATTTGTTCGGGGTGGTATATGGGCCAGGGATGTAGATTTGGGGATCAGTGTTATATAGCTGGTAGTTGAAGTTCAAGATTAGAAAATATGTTTGAATTCAGACATATCAGAAAATATGTTTGAATTCAGAAGGCATGGCACAGAGGAATCCTGTGGAGTGGTCTCATGGAAGTTGAGGGAGGAGAGGATTTTGAAAAGAGAATATGGAACAATGCTGAATGCACTGAACAGTGAATAAAAAGTCAACAGTTGAATCGTGGATAGACAAGTCTGTTTCATTTGGCAGTATGAGGCTCATTGGTGACCATCAGTCAAGACATTTCAGGGATATTGAGTTCAGAGCTTTGATTACTTGCAATTACTGGAGTATTCAATTTTTTTTTTTTTTAAGTATTTAAAAAGTGACTGAGAGGTGAAGAAGTAGAGACAGCAGGTATCCACTCCATTCCAAGCTTCTGAGTATGAGAAATGGGAGAAAGAATAATAGCTGGGAGAGATGGAGGATAGAGGGTTTTTCAATTCTTTTGTTTTTCTCCCTTATTCCTTGATTAAACTATTGCTTTTGGTTGCATTTTCATGAGTTAATGTTAAACTTAGTATTTTTCTATAATTAATCATTCTATAATTCTTTTGGTCAATGATAAAAATTGGAAAGAATCAGGGTTACCCTCAAACCAAATTAAGGATAAATACTGACATGTGTGATTTCCATGAATGCACAGAATTAAAAAATATTTATGACAGAAATATGGAAAAACCATGATTGAATAAAAGGAAGAAGTTGACAGCGTGTTGGATAAATGTGAGATATCTTACAAATGATTTTTAAATGAGGCCATCTGTTAAAGCTTGCTGATGCTCTCAGTCTGGAGCAAGAGGTTATTTATGTTTTCACGCAAATCAGGCTTTAACCAAAATACTTTGGAAAAAAACAGATGCCTTATAGAAATTCATTATTCCTAAAATAATTACAACCCTCTAAATGTTAACATCCTTTCCTACAAAGAATGGTATTATGCTAATGCTGTTTATATATATTCATGTAAAATTCCTGTATTATCACTGTAACGCAATGCAATGGTTTCTCCCTACCCCCACCTCCAACCTCACCCCAGGAAATACATGCCTGCTTACCAGGACCAATTTTCTACTTATTTAGCCAAAAATAATTGACCTTTGAAAGTCATAACCCAAGTATTTTCGCTTTCTACTCGTGATTTTTTTTTTGACCCCTAGTAAGTCTTAACCAGATATATTGAAGTAAAGGAAATTTTATGATAGAATATACTCATTATGTCATGTTTCATTAATGTTGAAGAGGAAGAGTTAATATTCTTTTGCCAGAAGTTGAGCTTCCAGTGTTACTACTGTGTTTCTAGCGTGCACAGTCACTCACTTGTAAAGGGTGAACGCTGTGTGCGGAAGTGCCTACAGACAGAGGAACTACGAGCATCCCTAACCTCCACGTTCACCTTAGATCAGTTTGAGTCCACACATAATAGAGATCAAATCTGTGAGTGCTGGAGAAAAATTCTGAGGAGACTTACTATTTGCAGATTTTATCATTACGGGGAGAGCAGCAAATTAGAATCAGACTAATATTTTTTCGGTTCTGTAACTTATGGCTTTTTGTTAACTTTGTCACTGAGTCAACTGTTGAACCAAATTCCTGGCTGAACATTTACTTTAGTACCATGAGAAGATTTTACACATAGACTGTCTATGTAGCACCAATGAAAGTTTTACTTATTGTGTATTCTTGTCCTCTGGGAATGCTTTTACCTTCAGTAAGCTCCTGTTTACCTTAAAATAGTAGCTTAACCATTCAGATAAATCATCTCATTTCTCCTTCCTAACTGCTCTTTGGGTTGAAGCATTTGTCAGAGTGGAAGATGGAAGAAGGACTGGAGAGCTCCATTTGTGAAAGCCCTGCCTCACTCCTTGCTCGTGACAAGGAGTCTGCGCCTTACATTGTATGTGCTCTATAAAGTGGTCTGAAATAGTGATGGGAGTGAGGCTCTGCAGTCCAACGGCCTGCCTTGAGTGTTTGCTTCACCACTTCTTGCTTGTGTATGTGTGTGTTCAGTGTATGCTAAACAAATAATTCCTCTCTGCCCCAGTTTCCTCGTCTGTTAATTAGAGATAATAATACATACTAGTAGTCAAGTGGTGTTAGTCGCTCAGTTGTATCTGACTCTTTGCAACCCCATGGACTGTATGTAGTCCACCAGGCTCCTCTGTCCCTGGAATTCTCCAGGCAAGAATACTGGAGTGGAATCATACGCACTACTATATATAAAATAGATAACCAACAAGTACCAGCACAGGGAACTAGATGAATATTTTGTAATAACCTATAAGAGAAAAGTGGAGTAGGAAATGGCAGCCCACTCCAGTGTTCTTGCCTGGAGAGAGTCCATAGGGAGCCCAGTGTGCCCTGAGAAAGGCTGTTGTGAAGATCTGTGTTTCGGAGAATGTATATTTAGTTCAGTTCAGTTCAGTCACTCAGTCGTGTCTGACTCTTTGCGACCCCATGAATCACAGCATGCCAGGCCTCCCTGTCCATCACAATCTCCCGGAGTTCACTCAGACTCACGTCCATCATGTCAGTGATGCCATCCAGCCATCTCATCCTCTGTCGTCCCCTTCTCCTCCTGCCCCCAATCCCTCCCAGCATCAGAGTCTTTTCCAATGAGTCAGCTCTTACCTGGTAATAAATTTGTCTGAAAATAGGAAAGCCGTATGAGTGATAATTACATTCTACCTAAGATTAATCAAGATAATGTGTTTACATGTGTAGGGCACTTAAATCATAGTGGGGTTTTCAGAAAGAATCAAATTTCAAAGTAAAGCTTACTATGTCTTTTTTCAAACTGATGCACAGCTGCATGAGAACACTTGTTTTTTTGTTCATCGTGTTCCTGCGTTGAAACCCTTCCATGCTTATCCAGCTTTTGCCAGTCTTTCTAGAAACTAATCTTTCTTCTAGCCACATTTATGTCTCTAAATAGCTATGCATTATCTTATACTCATCACCTGTGTTTTTCTCTTGGCACAGAGCAGAAGATTCTTTCTCTAACTAGTTGTATAACCTAGTCATGTAACCTTAGGAACATTAATGACCTCACTGTGCCTTCCTTACTTTTTCGTCTTTACTGTGTCAGCTCCTTTATATATCTAATTTTATTTGTCTTCATGTGAATCTAAAGAAGAGGCCAAAGAGCTTCAGTAATTTTCCCCATGTTACGTGGCTGATTATTAGACCCAGGATTCAAATACACTTGTGATTCAAATCCTCTGTTGTGCACTGCTAAAGCATATTATATCTCCTCAACCCACACTGGTCCTAGACCATTAGTTTGGGGAGAGTTTTTCATGCTACTCAACCTCTATAGGGGCTTCCAAGGTGGCTCAATGGTAAGGAAACTGCTTGCCAAGCAGGAGATATGGGTTCATCCCTGGAGTAGGAAAGGGCAACCTGCTTCAGTATTCTTGCCTGGAAAATTCTATGGACCTAGTAACCTGGAGGGCTACAGTCCATGGCATAGCAAAGTCATATACAACCAAGTATACACACACACCCTCTATACACACCCCTACTTTGCCCCAGCTAACTGCTTTCCCAGGCGAGAATGTGTAATGTCCCACTAAGTAGTCATCACCTTTTTTTTCACCCCAGCACACTTGAGGAGTATGACACACTTGCACTAGTGACTTAACCTGATTCCTCAAAAGATATAGGACTCAGGATCTGGGCAATAAGGACCAAGTGTACTTTGAAGAATCCTCTTTCTCTGGTGTGGTCTCAGTGTGTTGTAAGCTGTAACAACTCAAGAGAATTGGCAAGGCACTATACTGGACATTTGTGTTAACTCATTGAATCCTCACAGCAACTTTGAAATTGGGTCTATTATCATTTTACTGATTAATGGACTGAGATGCAGAGGAGTTAAGTACCTTGTCTGGCTTGCTGCTGCTGCTGCTAAGTCACTTCAGTCGTGTCCGACTCTGTGTGACCCCATAGACGGCAGCCCACCAGGCTCCCCCATCCCTGGGATTCTCCAGGCAAGAACACTGGAGTGGGTTGCCGTTTCCTTCTCCAGTGCGTGAAAGTGAAGTCACCCAGTTGTGTCCGACCCTCAGTGACCCCATGGACTGCAGCTTTCCAGGCTCCTCCACCCATGGGACTTTCTAGGCAAGAGTACTGGAGTGGGGTGCCATTGCCTTTTCCTCTTGTCTGGCTTACTGCTCGATTTTTTTACAAAGATGAACCACATACTCCATGCTGACCTAGTAAACTGCAGTTTGGAATGACACCTAGTTAAGAATTTCAGACCATGAATTACTACTTCTACCCCCTTTTTCACTTCTTTTCAAGTGTGAGTTTCCTCACAAGCTACTGACCAAGTACTGTCTTGGCTTCTAGTTCTTTGCACAAATAAGTAATAAAGAAATGTTATCTGGTTGGCAGTCCTGAAAAGGGGAACACTTGAAACAAGTAAATCTTTTGGCAAGAATGTGTAGTAGTATAGTAGGTCAGAGTACCAGGCACAAGTCCCCTGGACCTCTCCCACCAGTTACTAGTTACATGAATGGAGGCAAGTTGTTTCCTTTTTCCCTTGTTTGTAAAATTGGAACAATCATAGTTATTAGCATCATGAAATAGCTATGAGGATAAACTAAGAAAATACAATGTAAGTACATTGTACACATGCTTAAATTTTAGTTACATAGTAAATATTAGTCATTAACTAGTAATAGTTACGGAGAAGGCGATGGCACCCCACTCCAGTACTCTTGCCTGGAAAATCCCATGGATGGAGGAGGCTGGTAGGCTGCAGTCCATGGGGTTGCAAAGAGTCGGACACAACTGAGCGACTTCACTTTGACTTTTCACTTACATGCATTGGAGAAGGAAATGGCAACCCACTCCAGTGTTCTTGCCTGGAGAATCCCAGGGACGGGGGAGCCTGGTGGGCTGCCATCTATGGGGTCGCATAGAGTTGGACACAACTGAAGCGCCTTAGCAGCAGCAGCAGCAGTAATAGTTAAAGGGCTTCCCTGGTGGCTCAGATGGTAAAGAATCTGCCTGCAATGCAAGAGACACAGATTCAGTCCCTGGGTTGGGAAGATCCCCTGAAGAAGGAAATGACAACCCCCTCCAGTATTCTTGCCTGGAAAATTCCATGGACAGAGGAGCCTGGCAGGCTACAATCCATAGGGTCTCAAAGAGTCGGACATGACTGAAGCAGCTGAGCACACACACAGGGTCTTCTTTACTGAGCAGGTAGTCTTGTGTGCTTTCTTATTTGGGACATTAATGTACTTCTTCAGGAAAATACTTTGGAAATTATTTTAAACTTTTGAACAGCAGAATGCCATTTTGTAACTCCCTAAGTTTTCTACATGAATACTTAAAAAGTCTTGAGGGATAAATTGGGAGATTGGGATTGACATATTCACACTACCATGTATAAAATAAATAACTAAGAACCTACCTGTAGAGCATGGGGAACTCATCTCAATATTCTGTAATGACCTACATGGGGAAAGAATCTAAAAAAGAATAGATAAGTGCATATGTGTAATTGATTGAATTTACTGTACAGCAGACACTAACACAACATTGTAAATCAGCTATACCCCAATAATTTTTTTTTAAAAAAGACTTAAGTCCTATAAACAGCAGCTGCTTTTCTAGTAGCATTTCAAGTGGCTCAGCAAAGCGAGTTAGTACAGATAATTTTTAAATGATACCCAGTCACAAGTACCTTCCTTTTCCTTGATCACTTTTTTCTGAATACCTTTTTTGTTACGTACCTTACGAATTTAAAACATGACAAAGATGAATTTCTTAATATGTACATTATGTTTTCTGAGCCTGTTAATTCTTTAAGGAAATTAACGAAAAAAATAATGAAGCCATGTTATACAGGTACTTAATTTTTTTTAATCTGTGGTAGTACTATGGTAATTAATGCTTATTTTATGCAAACTAGAGTGTATCTGTTAATGGACACATTACTGTCAAGAAAATATTACTTGTCTTAATTATCAGTAATGAAGCAGGGATAAGCTGCTCACTTAGATATAATATATCTAATGACCTTTTCAGTTAGAGGTTGTGATGGAAGGTATCAGTTTCACAAATTATGCTTCATTCAGCTTCTGGCCTTTGTGTAGATTAATGTTTTGTGGATGAGTTTTAAAGTCAGGCATAAATTGTGTTTGGTCTTTAAAAGTGATTTAGTGTCTTGCTTTTAGTACATCATTTTCTCGTTTATAAAGCTTCAGTTTTATCTTCAAGCTTAGGAAAAATCGTCTATAGTAAATTTAGGACTGCTTTACTAACTGCCAATGTTGTTTTTTTTTAACCTTATCAAATAAAATGGTACTTCTATATTCACTTTTTAAACCAAAGAACAAGTTTCTTTGTTATTTCTGAATTTAGGACAGTAAACACAATGACTGGGAATATAAATATTTATAATACCATTTTTCCTAATTAGATTTCCTGAGATGACACAAAGATGTTTAATGTGAGAGAATTTATGATATTTCTTAATCAGCTTCTTACTGAATAACAAAGGTCTTATCTCAGGGTATTAAAAAATCATTCAAGAACTCATAGATTTAGCCTTGCATTCAGACCAGTAGGGGAACTGCCTCATGTTTTAAGTAACTAAGGAAAGAACCCACCTGCCAATGCGAGAGACATAAGAGATGCAGGTCCGACCCCTGGGTTGAGAAGATCCCCTTGAGGCGGGCATGGCAACCCACTCCAATATTCTTGCCTAGAGAATCCCGTGGACAGAGGAACCTGGTGGGCTAAGGTCCACTGGGTCGCAAAGAGTTGGAAACCACTGAAGCGACTTAGCATGCACACATGCACCAGGATTTAAATGTTAGAGATCAATACAACAAGGCAATGAGACAAAAACTCAATTTTTAATTCAGTTTTTAAAGCCCTTTCTATATAAAAATCTTATCAGATGGTCAGTAAAGAAATCTGACAAAATTGGAGCTGCTCCACTTGAGTGGAGATGTATTCCGACAATAATTGGAAAGAATCTAGGGTTCTCAAGGAGCAGAGTTTTGATACCATGATCCTGATAGTCATATAACTAACAGACCCAAACACTAGAGCAGGAGAGACCATCTTTTCAACCCCCTCATTTTAATGATGAGGTGCCTAAAATCTAAAATGTAACCAACCTAAGTTCAGGTGGTCAATAAGTCCTATGACCTAAAATGTAAAAAATAAAAAAAACTTTAGTAGTTTTAGAAGTAGAATCTTTCCTTTACTCTCTCTTGCCCTATTAATGTCATCATGAATTTTGATCTCTTCATTTAAGGAACAGTTTCTGAATTGACCTACTCTTCTCATTAAAAAAAAAAAAAAATAGCCATAGGTTTCCACTTTCAAGGACACAGTAAACTCCCACCTGTCCCCATGTATTGTCTCTTTACTTCTAGCACCATCGCTCACTTTGGTGCGGACAGGAATGTGCCTGTGCTATATTTGAGTTCCTTCAATTCCTCAAAAACATATTTACACATGCTGTTGCCTCTGATTGGAACACTCCAGCTAACAACCTCTCTACTTCCTGCCACTGTCACCTCACCCCGGCTCACTTCTCTGTATCCTTCAGGTTATGGTTTGAGTGTCACGGCCTCCTTGAGGACTTCTCTCTTCCGTCCACACCGAGTCTGTATCAGACACTACTCGTGTTCTCACAGCATCCTGTACCTTTTCTTTCATAGCAGTAGCCTCCCCCTCTACATGCTTACTTCCATAAATATAGGGACCACGTGATTAGTCCATCATTGAATCCCCAAGCCTAGCAGTTTCTGACTCATGGCTGCTGCCCTGTATTTACTAGGGAGGGAAGAGAGGAACATGGACTCCACTCCCCTCTCAAAGAATGTAACATGTTGAATGGTATGAACCTAAAGCCAGTTTCTTGTTGAGGAGCAACTGTTAACTTCCTGTCTAACTTTGGAAGACTCTCTGACCTTAAGACTTTGTTTCCTTTTCCAGTAGGATGATAATGCCTTCTGTCTGTGTCTTCTGCTGCTGAAGTGAAAGTTCTTTCAGAGCTTCATCTTCAGTTTCTGAAGTGTCCTGAAGAAGTCATGTTCTTTGGATACCAGATTAAGGAGGTTTCTCTTAGAAAGTAATTTCTTCAAAAGCATCTTACTTTTTTCCCAAGTCCCAAGAAATTAATGGAGGCTTCCCTGATACCTCAGTTGATAAAGAATCTGTCTGCAATGCAGGAGACCCTGGTTTGACTCCTGGATTGGGAAGATCCACTGGAGAAGGGATAGGCTACCCACTGTAGTATTCTTGGGCTTCCCTGGTGGCTCAGCTGGTAAAGAATCTGCCTGTAATGCGGGAGACCTGGGTTTAGTCCCTGGGTTGAGAAGATCCCCTGGAAAAGGGAACGGCTACCCACTCTAGTATTCTGGCCTGGAGAATTCCCTGGACTGTATAGTCCACGGGGTCGCAAAGAGTAGAACATGACTGAGCGACTTTCACTTTCACTTTCAAGAAATTAAATAACGGGTCACCTCCTTCAGTGCACTTCCTTGGTGGCTCAGAGGTTAAAGCGTCTGCCTGCAATGTGGGAGAGCTGGGTTCGGTGCCTGGGTTGGGAACATCCCCTGGAGAAGGAAATGGCAACCCACTCCAGTATTCTTGCCTGGAGAATTCCATGGACAGAGGAGCCTTGTGGGCTACAGTCCACGGGGTTGCAAAGAGTCGGACAGGACTGAGCGACTTCACTTTCACTTTCCTTCAGTGCAAACAGGTTCATGGCCTTTGATTGGTAAGCAGATGACACCACCCTTATGGCAAAAAATGAAGAGGAACTAAAAAGCCTCTTGATGAAAGTGAAAGTGGAGAGTGAAAAAGTTGGATTAAAGCTCAACATTCAGAAAATGAAGATTATGGCATCTGGTCCCATCACTTCCTGGGGAATAGATGGGGAAACAGCAGAAACAGTGTCAGACTTTATTTTTGGGGGCTCCAAAATCACTGCAGATGGTGACTGCAGCCATGAAATTGAAAGACACTTACTCCTTGGAAGGAAAGTTATGACCAACCTAGATAGCATATTGAAAAGCAGAGACATTACTTTGCCAACAAAGGTTCATCTAGTCAAGGCTATGGTTTTTCCTGTGGTCATGTATGGATGTGAGAGTTGGACTGTGAAGAAGGCTGAGTGCCGAAGAATGGATGCTTTTGAAGTGTGGTGTTGGAGAAGACTCTTGAGAGTCCCTTGGACTGCAAGGAGATCCAACCAGTCCATTCTGAAGGAGATCAGCCCTGGGTGTTCTTTGGAAGGAATGATGCTAAAGCTGAAACTTCGGTACTTTGGCCACCTCATGCGAAGAGTTGACTCATTGGAAAAAACTCTGATGCTGGGAGGGATTGGGGGCAGGAGGAGAAGGGGACGACAGAGGATGAGATAGCTGGATGGCATCACTGACTCAATGGACGTGGGTCTCAGTGAACTCCGGGAGTTGGTGATGGACAGGGAGGCCTGGCGTGCTGTGATTCATGGGGTCACAAAGAGTTGGACATGACTGAGCGACTGAACTGAACTGAACTGAACTGACATCCTTTAAATGAACTATTGGTGGCTATTCTTGGGAGCTTTAGGATTTTATTTATTTTGTTTTATCCTTGAGAATGGTACTTACATAGTTTGTAATTTAACATATATACTATGTAGCCATGATGAAATTATTTTCTATAATTTAAAATGTCCAAATTTGTTTCTGGCAAAAATGAGGAATTTAAATGCAACCATGTAGCATATGAATTAGGTGGATAAAAGTTTGTTCAGCAAAGCCTGTTACACTAGAGAATATTGCTTGAGATTTGAAAGAGATAATCAGGGCCCCATCAAAATACCACTTTTCCAACTATTGTATTATTTTTATGTTGCCAAGAGCAGCCAGTGAGGAGAATGAGAGAGGAGATAAGAAAATTGTCCTAGTCATTTTTTCAGAAAGTTGAGATAATTAGGTTCAAAAAAAAGACCCATTGAACTTCAGTAGTGATTCTATCAGGAAAAAAGGATTTTTTTAAGGACTTTTGGGGGAAAATAATGCATGAACATAACCAGAACAGCAGTTTATATTTAACAGAACTAAATGGTCACATTTTTAAATAAAGTACGCCCTGGCATTTGAACAGCTGTTCTATCCAAATCAGATCTGAATACTGTTGTTTAACCTTCCCAGCTGTAGCGGGGGTGGTTTGTTAGTTTAATTCAGTATAAAATATGCATAGTATACTTAAATTTGAAACTTTAAACACATATTTGAATTAAACTGATAAATTTTAGTCATATAAGCCTATTTTAGGTAAACCATTTATCTTTCTGTGAGTTATTTATTTTTTGTAACTATATTAGTGTGTTTGAGCAGATTTTAAATAATTAAAGTGTCCTAAACTCGTATTTAATTCGTATCTTTTTTTTTTACTTTTGTATTAGGTATGAATTTAAAAATACATGTTCTATGCATATATTTGCAATTGCATTGGGGATATTCATAGGAAATTTTAAATATTTTTCCCGTTTTTCTTCCTTGTTAATTCTCTACCCCAATAGATTTTCTTTACTAAAACAATCATAGAAATGGAATGAGGACCAGGTGGTTGCTGTAAGAAGGCAAAATAAAAGACCAGCATCTCTCAATCTTACAAGACTAAAGCCAAAAGGGACTAATATCAAAATACATAAAGCTACGTAGCATATGAATATGTTCAGCAAAACCTGTTTCGCTAGAGAATATTGCTTGACATTTGAAAGAGGCAATTTTAGAACAAACAAACATAAATGCTCATGGGTATATACCATGTATGTTTACACACACACATGTACAGATAAATGTAGAAATATAGATGCATCTAAGTGTGTGTGCTTATGTACGATATCCATACAGGCATTTCTTAGCTTTGTCTTCTGGAGAGCTTGGAAACAATAACAATCTAAGGAGCACTCCAAGTACCCAGATGTTGGTATCTATGTATCATCTGCAACCAAAAAGAAGAGGGAGGGAGAGGACGCCTGTTGGCAAAATAGCTGATTCTAGAACTGGTACACAGAAAGAGGAACATGGGACTAGAATTTGTGCTCCAAAGTAGGGAGGTATTCAAAGAATGATGGGGACATGAGAAAAGGCACAGGAACCACTTTGAAGAATATCCTACTAGCCAAATCTTAGAAATTTGAGCTTCAGAATAAATAATGGAAAATAACCCATTGAGTAAAATCAAAATCCAAGTATCCATACTGAGATAAATAGATAGATGTATGTGTGTGCTTAAGTCACTCAGTCGTGTCCAACTCTTTGCAACCCCATGGACTGTAGCCTGCCAGGCTCCTCTGTCCATGGGAATTCTCCAGGCAAGAATACTGGAGTGGGTTGCCATGTTCTCCTCCAGAGGATCTTCCCAGCCCAGGGATTGAACCCAGGTCTCCCACATTGCAGGCAGATTCTTTACCATCTGAGCCACCAAGGAAGCCCAGATAGATAGATGATAGATAGGTAGGTAGGTAGATAGATAGATAGGGAAACCTCTTTCTTACAGAATATCGATAAACATTGAAGGAGTGATGAAGTAGAAAATTACCATTAACAATCAGAGTTACATTCAGTTTAGGCAGAAGTATTGTCAGTTGGAGGCTAAGATAGGCTGGTGGGTTTAATCAGATCTGATGAGGAAGAGGATATTGACAATCTCAGAATATTTCTTTCACAAACGACTAATAAGTTACAAAAGGCGGAGTGGTGACTTTGATGAACAGGACAACCAGGTGATCAAGGTTTACATCACAAGTGAGTTGACATAATGTGTGGTACCTCGCCTTGTGAGACACTAGAAGAGCAGTGTGTCCTATTAGTGGTCTCCTGCCCCAAAAGCATTGGTCAAGAGGGCATATCAGACAGATCTAGGTTTCCAGTTAGCCTACAGAATGAGAGTCTTGTATTGTTGAAAAACTGTTGAGTGCCTGAAAGGTAGGGAGAAACCAAGTATTGAGAAAGACTGAGTGTCTTACTATTTCTGGGATGATATACAAAGTGTGATTGGGGTCTACAGATGGACAGTAGTGTTGTATTGATGTTGATTTCCTGACTTGAACAATTATATTGTGTCTGTATATGATAAAGTCCTTGTTCTGGGAAATAGTCACCAGAGCAATTGGGTGACTATTTGGAATCATCTATGCTGCTTGTTATTAAATGGTTCGGAAAAGGGCTAAGTATGGGTGTACACACATATTTAGAGAGGTATATCTAGATTTCACTAAAAAGAGAAAGAGATTTAAAAGTTAGGGAATCTAGGTAAGAGGAATATGGAAATTTTGTTCTCTTATTGCATACTTTTCTATGTTTGAAAGTATTTCAAAATAAATTATTGTAGTTTATTGAAATGGTAGTAAAGCAAATACCTCATGGTGGTGATTTAGTCACTAAATCGTGTCTGACTCTTGTGACCCTGTGGATTGTAGCCTGCCAGGCTCCTCTGTCCATGGGATTTTCCAGGCAAGAATGCTGGAGTGGGTTGCCATTTCCTTCTCCAGGGGATCTTCCCGACCCAGGAATCGAATCGAGGTCTGCTGCATTGCAGGCAGATTCCTTCCCAACTAAGCTACAAAGGAAGCTCTAAGGACTACTTGTTGTATGAGTCTATTTTTAAGAAATGTGCTGGAGTGGGTTGCCATTTCCTTCTCCAGGGGATCTTCCCAAACCAGGGCTGGAACCCAGCTCTCCCACATTGCAGAGTCTTTACCCACTGAGCCACCATGGAAGCCCAAATACCTCATAATCAAAAATTAATATTTCAGTCAAAAAACATATGAGTAGTTAGTTACACAGAGTTAATAAAAACTGTAAATAGCTTAATGTCATTTCAAGCCACATTGTACCACTAAATGAGTTGTTTTTCAGAGGTTTCTAAATTTGTAAATTGAGGATAAAAGTTGTAGATTTGTGTAAGGTATCCAAAGCCTGGATAAATAAGTTTTCCAATCTCACATAGAGGGAGGAGGATTCAGTATGGGGAACACATGTATACCTGTGGCGGATTCATTTTGATATTTGGCAAAACCAATACAATATTGTAAAGTTTAAAAATAAAATTTAAAAATAAAAAAAAAAAGGACATGTACTCTTTAAAGAAGCCCAAAAGATACTTTTCTCATCACCGTCAGGTTTGTAACTGGTAAAGATATGGAATATATGAAAAATGATTAAGCAGTGCAAGGGAAACACAGTTTGTTGGGGTAACAGACATACTGCTTTAACTTCAGCATTTTGTGTATGTACAAATATATGTATATGTATAAAAAAAAAGAGAGAGAAAGTGACAAAACAAAGTCCAAAACCAAAGTCCCCTAATCCCATATCCTAAGCAGCCCCTAGGATGCCAGTTTGGATAACAGATTATTGAGGCAAAACAGAGACATTTGCATTCAAATTCTGACCTTTGGAGTTCACCTTAGAGTTCGGATTTACAAGATGGCTCTTAGAGCGTCATCATTGGTTTCACCAACAGGGCATGTTCTGTGTTGTAAATTTCAAATGCATCCTTAAAAAAAATAGAAAACCTTTTTCTTTTTCCTCATCTATTTCTTACATGGTAGTATAAATGTACAAGTGAGTAAATTCCTTCATTTGCATTCCAACCCTCTTTTTATTGTTTAGTCACTGAGTCATGTCCGACTCCTTTACAACCTCATGGACTATAGGTCACCAGGTTCCTCTGTCTGTGGGATTTTCCAGGCAAGAAGACTGGAGTGGGTTGCTATTTCCTTCTCCAGGGTATCTTGCCAACCCAGGAATCGAACCTGTGTCTCCTGCATTGGCAGGTGGATTCTTTACCACTGATCCACCTGGAAAGCCCCTCCAACCCTCTTACCCTGTAACATTTCCTTCTCTCTTACAGAATCATAGCATACGTGTGAACTTAAGTCACTACGTTTTTTCTAAAGTGATTTACTGATCACTTGAATGTGCCTAAAGCCTAATGTGTTTTTAAAAATTCACACAATCATTGACTTGAACTGCTGTGTAAGAAAATGGTCTTTCCTGGATCCTGTGTCTGCCCATTATCATTTTAGGTTTAATTAAGGATTTTGTGTTAAAGCATTCCTTTTTTTAATGTTATTAACTGTTTAAAGAAAATATAGTTAGATATTTTCAGTTACACAGCCGGTATTCTGCTGCTGCTGCTGCTAAGTCGCTTCAGTCGTGTCTGACTCTGTGCAACCCCATAAACGGCAGCCCACCAGGCTTCCCCGTCCTTGGGATTCTCCAGGCAAGAATACTGGAGTGGGTTGCCATTTCCTTCTCCAATGCATGAAAGTGAAATGTGAAAGTGAAGTCGCTCAGTTGTGTCCAACTCTTAGCGACCCCATGGACTGTAGCCCACCAGGCTCCTCCATCCATGGGATTTTCCAGGCAAGAGTACTGGAGTGGGGTGCCATTGCCTTCTCCTACAGCCGGTATAGGTAAGTCCATTTTGAGGGCTGAATATTGTTCTTTATTCTTTACTCTGTCACCGTTGCTTAAGTAGCTTTTCAGTAAGCTTCTTCTGTCCCAAATCTACTTGCATTCTTATTCTTTAAATGCCTTTAAGTGATCTTCTGGAAATTACCAAGTGTTCTAGTTTTGCTACTTAAACATGTACATGTTTGAAATAAGATTGTTTATGAGTAAAAGAATACAGTTGGCTTAATTAACTTCTAATGTCATTTGATTTATCTTGGGGCAGAGATATTCAATGTCCTATTTTAAAATAATGTCAAAACTATTTTAAATAAATGTCAAAAACTGTGGCCTGAACATAATTTTTTAAATAGCTGTGTCTCCTGGGTTCCAAAACTGCTTCTTTCCACTCTTATTCCTATATCTTGATGACTGAGTCAGTTATTTCTTTTCCTGTGTTTTCAGTTTACTAGCTTAAGAACTTTATAGATGTAAGAGTTTTGCAGATTATAAATATGTACATTTTCAATATATTGCTCTAAATTGAGCCTTGATAATTCTTATTTTATCTAGTAAAATAGAAGATGTCTTTTCAATACTGAGCAGTAAAGACAGAATTTTTTTTCTTTTCAAAAAGAAGATGAACAAAAACATTTTCTAGCTAGCATGTCAGTTATACCTTTACTCCTTAGTATATGTATCTTTATAGTTTTTTTTAAATCATAGCTAAAGAAATCATCAACTGTTAGCCACAGTTGGGAACAAATAATATATTGATGAAGTATATTTCTGTCTGTCCTTCTAAATCTATTTTCTTTGGTAAAAAAAAAAAAAAAATATATATATATATATATATAAAATTGCATTTCCAAAAGTAAACCATTTTCATCTCCTGTAATTGCATAGCAGGTACCTAGGATTATAATATGCTTATACATGTTAAAACAAAACAGCTTTATGCACTAACATTCTGAAATTTTAAGTAAATAGATAGGTTTGAACTAAAGTACATTTTGAAGAGAAAGGGGAGTTATTGGTTAATGGGGACAGAGTTTCGCTTTGGGATGATGAAAAGTTCTAGAAACAGATAGTAGTAGCAGTTGTATTACAATGTTGTGAATGTACTTAATGACACTGAAATATACACTTTAAACAGTTAGAAGATAAATTTTATGTATATTTTACACATACATACAGTACATTTAAAATCTGACTCATGGATTTTCCTCTGTAAGTGATTCTCCCTCTCCATAGACATTAGCTGGCATTTAGTATTTAACCATAATATATGCTATTTATTCATTTAGTGTGTGTTATATACTTATACTATGTTAGGTATACATTCTATGTATAAAAATTTCTGAACAATACTTTTTAATTGACTCCAGTTTTTTTTAGTTGTGTGATCTTTTATAAGGTACTCAGTCCCTCAGAACTCTTTTGTTAGCACCCATGCGTGTGTGCTAAGTTGCTTCAGTTGTGTTCAACGGTTTGTAACCCTGTGGACTGTAGCCCACCAGGCTCCTCTGTCCATGAAATTCTCCACGCTCATGCTAAAGTGGATTGCCATGCCCTCCTCCAGGGAATCTTCCCGACCCAGGAACCTGTGTCTCATTATGTTTCCCGCATTAGCAGACAGGTTCTTTACCACTAGCACCACCTGGGAAGATCTCCCACCCTCACCTGAACCCTAGGTCCAGCCCTGGGGTCGCAGACACAGGCTGACCAACAGATCCTGTCTCAGATTTGTTTGTATAAAAACACAGCAGGAACTAACCCCATGCAGACAGCAGCACAGGGGTCACATCAGTCCTCTGTCCTCACATGACAGATGAAGGTCTCTACTCCAGAGCATTGTGTGAAATAATAATAATAATGCCTATTCAAAAGATTGTTACAAGCAGTAGTTAATATAAACGTTTTTATCAAGAAAATGAATATAATTCATATTAACCACTTAGCACACAAGGAAATGCATAGAGACCACTCAAGAAATTATAACTGCTAGCACTTTTTATTAGACATTGCAGATGAATTAACACCGAAGTTACTTTCAATTCTTGGTTGTGTTTTGGGGTCTGGGTATTTGAGTTACATCTTATAGTCAGAGCCTACAGTCTCTGTTTATTTTGCTTTCTTGACTGCTAAACATGATACATACAGAGGATCCTGTGACCCCTATGTCTGAAGTCTTAGAGCCCCTCAGCCTCCTAGGCCTTGCACCAGTCAGTGGCTTTGTCCGCAGTCTTATGAGGCAAGGTAAACAGAGAAAGAAGACAGACATGCGACATGCTGGTGTTTATGTAAAACAACCCTTATTGCCCAGCAGTCCCCAAAACCGTTCTAACACCTTTCAGATTCAGATAGCCTCTTTACTGATAAATTCCGTGGGAGATTTAAGCAATTACTATTGATCAAAAGGGCTTCCCAAGTGGTGCAGTGGTAAAGAATCCGCCTGCCAATACAGGAGACCCAAGTTAGAGCCCTGGTTTGGGAAGATTCCTTGGAGCAGGAAATGGCAACCCATTCCCATATTCTTGCCTGAAAAATTCAATGGACAGAGAAGCCTGATGGGCTACAGTCCTTGGGGTTGCAAAGAGTCAGATATGACTAAACAACTGATCATGCACGCATTGATCATAAAGGTTAACCAGTGTTTTTCAAAGTGTAAATATACTTTTTTCACATCATTTATGTACTTATACCCTGCTTCCTTTACAAGAGGATTTGAGGTGGTTACATGATTGCTGTTATCATCATTTTATTGAAATGCAAAATAACTCGACCAAAAGGGACCTCAAAAGTTCGTCTCCTCTATCTCGTCTCTCCAGGCAGCTTGTGCCTTGGCTGTAGTCATCCAGGTGTCCCAGCACAAGCGTGTGATTCCTCTGGTGGTAATCCATGCCAGTATTTCACATCACATTTTTTAAGGAAATAAAGTATTTTCTGTTTTAAAAAGATTTAGTACAGTTGTTTTGTTTTGTTTCATTTTAGTTAATATGGTCTCTCCTAAAATAATCCTCAAATTGCCTGAAACTGAAGGCCAAAAACATGGAGGGAAATGGAAATAGCATGAAACAGATAAATATGTCAGTTTTCATATATTTATCCAAAAACTTAAAATTCAAAAATGTTATATGCACTCACACACTGAGCACTCTAACTTAAGCTAGAGCACACTTCTGAAATCTGATAGGAACGATATTGTAAAGCCTAATTATATTTTTATGACCCATGCCATCTGTGCATTTGTTCTGCTTACAATAGTAATAGAGTATTCAAAAAAAAAACAATACATTTAGTCTGCATGCAGTCATCTTATTGCAAATGCATCAAGGCAAATTATCTCTTATCATTTCAGATCCTGTTCTTGTATTGTGGATTTTTGTATCTGTTTCAAATTAGAAAAACTTACTAATTAGCAGAAAAACAACTACAAACCATATGTGGTTGATTCAAACAGAAGATACAACACTTATTTTTATTTCTTGAAACAATTTCTAACTTAGATGAAAGAAAATATTATAAATTTTTAATGTACAATAGTATATGACTTAAAGATTATTTTCTAATGATTAAAAATTAAGACTTTTGAAGTCACCGTATAAAATGTATCTATATTTAGTTGTATTACTGTTGAAAGTGAAAGTGGTAGTCTCTCAGTTGTGTCCGACTCTTTGCAATCGCTCAGTTGTTTCCGATTCTTTGCAGCCCAACAGACTGTAGCCCACCGGGCTCTTCTGTCCATGGAATTCTCCAGGCAAGAATACTGGAGGGGGTTCAGTTCAGTTCAGTTCATTCGCTCAGTTCCGTCCAACACTTTTCAACCCCATGGACTACATCACACCACTTCCCTGCCCATCACCAACTCCTGGAGCTTGCCCACTCTCATGTCCATCAAGTTCAGTGATGCCATCTGACCATCTCATCCTCTGTTGTCCCCTTCTCCTCCTGCCTTCAGTCTTTCCCAGCATCAGGGGCTTTTCACATGACTCAGTTCTTTGCATCAGGTCGCCAAAGTATTAGAGCTGCAGCTTCAGCATCAGGCCTTCCAGTGAATATTCAAGAATGATTTCCTTTAGGATTGACCGGTTGGATCTCCTTGCAGTTGAAGGGACTCTCAAGAATCTTTTCCAACACCACAGGTCAAAGGCATCAGTTCTTTGGTACTCAGCTTTCTTTATGGTGCAACTCTCACATCCATACATGACTACTGGAAAAGCCATAGCTTTGACTATATGGACCTTTGTCGGCAAAGTAATGTCTCTGCTTTTTAATATACTGCCTAGGCTGGTCCTATCTTTTCTTCCAAGGAGCAAGTGTCTTTTTAACTTCATGACTGCAGCCACCATCTGCAGTGATTTTGGAGCCCATGAAAAATCTGTCACTGTTTCCATTGTTTGTGCATCTATTTGCCATGAAGTGATGGGATCAGATGCCATGATCTTAGTATTCTGAATACTGAGCTTTAGGCCAACTTTTTCACTCTCCTCTTTCACTTTCAACTCAAGGCTCTTTAGTTACTCTTCACCTTCTGCCATAAGAGTGGTATCATCTGTGTATCTGAGTTTATTGATATTTCTCCTGGCAGTCTTGATCCCAGCTTGTGTTTCATCCAGCCCAGGAGTTTGCATGATGTACTCTGCATATAAGTTAAATAAGCAGGGTGACAGTATACAGCCTTGACATATTCCTTTCCCAATTTGGAACCAGTCTATTGTTCTATGTCCAGTTCTAACTGTTGCTTCTTGACCTGCATACAGATTTCTCAGGAGGCAGTTAAGGTGATCTGGTATTCCCATGTCTCTAAGAATTTTCCACAGTTTCTGTTGATCTACACAGTCAAAGGCTTTGGCATAATCAATAAAACAGAAGTGGATGTTTTTCTGGAATTCTCTTGTTTTTTTTCTATGATCCAACAGATGTTGGCTGTTTTATCTCTAGTTCCTCTGCCTTTTCTAAATCCAGCTTGAACATCTGGAAGTTCTTGGTTCACGTACTGTTGAAACCTTGCTTGGAGAATTTTGAGCATTATTTTGCTAGTGTGTGAGATGAGTGCAATTGTGCCGTAAATTGAACATTCTTTGGCATTGCCCTTCTTTGAGATTGGAATGAAAACTGACTTTTTCCAGTCCTGTGGCCACTGCTGAGTTTTCCAAATTTGCTGACATATTGAAGAATGCAGCACTTTCACAGCATCATCTTTTAGGATTTGAAATGGCTCAACTGGAATTCCATCACCTCCACTAGCTTTGTTCGTAGTGATGCTTCCTAAGGCCCACTTGACTTCGCATTCCAGGATGTCTGGCTCTAGGTGAGTGATTACACCATTGTGGTTATCTGGGTCATGAAGATCTTTTTTGTATACTTTTTTGTATAGTTCTTCTGTGTATTCTTGCCACCTGTTCTTAATATCTTCTGCTTCGGTCCATACCATTTCTGTCCTTTATCGAGCCCATCTTTGCATGAAATGTTCCCTTTGTATCTCTAACTTTCTTGAAGAGATCTCTAGTCTTTCCCATTCTATTGTTTTCCTCTATTTCTTTACATTGACCACTGAGGAAGGCTTTCTTATCTCTCCAGAAAATATTTCTTAAGTTAAAATTTCTCTCCAAATGTAGTCAGTTATTGTTATCTCTTAATAAGTGATACTGATGGTTATGGCTTATTTTTAATTTTATTCTTTGGATGGAAAAAATAGGCCACCATTATCAAAAGGAATATTAATTTCTCTAGAGGCAAGAAATATGTATTAAATTAATCTTTGTGTTGTTTAGACATCACAGATGTTTGACATTCTGCATGTCAAATTTTCAGAATGAAGTATGTTTAAATACCTCATGATAACTTCATTTACAAAGTATAGCTTATACATGCACATATATGAAATAAATCGTAAAATTCCTTTTACTTGGAATACTGTATAATATCCTTGATATTCAGCTGAAAATATCAGCTAGTCAAAGGTTTCATTTTACCAGGTATAATCTATTGAAAGTACACTTTTATTTACAACAAATATTGAATTATCTTTGTGTGTCATAAGTATGAAAAATATAATGCACTCACGTATCAGTACTTCTGTCTGTTCTATAACAATGTATTATTTTATGTCTTCTGTGATTCACATATCATCATGTAATTTCATGGCAGGATTGATTGAGTCTCCTTTAATAACTGATGCTTTCTTTTTTCTTTATATTATACAACTAACACATGACCAAATCTGTATTAGTTTCCTATTGCTGCTATAGCAAATTAACACAAATTTAATGGTTTAAAATAACCCAAATATATTATGTTATAGTTCTGAAGATCTGTGTAAAATCAGTCTCACTGGACTAAAGTGAAGATGTCAGCAAGGCTTGTTCCTTCTGGAGCCTCTCCTCTAGTGAAGAATCAATCCATTTCTTGCCTTTTCCAGTTCTAGAGGCTGCCAGCATGTCTTAGCTCGTGGCCATTGGCGCTCAGGCCTCTGCCTTCTTCATCACATCGTCTTCTCTCTGAGTCTGACCCTCCTGCCTTCCTCTTGTAAGGATTCTTATGATTATAATGTGCCCAGGACAGTCTCCCTCTCTCTAGATCCTTAACTTAATCACATCTGAAAATTCTCCTTTGTCATGTATAGCGCAGTCACAGTTCCCAGGAATTAGGACCGTGGATATCTTTGGTGGTAAGCCTGAACATTATACAGCTTACCACACATCCTTTTTTTTCTTTGTTTTAATTTCTTACAATAACATTGTTCTCTTCTTGCCCTTGCTGTTGAGTCTTCTTGAGGTACGTTTTACATTGTCCCCAACCTAGATAATTCCTCCTACACCCATCAGAAAAATTTCTACAACCAGGAAACTTCCTGCAAATTCACTGACTAAATCAATTTCTCCTCTTATATACACTCCAAGCAACCATGTACTTCTGTAGCACTTATCAGCTTGTTATTTTTATGCTATTAGTGAAATTCTTTGAAGTTTTTGACCCCAATACCTTAATAACTCTTTAAAGGTATACACCATGAACTTGTCGTTTTTTTTTCTTTTCTTTGTATTCCCATCCTAAACATTTTGTGAGGGCTTTTTCTCACAATTGTGAATGGGATTCTTTTTTTGTTTCATTATATTTTTTAATTGATGCTTAAATGTTGATCTTGTATTTGGTTACTTTTTTGATAGTTTTCTGATGTTTATACATGTTTCTTTTTTTGTCCAGTTGCATTGTCCAGGACTTGCAGTATAAGCATATTGGTGAAATTAGACATCAGTCTTTGTTCTTGATTTTAATGTGATTTATTGTATTGTCTTATCATTAAAAAAGGGAATTTGTTTTAGATACTTGGGAGATATATTTTCTGGTAAAAGATGCTTCATTCTATTTTCTAGCTTAAGAATTTTTGAGTATTTCTTCTGCTACTAATTTTTCTCCATCTTTTAACATAATAAATCACCATTTTTATATGCAAATTGCTTTCTCCCTGCCATCCTCTTTCTTCTTTTCTGTAATGCCTGTTACAAAGATGTTGACTTTTCTGGCTCAAATGTCCATATCTTTTAACTTTTCACTATTTGATTTTTTTTTCCCTTTTGATTTATATCCAAGAAGAATTCTTTTACCCTGTGTCTTCTAGCTCACTCATTCCTTCTTTTGTGTTCATTTTGTTAGTCAATTGAACTTTTTTTATTTTGACAGTCACATTCTAATTGTCCATGCTTCTAGTGTTACTTTTCCTAAGAGCACATCTTATTAACCATTTGAGGATATTAATTCTATTATGAAATCATCTTCCATGTGCTTTATATAAACTATTTCATTATGTATAAGTTCTGTTTCTTGAGTATCCATGATTACTTATATGTTTAAATGTTGAGTGATTCTTAATTAGACTTTTGTCTTTTTATTTGAAGTGAATATGGATCAGATGTGTATCTATTTCTTTTTACTATAGTCTGTCTTATTCTTCATCTGGAGTCATGGGGAATGATAGAGTATGTTCCGAGGTGGGAAAAGCTAGTTGTTGTCTTCTGGGAGTGGGTTTCTTAGTACCTTGGGGAATTTAGTATTTAATAGCTACATGGGATTATTATCTTAATTCTTGAATTTTATTTTTAAAGAATTTTTAGAAAACTAAATAAAAAGAATTTATATCAGTAATGTAAACTAGTGAACCACCAGTTTTTTCCTTTGTTCTTGATATACACCAAAGCCATTAAAGAATTTAGTCTCATCTCAGATGTTTTTTATATAAGCCTATGGCATATAACTCTGATACTTAAATTTAGATAATTTAGATTTTAAAATTTTAGTAGCGTGCAATTCAAGGCAGAATTGTAAAAACCAGTTCTCAGTTATCTACACGTATATTATCCACATTTCAAATTATCAGCATCAAAGATTTCAAGTTTTTATTGACAATATCACATTATTTCCTTAACAGAGGACCTTTTTATATAAATATTACATGAGGTATTTAAAATAGTCAAACTCATAGAAGCGGAGAATAGAATGGTGGTTGTCAAGGACCAGGGAGAGGAGGAAATGGGTAATTGTTCAATAAGTATAAAATTCTTGTTATGCAAGATGAGTAAGTTCTAGACATCTTCTTAAGGCATAGTACTTACAGTTAACAATACTGCATTATATACTTTAAAATGTGTTAAGAGGATGGATCTCATGTTAAATGTCCTTACAATCCCCCCCAAACAAAATCACTACAGAAGAATACAAGGATATTTTTGGATATGATGTATATGTTTAGTTCTTTGATTGTAGTGATGATATTAAGGTGTATACAAATGTCCAAACTCATCAAGATGTATACATTAATGTTGTACAATTTCTTGTATATCAGTTATACCTCAACAAAGCTGAATAAATACATAAATAAAATACTTGTTTTCCATAATCTGACCAGCTCTAGAACAGAAAAGGTGATCAGGTGGTCTCAGTAAGGTGAATGCCAATTGTATAAACAGGTGATTTTTAAAAATTTTCATTTTATTTTGTTATTGAAGTATAGTTCATTTACAATGCCGTGTTATTAATATTTTCAGGTGTACAGCAAAACCGGTGCTTTTTTATTTTTATTTTATTTTATTTTTTTATGAAAACAACGGTGAAAGACTCTTTATTTTATTTTATTTTATTTTAATTTTATTTTATTTTATTTTTAAACTTTACATAATTGTATTAGTTTTGCCAAATATCAAAATGAATCCATCACAGGTATACATGTGCTCCCCATCCTGAACCCTCCTCCCTCCTCCCTCCCCATACCATCCCTCTGGGTCGTCCCAGTGCACTAGCCCCAAGCATCCAGTATTGTGCATTGAACCTGGACTGGCATCTCGTTTCATACATGATATTTTACATGTTTCAATGCCATTCTCCCAAATCTTCCCACCCTCTCCCTCTCCCACAGATTCCATAAGACTGTTCCATACATCAGCGTCACTTTTGCTGTCTCGTACACAGGGTTATTGTTATCATCTTTCTAAATTCCATATATATGCGTTAGTATACTGTATTGGTGTTTTTCCTTCTGGCTTACTTCACTCTGTATAATAGGCTCCAGTTTCATCCACCTCATTAGAACTGATTCAAATGTATTCTTTTTAATGGCTGAGTAATACTCCATTGTGTATATGTGCTTTTTTAAATTCAACTAGCACGTCAGTCGGAGAAGGCCACTGGCACCCCACTCCAGTACTCTTGCCTGGAAAATCCCATGGATAGAGGAGTCTAGTATGCTGCAGTCCATGGGGTCGCTAAGAATCGTGTGACTTTCCCTTTTCCCTTTCATGCATTGGAGAAGGAAATGGCAACCCACTCCAGTGTTCTTGCCTGGAGAATCCCAGGGATGGAGGAGCCTGGTGGGCTGCTGTCTGTGGGGTCGCACAGAGTCGGACACAACTGAAGTGACTTAGCAGCAGTAGCAGCACATCAGTACAGATGCCCTAAGAGAGATTGCTAGTTTTTCCTAGCAGTGGGAAAGAAGGTTTAAGCAATAAAGTTACAGAAGCCAGCTATCTTCTAACTTCTTCCTAAGAAAGTCACAATAAAAAAAAAATGCTAGAGCACATTTTAAATCAATTATACTTTTTTCTTTAAGCTGCTTATTTGGATTTTTCATGCCGAAGGTCTTCACTGTTAGTGTGACCAATTGAATAAGTATGCAAGGGAAATTGTTATTGGCATTCCCAATTTTATTTGAAATTAAAATGTGATTTATTTCCCCATTTTCCTTTTGCATATGAAATTAAAATATAGACTTCTTTGGCAGCACATTCTTTTGGTCTTTAAAACATTGAAACCTAATTCCAACTCTTTGAAAGGGGTGCTTTAATTAATTGACTGTATTAGATTTCCTACTATTTAATACTTCTATGATCCATACGTCCTACCATTCAGTATTTTCAGTATTTGAGTCAAAATCATTTGATTGATAGAATATAAGTTCAAACTGGGCAGTTGCTAATATGGGGTTCACTGGAAACTGAACACATCATGATGTGTGACTATGAACACATGCATACAACAACTTGGTATCAGTTGGGAATAAAATTATGAGAGCCACATTAGAAACCAGATTAGAAATACCTTTACCCAGGATTTTCAATCCAAGGGACTTTATCTCCAAGAAAAGTCTTTGGAGGCCTGTCTCCAGGGAGGTGTCATACCTACTGAAAGAGCCAAGGAAGTGTTAAGTGCCTGATACTTGCACATGGCTGATACTAAAACCCTCTAGATATGCTCCCTGTCTCCAAGAGGGAGTTTATCAAGGTAATTAATACACCACACTTTGGTGTTTGCAGACATGGATTTTAGTCCCAGCTCTGCCACTTACTAATTGTCTAGCTGTAAGCAAGTATCTTGGGCTTCCTGGTGGCTCAGACAGTAAAGAATCTGCCTGCAATGCAAGAGATCCAGGTTCGTTCTCTGGGTCAGGAAGATTCCCCTGGAGAAGGGAATGGCTACCAGTTCTTGCCTGGAGAATTTCATGGACAGAGGAGCCTGGTGGGCTACAGTCCATGGGGTCACAAAGAGTTAGACGTGACTGAGTGACTAACACTTTGACTTTCAAGAAAGTATCTTACTTAAATTCTGAGTCTCTTTTTCCTCATCTTGAGTAAAAAGGGTAATGGAAAAAAGAAAAAAACAAACTACCTTCTTCCAAGCATTAGACGATAAAAAGGTATGTGAATTGTCCACTACAATAACTGGCACATCTTATTCAATTTTTATTACCTACAATAATAAGAATCATTGCTACTACAAAGTACGTGTGCATGCTTAGTTGCTCAGTTGTATCCGACTCTGGGCAACACATGGAGTGTAGTCCACCAGGCTCCTCTGTCCGTGTGATTTCCCAGGCAAGAATAATGGAGTGGGTTGCCATTTCAGGGGATCCTCTCAACCCAGGAATAGAACCCACATCTCCTGCAACTCCTATATTACAAGTGGATTCTTCTACCACTGAGCCATCAGGGAAGCCCCCATACAAACTAGGTATTCAATAAATATTTGTTGAATACATGCATTAGAGAAAGGAGGTTATTGTTGATTGACCAGAACTAGCAGACCAGCGTTGTGGAGAAGAGATAATGTTTTGAAATGAATCTTGAAGATGAGCACAATGAGTAGACACAATAGTTAAGCATGGAGTCATTTAATTTTAAGAAAAAATAGGCCATTAAAATAAACTCACACCTCTTCATTTTACAGACATGAAAAGTGAGACCCAGATAGCAATAGAATCAGGGTTAGAATTCATGTCTCTTCTATACCATGTATCTAACAGAGCTAATCATCCCTTATAATAGGGATGATTAGAGGCCATGACTTTAGGCTGTCAGTTTCAGGAAGGAGGCATTAGATGAGGAGGTAACTACAAGCAAGAAGCTATTTAGGAAGCAACTGTGATAATCCAAGCCCAAAGTTATAGGGAAACAAGAGATGGACTAAAAGGAAACATATGTTTTATTATGCTCTTTTAGATTGGATATGAATATGTATGGTTACCATAACCATGGGCCAAGAAGAAAACTGGTTATGGTAGATATAACATTCTGATACTCTCTAACTCAAAGGACATGGTATTATTCAGAACCATATGTAAATATCAAAAACAAAATGTACTTATTTCTAGATACCCTTTTCAAAAAGGCAAACAGTTTTCATAAACCTCGGGATAATCAAAAACTTACCTGGGATACTTCTGAAAATGAAGACACCCTGTGAGCTTATGTGGTGTTAGGTGCCCTTATAACAAATCATACACAGAAGAGCCATAGACAAATAAACCTTTCAAAAGTGGGCTGACGGTTTCTGACAGCAATATAAAGCCATCTTTCAGAGCTGGTAATTCATTCAGGCCCATCTGAATCATCTCCTCCATAAATTGTCTTTAGTGGAAATGTAAGAAAAAGCACCAGTGAACTAATAATTATCTCCTCTTTGTCATCAGGGTGGCCCAGGTTAGGAAAATGCCACCTTAAAATTAATTCCATCTTTTTTTTTTTTTCTCATCTACCTGGATTTTTTCTGTTTTTCATTTCTTAAAGTATAGCACATTCATATGTGATGTTTTTCTTCTATACGTATAGGTCTAGAAAATAAGTATGATAATAAAGGTAAATTGGTACTTCAGAATTATTTTAGACTCTGTAATTTTTAAATCAAATATTTTGACCAAATTAACCACATTAGTCATTTATTTAATAGACTGGTAGATACAGCTCTTAGTCTTTTTTACTATTTTCCTCCATTTTAATAAAAAAAATACATATGATGAATTAAATCATAAAGCTGCAAATTAAAAACTGGCCCATATTACAACTTCATATTAATGATACAGCTGATGAGAATAAGTATCAATAACCTAAAGATGCCTAGTGCTAAGGACAAAGGTGGCATTTTACATTTTTATTAACACTTGTAATTTTCTCCTGCTTGATTTCTTTTAGGCCAGGCCCAATTTCTGCTAAACCATGGGTCAGTGAGCTCGTGCTGATTCTCATATGAATGATGGGCTTGATTTTGCAAAGATAACACCAACTATCAATACCTAGGTCTCGCTACCATTATGCACAGCCTAGACTAGGACAGTGTGCATTTGAACGCGTTATTTCCTTTACTAACTATGGCAATCCTGGACACCATCAGAAATGTGTTTGTTTCTGAAGCATTACATTTTTAAATGTTTTTCATGTTTAGTAACAAAGCAGTATAAAGCAAGCAACATATTGTCAAACGTATTTGTTATCTTTCCTTATTAAAAGTCATAGGCAGAAAAAAAGAATACACCTTAAATGGTTTTAATAAGGTAAAGTTTTACATTTAGTAAATGATCTCTTACAAACAAATCTAAGTGTAAGGACAGGGTTTCACCAGAATGTGATGCGTATCTGCTTTAGTAGCTTTTCTACATCCGCCCAAGCGAAAACAATATTATATTAATAAATCATAAGAGGCTTCTATTAGCTTGATAAATAAGCACATTTAAAATACAAGTTAGAAAAGGATTTGTTTAAATACTTTAAATAGTCTTTGTCATACCATTCTAGTGATGCCTAATACAATTTTCATTTTTCGAAGATTTTTGGTAGAAATTTAATCTTTGAAAATATTAATAACAGCTTACAGCAGGTAAGCTATAAAATAACACTGGATGCTGTCTATTTAGTTTCTGGTTGAAAAAGCACAGCAGTACTTTAGTTCATTACCTTTGAAAAAAACAGTAACAAGATAATACAGCTGCCTCTGATTAAGATGTAAATTCTTTCTAATTAGAATGTAAATTCTTACATTTAAATGAAGACATCAATTGTCAGGATGCCATATGATATCTTATTCCACCTTGCCTGAATGCAGCCCTCACTGCTCATCTATGGCACTAAAATAGTTTTGCAGTCCCTTTGTTCTCTGATTCTTGTAATATTCTCTCTTCATGTTCCCTTTTCACATTGCTTTTGTTTGTTTTCCCCCTTGCATCTGATATTGTTGTGCCTTGGGATTTTGCAGAAATTTGGAATGAAAATTGAGTTCACTCAGTGCCAGTATTTGCTTGTGCCTCAATTACTTCTGCTGAATTTTCCTCAATGCAAATCAGGCAGGTTGCATAAAGTGGTGCATGTATTTGAAATAATTAATTTTCCGTAAAATGATGGATCAAGTCCAATCAACCTTCATGAAATCTAAATAATAGAATAGAGAATTAGAAATTAATTAACATTTTGTGTTGTTAATACTTTGCAGTATAAACTACCGATAGTAAGTTTTACTATTATTCTAACTTTTTCTTTATTAAATGTTGATGAAAACCTTCTGCCTCAATCACTTCTTGCCAGAAATATGCTAACAAGGAATCCTGTATCAATAACATTAAGCAAAGGTTTCAAAGATTACAGCAACAATTAACTGGTGAATTGAATTAATCGTGCTTCTCTTTACTGAGCAGTAGTGAAAGTTTTGTCTTGAATAATGTACACTAATTCACTGTTATATTAGATGAGGCCATGAACCTTTGAGCACAGTATCATATCTTTTACATCATGTTTCTTAAACCAAAAGAGGTAGAACTTTAAAGGAAAAACCAATTCAACCAACTTTGCAGTGAAAGCTGGAAAGGAGAAACCTAGAAACTGAAAGCATGCTTTACAGATTAGAAAAGTGCCTCCCTTTCTTTTAACATTTCATTACAGAAAATTTCAAACAGAGAAAAGTAAAAGCTAATAAAATGAACCCCTATATGCCCATCAAGTATCATCAGTCATAAAGGAACTAAGAGGAAAACAAGACATACAACCTGAAATAATAATGAATAACATGCAAATAAGAGAATAATGTGCAATAGAAGCTAAAATGCAGGTGGAATATATAAGTGCTATGGATGCTTAGAGAAAGAGATTAGTTTGTGTTGAATGGGCGGAGAAGAAAAGACAGAACATTCCAAGCAGAGTGGAGATAGAATAAAATAGAAATGAGCAGAACCTGCAATGGTCTATTTAATATACAAGAAACTGGCATGCTTTGATCAGAAGTTTTGTATTTGTACATAAAAGTGGTTAAGTTTGGTAAGATGGAGGGATTTGAGAGCTAGACAATGAAGTTTACTACTAATTAGCTACAGAAATATTTTAGGCTTTGGAATGACAGTGTCCAAAATACCTTCTCCTTGTCCAAACAAAAATTTTTCCTATTATAATTAAAATTCTTTGCTGATCATGTTCACAAATAGGACATTTCTGATGACTAAAGAATAAACTGCAAAGAAAAAATTTTGTTTCCAGTGTAGTTAACTAAAAACATGTTAGAAATAAATCCATAATAATTTTACTATATTGCATTATACTTGACTTCTCTACCCGGTGTAATCAAGAGAGATATCACTGTTGGTATACATATGGTCACTTGAAAGTTGTTTAAAATCATCACTTAGCTGTTTTTGCACAGTCCAAATCTGTGACCTTATTTGCATGCATTCTTGCTGTTGTTTGTTGTTCAGTCGCTCAGTTGTGTCCCTCCTCTTTGTGACCCCATGAACAGCAGCACACCAGGCTTCCCCTTTCCTTCACCTTTCCCTGGAGTCTGTTGTCCCCTTCTCCTCCTGCCTTCAATCTTTCCCAACATCAGGGTCTTTTCCAGTGATTCGACTCCTTGCATCAGGTAGCCAAAGTATTGGAGCTTCAGCTTCAACATCAGTCCTTCCAATAAATATTCAGGACTGATTTCCTTTAGGATCGACTGGTTGGATCTCTTTGCTGTCCAAGGGACTCTCAAGAGTCTTCTCCAGCACCACAGTTCGAAGGCATCAATTCTTCAGCGCTCAGCTTTTTCTATTGTCCAGCTCTCATATCGTACATGACTACTGGAGAAACCATAGCTTTGACTATATGGAACTTTGTAGGCAAAGTAATGTCTCTGCTTTTTAATACTCTATGTGGGTTTGTCATAGCTTTTCTTCCACGGAGCAAGTGTCTTTTAATTTCATGGCTGCAGTCACCATCTGCAGCGATTTTGGAACCCAAGAAAATAAAGTTGGTCACTGTTTCTATTGTTTCTCCATCTATTTGCCATGAAGTGATGGGACCAGGTGCCATGGTCTTAGTTTTTTTATTGTTGAGTTGTAAGCCAACTTCTTCACTCTCCTCTTTCACCTTCATCAAGAGGCGCTTTAGTTCCTCTTCACTTTCTGCCATTAGGGTGGTGTCATCTGCACATCTGAGGTTATTGAGATTTCTCCTATACTGATACTGGTACACTCTTGGTATACCATTGTTGTTATAACAAAGTACTATACTCTTAATGGCTTAAACAATGCAAATTTATTTTCTTGCTATTCTGGAAGACAGAAATCCAAGATGCATCTTACAGGGCTAAAATCAAGGGATCAGAAGAGCTGAGTTCATTCCAGACGCCCTAGAAGAAAATCCATTTCCTTGCCTTTTCCAGCTTCTAGTGGCCCGGGGGAGCCTGGTGGGCTGCCGTCTGTGGGGTCACACAGAGTCGGACACGACTGAAGTGACTTAGCAGTAGCAGTGGCTGTCTGCATTCCTGGTTCGTGACCCCATTCTCCACCTTCAAAGCCAGCTACGTTGGACCAGGTCCTTCTTATACTGTTGTCACTCTGGTTCTGTCTTCTGCCTCTCTCTCTCACTTTTGAGGGCGCTTGTGATTACTCCAGGCCCACTGGGAGAAACCTGAGTAATCTCCCTGCTCTAAAGTCACCTGATTAGTAACCTTAATTCCAGCTGTAACCTTAATTCCCCTTTGCCACGTAAAGTTACATGTTATAGATTCTGAGAACTAGGGTGTAGACATCATCAAGGGACCATTATTCTGTCTACCATACATTAATTTCATATTTGCTCATCAGTAGGCTTCCCTGGTGGCTCAGATGGTACAGAATGTTCCTACAATGGCAGGAGACCTGGGTTCAATCCCTGGATTGGGAAGATCCCCTGAGGAGAGCATGACAATCCACTCCAGTATTCTTGCCTGGAGAATCCCCATGGACAAAGGAGCCTGGTGGGCTACAGTTCATGAGGTTGCAAAGAGTCAGACACGACTGAGCAACTAAGCATAGCCATACATTTTGACAGACGATAGAGACAGAACTTTTTTTTTTTGCAACAGAACTATTTCATTGGCTCAGAAAGAAATTTTTGTTTCTCTCAGTTAAAATAAACTAACGGTTGTTTCAACTCATTTTGAGAAAAAGAAATATCTGAATAATTAGCACAACCACATGTAATCACTTTTACACAATTGTGTACTAACATCAGTCATTGAAGACTTGGCCCAAAAATTATGTTTCAGAGAAATAAGAAGTTAGCATTTTTTGAGTATTTACTATGTGGTAGACATTATAATAAACATTTTAGAGATAATATTGCCTTTTAATCTTTGTGTGTATGTGTTTAGTTGCTCATTCATGTTTGACTCTTTGCAACTCCATGGACTGTAGCCCACCAAGCTCCTCTGTGCATGGAATTCTCCAGGCAAGAATACTGGAGTGGTTAGCCATTTCCTTCTCCAGAGGATCTTCCAGACCCAGGGATCAAACCCAGGCCTCCTGCATTGCAGGCAGATTCTTCACCATCTGAGCCACCAAGGAAGCCCTTTAATCTTTAAACACCTCTATAATTAATTGTATGTCCCTCCTTTTAATGATAAGGAAGCTGAAGCTGGAAGACTAGGTAACTTCCCAGATGACATACAGAGAGACTCCAAAGTCTTTGTACTACACCATGCTGAATTCTGTAAAGTATCAGTTGTATCCATCAATCCAACATTTTTTCAGTATCAATTGGGATCGAGGCATTCAAAGTATTATGGAATCAACAGCAAGTAGAAGATATAATCTCTGGCTTCAAAGAATTTGCAGTCTATTTGCAAAAATAAGGCAAAAATACATGGTTGTATAGCATCAGGTTTTAAGCATGGACTTGGGCAGCCTTGGTTTATCTTTTACTATATAGGAGATTGGTTTCCAATGTAGTTTCACACATTAACTGTATGTGCCAGCCCAGGATCTGACACATAGCAAGACTAAGTAAATGATAGCTGCTATTATTGTAATAAAATTCTAACAGTACAAGGGAAAATAGGAATTCAATACAAGAAAAGCTAATTGTCAAATGAGTGATTTCATGTTAAACTCACATGTGTATTTAAAAGGATTTCTTGTATTTAGAAATATCATGAGCAGCAGTATAGTGTAGTACACTAGCTCTGGAAAAGAATGCCTAGTTTCAAATTCCATCTATTTACTGATTTATCTATGCCTCAGTTTCCTCATTTTTGTAAAATGAAGATGAATATAGTACCTACATCACAGAACTGATGAGAGGATTAAATGAGTAAGCAAAATGCTTTGAAGAGTATCTGGCATATAATAAGTGACTGCTGCTGCTAAGCCACTTCAGTCGTGTCCAACTCTGTGCGACCCCATAGACGGCAGCCCACCAGGCCCCCCTGTCCCTGGGACTCTCCAGGCAAGAACACTGGAGTGGGTTGCCATTTCCTTCTCCAATGCATGAAAGTGAAAAGTGAAAGTGAAGTCGCTCAGTCGTGTCCAATCCTCAGTGACCCCATGGACTGCAGCCTTCCAGGCTCCTCCGTCCATGGGATTTTCCAGGCAAGAGTACTGGAGTGGGGTGCCATTGCCATCTCCGATAATAAGTGACACGTAAGTGTTTTTATTAGTATAAGGATATACCTTGTATAGCCCATCCTCCATGGCACATTGTAGTTGACAGTGATGGTAAAGAATACACGTGGTCTCACTTTACCACAGCCATGCATGTGATTTACACAACTGGGCAGCGTCACTGATAGAATGGACATTGCACAAGGACAAATCATGGGCCTGCAAGTGTATCTAGCAGTATGTTTTGAGTAATACAAAATGCCTCTTGATGAACGTGAACAAGGAGAGTGAAAAAGTTGGCTTAAAGCTCAACATTCAGAAAATGAAGATCATGGCATCCGGTCCCATCACTTCATGGCAGATAGATGGGGAAACAGTGGCTGACTTTATTTTTCTGGGCTCCAAAATCACTGCAGATGATGATTGCAGCCATGAAATTAAAAGACACTTACTCCTTGGAAGGAAAGTGATGACCAACCTAGACAGCATATTCAAAAGCAGAGACATTACTTTGCCAACAAAGGTCTGTCTAGTCAAGGCTATGGTTTTTCCTGTGGTCATGTATGGATGTGAGAGTTGGACTGTGAAGAAAGCTGAGCACCGAAGAGTTGATGCTTTTCAACTGTGGTGTTGGAGAAGACTCTTGAGAGTCCCTTGGACTGCAAGGAGATCCAACCAGTCCATCCTAAAGGGGACCAGTCCTGGGTGTTCATTGGAAGGACTGATGCTGAAGCTGAAACTCCAATACTTTGGCCACCTGATGCGAAGAGCTGACTCGTTTGAAAAGACCCTGATGCTGGGAAAGATTGAGGGCAGGAGGAGAAGGGGACAACAGAGGATGAGATGGCTGGATGGCATCACTGACTTGATGTACATGGGTTTGGGTGAACTCTGGGAGTTGGTGATGGACAGGGAGGCCTGGCGTGCTGCAGTTCATGGGGTTGCAGAGTCGGACACAACTGAGCAACTGAACTGAACTGAACTGAATACAAAATGACAAACTCTCTCAATTTCTATAAACTTCCTTGCCTAGATGAGGATTCAAAGTAATGGTAGATGAAATAGAATAAGTGCTAAAATGAGGGTAAACTGACTCCAACACAGTAGAAGTCAGAGAAAAGGGCAATCATTACAGATCTATCACCTTACTAGAGAAAGTAAGACTTGAACTAAACCTGGAATAATGGGTGGGATTTTATTGACTAGAGAGAAGATAATGGACAATTCTGAATATAAGAAACTGTCCCAAGACAGGAATCTCATGCATTTTTGTTCTAATCTTTCTCCAAAGCTTCTAATAAACAGCTACAAAGAAAGGAAAAAGTGAATGAGGAGGCCAGGAATATCATAAATCTATGAAATCATAAATGAGATTTAAGAATAAGGGATCTTATGGATAAAATTTAGTGGTTCCAGGAACTTGGGTAGAAGAGATTTACATCTTTATTTTCACTAACTTCCCACCAAAATTTAGTATTTTCTTAATTATGAATATAAGTAGGAAACCACAGTAGGATTGACAGTAACTCTGGCTTTGTCAATAAAAATCACAAATTTTTACATATGAGTTTACATATGTTTTAACTATGCTGCAGGTATCTCAAAATATCATTTATATTCCTCTCCTTTGGTAGACATTAGTCCCACTGCTCTTCTTGTTATTTAAGAGTTAATTTTTAAAAAACACCGATATTGCTGAAGACATTTATTATTTGATAACATTAAAGAGTTTGTTTCCTTTATTAATCTAATCTAAAAATCTGTATTTTATTTTATACATTTAAAGTCATTATTCTGAAAGAAGTTAATTGGCTTTACCACATTGCCAAAGGAATTCATGGCACATATATTGTGCTTCTATTTATGAACCTGAAAATATATTAGTTTTTTAGTTGACTCTTTGAACTTACATTCAACCAAAATCCCTTTTTTGCATTAGTTTAGGCTATCTATATTTATTCCCCAATATAGACAACTAGCATTACTACCCAGCCAATGGCTGGAACTAGTTGAAAAATATGAAATTCTTGTAGCAACATTTTATAAAAATTTCTAAATACTTAAATATAGAACTGAATATTAACGACCTGAGGTGATGTCTTATACTTTCCTTATGCAGATATATCTGCCAAACAAAATTTATATAATTTTTTGTTTCCCATTTTATTGAGATATAATTGATATATAACATTGTATTAGCTTAAGGTATACAATATAATGATTTGACCAATATATTTATTGTGAAATGATTACCACAATAATATCCTAGTAGTTAATATCCTTCACCTTACATACTTGTATGTTTTTTTCCTTTATGTGAATTTTAAGATTTACTCTCTTAGCAACTTTCAAATATACGATACACAATTGTTAGCTCTAGTCACCATGGTGTACATTACATCCCAGAACATATATTTTATAACTGGAAGCTTACGCTGTTTGACCACATTCACCCATTTCCCCCTAACCCTTGCCAGTCTGATCTTTGTTTCTTTAAGTTCAGTTTTTATGGATTCTACCTATTTGTCTTTTCTCTATCTGATTCATTTCACTCAACATAAGGCCCTTAAGTTATATTCATATCACAAATGGCAAATTTTTTTTTCTTTTACAGCTGAGTAATATTCCTTTGTGTGTATGTGCTGCATGTTATTCCCCCATTCATCCATCAGTGGACATTTAAGTTGTTTCCATGTCTTGGTTATTGTAAAAAAAAAAAAAATGCAGCTAACATGGGAGTAAAAATACCTTTTCAGGATAGTAGCTTCATTTCCTTCCAGTGTATATCCAGAAGTAGAATTTCTGGATCATGTGGTACTTCAACCAGTTTATATTGCCACCAACAGTGTACAAGAGTTGCCTTTTCTCCACATCCTTGACAATGTTTGTTATCTCTTATCTCTTTGATGACAGCCGTTCTAATAGTTGTGAGGTAGTATCTCATTGTGGTTTTGATTGCATTTCCCTAATGCTTAGTGATGTTGAGCACCTTTTCATGTACCGTTTGTATGTCTTGTTTTGGAAAATGTCTCTTCAGTTACCCTGCCCATTTTTTAACCAGAATATTTTGGTTTTTGTATATGAGTTGTATGAGTTCTTTATATTAACTCCTTGTCGCATTTATGATTTGCAAATATTTTCCTCCATTCTCTAGACTGCCATTTCATTTTCTTGATGGTTTCATTTTCTGTGCAGAAGTTTTTGGTTTAATGTAGGCCCACTTGTTTATTTTTGCTTCAATTGTCTTTGCTTTTAATGTCTAAAACAAAAAATGATTGCCAAGACCAATGTCAGGGAGCTTAACCGCTTTGTTTTCTTTCAGGAGTTTTATGGTTTCACATCTTAGAACAGCCAAGTCTTTAATCCATTTTTGTCGATTTTGTGTACGGCCAAAGATAGGGGGCCAGTTTCATTTTGTTGCACGTGACTCTCTGGTTTTCTCAGCACCTTTTATGAAGAGACTCTCCTTTCCCCCAGTACACGTTCTTGACTTCTTTATCAAAAACTAATTGACCATAAGTATGTGGGTTTATTTCTGTTGCATTGATCTTTGTGTTTTTTATGCCGATACCACTTATTTGTATCTTCTTCAGTTTCTTTCTTCAATGTCTTATGGTCATCAGTGTGTAGATCTTTCACCTCCAGGGTTAAATTTATTCAATTGTAGCCTTCGTTTTGTTAGTGTGGTCTATCACATTGATTAATTTGTGGATGTTGAATCATCCTTGCGTCCTTGAAATAAATCCCACTTGACCATGGGATTGTATGATCCTTTTAATGTACTTAGTATGCACAGGTATCCTGCCAAACAAAAATTATCTATTCCTTTTAAAAACACTGGTGCTTTTTTATTTGTTTTGTAGGGTAGGAGATAGAGAAGGGTTGTTCTGGTTATCATTTCTGTATAACAAACCACCCCAAAACTTAGTGATGTAAAAAATTAATTGTATTACATCCAAGGTTTCTGTGTGTCAGGAATTTGAACAGGGGGCTGCAGTTACATTCCACATATGTACTGTGCCATAATATCTGGGTTCCCAGTTGGAAAAATGTGAAGACTTAAGGTAGGAATCAACTGGGAGCATGTCTAGGGGTGCAGGTGCCATCCGTGTGAAATAAAAGTTGAGGCTGTCCTTTGGAGCACCTGTGTGTCCTCTTTCCATGTGACCTCGGCTTCCTCACAACATGATAGCCTCTTTTTATATGGTGGTTGAACTGATTAGATGGCAGTTCAGAAGTCCAAAAGCAAATGTCCTGGAAAACAAGGTAGATGCTGCCTGGCCTTTTAGAAGCGAACCATCACAAACAGCTTCCCTGGTGACTCAGCTGGTAAAGAATCCACCTGCAGTGCGGGAGACCTGGGTTCAATCCCTGGGTTGGGAAGATCCCCTGGAGAAGAGAACGGCTACCCACTCCAGGATTCTGGCCCGGAGAATTCCATGGACTGTATAGTCCACGGGGTTGCAAAGAGTCGAACATGACTGAGCAACTTTCACTTTCACCACAAACGATCACATCTGTGATACTTGATTGATTGAAACAGTCACAAGGCCACTCAGATTCATGGGGAGAAAAATTAAACCTGCCCCTTCACAAGATCAGATTGTACAAGAGCATGTGGAATGGGTGATGCTGTGCAGTTATCTTTTGAAAATATAATCTGCTCCTATAAGTAGGTACAAAATTATGGTAGTTCTAAGTATTTGAATCCATTATCTGCAGTGACACAATTTTTGTGGGATGATTACAGATGCAACATCATTTGTCCAAGTAAGATTTGAAGTTGAGGTTTATAATTGCTATCTAACAAAATTTCTCAATTTATTAGGGTTGGAGGAAGTGTCTGTGTCTTTTCCAAATTGGAAATTTCTATTTTTCCAAAATGTGTAACTATCTTTGTTTGTCAGCAGAAGATCTGAAAGCCACAGTATTTTCTGACACATAAAAAGAGTGACAGGTTAAAAAAAAAGTTCCATTTTTCTCCACTAAAAGCTTTGATGTATTAAGAAACAGTAAGACTGAATTGTACAGTATGTGAGTTATATCACAATAAATCTTTTTTTATAAGAAAAGAGCTCATATGTAAATATTGACCTCTAGCTAATGATATACATGCCAAAATGGTTAAAGTGTGCTGATGTGTGCAATTTAAAATTCACCAAAAATAAGATGGATTGGTGAATGTATAGGTATTTGCTGCTGCTGCTGCTGCTGCTGCTGCTGCTAAGTCACTTCAGTCGTGTCCGACTCTGTGTGACCCCATAGACGGCAGCCCACCAGGCTCCCCCGTCCCTGGGATTCTCCAGGCAAGAACACTGGAGTGGGTTGCCATTTCCTTCTCCAGTGCATGAAAGTGAAAAGTGAAAGTGAAGTCGCTCAGTAGTGTCCGACTCCTAGTGACCCCATGGACTACAGCCTACCAGGCTCCTCCATCCATGGGATTTTCCAGGCAAGAGTACTAGAATGGGGTGCCATCACCTTCTGCATAATCACTAGGATACTGTTAAAAAGTTTGATTTTTTTTTCTTTTCGGGTATTCTCTTCCTTAAATGTTCTGACATGGTTTTGATGACATAGGTTATGTTATATTAACTATTCCATCACCATTTTTATTCAAGTAATTGTATAATTACTTGGTAATAGAGAAAACACAGAAGCAAAGAGTTAGACAGAAAACCTCAGCACAGTTCTGTGATTGCAAAGTCAGAAACCTTCAAGACAAATAATTATAATTAACATGATTTGCCACTGGAAAAACTGAAACTCTAAATTTAATGTGTAAACAGAATATGGTCTCTGTTCAAATGCTGTTTGCCCTGCTAAAATCCTACACCTCTTTTTTTCTCTCCAGGCAATTACTTTTCATTTTTTTCCTTCTCTTTGACCTCAGCAATATGTTCCCTGTTTACATTATTCATGGAATCATGAAGGGTCACTATTGTCTACCCAATCCCAAAATCGTTTGGCGCTTTTTCAAATTGTTTTGCTTGAGTTGTACTGAAGTGGTAACCCGCTGACGCAGGCACACAGTCCAGCTACTCTTGTGCTCTAGTCAGGCCAGAGAGAGATAAAAGGACGAAAGTGTCTTTCAGTTGCTAAGTGAATGAATAGTTGGTAAGGAACAATAAAACTTTAGAATTTTGTAAGTCCTTTGGTAAAATGTGGACTCACCGAGACATTTATACCTTAACTGATAATGGTGCCAGCTAATGAGTTGAGGTCATTGAGAACAACAGAACATTTAAAATGTCTTAAGTGTCCACTGGTAACTGGTACCAACTGTGACACACTATGCAGAAACCCTTGCACTTATGAAACGTAAGCAACTTAGCTAGGAAGAAAATTTGGAGAGGATACCAGGGCATGAGCAGATTTGCACTGCAAGATAAAGCGAAAGGAAGATAAGTGCCAAGGACCAGATGGAATGAAGTCATGTTCCCCTGGCTCTCTTGCCCAGCCTGAGAAGCCAGGCCAGGGGAGTTCGTGATCACGGTACAGGAATGGGGCTACTGCTCAGTGCTGAGCTACCCCATTCAGCAGAACTGCTATTCTATATGCGCCTTACTCCCGATTCTGTATTAGTCTTGGATTCTTACCTGAAACTTGGCAGCTTTGGAAGCTGATTCATATTTTGTTCTGCTTAAGACTTTCACTTCCAAGTACACATTTAGGCTTGGTTTGCCTAGTTTTGTGTTTACATGGTTGAGTGCTACCCTGGAAAGATGTACTCTGGAGCTAGTATGAAGTCAGCGACATGCCTTCAGCAATCATAAGGAAGTTCTGAAGTTTCTGTTTCAAGATTTTGACATGTCAGCATGTGCAAAATCTAGTCTGATGCCAAAATGCCTTATGCCAACAGGCTTCTTTTGATCTTGGTGTATAAGAGTTTCCTTGCAGCTATTAACCTGTTGCCTTGAAAAGAAACAAAATTATAAGATTATTGCCTGTAACATAGGTTGTAGGCACAAGTATAATTAGTACTATAACCCAACATCACTTTGACATTACTTTGGGGTTGTTAGGATTTTTAATTAGGTTGGCTTTATTTTTTAAAATCTATTTTCTAAAACTGTGCCTTCATCTCCTGATTTTCCATTCAACCCAAGATGGTGCCTCCTGACTGCTCAGCTGGAATCTGGATTTGCCTTCTTTCATTCAGCATACTTTTGAACCAGTGGCAAGTCTTCTTGTGGGGAATATTTGGGGTAGCAAATTCTAATTTGGCAGCACCCTAGGGACATTAATCAATCAGAAAATATAAATGAGCAAATCATTTCTCCGATGAAATGGTTCGACTGAGACTAATATTGAAACGAAAAAATATCGAAATGTTGACCAAACTAAAACCACAGGTGCAATTCACAAGATCCAGGGTACTATTGATTTTGTTTTTAGATGCTGATTGCTTATAATCTAAGTAATTGGCAATAATTTATGTTCTGATGCTAATGAGTTCACTTTCACTACTTGCTCCCTGGCTGATGGCATAGTCCTCTCCACTGCCTTCCTCACTTGTATTATCTGCCCACCTCCTCCTGATACACAGCCCCATTGGCAGCACCTTCCATAATATAGCACTGTGGAAAATATTGATTAAAATTTGGGGTGAAAAATTACAATGTAACTGTAGTTTGTATCAGTGATATAAACACACCTTGTAATTCAAGTATATAAATAACTTAAATAGTCCTTAGATAAAAAGTACAGTTATCCCAGTTTGCTGCTGGAAATAAGAGAAGACTTCCCACAGGAAACTTTTTAAAATATTATTTTGTTGTTGTTTGTTTTCAGTTTTTATTCTTTTGTCCAAAATGCTAATAATTAAGGCTTGTGCTGTGCTTAGTCACTCAGTCGTATCCGACTCTTTGCAACCCCATGAACTATAGCCCTCCAGGCTCTGCTGTCCATGGGGATTCTCCAGGCAAGAATACTGGAGTGGGTTGCCATGCCCTCCTCCGGAGGATCTTCCCAACCCAGGGATCGAACCCAGGTCTCCTGCATTGCAGCCAGATTCTTTACCAGCTGAGCTACCAGGGAAACCCAGTGATTAAGCCCAATGAGGGATCAGTAAAGAGATAGTACTTGATTTCTACCAAATGGATTGAAGAGAATGGTACTCTTAAAAATATTGAGCTAGTAGGAGTTATTTTAAGGCATTCATTTTAAAACTCATTTATGATATTTACAGTTACCATTGTCTATATTCAGATAGTTTCATCACCTGCCATATGTGACTTCTAAGAAAAATGCCTATTTTAAAAGCCTTCTATGGAAGAAAATAAACTTTGCGGGCAGGACAGGCTACACAATTTGTGAGGCCCAAGGAAAATGGAAATGTGGAGCCCTGTTCAAAAAATTGGGAAAAAGTACCATTAAAGGTACTAAAATGTGAAACTTTGTTTCTTCCGTGGTTTCTCTCTCAACCTGTAATTGTGTCTGCATTTGCTAGTTTAGGATGTGCTCCTTCAGGCACGGGGATAGTCAGAGCACAGATTGTCATGGGCCGCTGGGGGTCTCACCCTATGGCTTAAGGCATAAGCCACCCATCAGACTTCAGGTTTCCCCTCCTCCAACCACTTGAGACTGTATCTTGATCAAAGGTCAGGAAGTGAGTCGGGCACCTCCCCTTCCCGTAGCCCCACAGCCCCAACCCACGCTGGATGGGAACTGCAGATTTTTACACTGGACCATGATAGCTACCTGGGTCAGAGGTGGGCAAGAAGCTTGCCCTTGCCTGGTGCTCACCAAATGCTCTGAAGCATAGCCAGCCCTGGACCGGACAACTGTGTCTATGTCCCCACTTCATAACCAGTGGTCACCTGGTCGTGGACCTTCTTCCACTTCTTCTTATAAAGTAGTTTCCTTCATTAGATCCAACTTTGTGTAGAATTCCATTATTAATAATTAAGCATCTCATCTATCACTGAAGTGAAACCCAGCAGGCCAGACATGTAAACCCATGTTGAAACAGCTCTCTGATACTTTATTTAAAAAATGTTAAGTTGTTATTATAGGTTTTCTAGTTGATTTCAGTGAGACAGCTGATGCACTGTAAGATAATTTATCCGAATTATTTCTCTTTGGTTTCTGTGTGTCTAGCCCAGTGCCTGATATTGTTTCCCACCTCACAATGTCATGGGGTACACACCATCCTTGACCCTTTCCACATTCATATACTGGGGGAAACCTGCCTGAACAGGGACAGAAAGCAACAACATTCACTGCAGAGAAAGAGCAGAGAGTTAGAGGCTGGGAAGCCTCCCTCTGCACATTCTCCATTGTCCCACCAGACTTGTGCCTTACAGAATACAAATTCAAAGATAGAATTGTTAAAAATTTCAAGGTGGCAATCATAGAGCATTAAACCCCAAGCTCTGAGCCTTTCTTGGTGACATCTTGAAGTTGCCTGCAGGCTAAACCAAATCTCCCCATATAATAAGATAATGACTAACATCAATTATGCCAGGTGCTGTTCTAAGCACTTTACAGGTATTAATTCGTTAAACGTCAGAAAAATGTATGAAGTATGTGCCATCATTTATCCCCATTTTACAGATGAAGTAACTGATATCTAAGGTCTCTCTGTAATAAAGGGTACACTGAAAATTCAAACCCAGAAAGTCTGGCTCCCAGAGGTCTTTGTTGGACAGCATAAATAACTGAGACATTAACTCAAAAAAGCAAATCATGCTTGTAAACACCAGGCTGTGTTGGTAGCTTTGTCTTAAAGCAAATTTCTAGAACATAAAATCCTGATTGATTGTAGGTTATTGTTCAGTTGCTCAGTCATGTCCAACTCTTTGCGACTCCATGGGCTGCAGCACGCCAGGCTTCCCTGTCCTACCCTATCTCCCAGAGGCTGCTCAAACTCATGTCCATTGCGTCGATGATGCCATCGAACCATCTCATTCTCTGTCACCTTCTTCTCTTGCCCTCAGTCTTCCCCAGCATCAGGGTCTTTTCCAGTAAGTCAACTCTTCACATCAGGTGGTCAAAGTATTGGAGCTTCAGCTTCAACATCAGTCCTTCCAATGAATATTCAGGACTGGTATCCTTTAGGATTGACTGGTTTGATCTTGCAGTCCAAGGGATTCTCAAGAGTCTTCTCCAGCACCTCAGTTCAAAAACATCAGTTCTTTGGCACTTAGCCTTCTTTATGGTCCAATTCTCACATCCATACATGACTACTGGAAAGACCATAGCTTTGACTATATGGACCTTTATTGGTAAAGTGTTCTCATTGCTTTTTAATACACTGTCTAGGTTTGACACAGCTATTCTTCCCAAGGAGCAAGCATCTTTTAATTTCATGGGTGCAGTCACCATCTATGGTGATTTTGGAGCCCAAGGAAAGAAAATCTGTCACTGTTTCCACTTTTCCCCGTTCTGTTTGCTATGAAGTGATGGGACCAGATGCCATGATCTTAGTTGATTGCAAGTACCTTGGGTTTTCTCTAACAGGCTGCTGCCTTGGTCTAGGCAGAGCTTCAAAAGCAACTGTCAAATAAATAGGCTTCTCTAGAAAGCAGTGGGGATTGGTAGATAGTAGAACTGTGATGTTTCAGAATCTTCTGTAGATGTCTACTCCAGTCTCCATTGCCCTGCCCAAGGTTGTACAGGTAATTAAGGACAGAATAGGGCCTCAAATCTCTTTGTCTTGGAGAAGGAAGTGAAAAAACAGTTGCCAGGCACCTTTATTCTATTCTTAATACATGCTTAGACCCCTCCTTGAGAAGCCTGACTTGGGAAGAATAGTGTAGGGGGCAGGGAGAAAGGGTATTGTCCACCAATATCTACTCTATTTCAGTTCAGTTCAGTCACTCACTAGTATCTGACTCTTTTGTCCATCACCAACTCTCGGAGCTTGCACATATTCATGTCCATCGAGTTGATGATGCCATCCAACCATTTCATCCTAGTCCCCTTCTCCTACTGCCTTCAATCTTTACCAGCATCAGGGGCTTTTCCAGTGAGTCAGTTCTTTGCATAAGATGGCCAAAGTATTGGAGTTTCAGCTTCAGCATCAGTCCTTCCAATGAATATTAAGGATTGATTTCCTGTAGGATTGACTGGTTTGATATCCTTGCAGTCCAAGGGACTCTCAAGAGTCTTCTCCAACACCACAGTTCAAAAGCATCAGTTCTTTGGCACTCAGCTTTCTTTATACTCCAACTCTCACATCCATACATGACTACTACTACTGGAAAAACCATAGCTTTGACTCAACGGACCTTTGTTGGCAAAGTAATGTCTCTGCTTTTTAATATGCTGTCTAGGTTGGTCATAGCTTTTCTTCCAAGGAGCAAGTGTCTTTTAATGTCATGGCTGCAGTCACCATCTGCAGTGATTTTGGAGACCAAGAAAATAAAGTCTGTCACTGTTTCCATTGTTTCCCCATCTATTCACCATGAAGTGACGGGACCAGATGCCACGATCTTAGTTTTTTGAATGTTGGGTTTCAAGCCAGCTTTTTCACTCTCTTCTAATATCTACCCTAATACTGACTCTGTTTTCTTTTTGTCTCCCTTGTTGAAGGTGATTTCATGTTCCTTTGTGTAAAAATACAAATTTTGACTGCAGCCATTTCATTTTAATCATAATTGCTATTATCAAGCCACTATTTTGATGGAAATTGCTATTATAAAATCTTGACATTATAATGGAAAAATTGTTGGGTCACTTTGTCTAAGCCATCTCTCTAGAATAGGCGAATTCAAAGACAATATGCAGTATGATCCCTCGATGCCTGTGCCTTCAAGTCACCAATAAAATAGATGCTAATAACCCTCACTAACTTTATTTATGGGATTTACAAGTGCCCAGGTCAGAGGCCATGACCTTTGTTTCCTCTACTGACTTTCTTTTCCTCTGGAGAATAGTATTTCTGTTTAGTCGCTCAGTCATGTCCAACTCTTTGCAACCCTGTAGACAGCAGCACACCAGGCTTCTCTGTCCTTCAGTATCTCCTGGAGTTTGCTCAGACTCATGGCCATTGAGTCAGTGATGCCATCCAACCATCTCATCCTCTGTCTTCAGCTTCAGAATCAGTCCTACCAATTAATATTCAGGAGAATAATATGTGACCATAGAAATTGGTGGGGAAAGAGCCAAGGCTGACCTGTTTATTTAACTAGTTTATTGAGGAATCTCAACTCAGGAGGTACACACATTAAACAGTTGCTTATGGCACTTTCAGCTGGCTTTGTCAAATCTTTTTCTATCCACTAGGTATATCTTTGTCATATTCAGCAACTCTCGGGCCACTGGTTTATTGAAATTTAGCCTTGGGACTTCCCTGGTGGTCCAGTAGTTAAGACTTTACCTTCCAGTGCAAGGGGTGCAGTTGATCCTGATCAGGGAACTAAGATCCCACGTGCCATGGGGCAACTCACCCCATGTGCCATAATTACTGAGCCCCACACTCTAGAGCCTGTGCCCACATGCTGTAAGACCCAGCATAGCCAAAAAAAAATTTTAAAGAAAAAAATTAGTGTCAAATGCAGTTTAAATTTTCATCTGCCCTCTACCCAACACAGGCTTGAACTCGGAGTGGTAAAAGGGCACGTGTTTCTTTATAGCCGTCCACTCAGTTTTCTGTCCGTTATGACTTCTCTGACTGGCTCTGAGGCCAGCTTACAAATGCCAGCCCTCTCAGAGCCTGGAAGGATGAGAGTTCCGGTGTAGGGTGTCCACGCTGTGCTGTTTTCTGAGGTCAGCGCACACTCGTGCCGCCTCCTCTCCTGCCACGGGGCTGTGCCTCGCTGGCCCAGGCAGCATCGTCTCAGGTGGAACACCAGCGAGCTGATTCACGTGCAGCTCCTCCTTGTCCCGCAGGAGTTTCCTGCCAACGCAGGCTGCTCCGCCACTGCCCGTCTCTCTGCCCCTCCTTTCCTCTCTAGATCTGTCTGCTTTGCTTAGCTGGGCACAGGGGAAACGAGCACATTCTCTGCTCACAGATCTCCAGTGGAGAATGAAACACCAATGGTTTCATCTCACAGGTACACCTAGTCTTTAAGATAGTCTCTTAGAAACCCCACCAGCCCCTTTGAAACATAGAATAGAATCTCCTTTCATCACAAGCACTGTAGTTCCCACAAAGACCAGTGGCCCATCCGTCTTGCCCACCTTTCCCCAAATATTTGTATGGAGGTTGAGGTGATGACTGTGATACATTCTGCCACCTCTTAGGTTTGAGAGATGTCTGGGCCCAATTGCTTAAGGCTGTCTTTAGGCCTCACTTAGTCCCTATCGCTGTCAAGCATGGGTCCATCTTGTTGAGCAACAATAAAAATACCACTCACTGTGCTGTTATATTTATATGCTGATAAAAGGAGTAATTTTTAATGGAGCACAAAGTCTTTGAGGCGTTCTTGGCACCCAGTAAAAATAAAATACATGTTCGTTCCCTAGTGCTTTCAAAAAGGCTTGAGAAGGCTTAACAAAGGGGGATGGGCATCGAATAGACTTTGACAGAGTGGATAGGATGGAAGAAAGATACGTCAGTTAGAAGGAGCACATGAACAAAGGTTGGAGTATGAAGAATGGAGAGCAGATTGAGGAAAGTGAGTAGCCTTTTTGTTAGCAGAAAAACAGAATGTAAGATCAGAAAAGCAGCCTGGGAACATCAGATCAGGATGTTAGTGAGGAAAGATTTAGAGAGTCTAAACTCAGGTACAGTGGGAAGATCTTTCAGCAAAGAGAAAGTGGCAAATTTGGGAAAGTTGACTGTCAGGCAACATGCAGATTGGGGTAGAAGAAAGGAGACCAGGGAAGTAGTCTTGTTAACAGTTTAAAAAGAAAGAAATAAGGAGGTGGGGTGCAGCAGAGTACATGGAAAGGGAGAATGCAGGCCATCTTGGGATCATTTGTGATTTTTGAGGACTAGTCTTAGAGGATCGGATCTGCCAGCGTGCCCCCGTGCACGCTGCATAACACTGCTGCTGGCAGATGCACCAAGTCAGCAGAGGATTCTCTGGTCAGATGAGCTGAGGAAAGTCAGCTAAATACGGTCCCTACTCAGAAATTCCTCGTTAAAGTAGCAGCCATCCTAAAGAAACACACACAGACACAACATTGTTTAACCCAGTATTTCTGTATTCGATCATAGAACCCCCTATCATACAGAATCAGTGTTCCAAAAAACACTTTGAGAACCACTTTACCATGTTATACTTGATGAATAGATTAACATATGGACTTGTACATTAATATTATAATGTTCTTTAGTAAACAATAAAAGACAAATGCATAATTTATGATAAATTCTGTTTCTGAGTTGAATAGTTCTGGGACTCTCTAAGCTTGAGCTATATATCTTTTGAGACTTGACCTTATCTCATATAAAAATAAAATAGCTTTTTGTAGTATAAGACCAAAAATGAGTAGCCCCAATTTTATAATAATTTCTGGGATTGACTTTTGTGGCCTTAAGATTTAAGTGCATTAGTGTCTGTGTCCTTAGCTTTGGGCTTAGAAGAAAGTGATCTTTATTTTTTAGAAGGCTTTTTTTTTTAATGAGCACACGTTAAGCAACGGTTTTGTTTGGAAGAATAGCAAGAGAAAAGCTGTCTCATTCATTATGTTGTTACACATAATAACTGCTAACTGAAAGTATGTTGGATTATGAAAATTAGGCAGATATTAATTATACTTTATACACAAAGAAATGATTTATTGGCTCAAAGTAGCTAATTTATGATAGAACCAAGACTGGGGAGAATCAGAGCTCATGGTTTTTCTAATAAAACATACCTCCTTAAGAAATAAAAGATAAAATGACCTCTTTTGTTGCATGTCAAAGTGTCTTTTCTTTTGTTTGTAAATTATTCCAAGCTTCTAAGGGGGCCTAGCCACAAAAACTATGGTGTTCACATTTACTCTTGGGCAGAGGACCCTGTCTTCCACACAATTATTTACGTCATTGAAGGTGGTGAATGTGTCTTTCCTGTCTTTACGCTTTTCACTGTATCCACTAAACAGTATCAAGTACTAGTAAACCCTGACTCTCAGGGCAGAGATTATGCCCAGTCAAATAATAAAGAAACTGAAGTAATGAGCAGCATCTTATTCATTTACTTCCTGTATATTTTTTCACTTAAAGAGACTCATTTATCTCAAAAATAGTAGTGCCTATAACCTTAAATCAAGCTTGATCTATTGCTACATTAGTTTTATAAACATAAACAAAAGCTTATGAAGGAAATAAGATACACTTCCATCAACAGAAAATTGGCAAAATAGGTTTTAGAAGTCATCTAGAGCTTTTTATCTTAATAATACTCATATATTAGGTTAATAAGAAGAAAGGTGTGGTTTTGTGTATCATTTTTTTCTCATATTACATATTTTTGAGGTGCCACTTATGAAATCTATTTCAAATCTGTTTTACCATGATCAGATTTATAGTTATGTTATGTATCTATTCATTCAGAAAAATATTTTTAATAGTAAAGAAGAATATTTAATCTATTCAGAGAAAGGATGGTTACCTCAGAAATGGAACTGGGAAATTAGGGGTAGGGAAGGGCACTTGTAGTTTTTTTTAACTTTTTTTATATTTTATGGTATTTTAATATATCATAAAGTGGGGGAAATGACTAGACCATTCAGGTGTGACCTAAATCAAATCCCTTATGGTTATACAGTGGAAGTGACATATAGATTCAAGGGATTAGATCTGATAGACAGTCCCTGAAGAACTATGAACGGAGGTTCATGACATTGTACAGGAGGCAGTGATCAAAACCATCCCCAAGAAAAAGAAATGCAAAAAGGCACAGTGGTTGTCTGAGGAGGCCTTAAAAATAGCTGAGAAAAGAAGAGAAGTTACAGGCAAACAAGAAAAGGAAAGATATACCCATTTGAATGCTGAGTTCCAAAGAATAGCAAGGACAGATAAGAAAGCCTTCCTCAGTGATCAATGCAAAGAAATAGAGCGAAACAATAGAATGGGAAAGACTAGAGATCTTTCAAGAAAATTAGAGATACCAAGGGAACATTTCAGCAAAGATGGGCACAGTAAAGGACAGAAATGGTATGGATCTAACAGAAGCAGAAGATAAGAAGAGGTGGCAAGAATACACAGAACTATACAAAAAAGATCTTCATGACCCAGATAACCATGATGGTGTGATCACTCACCTAGAGCCAGACATCCTGGAATACGAAGTCAAGTGGGCCTTAGGAAGCACCACTATGAACAAAGCTAGTAGAGCTGATGGAATTCCAGTTGAGCTATTTCAAATCCTAAAAGCTGGTTCTGTGAAAGTGCTGCACTCAATATGCCAGCAAATTTGGAAAGTTCAGCAGTGGCCACAGGACTGGAAAAGGTCAGTTTTCATTTCAGTCCCAAAGAAAGGCAATGCCAAAGAATTCTCAAACTACCACACAATTGCACTCATCTCACACACTAGCAAAATAATGCTCAAAATTCTCCAAGCCAGGGTTCAGCAATACGTGACTGTGAACTTCCAGATGTTCAAGCTGGTTTTAGAAAACGCAGAGGAACCAGAGATCAAATTGCCAACATCTACTGGATCATCAAAAAGGCAACGAAGTTCCAGAAAAACATCTATTTCTGCTTTATTGACTATGCCAAAGCCTTTGACTGTGTGGATCACAACAAACTGGAAAATTCTTTAAAAGATGGGAATACCAGACCTCCTGACCTGCCTCATGAGAAGTCTGTATGCAGATGAAGAAGCAACAGTTAGAATCGGACATGGAACAGACTGGTTCCAATAGGGAAAGGAGTACATCAAAGCTGTATATTGTTACCCTGCTTATTTAACTTATATGCAGAGTACATCATGCGAAATGCTGGGCTGGATGAAGCACAAGCTGGAATCAAGATTGCTGGGAGAAATATCAATAACCTCAGACATGCAGATGACACCACCCTTATGGCAGAAAGTGAAGAAAAACTAAAGATCCTCTTGATGAAAGTGAAAGAGGAGAATGAAAAAGTTGGATTAAAACTCAACATTCAGAAAACTAAGATCATAGCATCTGGTCCCATCATTTCATGGCAAATAGATGGGGAAACAATGGAAACAGTGACAGACTTTATTTTTTTGCTCTCCAAAATCACTGCAGATGGTGACTGCAGCCATGACATTAAAAGACACTTGCTCCTTGGAAGAAAAGCTATGACCAACCTAGATAGCATATTAAAAAGCAGAGACATTACTTTGCCAACAAAGGTCTGTCTAGTCAAAGGTATGGTTTTTCCAGTAGTCATGTATGGATGTGAGAGTTGGACTGTGAAGAAAGCTGAGCACCAAAGAATCGATACTTTTGAATTGTGGTGTTGGAGAAGATCTTGAGAGTCCCTTGGACTGCAAGGAGATCCAACCGGTCAATCCTAAAGGAAATCAGTCCTGAATATTCTTTGGAAGGACTGATGCTGAAGCTGAAACTCCAATACTTTGGCCACCTGATGTGAAGAAGTGACTCATTTGAAAAGACCCTGATGCTGGGAAAGATTGAAAGCAGGAGGAGAAGGGGACAACAGAGGATGAGATGGTTGGATGGCATCACTGACTCAGTGGACATGAGTTTGAGCTGGCTTCTGGAGTTGGTGATGGACAGGGAGGCCTGGCGTGCTGCAGTCCATGGGGTGCAAAGAGTCGGACACAACCGAGCAACTGAACTGAACTGTTACGATTTTTTTTGAAGTTCGTAAAAGTTAGTTTTAAAGGACAAAGGCATACAGTTAACTTTGTGAACATTTGCACTTTGTCAAAAAATTAAGTATTTAAAGCATACAAATGTACAAAAACTTCTGTGTACCTATCACCTGATTATGACAAACATTAACACTTTAGGGAAGTGAAATTTTTAACAAGTAAATACCACAAACTTGCACTGTTGACTCAGAATAAATGTGAGTTCTCAGGCCTGCCTTCCTGAATCAGCATTGTTGCAGAAATGGCATATGCTACATTGTGCTGTCTTCTGCCGCGTGCCTGCTACACAACAGTTGTAACCATTGGTTGCTGGGCAATGGACAAAACAGCAAACCCAGCTCCCTTCACTTCTACGTTTATTTATCTAGATTAATGATGTAGACCATCATAAACAAACAAGATACTTGTTATACAAACAGGATGGCTAATGCATTTCAGGAAATTTTAAGATTTTCCTTAGTGTTTAGTGTGTACTTTTGATGCTTTTAACCTTGAAAGAGATACAGATTGTTTGGAAACCAAAATTAAAGTTAGAATGAAAGAATATAATGTAATTTCCTTAGCCTCATGATAAATAGATTCACCATGAATCTTAGGAAGGTACGTTGAGTTTTCTATTTGAATTATTTCCTAACAGAATAGAAAAGTTCATTTATAGAATAATAAATATAATTCATTTCTACTAAATCACAGAATAATTTTATCAGTTAAAGGAGAAAATCTCAAATTATTCTTGGCTGTCATTCTCTACTAAAACTCAAGGATATTCAAATCCAAAGGAAATTTTTTTAACCCATAAAGCAGAGTGATATAATAAGTTATATTGTACCTATTCAGGTATAAGGGCTAAGAACATTATAAATGCAGTATTTCAAGTGTTTTGTCAGATATGATATCTACTGTTGTAGTAGTTGTATACCATATTAACAATCAGTATAAAATCTCCACATGTCTACACAGATTGTTTCTACAATTAGTATCTATGTACTAAGTTAGCAATAAAAAAATATATGGACACATTTCCTCAGATTCTACCTCACAGAGGTGAGCAAAAATAAAATGAAATAATAGGGAATCAACTTAGGAGTGAGATATAAAATGCTACCTATGAAAAAATAATAATAATGGATGTAGATATTCAGGTATACTGGGAAATAGACTTCAGATCTCAAGGAAAACTATTTTTGTTTTACTCTCCTATCCCTTTTGTTGTCTTATCATGGTAATGTGTACAGTGGGAAAGTTTTGAAGCAGTTATGCATTACTGCTTCAGTTACATGATGAATTGACCCACTTACATAATTTAAAAGAGTAATATTTGCTAAATGCTTCCACATACCAGGCATTATGCTTATTTCTTTATGGGTTTAACCCATTTGATTTTCACAGAAACCTTACCAAGAAGGCATTAATGTTAACTTAGTTTATGGAAGGGAAGAGCCAAATTGTGTGCTCAAAAGCTACTCAGAGTAACATAGAAACATAGACTCCCATATGTGAGATAGATAGCCAACGGGAATTTGCTGTGTGACTCAGGGAACTCAAACTGGAGCTCTATAACAACCTGGAGGGGTGGGATGGGGAGGGAGGTGAGAGGGAGGGTCCAGGCGGGGAGGACATATGTACACCTATGGCTGATTCATGTTGATGTTTGGCAGAGACCAACACAGTACTGTAAAGCAATTATCCTTAGATTAAAAAATAAATTTTTAAAAACTACTCAGTGGAGCACCTCCCTCATTCATAACACAGGCTCTGAACCCCCTTATTCTGTCACCTCTCACAGCCAGCAGAGGGGCCATGTTCCGGTAGACAGGTTCCATCCCTACTGCCACAGCCTGGGCCCACACCCACTGCGTCTCACCCGCTGCCCTGGATTCCTCACTGAACACAGCAGTACCTCCCCGTCAGCAGGGAATGCTTTCCAAGACCTCCAAGAGCTGCCTGGCACCAAGGATAGTACTGAACCCTATGCAGACTATGTTTTTTTGTTACATACATAGCTAAGATAGTTTCTATGCTAGGCACAGTAGGAGAGGAACAACAATAACCAATAATAAAATAGAACAATTATAACAATATACTGTAATAAAAGTAATGTGCATATGATCTCTCTCTCTCTCCAGGTATCCTGTTGTACAAATTTAATGCCTTTTCCATCTTAACTGAGCATTGATCTTGCATGGTAGCTACAACTTTTGTACTTTGAGTTGGGACAGCAAAACTAGCAAAAACACTTTCTTTTTGTTTTTTCAGCATTTCATGGACAGAGGATTCATTCTTGCTGTAGATCTTAGCAACCTCAACATACAACTTTTTTTCCTTATTAGGTTGAGACCGTTTACCTTTTCACTTACAGGGAGCACTTTATGGCCTTTCTTCAGAATTGCCAACATTGTTTCTCTTGTGCTTTGGAGCCGTTAAGTAAAATAAGGGCCACCTGAACACAGGCATGGTGATACCCTCGATGGTCAGTCTGAGAACCAAGAGGGTTGCTAAGTGACTCATGGGCCAGGTTCGCTGGACGAAGGGATGATTCACATCCCTGGCCAGAGGAAACAGGAAGGCATGGTATTTTGTCATGCTACGTGGAATTGCCTGCAGTTTAAAAGTTACAAATTACTTATTTCTTGAATTTTCCATTTAATATTTTCAAATTGAACCCACCAAAAGTAAAACCACAGGTAAGGGGGGACGATTCTACTTCATCTGACCACATCTCATCTCCTCTTTTGATTCCGTCACTTCACCTGCTCCTGACGTTCTAGGACAGAGGGTCTCAAGCTGTGATCAGAGAAGCAGCAGGATCAGCGTCACCTAGGAACTTGTAGAAACACAAATTGTTGGCATTGGACCCAGCAATTTGCGTTATAACAAGCCTTCCAGGCAATCCTCCTACTTGAGTTTTTAAACAAGATAAAATACCTGTGTGTGTGTGTGTGCATGTGTGTGTGTGTTAGTCACTCAGTTGTGTCCAACTCTTTGCAACCTTTGGACTGTAATGCACCAAGCTTCTCTGTCCATGGAATTCTCCAGGCAAGAATACTGGAGTGGGTTGTCATGCCCTTCTCCAGGGGAACTTTCCAACCCAGGGATCAAACCAGGGTCTCCTGAATTACAGGCAGATTCTTTATCATCTGAGCCACCTGGGATGCCCTAAATACCAGTAGATAATGTTATTCAAATGTGACATGTTCGTCTACAGATATCTTAGGTTATGTTTATTGCTTTCTAAACTCCCTCTTCTGTGTGTGCAAAATAAGCATGTACTTGCCAGACCACAAACAAATCCATAATTTGCATGATTAGTATCAAAATTTCCCTTTATTTTGAATGTATAGCAGGTACTTCTCTGTTTACTCACAGAGTCCCCATTTCCTTAATCACTACCACCGTAGACCAAATAATGAAAATGAAGAAAATTTTTCTTTCCGAATTCTTAGACATGTTTTGCTCTCAAGCTTTAAAACAGCAAATAGAGTTGCCAAGAGAAGATTTAAGAAGCCAGATTTTATACCTAGAAGCTGTAAAAGTTGAAGGAATTATATAGACATCATTCTGAAATTTGTACTACATTGTCTGATTTGGCTTTCTGGCCTTAAATTCACCAGATAATTTCCAGAGTTATAATTCATTTTCACTTATGAGACCTTAGTCAGTTACTGGGAAAAAGGTCTTTTTTCCTCTCTCAAGTTAATCCAGTAATGCTTCCATGTACCATTAAACTATTGGCACATTTTATTCCCAGAGGATAGATTTTGTTTGGCATCCTGAGGAATTTTGATATATTTAAGAAGGTGAGAAGTACACATTGGCATCATTTAAACAACATAAGTCTAAACCCAAATTGGCTTTTACATGCCAAAAATGCAAAATGTGCCAACTGTTTAATAGTACACAATAACTGTTCAACTACATAAGTTGATTTCAGCAAAACAGTTTGGTGTGTGTTTTATCCTGAATCATTTAGATACAATTATGCCTTATGGTGCCTTAATAATAGAAGCAAGTTGTCCATGACTTTTGCATAAGCAGATTTAAATAATATTGAAATGCTAGTCATTCCAGACTTTAATAAAATGTAAGAATACTGCCGTAATTCAAAATGCCACTTCAGCAGCTTCTATATTACCAACACGGAGGAGGCAATGGCACCCCACTCCAGTACTTTTGCCTGGAAAATCCCATGGATGGAGAAGTCTGGAGGGCTGCAGTCCATGGGGTTGCTAAGAGTCAGACATGACTGAGCGACTTCCCTTTCACTTTTCACTTTCATGCATTGGAGAAAGAAATGGCAACCTACTCCAGTGTTCTTGCCTGGAGAATCCCAGGGACGGCAGAGCCTGGTGGGCTGCCGTCTCTGGGGTCGCACAGAGTCGGACACGACTGAAGTGACTTCGCAGCATACTACCAACAAATGTGAAACAGGAAAATAAAGTTTGAGGTTGATGATTGTTGACAGTGAACCTCTTAACTTCCTTTAATAGAATAAGGTTGGACTTTTAGTGAGCTGGAGTAACATTACAGATTTTCTTTTATTTTCAGACTCTGAAGAATATATATTATTCATTTTTAACTGTATCAGCATTTAGTGAGTATATATGCATATATATGTGTGTGATGCTATGGAAACCATGGTTGGAAAGATAAACATAGAAAGATAGATACGATATAACCTCATTTAAGGAGCTTACAATCAAATGAGGAAGCCATGTAGCTAATACAAATACTAACTTTAACACAAAGCAGACAGTTCTTGTGTTTAGTTCAGTTCAGTAGATAAAAACCAAAAGTTAGTATGGCATAAGAGAGTAAGAGACTTTGGGTATTGGCAGGGGCTGTGTTAGAAAGGATGACCCAGGAGCCTCATGTAAGTGACTTGTGTAAATAGCCTTTAAACATTGATCCTCATGGTGGGGAAAGCAGAGGAACAGAAGTAAGTGTACAAGCCACAGAGTATGAAAGAGGGAAGGTGGAGGGGAAGAGGTTGAAGTTCTAGAAATAAGGTATGTTTCTCTCTGGAATCAAGGGAAAGTACTGGATGCAATTTTACATCACACATAGGATATATTTGAGATGATCATAAGATATGCATTTCATGGCCTGCTTAAAATTCATTCTGGGTAACCTGGGGGTCACTCCAAGAGTCATCCTCCAGACAGCCAAAACTGAGGTGCGTTGAGGAGGTAGTGTGATTGCCTTTCCAGAGAGATTTGCCATTGGTAATAAATCAGCATGGATAGAGGAAAGAAGCGGTGATTTTAAATATGAACCCCGAAGAAAAAGTCACAAGAAGAGATGCTCTAAATCTGGCTGCTTCCCTCATAGGCAGCTCTTTTTAGTGCACTCCAGAGTGAGTGGCATAAGAGGTTTACTTCTTTAACAAGGATGAATGATTTTTGCAAGCAACGTAGGAGCCAGGTAGTAGAAAATAAAGTTGGGAGATAAGTTAGCATAAAGTCATGACAGTCTTCTTTATATTTAATGCCACATAATTTTTCCTCAAGACAAAGCAAATTAAAGCATAAAAATTATGACTTAAAATTATATTTGGACTCTATACCAAAAAAAGTTTTTTTATAATATACAAAACAGAATATTTTACAATTGTAGATTATAAATTTTCTTAGAGATAAGCAACTAAAGATAATTTTAGAACATCCTCCAATTGTTTTCTTTTTCTGCAGTGAACAGATTCTTTAATTGTGTTCCATCACAGTAGTAGTTAACATTATTAGTAGTATCTCTTTCTCTTATACATCTAAATAAATTCCTCTTCAGCAGAGTAAACCCAGATCTCATAGCATAGATTTCTAGTTGATATTTACTGTAATAAACACCAAACTTTGACCCAGGTACCATCCCTGGGTTGGGAAGATCCCCTGGAGAAGGGAATAGCTACCCACTCCAGTATTTTTGCCTGGAGAATCCCATGGACAGAGGAGCCTGACAAGCTATAGTCCATGAGGTCACAAAGAGTTGGACATGACTGAGTGACTAACACTTTCAAACTATGAGTATTATTAGTGTCTTCCCCTACCTCGCTATCAGACTATGTCTGTTACATACAGGGCAGAAAAGGCTAGGAGGTAAAAAATAGCCACATATAAAGAAATGTAAATTCTACAGAGTAGTCTATGATTATAGGTCAGCAAGGAAAGTCAATTAGTTCTAGAATAAAGTAAGTGCTAGGACTAGGCCAAACCTGAAACATGGTAGAATTAAGAAAACATTGAGAGAGGAAGGTCTTCCTGAAAAGGAAGAGCATAAGTAAGGGCAAGGAAGTTTTAATGCCAATGGCGCACTTCAATAGTCTAGAAACTTGCCTGACTGAAAAAACCTTGTGTTGGGGAAAGTGGCTGAGATGGGAATGATTTGTAGAATGCCTTGCAAACCTAAGGGGATGTGGAGAGTCATTGCAAGGTCTTGGCAATGCTGTATGCTAAAAGCAACACTTAATAAACATGAGTCTGGTGGAAGTATTGGTATGTTACAACACATATTGGTAAAAGCAGAGAAAAGAGTCGGGATGTAGTTATTGTAAGTGTGAGGTTAGGAAAGTTTCAAAACTATATTAAAAGTGAGAAAGGAAAGAGACGCAGCAATTCACTTCTGATAAATAATCAACAAGGCTTAGACACAGATTAGTTATACAGTGAAGAGAAATATGATAAAAATGTAGCTGTTATCTATGGCCCTGTATCATCGCATTGGTTTTTCTGAGAGTCATTTCTCACTGCAACTTGGACCTAAATCTTTTATATGTATCCACACAGCTATTACTCCAAATTACGTCCTCTGTCAGTGATTTCTAATTCTAACAAATGGTCTTTGAGACATCCATTACTTAATCTCTAATTATAGTCTATCATAAGAATTTGGAGGCTTTTACATGTATTTAAACAAGTTCTCTGGAGTAAGGGTAAAAAGAGGGACGAAATTATGAGTGAGGGGGAAAGGCAGGAGAAAAAGTACTAAAAAAAAAAAACCACACATAAATTTAACCACATAGTAGTTCCTGCAACTAGAAAATAAAACTAAATATGGGTGATTTTATTAGCCATCATCAGAGTCATTTAAGCTGTTTATTCCCTGTTGGCATCTGTGAACCTTTTTGCATGCATGTGTGTGTGCCCAGTTTGATCTAACTCTTTGTGACCCCATGGGCTATAGCCCACCAGGCTCCTCTGTCCATGGAATTTTCCAGGCAGGAATATTGGAGTGGGTTGCCATTTCTTACTCCCAGAGATCATCCCACCCAGGGTTGGAACCTGCATCTCTGTGTCTCCTGCATTGGCAGGCAAATCCTGTGACACTGCCACCTAGGATGCCCCTGTGAACCCTTAGGGCTGTTGTAGTATTGATGGAGATACATCCCGGAAGCATATTGGTTGGTTGATATTTATTCTTCTCCCAATTTTGTTGCTGGCCCAACAGCACTTGCAGGAAGGAGGATTGGATTTGTGATGAAGCTCAACCCCCAGGTGAATAACAGAGGCTCCCAGGGGTTACCGTAGGCCTTTTCTGGACTCTGGAGAAACCTGAAGCTTTTCAGCATACTGAAACCTTCGGGAAAGCAACTGCCTTCTTCTCAGGACATGGTTAGCTCCTTCTCACTCAAAAGCACTCTCTATTCCCTGTCACAGTTAGGTTGGTCTTCCCTGTCACAGTGGTCTTCCCTTCAGGCTACCTGGGATGCAGTCATTGGGTTTTCAAAGTCCTTGATTGTCTCGCCTGAAGGTACAACCTGACCTAGTTAGATGTGAGCTCTGCCCTTGTCCTGTCGTGCAGTTCCCTTCCACAGAGGTTTTCTTACATTAGAAGTATTGGGGGTTTTTTGTTTTCTGTTTTGTTTTTAAATTTTCTGCTTTCTGCCCAATAAGTCTGAGTCCTCAAAGAGTAAGAAATGTGTGGGTTCTGATTTCTCCTTTCTGCCAGAGTATCCTCCTGATAGCACGTTTCTCACAGGGCTCATTTAAATGTCTTCTGTGGTGAAAGCCAGGCTTTTGTCTCTAGTCCCTGTGGTTTCCCTGGGTGTTCAGTTCCGTGTCCACGTTTAGTTCCCTGCATTCATGATCTGCTTCTCCTTTCTCTAGCCTTTAGGCAGACGTGCATGTCACTGAAATATGCAGAAACAACACACCTTTTTCTGAAGACTTCCACAGAAGAGAATTCCTCATCCTCTAATATTTAATATGTCATTGTCAGAATCTCTGCATTTAAACTATATAAAATTTTAAAGGCTGAAAGAATCTAGGATGTCACTGTGTGCTAACCTTTTACTTTATGTGTGAGAAGATTAAGTAGTATTCACTGGGCTTCCCTGGTAGCTCAGCTGATAAAGAATCCACCTGCAATGTGAGAGACCTGGGTTCGATCCCTGGGTTGGGATGATCCCCTGGAGAAGGGCATGGCAGTCCACTCCAGTATTCTTGCCTGGTGAATCCCCATGGACAGAGGTGCCTGGTTGGCTGCAGTACATGGGGTCGCAAAGAGTCAGACACAACTAACCAAGCTCAGCACATTTCACTTCCTAAACCCTCCTCAACTCAGGGTAATATGTGTATTTTCAATGATGACTTTCTAACAAAGAGAACAGACAAAGGAAAAGCTCATACTATAAAACAAGTATCAAAACTAAGCAAGAATAGAACAAAACAAACTGTAGAAAACTATAGACCAGTTTCACTTATGATCATAGGTGCAAAAATCCTATATAAAACACTATTGGATGGAATTTGGCAGTTCATCCTCTCTCTCACACACACATTACTAGCTATGGTTTCTCTTGTAAAAACAGGAGTGATTCAATATCCCAATGTAGAAAAGTACATAGTAAAATTCAGTACTCTTTCTTGGGAATATTTTTTTCTAAAACTTTTCTAGGGAAACTGAGCATGGAAGAAAAGTTCTTATCCTGATAAGAGGGTAAGACCCTCAGGAACAAAGAGGAAACATTTTCCTTAATGGCAAAAATTTAGAAACATTTCTACTAAAGTCAGGTATAAGCATGTCCATTCTCTCCAATCCTATTTAGCATTGTTACTAGAAAAGCTATTTTAATAACACACCCCCCAAAAAAGGAAAAGAATTAGGACTGTAAAGGACAAGGCCAGGCTATCCTTACTTACCATCAGATAATGTGATTGTTCACAACCGAGGGCATCCAAATCTCATAAAGAATCAACAGGGTCGCCATATATAAGATCTCAGACCTACAACTGACTTACCATTTATGTAACTTTGGTCATTACTTAGCCTATCTGTATTGCAGTTAACTCATCTGTAAAAGAGGTTGTTGAAAGGATTTAATGACTTGAACCATCTAAAGTGCCTGGTGCCTTATAAACATTATATCTGTATTAGCTATTATCACCATTAAATTAATGGCCTGTATTCAGTACATTTCTTATACACCAGGTATACCTAATCAAAAGTAGAATGATAATAATAGCTAATTAGTGTTCATCAGCTCATGTTAGTCTGCTCACCAAACACCCAACATAGCTTTCCCTATCACTCAACATAAAAGTCCTTAGAGAGGCCTATACGACCTGCGTGGTCTTGCTGTCCACCCTGGGTCTGTCCTCGTCCCCCACTCTCCTCCTGGATCTTTTTACCTCAGATGTGCTAGCCTCCTTACTGTCCTGGAGCACACCAAGCCATCCACCTCCTTGGGGCCTTAGCATTGTTCTTCCATCCGTCTGGGACACTGTTTTTCCAGATATGCAAATGGCTTGCTTCTTTTAGGTCTCAGATATCAACTTACAGCAGCTGCTTCTGTATGTTTAGTGCCAGACCTAAAGAGTACTTCACACGAGTTATTTACATGAGGGGATAAAAACTTGGTCTGTTTTGTTCACTGCTCTATCCGTAGTGCTAGAAACGGTGCCTAACACATCATTGTTGTTCAGTCATGCAGCCATGTGCAACTCTGTGACCCCGTAGGCTGCAGCACGCCAGGGTTCCCTATTGTTCACCATCTCCCAGAACTTGCTCAAACTAACGTCCACTGAGTCAGTGATGCCAACCAATCATCTCGTCCTCTGTCATCCCCTTCTACGCCTGCCCTCAATCTTTCCTAGCATCAGGGTCTTTTCTAATAAGTCGGCTCTTCACATGAAGTGGTCAAAGTATTGGCACTTCAACTTCAGCATCAGTCCTTCCAAAGAATATTCAGGGTTGATTTCCTTCAGGATTGACTTGTTTAATCTCCTTGCAGTCCAGGGGACTCTTAAAAGTCTTCTCCAACACCACAGTTCAAAAACATCAGTTCTTCGGTCCTCAGCCTTCTTTATGGTCCAACATCCATACATGACTACTAGAAAAACCATACCTTTGACTAGACAGACCTTTGTCGGCAAAGTAACATCTCTGCTTTTTAACACACTGTCTAGGTTTGTCATAGCTTTCTCTTTCAAAGAGCAAGCGTCTTAATTTCATGACTGCAGTCACCACCTGCAGTGATTTTGGAGCCCAAGAAGATAAAATCTGTCACTGTTTCCATTGTTTCCCCATCTGTTTGCCATGAAGTGATAGGACCAGATGCCATGATCTTAGTTTTTTTAATGTTGAGTATTAAGCCAGCTTTTCCACTCTCTTCTTTCACCTTCATCAAGAGGCTCATTAGTTCCTCTTCGCCTTCTGCCATAAGGGTGGTGGTATCATCTACATATCTGAGGTTATTGATATTTCTCCTGGCAATCTTGATTCCCCCTTGTGCTTCATCCAGCCTGGCATTTCTCATGATGTATTCTGCATATAACTTAAATAAGTAGGGTGATAATATACAGCCTTGACATACTCCTTTCCCAATTTTGAACCAGTCCATTGTTCCATGTTGGGTTCTGACTGTTGCTTCTTGACCTGCATACAGGTTTCTCAGGAGGCAGGTAAGGTGGTCTGGTATTCCCGTCTCTTTAACTCATCATAGAACACATCATGAAGTTTTAATACATCATAGAACTCAGTAAGTATGTTAGTCACTCAGTCATGTCCAGCTCTTTGTGACCCCATGGACTCTAGCCCGCCATGGAATTCTCCAAGCAAGACTACTGGGAGTGGGTTGCCAGGCCCTTCTCCAGGGGATCTTCCCAACCCAGGGATCGAACCCATGTCTCTTGCATTGCAGGCAGATTCTTAACCATCTGAGCCACCAGGGAAGCCCAGTAAGCATTTACTAAGTTTACTGGGGAGGAAATCAAGGCACAGAGAGGCTGTATCCTGGGATCACACAGACTGGTTAATTGCAGTGTGGGCATGTTCTCATGGCACCTGAGATTAACACTAGCAAAAGATGGACAACTTTTCTTCTGGAAAAAAGTTTCAAAACTATTTTTAAAAAAACCTTTTAAGATCTTTTTTTTTTTTTTTTTGCTGTGGGAATATTTTATTCTTTTTTTTTTTTTTAAACTTTACATAATTGTATTCGTTTTGCCAAATATCAAAATGAATCCGCCACAGGTATACATGTGTTCCCCATCCTGAACCCTCCTCCCTCCTCCCTCCCCATACCATCCCTCTGGGTTGTCCCAGTGCACTAGCCCCAAGCATCCAGTATCGTGTATCGAACCTGGACTGGCAACTCGTTTCTTACATGATATTTTACATGTTTCAATGTCATTCTCCCAAATCTTCCCACCCTCTCCCTCTCCCACAGAGTCCATAAGACTGTTCTATACATCAGTGTCTCTTTTGCTATCTCGTACACCAGGTTATTGTTACCATCTTTCTAAATTCCATATATATGCGTTAGTATACTGTATTTATGTTTTTCCTTCCGGCTTACTTCACTCTGTATAATAGGCTCCAGTTTCATCCACCTCATTAGAACTGATTCAAATGTATTCTTTTTAATGGCTGAGTAATACTCCATTGTGTATATGTACCACAGCTTTCTTGTCCATTCATCTGCTGATGGACATCTAGGTTGCTTCCATGTGTCCTGGCTATTATAAACAGTGCTGCGATGAACATTGGGGTACACGTGTCTCTTTCCCTTCTGGTTTCCTCAGTGTGTATGCCCAGCAGTGGGATTGCTGGATCATAAGGCAGTTCTATTTCCAGTTTTTTAAGGAATCTCCACACTGTTCTCCATAGTGGCTGTACTAGTTTGCATTCCCACCAACAGTGTAAGAGGGTTCCCTTTTCTCCACACCCTCTCCAGCATTTATTACTCGTAGACTTTTGGATCGCAGCCATTCTGACTGGTGTGAAATGGTACCTCATAGTGGTTTTGATTTGCATTTCTCTGATAATGAGTGATGTTGAGCATCTTTTCATGTGTTTGTTAGCCATCTGTATGTCTTCTTTGGAGAGATGTCTATTTAGTTCTTTGGCCCATTTTTTGATTGGGTCGTTTATTTTTCTGGAGTTGAGCTGTAGGAGTTGCTTGTATATTTTTGAGATTAGTTGTTTGTCAGTTGCTTCATTTGCTATTATTTTCTCCCATTCTGAAGGCTGTCTTTTCACCTTGCTAATAGTTTCCTTTGATGTGCAGAAGCTTTTAAGGTTAATTAGGTACCAATGTAATACACCACATTAACAAATTGAAAAATAAAAACCATATGATCATCTCAATAGATGCAGAGAAAGCCTTTGACAAAATTCAACATCCATTTATGATAAAAACTCTCCAGAAAGCAGGAATAGAAGGAACATACCTCAACATAATAAAAGCTATATATGACAAACCCACAGCAAACATTATCCTCAATGGTGAAAAATTGAAAGCATTTCCTCTAAAGTCAGGAACAAGACAAGGGTGCCCACTTTCACCATTACTATTCAACATAGTTTTGGAAGTTTTGGCCACAGCAATCAGAGCAGAAAAAGAAATAAAAGGAATCCAAATTGGAAAAGAAGAAGTAAAACTCTCACTATTTGCAGATGACATGATCCTCTACATAGAAAACCCTAAAGATTCCACCAGAAAATTACTAGAAATAATCAATGACTATAGTAAAGTTGCAGGATATAAAATCAACACACAGAAATCCCTTGCATTCCTATACACTAATAATGAGAAAACAGAGAAATTAAGGAAACAATTCCATTCACCATTGCAACGGAAAGAATAAAATACTTAGGAATATATCTACCTAAAGAAACTAAAGACCTATATATAGAAAACTATAAAACACTGGTGAAAGAAATCAAAGAGGACACTAACAGATGGAGAAATATACCATGTTCATGGATTGGAAGAATCAATATAGTGAAAATGAGTATACTACCCAAAGCAATTTATAGATTCAATGCAATCCCTATCAAGCTACCAACAGTATTCTTCACAGAGCTAGAACAAATAATTTCACAATTTGTATGGAAATACAAAAAACCTCGAATAGCCAAAGCGATCTTGAGAAAGAAGAATGGAACTGGAGGAATCAACCTACCTGACTTCAGGCTCTACTACAAAGCCACAGTTATCAAGACAGTATGGTACTGGCACAAAGACAGAAATATAGATCAATGGAATAAAATAGAAAGCCCAGAGATAAATCCACGCACATATGGACACCTTATCTTTGACAAAGGAGGCAAGAATATACAATGGATTAAAGACAATCTCTTTAACAAGTGGTGCTGGGAAATCTGGTCAACCACTTGTAAAAGAATGAAACTAGACCACTTTCTAACACCATACACAAAAATAAACTCAAAATGGATTAAAGATCTAAACGTAAGACCAGAAACTATAAAACTCCTAGAGGAGAACATAGGCAAAACACTCTCCAACATACATCACAGCAGGATCCTCTATGACCCACCTCCCAGAATATTGGAAATAAAATCAAAAATAAACAAATGGGACCTAATTAACCTTTTAAGATCTTTTAGGTGGAATATTCATAGGTATCATAAAAATGATTTTTAAAATGATAAAAAAAACTCAGTATCATAAAAATGGAAAATTCAGCACAACCATAGCCAAATTCCTGACAGAGTTCTCCTTAGAATTTGAAAAGCTGACCCTTATTTTAAATGGAAAAGCAAAGAATAAGACAGTTTTAAAGAAGAACATGGAGCATGATTTGTCCTACCAAATATTGAATTTTCTCCTAAGGCATAAAGAGTTATACCAGTCTAAAAGCCCAGGGATGAACAAATAAGCCAATAAAGGACAAGAAATAACTTAGAAAAACAGACCCCCTCAAATATAGAAAATTGTAAAATGTTAGATGTGGCATTACAGTATATCAGTAGGGTAAGGAAGGACTGGTGTGGAGTAATTGGTTATTCATATGAAAAATATTGATTATATATACAAAAAATAATTCCCTGTTAAAGGATTAAATGTGAAAAGACAAACTTTAAAACATCTGGGAGAAAAATAGGGCAATGATATTGAACTATGTTACATTTTGATCTGGTTGATCAAAAAAAAAGAAAGGACATCATAAACTAAGTTAAAACTAAAGAACTTGCAACACACACAGCCAATAAAGGATTAACACCCAGAATGAGTATGTCATAAAAGAACTAATCGATTAAAAAAGGTGCATATATAATTCACAGGAGAGGTAATGAGAAAAAATGTTCAAAGTCACTAGTAGCCCAGGAAAATGAAAACTAAAATAATGTTAAAGTCTGGAAGTCATGTAAATTGGTGAAAATTTAGAGAATCAGGAACTTCCATACAGTGCTAATGTGACTTAAAGTGCTACAACTATGTTTGAGAACAAGTTGGCAATACCTTGCTATATCAATACTGTTACGTCTTTTGACCCATATTGCATTTCTGGATATACACTAGAAAAACTTCAACGTAGGCACAAGAAGAAGAACGGAATGTTCGAGGCAGCAGTTTTTGTAAGACAGAAAAACTGAAACAACATAAATGTCATAGATAAATGAATTTTATATATTCACACAATGAAACAGCAGTGTAGAGCAGTTCAAAATAAATGCACCAATGTATTGTTTTAAAAAGAAAGAGAAATATAAAACAAATGAGCTAGAGCTATGTGTATCAACCAGGTAAACCTCCAAATCATAAATTTGTATGAATTAAAACAAGGTACAAAATGATATATGTGTTATGATACTATCTATATAAAATTTTAAACATGAAATATCATATTTTTATGTTTATTTGTAGTTAAAGCCACCCATAAGAATAATAAATGTCAGATTTACTCCAGTGCTTACCTCTGGGATGGTATGGCTTAGGGTGGAGTACGTAAGGGTCTTCACCACCGTCTTATTGAGAAGCAAAGTGACCAAATGTTAGAATGTGATGAAGTTTAGTGACAAGTGCATATGTATTTCCTTTAGTGATATATTCTGAGTTTTCTGTATGCTTGAGGTATTTCTGTATGAATACACACATGCACCAAATCTAGCCACTTCTCACGCCTCTGCAGCTAAAGTCCTGGCCCTAACCCCCATACATCTCGCCACTGATAATCATTTACCAGAGCTGCTGCAGTTGCCTCCTAAATTGCCTGCCCACTTTTCATTTGCCATATATCACTCAGAATAATAGTTTATCACCAAGTATTTAGCACCAAGAATTCTTTAGCACCAAGAATTGTGGTGCTGGAGAAGGCTCTTGAGAATCCCCTGGACAGCAAGGAGATCAAGCCAGTCAGTCCTAAAGGAAATCAGTCCTGAATATTTAGTGGGAGGACTGATGCTGAAGCTGAAGCTCCTGTACTTTGCCCACCTGACGCGAAGAGCTGACTCACTGGAGAAAACCCTGATGCTGGAAAAGATTGAAGACAGGAGAAGGGGACGACAGAGGATGAGATGGTTGAATGGCGTCACCAACTCAATGGATATGACTCTGAGCAAACTCCATGAGATAGTGAAGGAGAGGGAAGCCTGGTGTACTGCAGTTCATGGGGTCGCAAAGAGTCAGATACAACTTAGCAACTGAACAGCAATTGATAAATCAGATTATGCATCTCTCCTGCTCAAAACACTCCAGTGGCTTCCCAAAGAAGTTAATATTTATCCTCCTAACTGTGGCTCAGGCTTCCCAGGTGGCAAATGGTAAAGAACTCACCTGCCAATGCAGGAGATTCAGGAGACGCTGGTTTGATCCCTGGGTTGGGAAGATCCTCTAGAGGAGGACATGGCAATCAATTCCAGTATTCTTGCCTGGAGAATCTCATGGACAGAGGAGCCTTGAGGGCCACAGTCCATAGGGTCACATGACTCTATGGTCACATGTGTCCATAGAGTCAGACACAACTGAAGCGGCTTAGCATGCACACATCATAGCTCACAAAGTTCTTTTTCCTCTCTTTACTCATTCCCCCAGCCCACCAACCTGCAACATAGGTGAAACTGGTACCCATGATAATATCTGGTACTTAGTGGGAGTTTAATAAATATCTGCTGAATTGGTATGTCCATCCATCATCCATCTATCCTGTGCTATCCTCAGTACCTTCCTTTTCCTTACACTCCACATCCAACTTCTCACCAAATCTTCATTTCTTTCAACATCTCTTTCCTCATGCAGAGAGACTACATGAAAAATTATATCAGCAGCACATCTTTTGGGTAGATTGGATGTGAATTTCCCTATAGTCCCAGGATAAGATTTTACTTTTAAGGAGCAAATATTGAAGGGTATGGAAGGTTTATGAAAACGAACCACAGAAATGATTCCAGATAGTAGTAACAGTTGCCAGCTTTGCCTGCTTAGGGGATGGGATCTCATCATCATTTGCCTGAACTGCTTCACTAGCCCCTAATTGGTCTGCCAGCTTCCAGTTTTGCCCTTCCCTCTGTACCCCTCCAAACATCCGCCCCACAACAGTGATATCTATCAGTAAAGCTAGAGTAATATTTTCAGGGGATAAATCTGATTGCGTCACTTCCCACAATTAAAACCCTTCTTGACTTGCCATTGACTTCATGAAAGCCTTATGCATGCTGGCTCCTCCGACTGCTCCATCTTTATCTTTGGCTGTTTCCGTACACAAACCATAAACTTCAATTGTACCAAGCAACCCAGTCTACTTGTCACATCCAGTCTCTGCCCTTGCATTTGCTGGTATTGTTCTTCTGTGACTCTGCCTAACTCTGACTCGCCCTTAAAATTCAGCCTGAGCAGTACCTGTTCTTCAGTCTTTCCTCATCTGCTAAAGTTTCTCTTGATTATCAGCAACTTCTTGAGGGCAAGGACTCCTTGAACCTCCAGATAGCTTGTTGGCTGGTACATAGTAGTCCCTCAATAATGTTTGTTGAAAAAGGAAGGGAGAGAAGAAAAAAAATGGGAAAGCAGGAAGGGTGTTTTTTAAGTTTTGTATGTATTGTACATATTGTATATAATAAACTCTTCCCTCACTCTTTCTTCTTCTGTATTTCTGTGACCTCAGTTCTTACGTATGTAAACAATTTATTTATTTGACCTGATTCTCTGCCTGTCCTTTGACATAGATGAAACATTAATACCAATTAATGAGAAATGTTGAAAAGCTATTTCCACTTTGACATAAGCTATTACTGATAAAGAGTATACCAAACCAAACCTTCAGAGAATCTGATAATCTAGGGAAATCTAGAAATAGCACCAAAAGTGAGTTTTTAAATAGTGTGTGCTATCTTAAGGGATACAAAGAAATTAGAGTACACCTTCTACTTATTGGGCTTCCCTGATAGCTTAGTTGGTAAAGAATCCGCCTGCAATGCAGGAGGCCCTGGTTCAATTCCTGGATCAGGAATATCCTCTGGAGAAGGGAATGGCTACCCACTCCAGTATTCTGGCCTGGAGACTTCCATGGACCGTATAGTCCATGGGATTGCTTACTTGATATGTTTCCTCTTTATAATGTACTGAGAAGTTTAATTGGTATCTATTTGCTATTCCCAGAGTGGGGAAAGCCTTGGAAGGGGTTAAATAAATTAGCCCTTGAGTTTGGGGTCTACTTTAGGATGCAGTGGGGAGAAATTTCTAAAGGAAAAAAGTGGAAGTCTAAGGCTAGTGAAAGAGGAAAGGTCCTGGCTGCATTTTTACCTCAGTGAATTCTTTCTGAATAAGACTGTAGAGTTTGTTCACATCTATCACACCAAGCACAGTATTTTTAGTAACAGTAATACAGAGCAGCAGCTTGTCACTTGGAGGCTGACTAATAAGCATACTGTTCCTCTTACACACAACAAGCCACGCATCTTATTTCCACTCATCCTTACAGACGCTCTTAAGCTTTCCGTGTTTCTTTACGGAGATGGCAAGGAGTACTGGTTAATAAGCTCTTAGGGTTATTCAGAATCCCTCTTCAGTGCTCCTTTTCTGAAGTTGGAAACACTCATGCATGTGCACACATGCTCACTAACCTTTGTCAGAGGTGAAGCACTTCCAAACGCCACTTGAATGTGATTAAAAGAATCCTGGGCTTTGATAGAACTCATTACCAAGATGCCAGGCCTAACTGTTTGCTCAAACTTTAGTCTAAGAAAAGGAAATGTCTTGGTTTAAAAAAAATAAATGGCTTGTGGAAATGGAGATTAACAGTTTATTGTATTTCTAATAAAAATATGTGCCAGATATGTCATTTTAAAATAGAAATGTAACAGTTTCTCATTAATATTACAGATGATATACAAGAAAAGCATATCTCTCTCTCTCTCTCTTTTTTTTTTTTTTTTTTTGGCTTTAGATAAGAAATCAAACTATTTGACTTACTGCTCTGAGTTTCCTGTCTAGAGTTATTTGTTTTGCCTAGCTAGTCACTATCATTTTCCACCGAAGTTCAGGAAACTATTAAACCAATTTTATGTTTAATGTCATTGGTAAATTTCATGTAAATTCCAAGTCATGCTGTGGTTAATATTGTTAATTTACTATATGGTTTTGAAAGTATTCCAAACAACTTCAAGTTATTCAACTTAGTTTTCACCTTCTAATCTCAGAGAGTATTCACAGCTCCATCCTAGGGTTAAGTCTAAAAAAAGTTAAAGGGTTAATCAATCAGTCATATCCAACTCTTTGCAACCCCATGAACTGTAGCCCGCCAGGCTCCTCTCTCCGTGAAATTCTCCAGACAAGAATACAGGAGTGGGTAACCGTTTCCTTCAGGGGATCTTCCTGACTCAGAGAGTGAACCTGGGTCTCCTGCATTGCAGGAGGATTCTTTACTATCTGTGCCACCAGTGACACCCCAGGGTTGAGTCTACCCCCAAGTAAATTCCTCAAGGATTTATTAAAACATCCAGCCTCTATTTGAATTTGTGGATCTCACTCACATTCATTTTTTATCATTCCTGCAATAGGATCTGTTTGAGTTGTGTAGTAATATAGTTAAGAGGTTAATGGTTGTTGAAATAGATAGATTTGTAGGAACTTCAGTTTGTAAATCCAAGGGTTCATTGATGGTAATTGTACTGTGTGTTTCAACCAGACTAGACCATTTTGACCTTAAAAGTTGTCAACCTAAAAACTTCTCCACTTTTACATTTTTTTATCCAGCACTTAAAAAAAAAAAATGTTACTGGAGTATGGTTAGTCTACAGTGTTATGTTATTTTCTGCTGTACAGCAAAGTGAATCAGCTGTATGTATACATATATCTTCACTTTTTTGGATTTCTTTACCATTTAGGTCCCTACAGAGCACTGAGAAGAGTTCCTGTGCTATACAATAGGTTCTCATTAGTTATCTCTCTATACATAGTAGTGTATATACATCAGTCCCAATCTCCCAATTCATCCCACTCCTCCTTTTCCCTTTGGTATCCATGTGTTTGTTCTCTACGTCTGTGTCTCTGTTTCTGCTTTGCAGATAGGTTCACCTATATCAAGCAGCTCGGCTTCCCTGGTAGCTCAGCTGGTAAAGAATCCACCTGCAATGCGGGAGACCCTGGTTCAATTCCTGGGTCGGGAAGATCCCTTGGAGAAGCGAAAGGCTACCCACTCCAGTATTCTGGCCTGGAGAATTCCATGGACAGTCCATGGGGTCGCAAAGAGTTGGACATGACTGAATAACTTTCACTTCACATACTGATCAGAATGGGAGAAAATATTTGCATGCAAAGCAACTGACAAAGAACTAATCTCTAAAATACACAAACAGCCCAAGCAGCTCAATACCAAAAAAACAAACAGTCCAAATCAAAAAATGGGTGGAAGACCTAAATAGACATACAGAAGACATACAGATGGCCAACCAACACATGAAGAGATGCACATCATCATTAACTATTAATTTTTAGAGAAATGCAAATCAAAACTACAATGAGGTGTCACCTCCCATTGATGAGAATGACCATCATCCAAAAATCTACAAACAGTTGATGCTGGAGGGGATATGGAGAAAAGGGAACCCTCCTACACTGTTGATGGGAATGTAGATTGATACAGGCACTGTGGCGAACAGTATGGAGGTTCCTTTAAAAACTAAAGATGGAGCTGCCATATGACCCAGCAGTCCCATTCCTGGGTATGTACGCAGGGAAAACCATAATGCCAAAAGCTCCACGCACCCCAGTGCTCACTGCAGCACTGCTTACCATACCCAGCACATGTTTTGTCAAGCAGCTCTGTGTCAGAAGGTATTGTGTAAAGGCCTCACCTCATACTAAAACATTCTAGATGAACTGATTAAGCTTTGGTTTTCATTCTGTTGCTAATGACATGTTGACAAGAAGGGTGGGACATTTTAATAAAAAAATAACATTTAAAGATCTTAAATAACAAGCCCACGTCGTATTATGTAACATATCTCATCTTCTTATTGTGAGATAGCAGCTTGTGACTTTCTTTTATCCATCATTCTGTTCAATGAAAATTAGCAAAATTGCTTAATACTGTTTTATTTAAATGACTATACATGTTAGGAAATTAATCTTATATTCTGGTGCCTGTGAAACCAAATAGCAAAGAGAAGTTTTACCTAGCGTGCCCACATAATGCATTAATCCTTCTCCCAAGTGATCAAATCAAGAAGTTGTTCCCCATTCATGTTTCCTTGTAGTAAAAAAAGCAAAATTAGAGAATTATTTTTAGTCTTTCCCTTTGTTCTGTCATGAATGTTCAATGTGTAATTCTACAGGAATCCTCTGCTTAAAAATAATTGATCCTCGCCAGTCCACGTTCGATGCATGAGACAGGGTACTCAGGGCTGGTGCACTGGGATGACCCAGAGGAATGGGATGGAGAGGGAGGTGGGAGGGGGGTTCAGGATAGGGAACACATGTACACCTGTGGTGGATTCATGTCAATGCATGGCAAAACCACTACAATATTGTAAAGTAATTAGCCTCCAGTTAAAATAAATAAATTTAAAATAAAAAAAAAAATAATTGATCCTGGGACTCTACCCTTCCAATGCATGGGGCATGGGTTTGATCCCTGGTCAGGGAACTAAGATCCCACATACCATGGGACGCTACCAAAATTAAATATATAAAAATAAGTTATCTTATCCTGAATGACTGGCACAGTTACATTAGTAGTATCTTACGAGGGTAAGAAAAATATATTATTTATGGATGCTCAAAGTATCTTCTCATTTAAAAAGTTTATCATAAAAGGTGCCTGAAATAATTCACTGTCCTCTTAAGCAATGAAAAATCTATAATTCTAGTACTGTGTAAAATATGTCTTCTCCTAAATGTCTGCTAAGTACAAAGCAGCCTATTGCTTTGTTTTTATTAATGTTTATTTTCACGCACCAGTGACATTGTTTTCCCTGTAATATGTCATACCTTTTTTAAGTGTTTTCTAATTACCAACTTGGATAGTTTGTATTCACCAGCCTTAGTGCCTGTATTAAGTCATTAGAAATATTGATGAGCCTGACGGCCACAATGAAATGATATGTGCCCTTATGCCCACTTTCCTTGGGACGGACTGTGTTATCACCTAAATGCCCAACACACCACATCCCAGCTTCTCTAACACTAGGGAAACAGAAGTGTGCTTGGCCCCGGGCACACTAGAAAAACTCAGGTTTTGACGAGGTAGTGGCTTTGGTCCACTGTTTCCAAATCGCACAGCTTTAAAAACACGCGTCACCATGTTCGGTGTAACTTGGCTATTCCAGGCCCAGAGGAGCCTATTCTTTTTCCCTGTGAGTTTTGTGATCTTTTCAGGATGCCTCTTTTCCTTGAAAGAAAATTACTGTAACTCCAGCCTGATAGCGTAGATTATGTCTCGCCAGTCTCATTTTCTCTCTCATGCTTTGGCAGTTCCTTTCCCTGAAGTACAAGCACATGTCATTTTAAGTATGCTAGATTATTTTTAAAATATTGATTCCCGAAAACATTAGGAAAGGATATTTGCTTTTTGAAAGGTCTTTTCACTTTATGCAAGATTCAAAATACAGCCTATTTAAGTCCAATAGTATATCTCACTTCATAACAACTTATTTTAGATATCACTTTTCAGGAATAAAACTCCCTGTAAACCCCTGTCATTTGGAGACTTCCATAGATATTCCAGATAATTCTAGAGTAAAATTAACTATAAATAGTTATGACATTTCTTTAAACCCATTTATATTATGATCATAATAGGAGGACCCAACCAACTTTTTACCAGAACATTATGTTTTTGAATATGATACAATATTTTTTTCAGTCCAGAACTGACATGGTTTAGTAATTCACCACTACTGTCAAACAAATTAGCTTAGGTTATTCCCACTAATTGTACATCCCCAAGAGTGGGGAACTATGTGACTTTATTTTTTTAAGTATTTTATGAACCTTTAACCCTCTTAGGAATTAAGCTACATACTCTGTAATTCAGTTAGGTCTCAAGTTTTTTTGAAAATTTTATCCACTCTAAGTCCATTGAAATGCTCCTTAGAATCATAAAATAGTTGCTCATTCGTTTGTTTTTGATAAAATATCCAAAATTTGACTTTATTAGTTTAAAAAAAATGGAAATGGTAGGAGTAATGATTTATTGACTTTCTCACTAGAATAAAATTTCAACTTGGAACATATATACCAGCAACTATATAAAATCTCTGAAGTTAGAGATAAATATTTTTGGAATCAAGCAGAAATTTGGATTTAAAAAATACACATTTTAGTAACATGGGTAATAAAGGATAAGGATAGAGGG